>NC_054831.1:114022866-114632673 GCF_018345385.1 Vulpes lagopus | reverse complement strand
CGCCGCCGCGCCACTTCAAGTGGGCCGGCCCAGTCCTCGCCTTTGGAAGCCGGTCTGTGCAGCACAGCTGTGACGGCCCTTGCATCCCTGCCAAGGGCTTTACTGAAGGAATCTTGAGGCGACCTCGCTGATCACTGCAAGGCGGCGGGCAGACCGAACCGGGGAGGGGGCCGGGCGGGGGTGGGGGGCTGGCGGGACCCTCGCGGCCACCACCCACCACCATCACCAGCGTCCCCCCTCCAGGAGAGGCTGCGTGGCGGGGAGGGGTTGGAACTGGGGCGCGCTGGTCTTGACAGCGTTAAGCTCGCGAAAGTGATCTGTGACTTTAATAAGGCAGAGGGGCTCAGAGGAATTAGCTGCCTAGGTGATGGGGGCCGGAGATGGATGGAAATGTATTCATGGCCTGGTGGGCCAAGGGCCAGGCTGGGGGGCCCTGGGGAGGTCGGCTCACCCACAGCCCCACAGCCCCACAGCCCCACGCGCTCCGCGGCTCTCTCTCCAAAAAGACTTTCTCGGCCACTCAAGGAGCGAGCGCCAAGCAGGCCTGCTTGCACGTGTACACACACACACACACACACACGCACGCACGCACATGCACGCGCACGCACACACACACTCCATGGCAGGATAATGCGCCATATGCCCATGTTCATAAAATTTTAAAGGTAAAAGCAGATGTAATGTGATAAATGTGTACATGTGTTGATAGGAACACACACACCAATACATAGGCAGGCACATTCCGACGCTGAAGCTTTTCCTTCCTCCAGGGCTCTGCTTTTGCCTTCAGGACCTCCCCTCCACGTGCACCAGAAGGAGACAGGCGACCAGCCTCCACCACACCGGGGCCGCTGGAATGCACAAAGAAATCTCTAGAAATTTTGGTTGCTTCTTTTAAAATTCTCTTTGTACTCCCGTACTATGACGTTGCTGGCTCAGGGTCATCCTTCATTGAATTTTTTTAATGCGTGTTAAGAAATCATCGTCATTTCTGCTGGACACAACAGCATTTAGAATCAGGGGGTTCATGGGGGATGGCAACCACATGTCTAGCCCGGCCCTACATTTTCCCAGACTTCACCTCCATGCAAGACACTGACTCTGGAGTTGGCCTGCAGGACACACATTCTCACCCTGGTGGCTTTACTATTCTTTCTCCTCCTTTCAAAAGCAAATGGCATTTCCATAGACAAATGGCTTTTCCAAAAGAGAAGAATGCAAGATTCCATTCTCCCAAGCACCTTCACAGCCTTCTGGGCATAAAGGCTCCAGAGGGGTACCCAGCAAGGGAGCCTCCACCCTGGGGGTCAGCCCTCAGAGAGGCCCACTAGGGATGGATAAGGCTCTACTGACTTAATGCAGTCCTTCCCACCAGCAGCCCTAGGCGAGAAATAGCTACTTTTAGAGACTGCTCCCAAGGCGCTGGGCTGGCAGGGCTTTACAACTGCCAGTGCCTATGTGCCCAGCACTGGGGTCAGCGTACCACAGAGGCACCTAATAGATGATCAGTGAAGAAGTGAATGGAGAAATAGGTGAACAGGCCCAAGTCATGGATGAGGTTGTCAAGAGTCAACCCCAGAGGGTAATGTGACTTGATAAACATAAACTGATGAACAATTTCCCAGTCCCAAAGGAGAAAGGACAGGTTTCCCCTTCAGTGCAGACTCTGCGGAGTCCTCTTCTTCAAAGAGAAAACCGTGGTCCTGGGGGCTGGTAGGAGCAACGGAAGCCAGGCATGCACTTTCCAGCCCCTGGGGATGCTCTGCCCAGAGGGGGACCATGTGCAGGGGTCAAGGTGTGGAGTGGCATGAGGAACTGAGAGGGAGGGGAAGAATCTTTGGTAGAAATCATTTCCAGGGTAGGCACAGCTCCATGTAAAGCTCCCACTAGGCATGCCAGGCCTGTCACACGACATCCCTCCCTGAGTCCATCCCCCCACCTCCCCTGCCTGTCCCTGTCCTTCGGTGTCCCGTGCCTCCCAGTCCTGGCCGCAGGGCTAGACTGCTCTTCCTTGAATGACTGGAATTTATGTCTACGTCTGACAAGGGTGACCGGCTTGTCCCAGTCTGGCTGGGACTTTCCCAACTTTAGCAGGGAAAATCCTCTGTCCCAGGAAGCCCCTCAGCCCAGGACAAACATGGACAATCGCTCACCCTATACCCTTACACCTCAATGCAAGCTCCTTGAGGGCAGGGACCAGCGCAGAGCCTGCTAATAAGAGGTATGTAATAAACGTGTGTTTCATCCACACATGTATAAATTAAGGCCTTTGATCCCAGGTTCCAGCAGGCCTGCCGGGGGTATAATGGGTTGTGTCTCATCATCCAGGCCCAGTTCCGCTCCCAGGTAACCTCAGAGCCAGAGCACATGCACCAGGCACCCAAGGCAGCAGCACGCCTCCCTACCCTGGACCCCTTCGAACACAGCTGCAGGAGCTGGGAGGTGGCGGGGACTCTGTGCTCCACCGGAGTTCCTCCTGCCACAACCAGCAGCAGCCCCTGGGTCCCCCAGAACCTCCCACCCTCCGGGCCTGGAAGCCACTTAGGAGTGGGCAACACTGCCATTGCCCTTGAGGCTGCTCTCCATCTACCCACTCCCAACCCGACCCCTCCAGTATCTCCGGCATCCAAGCCTTAAAGGTGCAACAACAGTAGACTGGGTTATATATAGACTGTCCTTTCTGGGAGAAGTTGAGAGGATACTTGGAGCGGGGAAAAGAAAGGGCCCAAAGTACAGGCTTCATTAGCTCTGCCCATGACGGGAGAAAGAAGACTATTCTGGACCATTCGTTCATCCACCAAACACATCCCATGAACCCTCCAGTCAAATGCCAGCCCCTGGGCGAACACAGGTAAAAGGGCAAGGTCCTGCCCTTCACAAGACCCGTGGGTGGGCTGCTAGGATGCCTGTGTCTGATCTGGCCATGGGGGGGACCGCGATACCCATCTGAACACAGCCAGACACTGGGACACTATAAGGCCGATTAATGGAAGCCTTAGGAAAACATTTAATGAAACAATAAGCTCTTTACCATCTATAGGTACGTGAAGAAAGCAGATTGCAGAACCAGAATCAGAAAGGATAAATGCCAAAACAATTGCCCTGGATCTCTGGACCATTAGAAGATGGCTATCTTCTTCCTTTGGCTTGTCCTTTTCTACTAGATCTTCTACAACGAATTCATCTAAGAAGCACGAAGCAAGAAAAATGTATTTGGTAAACAAGGGCATGGACCGAGTGCTGCTGGGAGCCCCGGAGAAGGAGCCCGGCCTGCAGTCTGCTCAGAGGCCAGAGAAGGCTTTCGGGAGGTGGGGAGGATGAGGCTGGCTTTGCCAAGGAAGCGAACAGTGGAGTAGGGTTCCAGGCAGAGAGAATGGCACAGGTAAGCTTTCGACAGACTGAGGACAACAGCAAGGTGGAGAGCAGTACTTCAGGCCAGAAGTTAGGGACAGAGCCCACCACAAATGGCCACCATGAGTAAAGAGCCAAATTCTGGTCTCAAGGGCATTGGAGGCTGGTATCCCTCGGAGCCCCAACCCATTACTGTTCCACATCAAATGTGAGGCCACATCTGCCTTTGAAGAACTGGTTTCCATCAGTCAGTGAACAAGATGGGTGGAGCTGCAGTCCCACCACCCTCACACCGCCAAGCCAGCCATTGCTACAGTGTCTGGCCACGCAGACACCCTGGAACCAGTCCTGGCCCATCAACAGGCAGTGAACTTGGGGCCTCACGTTCGAAGGGCCCTGGCTGTCTTATGAGGGCTGGGGCCACCGTCTTGGCTGCTCTGTTCCTGACAGAGCCTGGTGTGAATGGCCCCGGGGCCCCACCGCCTGGAGGTAGGCTCCCAGCTGCTGGAGGGACAGCTGCCGCCGAAAGCTGAGTCCAGGTGTCAGGAGGAAATTAAAACAAATGACCCTGCCGCATTTTTTATTATTCATTCATAAAAAATACAAGAGCGAGATGGGAGAAAATAGGTCACTTCAGTGAGATTTACAGTGACTTAGAAATCTAAACATCATCCGAAGGTCTCTGGACTCCATCTGGCTTCTGAAGGCCAGGTCTGCGTGACCCAGAAAGGGAAGAGAGAGTCTAGAAGCGCAGAGCAGAGTGGGGTGATGATCTGGGCACCGATGACGCAATGGTGCCTTCATCTTCACAGCAAGAGTGGCTCCAGGCCACATGACTGCTGGCCCCAAGGGGAAAACCCATCAGCAACCCCCCCAGAATGACCTGCAGATGAATCTACTCTCCACATGGCAGCCACAGTGATCTTTTAAAAACACATCCCCAATCATGTCACTCTTTGGCTTATCCCTTCCGATAGCATCCAAGGCCCTACATCATCTGGCCCCAAAAGACTCTCAGCCTGATCCTACAACCTCAGGTAACCGCTCACTGGGTCCCTATCATCCTGGTTTCCTGGCTGGTCTTCCAACACCCTGTAGAAGCCCTGCTTCCCCAGAGCCTTTGCACACACTCTTCTTTCTGTCAGCAGCGCTCTCCTCTGGAGCGTTTACCCACTTATCTCTTACTCATTCCAGATCCAGGGCCAAGGCTTTCAGAGGCCCTGCATACAGAAAAAGAATATGCTCTACACTCGCATAATTCAAAATAGAACAAAACTTACTCAACTACAAGAGTAAAGTCTTGACAAAATTTTTATTGATTCATTTATCTGTGCAACCTCTAATCCTTTTTTTAAAAAATACTTTAAATCAAAGTCTTGCAAAAGAACTTCTTTCTCAGGTGGGAGTGGCCCTGCCTTACTGGTACCCTGATCACTAACTTGGACATGATATGGTTCCATGCTCAGCCCCAATCTCACCACCTCCAGGAAGCCCTCCAGGACATCTTATTGGTACCAGCCCCAGCACAAAGACCAGACACAGAGTCCCCTCTCAACACATGCTCAAAAAAGAGCTGTTGAACAAATAGACTAGTAACAGCATGAATAAAACAGGGAGGACGACTCACGTTGCAAACACAATCATCAAAGAAACAAGAGGAGCCATCACTGAGCTCCTGAGATGAGCCCGTTCCCCTCGTGAATTCAAACCATTCTTCTGCAAACATCCACAAGAAGCCTACTAAGTGCCGGGTCCTGAGGACACAAGGATGGACAAGACAGACTTGCTCCTCCAGCCTCTCTGCCCAGAAAGGACAGATACACCAAAAACCTGTGATAAAAAGGGAGCCTCAAAATTCTGGGGGAAAGCTCAGGAAACGGAGATGAACTTTAGAATGCTCCCTCACTTCCATGTCTTGTGTCACCCCCTGCCCATGATAACACTCAGGTCAGGTTGGTGCTCTCCTCAGCTGGTGCCACCCTGCCGAGTCTGGCAGAGGCACACAGGTGGCTTTTCCTTGAAGTACACAGGATTATTAGAACTTGCTTTCCCCCAGTGCCCAGCAGGCTATGCTCTTTAATGCAACGCACACTGATCAAGCTCCTACTCCATGCCAGGCACGGTGCCAGCTTCTAAGGACATGGAGACCAGGCCATGGTCCCTGCCCTCACCAAGGGCCATGTCCGGCTCGATGGTTCTCAACCAGGTGCAGCCATAGCTCCCTTCAGGGGCATTTTTTCAAGTGCTACAATAATCAGGGAGGTTGCTACTGGCATCTAGTGGGCAAGACCAGGGGTGCTGAATGTCCTGTAAAGGAAGGGCCAACCCCTCAGAATGAAGAATTATCCTACTCAAATGCCACCCCAAGGTTGGAAATTCTAGCGCAAGTCTATTAGCCATAAACAAACCAACAAATTCTGCCTTGACTTGGATGCCGCTGCTGGAGACCAGCATGCCGAAAGTGCAAAACGGAAGAATTTAGAATTCCCCAAAGTGAGATCTGCCAGAGGCATCCAGCTCTGGCCCCTAGAAAAGCCCCAGCTCCCACCAAAACACCCCTTCCCCTCTTCCCGGGTCCCCCCGGCCTCCAGAGTTTGCTTAGTGATCCCAGAGTCCTTGCTGCTCCAAGTGTGGTCCAGGTACCAGCAGAACTTGCACCCGAGAGCTCCGAGCAAAGGCAGAGTCTTGCCCCTTCCGGCCCCCTAGACCTGCCGAATTAGGATCTGCATTTTCAAAAGATCCCACGCAATCCACACACATTGAAAAGTTTGAAAGCACTGCCAGAGGCTCTTCCAGGACAGCCTCCCTTGCGCTTTCTGCCTGCAAACCCTCCTGTGGTACAGCTGGAGAAGAAGGCTCCCACCACTGCTGCCACCTTCCTCTCCCAGCCCGTGTTTTCTGCATCCTCCCTGAGAGACAGCAGAGAACTTTCAGGGACAACAGGCCAGGTGTCAGAGGACAGGTGGGCAGCTCTTTTCTTCCTACTCAGCTCAAAGGGGGGAAAACGAGAGAGAGATCTCACCCCCAGAACAACCCAGCCTTAAGAACACAGCTGGGGAAGGTTCTCGGTCATGCCCTAGTTAAGTCAAGGGGTGACATGAGTCGGTGCAAAGGCGTTCTTTTTGTTGTTCCTAAGGGCCTGGCCTCAGAGGACCCAGAATGAGTAAAAAACGAGGGCCAAAATGCCTGCCTCAGAACCACAACACCTGTGCTCCTACCCCCGATGCTGAACTTGGGGATACTCCGGAATTTTGATCCAAGACCCATTTCATGCCTACTCTCCCAAGTGGACTATAAGCTCCCAGGGAGGCAGGATCTGACTCCCTGCTGTAGACCCCTCAAGCCACAAAACTGATCAGGCACAGTATCTAATACCAAATAAGTACTGTGGTTGTAGTTGAAGGACAAGGTGGGATGGGTGGGATGGGGTGGGATGGAGTGGAGTGAGATACAATAGGATGGGATAGGATGGAGTGGCATGGGGGGAAATGGGATGGGATAAAGTGGGGTGGATGGGATGGGGTGGGATAGGCAGGGGTCAGATGGGATGAGTGGGATGGATGGGATGGGATGGGTGAGGATATGATGGGATGGGATGGGATGGGATGGGATGGGATGGGGTGGGACGGGGTGGGATGAGTGGGATGAGTGGGATGGATGGGATGGGATGCAATGGAATGGGATAGTATGGGGTGGGATGGGATGGAGTGGGATGCAATGAGATGAAATGGGGTGGGATGGGGAGGATGGAATGGGCTAGAATAGGATGGGATGGGATGAAATGTGGTCGGATGGATGAGGTGGGGTGGGATGGGGTGGGGTGGCATGGGATGAGGTAGGGTGGGGTGGGATGGGATGGGGTGGAGTGAGATGGAATGGGGTGGGATGGGGTGGGATGGGGTGGGATGGGATGGGATGGAATGGGGTGGAATGGGGTGGAATGGGGTGGGATGGGATGGGGTGGGATGGGGTGGGATGGGACAGAACATATAGAATGAAAGAGAATGGAATGCAAGAAAGGTTGGGCCCAGCAATGCCTCCTTTTTGCTATCAACCATGGAAAAAGTGCTCCTATAGGGAGACATGTACAAGAATGTTTACTGCAGCCAACAATTGGAAACAACCTAAATGCCCATCACCAGGGGACCAGCTGCATAAACCATGGTACATCCATGCTGTGCAAGGCCACGCAGCAGTTAATAAAAAATAAGGGAGATCTATACACCAACGTGTAAAACTCTCCAAGGCATAGTATTGTGTGAGAAAGAGAAAAAACCCGTTGCTAAATGATAGATCTGATGTGGTATCATTTATTTTTTTAATAAAAAATCAATATGACATTGTTTCTATGGATACACGTATACCATATTTCATCAAATCTAAGACCCCATGGTTTGTAAAAAGCACCACTATTTTACATACCACTACAAAAGAAAAAAAAACTTGTCCATTAAACCACAACCAGCCCCTAATTGTAGGACTCATCCTGATTACAGAGACGTTACGGTGTGTCTCAGAACCTCCAACACATGGTATTACGCAAATTTGGAGTAGAAGATCCTGAAGTACTCAAGCCAAAGTAGTGAATGCAAATTAACATGGGGCGGGCATATCTGCATCTGAAATTTTCACAAATAGGGGATCCCTGGGTGGCGCAGCAGTTTGGCACCTGCCTTTGGCCTAGGGCGTGATCCTGGAGACCCGGGATCGAATCCCACGTTGGGCTCCCGGTGCATGGAGCCTGCTTCTCCCTCTGCCTGTGTCTCTGCCTCTCTCTCTGTGTGTGTGTCTGTGTGTGTGTGTGTGTGTGTGTGTGTGTGACTATCATAAATAAATAAAAATTTAAAAAAATCTTTGAAATTTTCACAAATAGGGTACATTTACGTGTCCATGATATTTAATAATCTCGAAAAATGGGCGGTTTTCAAGATTTTATTTATTTATTCATGAGAGACACAGGCAGAGGGAGAAACAGGCTCTCTGAGGGGAGCCCGATGTGGGACTCGATCCCGGGACTCTGGGATCACAACCTGAGCCAATGGTAGACACTCAACCTCTGAGCCACCCAGGCACCCCTAAAAATGGTTTTTAAATAAAGAGCAAGGAAAGGCTCCTCTGCCCCTCACTGAAAGGTGGGGGTAACAGTGCTGGACAGCACATGAGTCACAGGAGAGACCAGGACTTTCCACGAGGCTAAAGCAGGGTGGGGCTTGGGTGGGTGCACAAGCGGGACGCAGCCAAGCTCCGTGAAGAGGAGACGGAAGCACTTACAAACATCCAGGGGGAAGTGTCATGGAAAAATGAAACAACAGGAAAAGAATTTGATTCGAGGAAATAACTCACAGTCAACTCGCAGACTAACACAGGGCTACTTGGGAGCCCGGGTTGTCCCCCCAAAACTGCTCCTTCATCTACCCTTGCAGCTCTCTGCAGAAGCAGCCTGGAAAGTCATAATGCCATCCTGCATGCATCACTCACAAGGGATCTCCTTGGACTCAAGCTTCTAATTCCGCCTTAATATCCAATTCTGTGTGTCAGGGAGAGCTGAACCTCGGCCTGCAGCAGCCGCGTCACCTTGCCCTGCGCACAAATAAAAATAGCTTTGGTGCTCAGAGCACAGGTTCCCTTGCCTTATCCTCTGGGGGTCCCGGGAGCGGTGCAGCCGGCGAATGGAAACCACGCACAGTATAAATACATAATGAACAAAGAGGCTCCTCAGAAGCATCCTTGACCTTCCTGCTTTCCTTGACTTCTCCCCTGCCATTGTCCCCAGTGAAGCCATAAATGGAATGGCACCGTTGGGGGGGGGGGGGGTGACAGCCACAGAGCGCCTTCCTTGCCAATTTCTCCAGTAGTTAAGCAGTAAATGGTGTTAATCGGAACGATTGCCTATTCCATTCTCCATTTATGCAAATAGCAAAGTTTTGGCAGCTCAGGCCATGATGTGAACAGCTATACCTGCCAGGAGCCAGGCCTCGCGTCTGACAAATCTGCTCCTCTGTTCCCATAATCTGCAGCATGACAGCGCGAGACCGAATCACAGACTAGTAGCGTGTCCCGGGAAAAGAGAGAACCAAAAGCCGAAACCCCCATAGCAACCTGACACAGCCCCAAGCTCCAAGACAAACACGTGGCACAACTCCCCCAAACAAACTCCACACAGGAAACCTTGTCCTTTTATGAACTGGGGTTCATCTCCAAAATTTGATTTCTCAGCAGCATCCAAGCCAGCCCCAGGAGTAGTGGGGATGCAGAGGGCAGTCATCATCAGCCCCTCCAGGTCCACCGTCCTCGCTTCTCCACCCTGCTCTGTGCCCCGGGGAAGCTGACCAACAGGCTCCTCCGCTTTGGGGCTCCTCTTAGGTTCAGAGACTGGAGGTTAGGAGGGGACAGAGTCGGGGTATTCATTCTCCTGGCATGCTCCCTGGCCTGCCACAGGTTGCCCATCACCAGGGAGCTTTCCTACAGGGGCAGCCGTCTCCAGGTTCTAGCAAAAGCTCCTTCCCGTGCCTCATTAGCTTCTCCAACATTGGCCAGGATGTCCTGAAAAGGCTCCCCATCCCTATCAGCTTCCCATCGGCCTACCCACCTCCGTAAAGGACCCTTCATTAAATGTTCTTCAATTACCTCGCTTGAATGTACCATCTGTTTTCTACTGGGACCCTGACTAAGGGGGTATCTTTTAAACAATTTTTAAGTAAATGTGTCGACACAAGGTGTTTGTGAAGATGGTGATAAAAAGCCGTTAGAGGATGCGGTGTAAAATATGTCATCAGTGAGAGTGACAAGAGATTAAAAAAACAAAACCAAAAATATCAGTGATGAGGCAAGTGGCCAGTGGCAAAGGTGGTCGGTCAGAGGGCAAGACCTCCTTAGCTACTCACTCCCCTTCTGCCCCGGACTCCCCAGGACCTTCCCTCTGTGACTCAGCACTTCTCCCAGCACCTCTGCCTCCCTTTTGCAGGGAAAACAAATCACCCTGGCTGGACCCCACGAGATGCAGACACTTCCAAAACCCACCTCTGGGTTTCTTCTCTGCCACTCCACCGGTGCTCCCCAAACCACCCCCGGGGGACCTTAGGGTCTTCCCATGCTCTCCCGTGGGTATCCCAGGGGTCCTTTCTCATTTGTCCATCTACCTCTTTACTATCCGACTCCTCCACCAGCATTAAAGCTTCCTAAGGGCAGAGACCTGCTATGTCCCTAACAGCTATTTTTTTCCTGGCATTTTCTTCCCTGAGCTGGGCTTGGCACATAGTAGGGACTTCATAAGAAAACTAGAGGTCCAGGGATCCCTGGGTGGCTCAGCGGTTTGGCGCTTGCCTTTGGCCCAGGGCACGATCCTGGAGTCCCGGGATCGAATCCCACATCAGGCTCCCGGCGGGAGCCTGCTTCTCCCTCCTCCTGTGTCTTTGCCTCTTTCTCTCTCTCTCTGTGTCTATCATAAATAAAAATAAATAAATAAATCTAAAATTAAAAAAAAAAACAAAACAAAAAACTAGAGGTCCAGAATGCAAAACATCCCTATCCCCTGGAAGAGCAGAATACACCCTCTGGTTTGACAGTCCTAGGAAGCAGGTGGGAAGAAGAGCTTCTGAGGAAGAAGGGGAGGTTGCAGGAGGTGTGGCTTGGTGGCATTTGAGAGGAACAAGGATCCTCGCCAGACCACAGGAGACTGTCCACAAGAATTCCTGGTCCTTAGCCACTCACTGGAGTGACAAATGCAACAACCTGCCAGCACCTGCACCACTTCAAACTAATCATTCAATAAATATTTCCTTGGGACACCTGGGTGGCTCAGTCAGTTAGGCGTCTGCCTTATGCTCCGGTCATGGTCCCAGGGTCCTGGGATCAAGCTCTGCATTGGGCTCTCTGCTTGGCGAGAAGCCTGCTTCTCCCTCTCCCTCTGCCTGCCACTACCCCTGCTTGTGCTCTCTCTCTCTCTCTCTCTGTCAGATGAATAAAATCTTCTTAAAAAACAAATAAATAAATATTTCCTGAGCACCTACTATGTACTGGGCCCTGTGTTAGGCCAGAGGCAGATACAAGCATGAAAAAGATAAGGCAGGACACTCTTCTCAAGAGGGTCCCCTTCTTATAGCAAAGACAATAACCAGAAAAGCCAATCAAGAAGAAAATGTGAACTAAAAAGAACTGCCAAGAAGGAAGTCGAATGGCATGATGTGATAGGCAGTGAAGAAGAGCAACTCTAGCTGGGGATCAGGGGCTTCTAAGAGGGCCACTCCTGTGCAAGTGACACTCACTGGAGCTAAGCCCCAAAAGGAAGAGAAGGAGCTGTCCTTGTGAAAACCTGAAAGAGCATCCAGGTGGAGAGGAGAGGTAGTACAAAGGTCCTGTGGCAGGAATAAGCATGGCCTTTCCAAGACTCAAGAGGAAGAATGGACTGGAAGTTAGATAGGCCAGGAGAGGCCGGCCCAGGTCAGTGAAATGGATTCATTCTAAGTGCACCAGGAGAGGGGCAGAGTCAGGTTGAAGCTGCCCAGGAAATGGTGCTGGGAAGGAGCTGGAAGGCCACAGGCAGTCGCCAACCATCTCTCCTCTCCAGACCCCCTACCCCTGCCCTCAGCCACCTTCCTGCCACCTCCTCACCACTCAGCCCCTACCAGGCCTCAGAGGGGTCAGACCTGCTCCAGGAGATCTGACCTGGTCACCCTCTGCCACTTAGTGAGGCCAAGACACGCACAGCCAACCACCTGGTGAGGCTGAGACTTCCGGCACCCAAGGAGGCAGGGTGGGGGAAGGGCTAGGGTGCGTGTGCTCCCCTCAAGCCAGTGGCCACCCACCACCACCACCACCACCACCTGCACAGCTGCCCCACAGCCTCAGTCTTCCCAGATGCCCCCCCTCCCCAGAGCAATGATGTCATTTCCAAAAGCAGCCAAATTCTAGCCAGTCAACTCCAAAATAAAACTGTTTAACACAAAATGAAGCATTTTATAATCCCCTGTACATTTTTTCCCTGAGCTGGCACACACAGTGTTCAAAAACACTGCCAAAACACTCAACCAATAGTTCAGCTTTATTTTAGACCAGTGCCAGAGTTAAATTTCAGATTTTCTTGCTCCTTTCCCGTTCTGAACCACCCCCACCCCCATCCTCACCCCCATCCCTGTCCGTGTCCCCCACCCCAGCACCACCACAGCCTTTGCCACTGCAGCACAAGCAGTTGCTACCTCCCTCTCTAAGGCCAGACCAGGCTGGTCCCCTGCTGGCTGCACTCCTTGAACCACACGCCCTAGCCAGCGGGAGATATATTTGGTTGATTTCTCATTTTGTTTGGGGATGTTCTTTATTTTCCTGTGTTTAGGGTGTCATTTTAGGGATGCCTATCACAGGATCTCAAGGTTCGGAGGGACCTAAAAACTCAACCAGTGCTGGCCCTTGAGCCCCACCCCCACATCCCACTCCCCTACCCCTGCAGCCATCTGATGGGTCATCTCCAGGTTGCCACCTCTTTATATGTGGGCCAGAATGGGTGTCCCTGTGGCCCCGAGTTGGTCTTGGCTCTGTCCCTTAGAGTACCAAGATTGCAGGAGTGGAGAGAGGGGCTGGGCTATGTCATCCTTGCTCCCCCACCGCTTTGATGCACACCTATGACCAGAGCTCCCGCTGCTCAGCCCCCTCCATTCATACATTTTATCCCAAAGTGAGAGTAAAAATATCAACCACTGGAACAGATGGGCAGCTGCACTGGTGGGACTGGCCAAGTTCATGCCTACCCCTGAGGTCAGGTCACCTACTCTGGACTCTGCTTAAACGGCATAAATGGATCCTTCCCTCTTGGGGCTGATGCTACCCAATAGCAACCATTCCCTCTCTTCTGCTAGCAGCACCCTCATTTCCTCTGGGGAACATCTCTGGGTCTGCCATTTGGAGCACTTTATTCGGCCTGAGCCAAAAGCCAACAGAGCATTGACGGGGTTCCAAGGCCTTCGCCAGGATCCCTGGATTTAGCAGCACCTGAAGCTAGTCCTAACTAACCAGATCGGGAATTCCTACTTACATGTGCCGCTAAATTCCCCTACTTGATTTAAACAAGGGTTTAGTTTTCTGACACCAGCTACCGAGAAGCCTAACTTCTCAAACTGCAAGCATGGCTTTGAGGCCTCCCCTTGTCCATCTTCCCCTGAACCCCTCCGAGTGCTGGTCTCTCCAGCAGCATGCAGGACAGAGCGCTCACCTCCTCGTCCCGCTTATGCTGACACAGCCTCCGACTCCGAGCACACTGACCGTGTTGGCAAGGAACCCGCTACTTGTTCTCCCCGTTCATACTGCTCACATGGGCCTTGGCCAGCACTCAGCTACACCACGGAGGGAACCAAGCGGTTCTTTAGAACAAAATAACTACATACAGGTCAGCTGAAGAATCTCATGGCCAAAGCCAGTGAGGGACCAGGTGCTATAAAATGTAAGCTCCAGAAGGCCAGAAGCTACTGTCCGTTTCACTCACTACTCTAACCCCATGTCTAAAATTGTTCTGAGCTCATAGTAGGTGCCTTTTTTAAAAAAGATTCTATTTATTTATTCATGAGAGACACAGAGAGAGAGGCAGAGGGAGAAGCAGGCTCCCTGCAGGGAGCCCAATGTAGGACTCGATCCCAGGACCCAGGATCACGATCTGAGCCAAAGGCAGATGCTCAACCACTGAGCCACCCATGTGCCCCCACAGTAGGTGCTTTAAAGGGTCACTCTGTTTCTGAATGAATACATGCCAGGGGGTACTGTGGTTCTTTTTTTTTTTTTAAGATTTTATTTATTTATTCATAAGAAGCACAGAGAGAGACAGAGACAGAGACACAGGCAGAGGGAGAAGCAGGCTCCATGCAGGGAGCCCGATGTGGGACTCGATCCCAGGTCTCCAGGATCAGGCCCTGGGCTGAAGGCGGCGCTAAACCGCTAAGCCACCCGGGCTGCCCGGTACTGCGGTTCTAAGGAACACGTTTTTCTTTTGACAGGTAGGTTGCTTTGTTCTTTTGGGTGCTAAGAGTTGTGGTCTAAGTAAGGCACCTGGCAATAGGCCATTGGTAGCTTTCAGCTATAAGAAAAGAGTCGGAGAACAATACTCTCTGGTTGCCCCTTTTACCCCAAAACCCAGTCAGGATCCACCTGCAGGCCACTCCAGTCTTCACCTACCGGCTTTTCTCAAAGCTTTTCAAACCTCAAATTGGAGGAAACCAAGATTGATTACTCAGGAAACACAATTTTCAGGTCTCTATGCCCAACAGAATGAGGAAATCATGCTCGCACCTCCAAGAGAAAAGCACGAGGGCTCCTCCGAGGGGCTCTGGTCCCTATGTATCCTGACCGGCAGTGATAGAGGAGGCAGGCAAGAGCAAGGAGGGCTGCACTAATGAAACCGTAGTCCTGATGGGAAAAGGCGTGACCAGAGTGCCACATAACTGACCCTCGGTTTGCTTGGTGATGCTGAGATTTCAGAGCTATGTATGTATACATTGGGGGGAAACATTTATTATTGAAATACCTATAGAAGAGAGAAAAAAATCTTGTTATTGCAATTTTGGGATACCTTATCTGTCCCTCTTCCTTCCCCCTGAAGCTGATGGTGGATGATGTGACTTTGGGTCACCCCTGGGTTTCACAGCTGCCTCTCCACCCCATCTGGGCACCTGGGCCACTCAAGCCTCAAGGCCAGACCAACCGGATGGCTGCCCAGCCTCTCTCTGGCCTGGGCCCAAGGCCTGGAAACGATGTCCCAGAGGCCCAGCAGCCAGGCGATGCCACCAGGGCATGATTGGTCCTCTCCCAGAACTCTGCCCCTCAAAGAACCCAAGAAAGGAGGGTAGGCCAGCTTCAATGGGTCCCTCCCAAAGTAGGGGAACAACTTCCACCAAGTTTATAAGAATTCAAGGGTCAAAGTCACTCCCCTGGAAGAAGCAAAGAAAAAGTCCAGTCCAAATGATATGAGGTTTATGGGTCCAGCACCAGTCCTCTGTCCATCCTGGCAGGTGCACTGCCTCCCAGGTATTATCAGCTACCTCCTGGAGAAGGAGGGAGGGCACACCCAGTAAGCCAATACCTCCCTGTGTGACCTTGGACCAGTCCTACCTCACTGAAGAGCCCAGCCCCCGTCCAGGCTTTCACACTGCCTGGGGGGCTCCTGAACAGGCTGACAGGGCGGGAGGAGAGAGGTAGGCAGAGCTCAGAATCTGCAACACCCTTTCACAGAGGCTCTACGTTTATTGGCTTTATACACTAGCTATGTTGAGAATAAGGGTTTGAGAGTAAAGTTAGAAGGTGCTGAGCAGGGCAGCCCCAGTGGCACAGCAGTTTAGTGCCGCCTGCAGCCCAGGGTGTGATCCTGGAGACCCTGGATCGAGTCCCACGTCGGGCTCTCTACACGGAGCCTGCTTCTCCCTCCGCCTGTGTCTCTGCCTCTCATTCTCTCTCTGTGTCTCTGAATAAATACATAAAATCTAAAAACAAAAATTCCTTAAAAAAAAAAAAAGGTGCTGAGCAAGGTGATCTTTAAGGAACCTGCTTCCTTAAATGATGGGGCACCTGGGTGGCTCAGTGGTTGAGCGTTTGCCTTTGGTTCAGAGTGTGATCCCAGGGTCCTGAGATCAAGTCCTGCATTCAGGCTCCCCACAGGAAGCCCGTTTCTCCTTCTACCTATGTCTCTTCTCTCTGTGTGTCTCTCATGAATAAATAAATAAAATATTTAAAATAAAATAAAATAAAACTTTGACTGAGATGGTTAGATCCCATCAAGAGCAAAGTGAATGGACTTAACCACTGATACGGCAAACTGGCATTGATTCAACTATTGAACTCCTCCATATTTGCCTGCATATCACTCCTTCTTCCAACAGAAGATATTCATCCGTGTTTCCTGGTACCATCCTGGGAGCCTTCTCCCCAGTTCTCAGTGTCAATGGTCTGTATGGAGGTCCTCCCGACTCCCACCACCCCAAGCCTAGCTAATACGCATGTCTGTCTCCCCACTGCCTCAGTGATGATTTGGGGGCTAAGCCTTGGTCGTGGCTGCTCCATGAGTAGTCAAACTTAGGAATTCTGTCCTGCCGACTGGAAAGAGGCTGCTGTTTCTCTGTGGCTAGAGGGTGGAAGCCTGGAGATGGCACCTCTGCCTCTGAACACCTAGTGATGGGGTTTATAAAGACAGCCCTGGGGCATGTCTTCAGAGGGTCGTGCTTGAAGTCAGCCTTGGTTCTCAGTTTCCTGAGCCATGAATCTGCTTTTCTTGGCTCATCAGCTAGAGTTCAGTATGCAGATAGCATGTTAATTGAGGACCTACTATGTGCTGGGCAACCCAAAGGATCATGGCAACTTCGCTTTGCATCTAGATTATACAGTTCTTGTTAGTAGAGACTCTCTGTCTCTCTCTGTCTCTGTCTCTGTCTCTCTCTCTCTCTCTCTCACACACACACACACACACACACACATACACACACACACACAGCCCCAGGCTCACAGCAGGTATGGTATCACAACTTACTGGCATGACATGTGTCTTCTGGAAACTTCCAGGCTGAAATGGATGACAGCAGGCTAGACTCAGAAATATACATGCAACCAGCCTGAAGGCCATCTTGGGGTTTGCCTTTTCCTCCCAGGACCTTGTGGTCCCACTAGGTGTACATTCTGGCCCTCATAACAGGAAGCCAGTGGAAGGCTTGGCTGCTGCCAGGGAAGGAGAACAAACCAAGATCCAGACTGGGCCAGTCCCAGACCAGTCTCCTTCAGGCTCCCAAGGCTTCTCCAGGGCCCCCTCATTGAGGCTCATCCCAGGGGGTCACAGACACCTTCCCTGTGTCGGGCACCACACCTGAATTCCACCCCCCAGACACAAAAGAATCCACCCTTTGGCACAATGATTCAGAAACTCACTGAGGTATAGTCATGCAAGCTGGGTGGGAAAGCAGGAAAGGATCCTCTCCACTTTGGAGAGCCCTCGGGAACCTCAGAACACACGTATGGACACTCTGTTTCCCATGGAAACCAAGTGAGATATGGATTATTCCCATCTCAACCCCTGCCTTCTATATTGTTAGATTTGGTGTCCAATTTTTGGAGAGACCCACAATGCGATAGCAGCATTCAGTCTATATAACCAAGTCAAGGGGGACACATTCTATAAACCTGTGGGTTGCATGGGAGGTGAATAATTACACAAGCATCTGAAAAACAACTCCCCTTCACATGACCACCAGGAGTCAGGGCACAGCTGCCCGAGACCAGAGAGAATCACGGATCCACGCAGCCCGCCGGCTTCCCAGGCACCTTCTAATGGGCAACTCAGAGGGCAGGGAGCAGGCAATTTAGGGAAGGTTCTGATCTCACCACAGGCCAGGCAGACCCAGACTGGCCAGTTCCTCACCCTGCCCATCCGCTTTCCTCCAAAATGGCAGCACGGTAGCAGGGCAGCACACACAGTTAGCTTCTTCTTAGAGAGCTGTGGGGCATGACATCTCTGTACATGTCAGCATCTTTTATTTATTTTTTGAGAAAGAGAGAGAGAGCATGACAGCGTGCACAAGCACGGGTGGAGGGAGGAGGTAGAGGGAGAGAGAGAATGTCCAGTAGACTCCCAGCTCAGCGTGGAGCCCAACTCAGGGCTTGATCTCATGACCCTGAGATCACAACCTGAGCTGAAACCTAGAGTTGGATGCTTAGCAGACTGAGCCACCCAGGTGCCCTTGGAAGCATCTTTTAGGCACCGGGGAAGCCAGCTATTTAAAGGCCACCTAGGGCACTTTGTCATCTTACAAGTCAGAGAATGCTTTTGTGAAGCGAATACCCTCTCCACTGAGTTACCCTTTATTTAAATAAACAGTTCCTACCTCCCCAGCACCCAGAAGGGTCCCTCCATATACATAGCACATACTCAATACTTGTTCAATGAGTAATCATCTCTTCTTCTGTAATTCCCCCTCCTTCTGATGATTCATTAATTGAAGATCTACTATGTCCAGGCATGGTTCATGGAGTCTTTATTCTTACAACCTCATACCTAAGAGCCATGGCCTTGCCACTGTGGGCCTTACTGCTGACAGCTCTTACCTCACAAAGGCTGTGGCCCCCTTGGGAACAAGATCAGCAAACTTTTCTTGAGCACCTACCACATGTTCTGTCTATAGGCCAAGGCAATCTGGAGACAGAGAGAACAGGATCCCAAACCTTGGCATCAAGGATACATGTCCTCACCACACAAGGGGTTACTAAACGTCTTTGCCAACCTGGCAGGTTAATAATAGTAGGTAGTTTCTTGTGGCTTAAATTTACAGTTCTTGGCACACCTGGGTGGCTCTGTCCCTGTTAAGCATCCAGCTCTCAATTTGGGCTCAGGTCATAATTTCATAGTTGTGAGACTGAGCCCTGCGTGGGGCTCCAGGCTGACCTGGAAGTCTGCTTAGGATTCTCTATCCCTCTCCCTCTGCCCTCACCCCTACCCCCTTGGGGAACTAGCTCTCACACATGCTCTCTCTCAAATAAATAAATAAATCTTAAAAAAATCATAGTTCTCCTCTTCTTACTCTTCTCCTATTCCCACTCTTCCTAACTGTGTAAGATCTCACTGGTGTATCTTTTCCTGGTTCCACTTCTGTCCTTTGTGCACGAGAGATATTCAAAGTCTCTGAAGACCAGCATGGCACCAGCTATTCTGAACAGGTCCTGACCTCAGGCAGCCCAGACTTCATCCTGCTTTCCTGTTGATTTATTGGTTATTTTCTTAGTGTTGGTAGGAGCTCCTTTACACATTAAGGAAAAATATCTTTTGCCTGCAATATGTGTCTTTGGTTTGATTTACTGTGGTTTTGGCAATGCAGAAATGTTTTATTTTTATGTGGTTGAATATTTTGTCTTTTGTTTTATGGCTTCTGGGTTTATGGTTATATTTAGAAAAGGCTTCCCCACTCTGATCGTATCATATTTTTTTAAAACCCACTTATGTTTTCCCTTAGTGTCTTCAAGTTTTCTTTTTCTGTTTAGATTTCTGATCCATTTGGGATTTGCTCTGGCTTTAGGAGGACAGGGATCCAATTTCCTTTCTCCAGGATGGTTACCACATCACCCCAACCCCAGTTACTGAGTGATCCATCGATCCTCCACAGATATGCAATGACACCTCTCTCATACACTGAATTTCCAGCTCTATTTCACGTCCCTTTCTGCTCCTTCCCGTGCCACTCATCTGTTCCACACCACTTAGATTCCTACAGCTTCAGGATGTGTTTTAAAATCTGGTCTGGGGATCCCTGGGTGGCTCAGTGGTTGAGCGTCTACCTTTGGCCCAGTGCATGACCCCAGAATCCCAGGATCGAGTCCCACATCGGGCTCCCTGCATGGAGCCTGCTTCTCCCTCTGCCCGTGTCTCTGTCTCTCTCTCTGTCTCTCATGAATAAATAAAATCTTAAAAATAAATAAATAAAATAAAATAAAACAAAACAAAATAAAATCTGGTCTGGTTACCCAGCCTTTCCCATCGCTCCTCTTGTTCAGAACTGTCCTTCGTCTCGCCACATGCCCATCTTTCCTTATGAACTTTAGAATCAACTCGTCCATGTCTAAACAAATCCCAATGTTACTTTCAGGGGGTAACATGAAGTTAACAGGTTCGTTCAGGGGAAACTGACCTATTTACGATACCGAGTCTTTCTACCCAAGGAAAAGGTTTGCTTTCTCATTTGGTGAGGTCTCTTTTGTGTCCCTCCATAGCTGAGTGTGCTGGTTTGTTTGTCCTCTCCAACCATTTCACTGTTGCTTCCTGGGTCTGTTCCCTGGTCTTTCTACATTCTGTGACTCCCGTGAGCAGGCTCCTTCCTTGCTCTGTGTTTTCTAGCTGGATGCTGTTTGCATGCAGGAAAGCTTTTGACGTGGGGGGTATTAATTGTGCTCAGGCCCCCAGGCCTTTTGCACTGCGAGACGCCGGCTGACACCAAGGCACAGTGCACCCTCCCCATGGGCAGAAGGCACTCGCGCCCTGCACCTGTGCACTTGGCAGCACACTGCCCAGCGGCTGGCCCGGGCCAGCTCTGCTTTGCCCAAATGGAACCAGGACGAGGGGCGCCCCGAGCAATAGGCAGGGAGGGGCCCCACCCATGCTGTCAGAGGGAGAAAGGGCCTGAGCCGGCACACAAAGGCAGGATCCCGCCAGCCAGCGGACAGGAACGAGGCTGGCAAAGGTGCCAGCCTTCACGGAGCCCCAGCCCTGTAATTAGGACCCACAGGTCACTCTGGCCACAGCTGAACAAACCAGGGTGTAATTAACTTTCCACCCGGCTTTTTACACAGCAGCATTTCACCTTCGCCAGAAAAGGCGGGTCTGCCTTTCCGAAGGGGCTGGGGAAATACTCCTCGGTCCCAGTCCTCAGGAAGTGGGGGGCAGCTGAAGGGGGAGCAGCAAAATTAACCCACAGGGAGCACATTTTTTTGCTGTTGCTATTTGAACAAATCCCTCTCCATCTCCATCTTTTTTTTTTTTTTTTTTTTTTTTTTTAAGTTGAGCATTCAAAAAAGCCACGTCTGTCTGGAATTTAGTTGGAAATGGTTCACTGTCCCCAGTCCATGTTCTCAGGGTGAGCTGTTCGGATCTTAAATCTTAGCTCAAGCTCTGTAACCTCCAGCAAGATCCCCTACCTCTCTGAATCTCAGCTGTCTCATGTGTAAAATGGGGATGAATGGTGAAAAGTAGGACCACCCTGCTGGGACCATCAGGAAGACTAGGTGGGATCATTCCTTCATCCAACAAGCACATATGGAAGCACCACTGCATGCCAGGCAACTGGGCTAGGACATAACAGAGAACAAAACAGACATGGCTCTTGGCCTCATGAAGCTCAACAATAGTGGGGAGACCGGAGATAAACACATGAAAAACTATTGCAGGGGGCACCCGGTGGCTCAGTAAGTTAAGCAGCTGCCTTCGGCTCAGGTCATGATCCCAGGGTCCTGGGATGGAGCCCTGCGTCATGCTTCCAACTCAATGGCTGAGTCTGCTTCTCCCTCTCCCTCTGCCCCTCCCCACTGTTCATTCACTCACTCTCTCTCTCTCTCTCTCTAATAAATAAATAAAACCTTAAAAAAAAAAAAAAACACTATTGCAGAATAACCGCAGCATCAGACTCATGTCGTGCACTGTGTTGGGGATGGAGCTGCTGGCAGAGCGATCAGGGAGGCTTCGCCCACAGGGGAGCCCTGGGGGGCAGCGGGACCCCGTGTGCTTCAAGGATGCCTCTCTGCGCCCAGTGAGGAGCCTGGTCTGCGTCAGAGATCAGGGAATGGCGCCTGTTGAAAGAAACCAATGCTTGGTTCCACCCTGATCCTTTTTTTTTTTTTTTAAGATTTATTTATTTATTCAGAGAGAGAGGGAGAGAGAGAGAGAGAGAGGCAGAGACACAGGCAGAGGAAGAAGCAGGCTCCATGCAGGAAGCCCGATGTGGGACTCGATCCCAGGTCTCCAGGATCACACCCCAGGCTGCAGGCGGTGCTAAACCGCTGCGCTACCAGGGCTGCCCCCACCCTGATCCTGAAGACAATTTCTCTTCTACGGAGAAGAGTGCCTGGCCAGGCCCAGAGTTAGAAACCTCAGTCTTTCTAAAGAGACCCCATCTGTCTCTCCCTACCTACGAAGAGAACCAAAACCACACCAATGGTGCCTTTGTCGAAGAGGTTAGGGATTTCCAAAAGCCATCGGGTGCTCTGGCCCCAGGGACCTGCCATGTTCCAGGACTGGCACAGCGCACACCCCTGCTGACAGCCCCTTCCTGACACGAGGAGGAGCGTCCCTACAAAAGTCGGATCTAGAACATTACAAGAGCATGGATCCAGCACCCAAATGTCCTCGGGCAGTCAGCTTCATTAATTTAAGCCAAAGCGCAGTCAGTGTAAATCACAGAGTATCCTTAGAAGGTAGTATTCGTAGGAGAAAGCAGTAAAACACTCCACCTGAATCCACACGGAAGGTCCACAGCTGACCTGCTTCAGTGAGCACATAAAATATTGGAATCAGCCCCTGGGTAAATCAAACCTCTCATACCTGCTTCCACGGTGCCCCAGGAAGTTTCCAGAGATACATTCTAAAGCAACTGAAGTCCTCAGGGCTTCTGGAAGATGATGAAAAACATCCCCTGCAACCGTTTATAAGGTCCACACATGCTCGGCCAACACCTCACAAACCAGGTCAATGTAAACTTTAGCCCACTCCCCGTGCGGACAGCATTCAACTTAGGAAAGCCTGAAGCAATGGAAACATTCTATCATCGGTTCAGACAGCCACCAAATGCTCTGGCCGTTTCCTTGTCCGGTGCCCACGGATGATGCTCCATGAGGAACAGACAGGCCCATCACAGACACCAAGGCAGCTTTTGTCCACTCTTGCTGTAGAAATCCTAATCTCCTGGCGGACCGATCTAAATTTCATATTTTTGTAGCACGTGGACACAGTACCAGCCACCCAAGCTTTATCTGCTTGAGTGCTGCTGTATTAAAAAAAAGAAGGATCTTCCTCTCCCCTACCCAAAAAAGGGATTAATGGAAAAGTGGAGAAGATCATGTCGCAGCCTGGGAACCGTTCAGAACATGTGCAGTGAACAAATGCAGAGTATAGAATGGCATGTGCCCCCGATGCCAAGCCCGTACACATGTGTCACTCTGTGGGCCGCGTGTGGAAGAGAACAAGGAGGAATCAGCTATTGGGGGTGTGAGCATCCACAGAGCGGATGGCTCTCGGCTGATCTCATTTTGTGTCAATGTTTGATGCCCTGTTGGTTTAAGGCCAACAGTTTGTCCTCAGACACAAATGAGAGACAGGGGAGCAAAAAGTCGAGGAGAAAGAGGAGGGACAGAGAGAAAGAGGTCTGGGTTCTGAAGTCCGCGCTTGGACAAGACTCTCCTGGCCCCAGCAGAGCCACTCCTGTGAAGGGGCAATGACGAAGGTGCCTTCTCAAGCTCCGGAATCTGCAAGTGAGGGTTCTCAGGTGCAGGGTTCCCGGGACTTGCCTTCCCTCTGAATGCCACCAATGCCATCCTGGCAGGAAGTCTCCCCCGCCTCTGCTTTTGTGGGGAGCTTCCCACCACCTCAGAAAATCTCCGATCCTCAGCTACTCTTCCAGAGTCTGATGGAACGAGGCGCTGCCCCCACCCCCACCCCAACGGCCACAGAAACACACAGAAAGAGCCAAGAGGTCACCCTGCTGAGGCAGTTTTAGAAAAGAACCCCATTCAAGATGGGCCCCCCAACACACCCCACCTCCCCGGGACACACCTGCTTGGCCAAGGGTGTGCAGTCTCCACATTCCGGCAGTGACGGCCCCCAGCAGGGGACGAGTGGGAGACGAGTGTTGTTCACACCCAAGGCCTAATTCCCATTCCAGGAAGAGCGGACAGCGGGATTGACAGGTGGCGCTGCCCTTAGGCCCCAAATTCTCAAAAGCAGAGAGGGCCCGCCTTCCCTCCAAACAAGACTTGTTTGTTCCCTCAGAAACATCTGCTGAGCACCCAGAGCCCGCCCAGCCTCAGCAGAGCGGGGCCCTCTCTGAAATGGTCTTTGTCGGGCTGTTGAGAGCCTACCTTTCCCTCCAGGAGGACACTGGCCACACTGCCCGCCTGCATTGTCCCTCGTACAGTGGCCGGACGACGGTGAGCATCCAGCAGCCCCCAGAGCCTGGCCCTGGCGACCCACTGTTGCCTTTTTGCGCCAGGTCCAAGTTTTTTAAAGCAGAAGCCAATTTGCACACATCTTATGCTAAAACCCAATCTATAAAAGACTTTTTAATGTGGACAGCTCCAACCGGAGTGGGTATCAGTGCCCCCTCAGTCAGACAGGCCACAACACCCTCCCCAACAGTTCCAGAAACCTCTCTGGGGACCCAGTGGGGAAACCACTGCAGATCAGAGAGCGTGCAGGCGGCCTAGGTAGGGACCTGCTTTGAATGATACGCACACAATTCCCAGTGGTTTATCTTGTCACTGGGTAATCCTCAGAACCTAAGACCTGGGGGGAAATCGCTCCTCACATATTTCTTCCATGTCAGGGAGACTCTCCCAGACTGGGTCACACCTTCACTGGGCGGTAATGAATTTCTCAGGGATGCTATTAGGCAAGGTCATTTCCCATACTCTTTTAAGGAATCTCTGACTCCCTTCCGATGCTCCAGGGCTGAGGGATCCCTGGCTCCCACGTCCCCATGGAGGTCGTTAGCGGGGTCCTGTTAGGAAGCAGGCAGGAGTATCGGTGGCTGAAGACCCTGCAGACAGAGCTCCCTTGATGTCAGCCAGGCTGAGGCTATGGAGAGAAGAGACAGCCACTGGGAAAAGAATCCTGCCCAGGACCAAAGCACAATTAGCTACTCCTTCCAGCACAGAACCCTGCTACACAGCCTCAGAGCCTCACGTTGGCCCTACTCCACCTAGAAACACCACCATTCTCAAAAGTGTGAAGAGAGACAGCGTATCTCCTCGGTTCTAAAGAATTGAGTAGGGCTGGGCCTGAGGCCTCCCTCCAAGAGCCACAGAGACTCAACGTGGCGTCACTTCACGGGAGTCCTGAGGGGCACTGCGTTAATGCGAACTGAGCCCCACGTGTTCTTTTACACTTAGAAAATAAAGAGAATCACTTTTAATTAGAAGATCCATTCATTGATTGTTTTCCAAGTCGGGGACAATATTTCATTCCCGCCGTATCGTTAAGACTCCACCTCAGTTCTGGGCTAAATTAAGAAGCACACAGGCCATCTCTTGCTTTTTCAAGCAGGATGAGAGTCCTAGAGAGGTCCTGGCTCAGCCACCAAACCCTGGGTGACCTCAGTCCATCACCATCCCCCCTCCTGCCCCAGTATCTCCTCCTCAGGAAATGAGGGCACTGAAAAGCCAACCACATATGTCTCTTCCAATTCTGATTCTCAGCTTCTAAGTTGGCTGTTGCCTCTGCCTGTGGTTGAAATACCACAAATTCCCAATAACTGGGGTTTGGTTTGCTGAGCCCCCCAAAAGTCCAAAACTGTAAAGAGTCCTATTGGGTCCACTATTTTTGGTTATCTGTTTTCTCCAGAGGTTGAAAACCGGGGATTTGGTCTAAACAGGGCTGTGCAGGTACAGATGTCACCAGAGGGAAACTCATAGTTCCCCAAACACTTGGCTTTCAAGCTTCTAAAAAAGCCATGAAAAGTAGAGGAGGCAAGAGTTTTGCATACTAAACTACTACTTCCAACCAGCCAAATTTCCCCCAAAAACCAGATGACAGGTTCCCTTTGGAATACTGGTCTCAGAGTTTAGCTCCTCTCCCTACAAATCGGCATCCAAAGTCTTGCATCAACAGCCACGGTGGTGAGAGATGTCAGGGACAGCTATGTAAGGAACACAGCTCTGGACTCCCTGCTCGGGGCCTGAAGATGTGTCAGCCCCCTGCTCCTGTGGCATCGCTGCCACAGCTCCAGGCAACACACACCCCCATTCTCCCACTCCATCCATCCCCTGTGACCCAGACACGCATGACTCATGATGTCTTAAATAGCTCCTGTAAAACCATGGGCTTGGCCACCTTCCCTGCGGCTGCCAAGACACTGGAAACAGGGCTACAGGTGGGTTTAGCGGAACAGCTCCCAGCCACCCCTCTCCTCCTCAGAGAAGCAGGAGACCAAGCACAGAGGTAGAACCAGGGCCGTCTCTGCATGCACGAGCTCTTGTTGGCCTTTCAAATTCTCCCCGTCCCATCCAGGCCCTGCCTCGGAGCCCACTCCTTCACGCACCTTTCCATACTTAAGCTACTTCACTTTGCACTAACAACCTCTTAGTCGCTGAGTTTCCAAAAGGCCTTCCAGAAATCCAAGGTGCAGACCCTACCCACTAAGAGCCCACATTCTGTAGACTGCAGTTTTGGGGAGGCAGCGACAGGGCCCCCTCACCGAATCCCTGCTTGCCAGAAAGCTGTTGCTTTTATTTTTAATTTTATTTAAAAGGCGGATACAGGGTACCCAAGACACCACAATAAAATGACATTAACTGTAAAATTACATTATTAATTCTTTAATCTCACTTGAGGCTTCAAGCTGTTGCTATGTCCAATTATCCGTATAACCACCTGTCAGAATCCCGGTGCTATTTAGCATTACCTCCAGGACAGCGGTGAGCCCGGTGGTCCGTCAGGTCTGCCAGACACTCGAAGTCCTGCTGACAGTGATCGCAGGTGTAAATTGACTCATCCTCCATGTCTTCATCGTCCTCATTTCTCTCCTCTTGACTTGTCACGCTGTTCCTGTCTTCCAGCGCACGGCTGGTTTTCCGATCACACTCCGGCTCTCCTTCCAGGCCTCCTGCCAACAGGAAGAATACAGTCCATGTCAGCTGACGGGGTCTTGGGAAAGGGTTTTAAAAGAATCTCCCAGCATTTATTAAGATACATTTAATTACTCTACCTCCCAGGGTCCATTATTCTTGACACCTCTCAGTATATTAATATATGGGGGTTTTTTGTAGCATGCGGTGCCATAATTCTCAACTAGATTCTTTAATTCTTGGTGCAAATCTTCTCGGGGGATTTCCTGTCATCTTCCCTCTGAGCATGGATGCTGGGGGTCGTGACCCATCACGGAGGTGAAAATGCCTTAGCATTTTGTCTCCTGAAAACCCAATTCTCTTACGCACTTCTCCAGAGCCTCTTCCTAATGCATCTAAACTTTTAGTTTTCCCCAAAGCCTTGCAATTTAAGGGCAAGGGAGATCTCTTAGCCGAGTTCACCTTCCACACAGCATGCCTCCCAATGTGGTGATATTGGCTCTGTTCTTTGCAAACATGTCCTGATTCTGGAACCAAGGAAGCCCATGTGTTTGTAAGACCACGGAGAGTCAAATCACAAGCTAAAATGCATCTGAGTCCCCACTCATGCCCTGGGATCAGCCCAGACAGTGAGAGCCAGCTTTGGAATCATTCAACCAACTTCTGTAAAATAAATCACCTATTCTGCGCTTAGCACTATGCAGACACGTGGCTAAGCGGCACAGCAAAGTTGACTTAATGATCATGATAGCGATGCCCTGTGATTCATGTAGTGTTCCACACTTTCTCAAAGCCCCGATTACATATGCACAGCCCCATTCCCTCGGCTTTCACTTTCTAGTGCTAAAAGGGGGCTCAGGCAATCATGTGCTCCTGCCCCTGTCCACAGAGAGGGACACCTTTGTTATTTCCATTTCATAGGTAAGGCACCTGACATCCATCCAGGCACCCAACAGACGTTTAACTCAACATGCTAACTCCTGTCCAGTGCACTTCCCGGCACTGCTGGGGGACACGGAGCACAGCCTCAATCTGAGAGATTAATAGGGCACATCAGGAACTTGTAAGTCACAGTGCAAAATATGCATGGTAAATCTAACGCACAGAATATAACAGTAATCCCAACAAATGTCAGTGGATTAAACTTCCTCATTAAAGTACAGAGACTCAAAAAAAAAAATAAATAAATAAAGTACAGAGACTCGAACTGGAAAATCAAAGTGTGTGTTATATTTTCTACAGTCCATCCTGGAAAACAATCTACCCATCCAGAAACTAGTACAGATTTGAATTAAATAGAGAAATCTCTATTATGCATAAGGACACGGATGCAAACATACACGCATACGTAAAGATGTGTGTGTGCCCGCGTGTGTGTACACGTGCGTGTGGCACATAACACTGCAGTTACAGAAAAAAGCCTTCAGCACACAGCCTTTAAACCCCCAAGGACTAGTCGCCAAAGCAAGGAAGAGAAACGAAGTAAAGAATGCATTCGATTCGAGGTGAAAGCCACAGTCCTATAAATATTTCAATTTAGAAACAGATAATGTTATAAGGGATCTATTTCTCCCATCTGCACAAAACACGCACTTCCAAGCACCCGACATCAAGAACCTGCGAACACAAATCAGCTCATCGGAGAGCCAGCTGCCGCCTTCCGTGGCGGGGAACGTGGCATGACACGCTGCTTGCAACTGCTCGGAGGCAGTAAAAATCAATGTTTCCATTTGTGGCCCATCAAAACATCTCTCTTCTTACCAATTAAGGGATGTACAATTTTTAGGTTCTTTTATTATCAGAACACGCCAACTCCTGGCAATACAGAAATCCCATTAAAAGCCAGGCAGCATATTTATCTCAGGAAATCTGATCGGCTACTGCCGTGGTGACAAGGAATAGAAAGCAAAGAAATGAGAAATATCATTTGGAGCCTTCAATATTATAAGTCATCACACAACCACGGTTACACAGTCAAGCGCCTGTCTCTGAAATTCCTAGTTTACAGTCTCTTTCCTTAATAAAAAAAATTTTTTTAAAAGTGTTCTGAAGGGGGGCGGGGGGAGAAGAACCATCATTCCAGCTTTATCTACTACACCAAATCTCCAGATAATAAGTTACATTCGGCACCACACTTGTGCTACTTTACTTAACACACAATTTAATAGACATATTTAAATTATCCCCTTGTTATTTTTTTTTTTGCCATATTTACTTGGCAGCGCTTTCCATAATAGCTCATCTAATCCACAACTGGAACCACAAACATTACAATGCATTTGATCTCTTTAAATCTGGTACATCCTGTTGACTCAGGAGTAGATAAATCAGAATGTCAACTCTTGGGTTTTTATAAGGCAAAAACCCATAAAGTCATCCAAGAGCATAAATCTGTTTTAAGGAACTGTCACCTCCCCTGCCACCGTCTACTAATGGGAAAGCAAGGTGGCTGCACACAAAAGGGGCAGGGGAGAGGAGGCGCGTGGAGGTGGGGGGGCCCCCCATCCTCTGGGGTCTCAGGGGGTCATGCGGCCAGCCAGCCTGCCCCTCAGGAAGCAAAGAGAGGAGACAGTGGCCTGAAGATGTTGGGGAGCGGGACCGCCTGAAGACCCAGTCCTGGAGGGGCCCTCTGCGTGCTGCATCCGCAGAATCAGGACCACAACACAGGAAGCCCTCCATCCGGCGGGCTTGACTCCCCGCAAGGCACTTTCATTGCTGCATGTCTCAGAAGCTCACACTAGGGGAAAGAGCTAATGGTGCTATCTTTCCATTTGCAGATGAGGAAATAGAGGCTCTAGGGGGTCATCCAAAGCCATGCAGGGGATTTCTGACGTTAAGCAGCGCGCCCTTCCCCCCAGGCCTGAGCTCTCCAAGGCCCAGGAGGAAACAGCTCTGAGGAAGCTGTCCCTCCTGGAGCACCTCTTGGGGTCTCCTCATTCCCGGAGCACCTACTCAGGAAGCCCCTGGGAAATGAATGAATGAATGGCCCTTCCCTCCTCCATGATGGCCCTGCCTGTCCCGTGTCCTGTCTCCATCCAGCCCTGAGTGAGCACAGACGCCACCACCAGCCCTGACTCCCCATCCCAAGGGTACCTCGAGTTTCTAGACACTGTAATCTCTGGGCCTGAACTAAGGTGACCCACTGGTCTCTCCCATCAGCAGGCTGAGGTGGTCATTCTTCTCCACCCAGGCTTCTGGGGCTGGGAAGGACTTCCAGAACACAGACCCTGAAGGCTTTCCTTGCCTCGGCTCCACTCACATCCTCCTGGGGGCTGCCTGGAGCTATCAGAAGTGCACCCCGGGTAAGGGTCCCCTGAGCTGAGCAGTTGTGAGTGGGGACCTCTCACTGAGGGTCACCAAGCCCTGGACTCTCTGGCTGGTTGACAAAGCTCCCCACCTCCCCAGCCTCACGTCCCCCATTGAACAACTCACACCGTCACTGTTTGCTGATGTGCCCACCGATGTGCGCTTGTGCGCTCCTTTGGCCAGGAGGAGCTAGCATTTATTGAGGACTTGCTGCATGCCAGGTACCTTCTGTGTGGGCACTGGTGTCAAGCAAGGCCACCAGGGGCAGTTTTCAGACACAGTTGTGTCTGACTCAGAAGCACCCTGCTACACGGTCTCCCCACATTAGAGACTCAATGAAAACCTGTTGAGAAGTCTGTAAACCCTTCACAATCACATGCTGGGTCCCTGTCCAGGCCCCGGAGGTCCAGTAAGGGCTCTGCTGACCTCACTGACTTATCACTTACCCACAGCCACAGAGACCTTCTTTCAATCCCTTAAAATGCAGGTTTGTCCCGCCAAGGGCTTCACATTCCTGTTCCCTGGTGACTCATCACCCAGCTCAGAGGGCTCACCACAGGCCTGAGCACCAGTATCACTTGGATCCCCAGTACTCCTTCCCCATAGCGCCTTTCCCTTTGCCACCACTGCATTTGACACAATGTTCACTCACGCTTTTGAAGGTTACCTTTCTTCCTCCCCACCTCCCTGTGGCACCCGGAATTTTCCAAAGACATCAGTAGCCACACCTCCCAGTCCACGTGCCCTTTTGTAGTGAGACCCTGCACTCACCCACCAAGAAGAAGGATCTAACTCCCCTCCACAGCTGCCCTTTTGGCTGGCCGCAGTGACTCCCTTAGTATGTAACCGAAGCAATGTTCCAGGATTTCTGAGGCCAGATCAGAAGGACTGCAGCTTCCACAGGGTCTCCTGGTCTCTTGGATAGAACCGAGCTGCCATACCATGAGAAGCCCAAGTCACATGGAGAGAGTGTAGTTCCTCCTGTAGACAGCACCACCAGAGCTCCCAGCTGCCGGCAGCAACTGCCAGCCGGGGGAGTGCACCACCTTGGACATGCAACCCCGACGAGCCTTCAGATGACATCAGATTCAGCTCACTTGGCAACTACATGAGAAATGCCAAGTGGGACCACCAACCAGGTCCACTCACAGAGCTGTGTGAAATAGTAATCATTGCTTTAGGCCATTGAGTTTTAGGGTGGTTTGTTACAGTGTAATGGACAGCTGGAATGCTCCCTGCCCAGACCACAAGCTCCATGAAGGCAGAAGCTCTGTTGGTGCTCAGTACTGTCTCCCCAGACCCTGGTACAGACAGACACACGGTGGGGGGCTCAATGTTCAATGAATGAAAAAAATCGGTTTCAAAGAAACATGTCTCCAAATATCAACACACACGACGATTAGGTATCATTGAGTTGAACCACACGAAGTTGCTATCTTCATGAGTCAAAGAAGCTGAATATTGGCTCACCTCAAATGGTTCAGCCTAACATATGATGGGGCCCTCTGGCCTGCCAGCTTCTTCCTCAAAGCAGGAAGAAGAGGATCATCTAGACTGGTGGACCCCACTACACCACATCTGTACACCTCACTGTCCCTGAGCCCAAGGTATGGGTTTGAGGAACTTTCTATGAGCAAAGAGAGGAGTAACAAAACCATGTTGATTTGCCACTTTTCATCAGAAAGCAGTGAATTGTCCCACCCTAAGCAGCCTCACTGAACCACTACCCATGAGAAAGGGCTTTCATTCAAGATGACAATCCGAGGCCAGTGGAACCCTACAGAAAGAGTGCGCAGCAAGAGATGTTCAGCAAGAAAAGTGGACCCCCATCCTCTTGAGGGAAGAGGCAGGAGAAACCGAGTCAGGGATACAAGGAGGTGGCTCTGCCTACCCTCTTCCACACCCTCACCCCCCGAGTGATGCTGACCAAAGTAGGAGCATTTCTGGTACTGTTCTACGCTCACATCCCATGCCCTCATCATGGGATGATGCATACCCTTATGCAAAGGGTTGGTCTCCCCACTCTGCAGATGGGAAAGCCAAGGCTCAGGACCACAGACAAGTCACACACACTGGGAAGGGTAGAGGTTGCACTCAAACCCACACCTCCTGACTACAGATCTCTACTCTTAACCACTGCATGGGAAGGCAAAAAAGGGATGTCTGTGAAAGGGCTGAGCAAGGGACAGCTGGCTGAGCCTTGTGCCAGGAGAAAGGGAAAGGGGATCAGCCCCAGGGGGGTGAGGGCAGGCTGCCCGCAGGCGACCAGGTCTGGGAACTGGACGTTTCCTACCTTCTCAGCGAGGCTTCTGGAGCTCATGAGTCAGGGCTGGTGGGGCCTAGCCACCCCCAGGGGCCAGCTGAGGGCAGCTCAGTCTGAGAACGCCAGTAAAGGTCTCCTGCCTCTGGCCCCAGCGCCCAGCCAACATGAGGGACCTAAGTAAGAAGGGCAACCCTCCTCTTCCTGGCAGGGACTGTGAGGATCAGCTTGCCAGCAGCGAGTCCCAGGCACCCTGAGGACCAACCAGGGACCACTGGGAGTCCCACCTCTGGGGCCCCAGGGCTGAGTACCTGCCCAGTGGAGGCAGGAAGCTGGAAGAAGCCCCATAAGCCAAGGAGAGAGGAAAAAGGGCAGAGCTTGGGCAGCCCAGGTGGCTCAGTGGCTTAGCGCCGCCTTCAGCTCAGGGCCTGAGCTGAAGACCCGGGATCGAGTCCCACGTCCGGCTCCCTATATGGAGCCTGCTTCTCCCTCTGCCTGTATCTCTGCCCCCCACCTCTGTCTCTCATGAATAAATAAATCAAATCTTTAAAAGGGGAGGGGCAGAGCTTGAGAGCCATGAGATACACCAGTGCCAATAATCACACATGTTCATTCATTCTTTCCTTCATTCATCCCACAAACACATATTGAGTATCTACTGAGTGCAGGCATCACATGCACACACTTGCTACAACACACAGGGTGCTCCCCAGTCTTATTCATCTTGAAGGCCTCAAAGCCCACACAAAGCCAGCTCAACAAATATGGGGGTGGTGAATGAGTGAACATATGAATCCATGAATGCTGAAAGGGAGATACAAGGGTAAGTGCCGGCAGCCAGAGCCAGCGTGAGTTAGGGGCCCAGATCCCAGTCTTAGCTCCAGCATCCCCACCACACCCCTGAGTGACCTTGAGCAAGTCCCTTCTCCTGCCTGACAATGATCTCTTGTCAGTAAAGAGCCCAATCATGATAGACATGACAGGTGGAGGGGAGGCTCACCCAAATGGATGCCCGTGGATGCAAAGATTGTGTGCACAGCTGCACACTTATATGTGCAAGGCCAGGAGCCCTGTGGGGTTTGGAGAAGCCCAGAGGAGGCTGAGGCTGGGCAGGTGCAGAGAGGCAAAGGTGCACGGCAAGGGTGCAGGGGAACAGAGAGCAAAGCAAAGCCAGGAGCGGAGCCAGGGGACAGTGGGAAGGCAGGGGAGTTGGCTTCCGGACGACCAGAGTCCCCCCAACCAAACCCTTCTCATCCCCTCTCCCAAGAAGACTCGGATGGGAGGCAGCACCATCCACCCCTGCAGAAATTGAAACCACTGGATAGTGACTTCCAGGTACACCCAGGGCTCAGCCAGGGAGCCCTAATAACTGTACAGGAAGCACAGGGAATGGCAGCGCAGGGGTCCAGCAGGGCTGATGGGCCAGGTTGCTGCAGTGAGGATCCCCATCAAGCAATGACACACAAGCAGCAGACAGCTGGAGTCACACTCCGGAGACCGTCAGGACGACACAAAGAAGGGAAAAGAATCACAGACTGCGGAGCCAATGTGTCTGGGTTCAAATCCACATGCTGGGGGACCCTGGATAAGTCCCTTACCCTCTCTGAGAAAAATCCAAGGAAGTTAAATTATGTTAATGAGGTAATATTATACAAAGCCTGATACCTGGCCTGCAATAATCCTGGAGAAGAGCATAGCCACGATCACTGTCTTATTATTGTTCTTATCGCTCAAACCAATGCTGGTAGCATCATGTCTCACACAGGAGCTGGAGACACAAGGGGAGTTCTAGCCAGCCTCAGGCTCCTGAGGATGCAGAATGTCTGGGTACAGGGCCACCCAAAGACACAAAAATGTCGATATAGAGAAGAAAATCCCCCGGAGCAAGAGAGGAAAGTCCTGGGCTCCCGTCCAGGCTCCCCCCCTTCCACGCCGTGTGACCTCAGTAAGTGACAAGCCCACCTCCTCCAGGAAACAGCGTGACCTCCACTGGGGGGGTCAGTCCCAGCCACCACCCCCCCATCCCAGGGCTGACAGTGTAGACATGTTTACTTTAGAAAACACAAGCCAGTTTTCCTGTGCTCCCCACCTGGATGTAGTTGGGGGGCTCCCAATAGAATTCATAGTCTAGGAGGGTATCTACCATTTCCAAAGCGTTTTTCCTAGAGCAACATTTTTCTTTAATAGAGAACGCATACTCCATCCTAACAGCCTGCCTATCTCCTAAGGAAAAAAAAGGGTTTTACTAGCGGCGTGTTCCCTGGGGCCAAAGCAGAAGGAAGCACTTCCAGAACCTGGGCGCTAGGTCAAACCCCTGGCTTAACCTGAGCTCGCTGTCTGGGCTCTGCCTGCAGAGAAGGGCACGGTGTCTGTGAGCACTTTCTCATGCACGCCTGGGCTGGTGGGATGGAGGACGGGAGGGGCTGGGCCTGGGCCGGGCAAGGAGCCTGCCAACCCCAATTAGACACTCGGCTTGTGCATCCAGTGCTGGCCCCAAATTCCACGAGGCAGCCACTATTTATCTTCAGATTTAAAATATCTGCAGTGCAGGCAGCAGGGTAACATTTAACACTCAGCCTAAAGGGTCCCCTTGGCAGCAGAGCTGTAGGCAAATATTTTAACACATAATTTGCTGTCCAAGTTCCGCTTCTTAAATAAGGAAGCAACTTCCGGATGGCTGTCTGGGGGGGCGCCTGTTGCTCCCCTGTCAGTGCTGACGGCTCTGTGAATGGAATTTCAAAGCCACGGTCAGTCAGACGCCGAACCTGACCTGGGCTGCACCACACAAGCCTTGCATGCTGGGATAACCCACTCTGGTTGACGACGCAGGACTGGGTATCGGGCCTCCCTCTCCGCAGGCCCATGGCTGACCACACAAATGACTGCAACCTTCCTGAGGATGTCTCTTGAGTTGTCAGGAACTCTAGAACCTGAGCCCAAAATGATTACAGCAGTGTAGAGGATGGTAATCACTTCCCTCAGACCAAACCTTTTCATTCATTTGCATCCCTTACTCAGTGATCCGTGGCCCCACAAAGGAGATGTTACCATTGTGCCTATTTTACAGATGGCAAAACGGAGGTTCAAATGGCTGAGAGAGCTCCTCATTCCCCATCACTCAGCCCATGAGCGGGCCAACGCTCACAACTCCAGTGCCCTCTACTGTTATACGAATGAGTAGATCTGTGGAGGAGGCTGGGGCAGCCAGACACCCACCCAAGGGGCTGGCCCCTGCTCAGATGCTCTACATGGTCACCATACACAAAAGTGACACCCAATACAGATACATCAACTGACTTTTAAAAAAAGAAGAAGAAGAAGGAAATCCATGTTTTTATGTGAAATCTCTTAATTTTTAAATGTTGACTTCAAGTTTTAGGAAGTGCGATGTGGACAAAACAATAGGCACAGCCTGGGGCAGGGGGGGCGGGGGAGGGTTGTCCAAGGCAAACACAAGCAGTGCAGACGGAGCCCAGGGCCCTGCCATGAAGGATGTGCAGCAGGAGCCCTGAGCCCAGGACACTCTGCTCCATCCTCACCAGACAGGAAGGTTGTTAGCTGGGCAACGACGGAAGCGTCCCTTCCCTGGAGATTTAGAACCTGCATTCCAGTCCACTCCCATGTGACCTCAGTGGCTTATACATCTGGGCCTTGTTCTCCTCACCTAAAAAATGGGATGATATCACTTCCTCCTGCTCAGGTGGCCCCAGGTCTCTGCCACCTGGGCCCTGGTGGGCAGCAAGCTCCCCAAGAGCTGAGCTCAAACGCCCCACATGTCAAGTCAGTCAACAAACGTTTCCTGAGCACCTGCTGCACGCCCGCTGCTGTTCTAGGCGCTGTGCGTGCATCACAGAATAAAGCACGGCTGCGTGCCCGGGTGAGGCCGACATTCCATCAAGAGCACTTTGCCCTTTAGGGGTAAGTGCGCGCAGCACGAATGCATGAGCGCCCTCCCGGAGGGTGTGCAGTGCGGAGCCCAACCCCAAAGGCAGAGAGAGGAGGCGGCTGCCCCCAGACCCGGCTCCCTGCCACGATGGGTGAGGGAAGGAGCAGAAAGAAAAGGTGGCAGAGGTCAGGAGCGGAGGACAGAGGGGCAGAGCAGGAAGGAGAGAAAAAGCAATCACAAGCACCCCCACCAAAAAGGGGGGGTTATATTTTTCCAGCAAGTCGTTAACAGTGTCACTCCTCCGAGCCTCACCATCTTAATAAAACTGATCTCGCCGCATGCAGTAATGAAGAGCGGTCGGACAAAGCCACCCTGGAACCATGAAAATTGTGCGCTGCTACCTCCTCGTGACCTCCTGAGGCTGTGACCACTCTGCCCTCTCCGTGCTGTCATGTTTGGTCTCCCGACGGCCGCTGGGAAGGAGGAGATGGAGGAGCGGCCGGAGGTGGGCAGGGGAGGGAGGCAGCGGGGCAGCGTGGGGAGCTCGATAAATCCAGCTAATTTGTGGCCTGCCCGTGGCCTGGCGCTCCTAATTGCTCCCGGTCCTGGAGCAAGACTCAAGGCGAGGATGCTGGGGGACAAATCACCCCCTGGCGGCCACGGCAGAGAGAGGAGCCCCTTGTGGGGAAGAGGAGGGGAACGGGGGGAGGGTGTGTACCCCAAAGACTGGACCAGTGGCTCAGTGTCCAAGGCAAACACAAGCAGTGCAGATGGAGCCCAGGGCCCTGGGGCCACGCCGAGGTCACTGGGGGACCCCAGCAAGCCGCACCCCCTCCCTGGACCTCGGCTGCCCCCATCTGGGAATTGAGGCATGGACCGTGGAACAGCAATTTCTAAAACAGAGCACCTTAGTGACTCATCACCGTGCCAAGGGCAGACCCGAGGGCAGAACCCCGATGCACCAAAGGAAGTCCACTCTGTCCACGTTAGACCCTGGGACCCCACAGAGAGGTGTTTTCTGGCTCCACTCTAAAACCAGAACATGTCCAAAAGCTCACTAGCCAACTCCTCCTCACTGTCCATGCCCCAAAGCTCAGGGAACCTTCACCCCCACAGGCTGGCCACCCAGGAGCTCAGGACACTCCCTGGGCACCTTTTGCTCCTGCTCTGGTCACAACAGCCATGGCCCTTTCTTTGCAGGATACCTGACCGTCTCCTCCTGGGTCGGGGAGTAGACCCCAAGTGGCCAGGATCAACAAGAGTCTAGCTCATCTTGCACCCCCTCCCCCACCCGCAGGCAGCATAGAGCCGGGCACATAGCAGGTGCTCAATAAATATTTGTGGGGTGAACCAGTGAACAAAACCACCTGGAAGGGCCCTTCCTACTCTAACACTCAGACATGCAGCCACAGGTCTGGGCATCACTGGGGAGGGTCAAAAATGGGAGCAAATCCAGGAACAGACCCCCGGTCCTGCTCTCTGCCCTAAGACACAGAGGGTGGCAAGGATACCCTGCCCTCAGTCCTCAGGAGCCACCCACCCAGGCTCCCGGGCTGCCGCTGTAACCCAGAGGCCACTGCCAGCCCCTTGCCAGTGACTGACCCAAGTCTCCCATCCTGGCCCAGGAGCCCAGGAGCCACAGTGGAAAAGCTGTGTAAAGCCTTTAAAAATTAACAAGTTTCTGGGCATGGAGACAGCCTGGTGTGCAGCAGCGTTCCAGGGAATACTGAAATAGCGCCTGGAGGACCAGGAGCGTGTCTGATGGAGTGGTTCTTACCATGTTGTTGCTACTGAGGGAGAAGCCAAATGGTAGCATGCTCAGCTTGCAAGCAGCCGGTACCACTGAGCCTCCGCCCAGGCCCTGCACTCCTCCAAGGGCCCAGGCGAGCAGTGAGCCTCTCCAGGAGACCACAGAAGTCCCTCCCCACTTAACCTTATCCACCCGCTAAGGCCCGCCAGCTTTCCACGAATTTCCCTCCGGCCCACAAAAGGGTGTCAAGTCCCACAAGTGAGCTGTAAGACATTCCAGAAGAGTCTCCAAGCAAACCTAGATCCTAAGACAGCTGATAGAACAAAGCCAACGGCCCACACACAGTTGAGGGGCCTCGGCATGAATATGGCCAACCCTTCCCAAGGGGAGCCCCCTTCCCAGGAGATGGATTTTATTTTTTTTAAGATTTTATTTATTTATTCACCAGAGACATAGAGAGAGAGAGAGAGGCAGAGACACAGGCAGAGGGAGAAGCACGGAGGGAGGCTCCCCACGGGGAGCCAGATGCAGGACTCAGTCCCCGAACCCCAGGATCACGACCTGAGACAAAGGCAGATGCTCAACCCCTGAGCCACCCAGGCGTCCCCCCAGGAGATGGATTTAAACAGGCAGTGCACTGGGCCCATACCCATCCAGGAGAACAGGACCTGTGTGGCGCCTGTGACTCTTGAAGAAACATTCCCACACAATGAGGAACAGAGAGACCTGGAGAGAATTAACCACAGATCAAAGGTCAAGTGGGCAGCGCAAAAGAAACTTCCAGACCCACCCCAGGGGCCTGGCTGCCTCCTCCGCCATGGCCAATATCCGCGTGATCTATATGCACACGCACACCCGCACCCCATCACCACCCCCCCGCTCATCCTCAAACCATCACTTAACTCGGATTTCAAACTGCTCGCGATGTTCTTTAGTCAACATGAAGCAGAAACCTTTTATTAAATGCTGCTAATTTTTTATTGATCACACTGTGAATCATTTCATTTTCCATTACCACAAATGTCTCCTATCAGGGCTCCACGATTCTGCTTCTTTATTCCGTTCTCAAGCAACTTGTCACTTTTAATCAGTTTTCGGTTTCAGTATTGCTCAAAAATTAGAAAGCGGGGCTCTCTGTATCATTACTGCTTTTGTTTAAAGAAAAAAAAAAAGTTTCCATACAGGAAAGGTTATTATACTTGGAATAAATATACATGAATCAAATTCAAATGAAATTCCTCCCTGACTCTAACCAATTTTAGCATTAGCTTTTATAATTTTTTTAGGTTTATTTTCACGGGAAGACTGTTCATAATTATTGCTCGTGCTCTCCCAAAACACTTATGTTACTAAAGTGTGAAATGTCTTCTAACACAAAGACAGATCTCTGGGAAGTAATTACAGAAATGCATTCAGGGGCAATAATTCTATATTAGCTGTCAGCAGCAGACATCCTCTGAAAGGCACTTGTTATGAAGGAATTATTTGTGTTACCATTGAAGGCATGGCAGGCAGGCCCAAACTGAAAGGCTGCGTCCGACCAGAAACACGGGCCTCCTCATCGAGGGTCAAATTAAGTTTAAATCATTACCTTGAAGCCAAGCAAACGCGTACCTGACTGTCTATTGTGGAGACGGTTTTGAGACGCACTCGAGCACGACGTGGTCTTCCCGTTGCCAGTGTGGCGCAATTACCCTGAGTCTCAAAAGGATTCTGCTGGGAGCTTGTCACAATAGGGAGAGAGGAGGTGGCAGGGTGTCTATTAAATGCTAACTCATGTCACCAAACAGAATTTTCAAGAATTATAAATTGCCGAGATGTCTCGCAGCTGACCCCCTCGCGTTAAGAAGAGCCCAGAATATTACCAGGAAAGTGCAAGAATTTGCATCAAAGGCAGGAGAGGACTCTCTGTGGGGAACCCAAGGGGCTGAGGCTGAGGGGACCGAGGGGACTGGGACCCAGAGGATTATCTCCTTGCCCCCACCCAGAGGATTATCTCCTTGCCCCCACCCAGAGGATTATCTCCTTGCCCCCACCCAGAGGATTATCTCCTTGCCCCCGTGGAAGGGACAGGTGGGGTTTGGGTGGCTATACCGGCTCCATCTGGGGCAGACAGCCCACGATGAGGACAGGTGGAAGCAGCATTGGAGGGAACTAGGAGACGGCCTGCATTGTCCCCTAAATCCAGGCATGACATTGGGTCAGTCCAGTCATCTCGCATCTCTGAGCCTCAGCTTCCCCACCTGTAACAACATCCTGCATCGACACCAATTCAAGGATATTAGATGAACAAATGGAAGCAAAGAAAGTGCCGTGTTAGCCCCTCCTGCTCCAGGCTGGTTCTCCTACCTGTAAAACAGCAGGATTGGTTCTAGGAGCCATTCACAGACCCACCTGGCCTCTGAGAGCCGGGAAAAAGCTTCGGGAAAAGAGCAGAGTATCTTCCCACATTCAACGGGGCCCACAGACACCTCCGGGGATCTAGTTGAGATGAGCCTCAGTTTCCCGATGAACCTCAGTGTCCCACCTCTAAAAAGCATACACAGATCACTGCCCTCGGTGGTACTCGTGAATCAGACAGAGAGACAGAGACTTAGGGCTCTTTAATCTGCTCACTCACTATTGTTTCCAAAGAGACTGGCACTTTCTTTTCTTTCTTTTTTTCTTTTTTTTTTTTTTTTGAGAATTTTTATTTATTTATTCATGAGAGACACAGAGAGAGGCAGAGACACAGGCAGAGGGAGAAGCAGGCTCCCTGTGGGGAGCCCGATACAGGACTTGGTCCCAGGACCCAGGGATCACAACCTGAGCCAAAGGCAGATACTCAACCACTGAGCCACCCAGGTGCCCCGAGACTGGCACTAAGACAGCTCAGGGCAAAAGGCAGAAGAGCCACTTCCTCTAACAGCTTGGGGCCAGGCTACCCTCAGCAGTGCCCATGGTGAGCTGCCCAGGCCCAGCCCCACACCCTCACCTTCTCTGGGGACAGCCTCTCCATTCTCCTTTTGAGGCTCACAAAGGGCTGGATGCACCCCAAGCCGCAGGGGCAGGCCCAAGACCCAGACCCAGCCAGTCAGCAGTGGTCACGTGACCCAAGCAAGGCTACGGCAACAATGCAATACCATGGCATTTTCTGGAACTACAGGGAAAGAAGTTACTTGAAGTGACAAGAGGGAGAGCAGAGCAGATGGTCGGACGAGAAGAGGGGCAAAAGGTGCATGAGCCATGCCCTCTAATCCAGTCATTCCACATCAAGCTTTCCATGCTAGAAACTTCTGTACCTCAGTTCCCTGTGGGACGTCCACCTCAGAATGGTTTAGAAGAGCCAAAAGAGTTCGACAGCATCAACATTTCCATGAAGGAGACAGATGATAGATGAAGGGGTAGTACAATCACACAGCGGACCCCAAGCCACAAGTAAAACCATGAAGAGGGAGCCACACGTATCAGCAAGGATTAATCTTCAGAACATGACTTCGAGAGAGAGAAAGAGAGTAGCTAAAGATAAACCATGGTAAAAATAAATAAATAAATAGTAGAGATAAACTATGGTAATATGGTACAAAATACGACAACATTTACGGCATTTACGGAAAGTTTAAAACATGTGCCAATAACATTTCTATTCCCTCCACACGTATTTCGAGAAGGAAGCCATACAGGGACGTGATAGATGCCAAGTCCCAGAAAGAGGGAGAAAAAAGTAATTGGGAGCTCCACGGGTGGCCTGTGACCTGTCCCTCAAACTGAAGGGTTCATCCTGGGGGAGTGTTACTCTTTTCCATATCTGAAATACTGTATAATTAAAAAAAAAAAAAAAAAAACTATTGCTGAATAGTTGGCGTTCGGATGGTGAATGAACTGGAGAGCTGTAGATAGAGAAGGCTCCTGAGAAAGGAGTCAATGCCATCCACAGCTTTTGCAGAATTAAACACCCGTGGGATTGTTTCCAGGATCACATGGCACGTTAGTGGGAGCGCCACAGCTAGTCCTTGGGTCTGTTAGCCCTACCTCAACCCTCTGCTCCTTCCCTACACCCAGTGTGATACTGGTGGAGGAGGGAGTTTCTAGCTTGAGGCAATAAATGGCAGGTAAGGACTTGGTTCTAGTGGAGCAGGAACATCTGTCTTATTCACTGTGGAATCCCAGCACCTGGACTAGCGCCTGGCACATAGTAGGTGCTCAATAACGATTTGCAAAGTGAATGAATGAATGAACGAATGAATGGACGGATGGATGAAGACAGGGCTAAATGAAAGTTGTGCACATCCATTCCTTAAAGCAGGCCTCTTGGACAAGATCCCTTGCTGGACAAACACCAAGTTAGTCATTTTTAAGCAAACGCAGATTTTTCACCTCCCTGTCAAAAAAAAAAAAAAATCAGCACTCCAACTCTGACTTCTCACCAATCTTCTGACCCTCCTATGGGTAGGCTGAGATTGTGAGTCACGGCTGAGTCTGGAAAACCACCTTTGGGGAGATGAGAATGGAAAACAGTCTAATTTAAGGAGGAGCCAGGTACTGCCTAAAATGCATCGCTGGCCCCCTTCCATGAGCACACATCGCATGGAAAAAATTACTCCAACTCTCTCTATAGGAAAGCGTCTGATGGCTGGGCGGACCAAAGGAGCTGGTTGCTAAGAAATCACACCAGGCAACGTCAGATGATCACTTGCTACAGTCAAGACATGGTCAGGGTCAGAGTTCAAAACCGTGTGTGGAAATCTTTCCAGCAAAGCCCTTTCTCTATTCAGGGAGAAGAGGAAAAGAGGCCACCTTGTCAGGCACCCACTGTGACCTCTGCCCTAAGAGGCTGGTACTATCCCTGCCTCAGTTACAGATGGGGAAACTGAGACCCAGAGAGAAGGTCACACAGCCAGTGGGTGGCAGAGCAGGGATTCCAATTTCCAAGAGATGGGTGCTCCACACCTGAGCATGAATGGGCTTCCCCAGGTACCCACCTCTGAGATCTTCTGTGTTCACCCCTCTAGTGCAGAAAGGGGTGAACAGTGAAGTCTACGCCACGGCTCGACCACAGCCTGCGGGGACAACGCCGAGTTTCCATATAGTCCCGGTACTGCCTCCTAGCATCACTGCATTAAATTAAGAGATGAAGCAGGTGAATTGACACCTCTTTCTCTTTTTTAAGATTTTATTTATTGGGGCAGCCCCAGTGCCTCAGTGGTTTAGCGCAGCCTTCAGCCCAGGGCCTGATCCTGGAGATCCCGGATCAAGTCCCACGTCGGGCTCCCTGCATGGAGCCTGCTTCTCCCTCCTCCTGTGTTTCTGCCTCTCTCTCTCTCTCTCTCTCTCTCTCTCTCTCTCTGTCTCTCATGAATAAATAAATAAAACCCTTAAAAAAAAAAGATTTTATTTATTTGTTTGAGAGAGGAAGAGAGAACCCAAGCTGGGAGAGGCAGAAGGAGAGAGAGGGGACACTCCCCGCCACGGAGGGAACCTGATGCGGGGTTCAATCTCAGAACTCCAGGATCACGACCTGAGCAGAAGGCAGACACTTCACCAACTGAGCCACCCAGGCCCCAGTCACCGCCTTCTTAAGCCAGGACACCACCCAGATGGGTGACCAGTAGCACTAAGACCCACCAAAGATATGGACACCAGGGAGTGGGACCCCAAAGACACCTCAGCTAAGGTGGGCACAGGGACCCCAACACGGAGGCAGGAAAGACCAGAGCAGTCCAGAAATTCCCAAGCTGGTACTCTACCCAAACTTCCCAAAGGAACCCACATTTCCCGACCTCGGGGCTGAAGCCAAGAGGATATCAGCCCAGCCAGGGCTCCCCGCACCTGGCTTTCTCCCACCACCGCCTCTGTATTTCTGAGTATCTCTCCTTCCCACAAAAAAAGGAAGCCCTGCTCTTATTTCTGATCACAAAGACGACAGCCACCGAAGGACAACGTCGGACAGACAAGCATAAAGAAAAGTCAAAATCACCTGCAATCTCAGCGCCCAGAGGTCCGCACTGCGGCCACTGTGAGGAACAAGGTGTATCATTCACAGACAGTCGCAGCAATCATCTCCTAAAACTAGGATCCTGAGCCACACACCAACGTGTAACCTTTCTACACACTCTGTCCTGCTGAACCCTGAGCCTCGACGATCGCTTCCAGGGATGGTTTTGAGTCTGCCTTTAAAGCTTCATCTAGAAGGAACTGCAAAGGTTCCCGGCTCCTCCTTAAATACGAACAAGTCCCAGTAAATGAACTGGGGTGAGGGGTGGGGGGGATTTTTCTTAGAACACATTTCCTTGCTCTGCAAATGGGTTTACCCCATGAGTTTGCATTGGAAGATTCTACGAGCATGCATGGGTTTCTGGGGGTTCAGGTCAAAGGGCCACCTGGTTGGCATCACCTGGAAGCAGGGCCCGTTAAAATGCAGATGACACACCAGCAGCCACTCTCTGAATATGGGGCTCAGAAATCTGTATTTCTCCTCTGGGGTGCCTGGGTGGCTCAGTCAGTTAAGCATCTGACTTCAGCTCAGGTCATGATCCCAGGGTCCTGAGATAGAGTCCCACGTCAGGCTCCCTGCTCATCAGGGAGTCTGCTTCTCCCTCTGCCTCTGCCTCTCCTCTGCTCATGTGCTCACACTCTCTCTCTTTCTCTCTGTCAAATAAACAAATAAAATCTTTTTTAAAAATAAATAAATAGGGCAGCCCGGGTGGCTCAGCGGTTTAGCACTGCCTTCAGCCCAGGGCGTGATCCTGGAGACTCTGGATCAAGTCCCGCATCGGGCTCCCTGGGTGGAGCCTGCTTCTCCTTCTGCCTCTGCCTCTGCCTCTCTCTGTATCTCTCATGAATGAATAAATAAAGTCGATAGATAGATAGATAGATAGATAGATAGATAGATAGATAAACAGCCTCCAAACATCCATCACTAAATACTGTCCAAGTATATTTAAAACGGAATGGAAATAATCATGCTTCTGCAATATAATTTCTCAATCACCACACTGGACCAGAAGGCTGACTCCCCACAAAGAGAACCTGCTCTGTGCTTCAGCGTGGGGTCAGGTCTGTGGGACGGGCACGTTCCCAGGGCTTGGCCGCCTTCTCTTCAAAACCTTCCAGGCCCAGCACTTCCCACTGCACCTGTGCAGAGGACAAGAGGCGTGCGGTGGACAGCGTGGGCAGCCAAGCTTGAAGGGAAAGCTGCCCTCAGCCTGTGACCCTGCACAGGGGCCCGAGAGCCCCATCTGGCTGTCACTCACACGTGTGCACGCACGCACACACGCACACACACGCACACTCTACTGCTCAGGGGAGTCCAGACGGGGCCTCTTCCTCACACCCACCGATCCCAGGGAAAAGACCAGCAAATGCCTACTCTGGGAATTCTCAGTGGGCGGCTTCCTCTCTTCTCTCCACCAACCAACAAAGGAGGTTTTCAGCTGGTAGGCATGAAACCGGGATGCCTCCTGGCTTTTGTCACTAACAGCGAAGCACCGGGGCCAGGAGGGTTTCCGGGAAGCCCCTCATTGTCCTGTCCTTGAGGGCGCCCAGGTGGGGGAAGTGAGCTGGAGGTTTCTGGGAAGCGAGCTCCTCTGGGATGGGCCTTTCCCCCTCTCCACCAGCTGCCGACTCTGAATCACAGAAGAACGGCGCTGGCACCCGCAGCCACACGAAGACGGCCATGGACCCCAGGGCCAGCCCATGATCCTCTCCAGCAGAGACACATAGGAGCATTTAAGATACATCCGCTTATTCACAAAACATTTCCCAAGACCTGCGATGTGCTGGTGATGTGTCACTGTCCTCAGACACAGCAGGGCAAGATGAAGACATACCTTCCACTGGGAGAAAGAGGCCAGATACATAGAGAAACCATCCTTTCCACCCGCGATAGCACTTTGAAGGAGATGGAGAAGTGGGACGGGGTGGGGAAAGGCCAGCTCTAGTAGGGTGGGGGTTCTCGCGGGGTGGGAGCGCTGAGCTGCCACGGATGAGCAGGGACCAGCCGGTCAACACACAGAGAAGAGTATTCGGAGGCAAAGGGGCATCAAGCCCAAGGGAGCCAGAGGGGATAGAGAATCGGGTCCCTCAAAGAACCCAAGGATGCCTGTCTATCAACAGCACAGCCTACAGAGAGCAGCCCTAGGCCTGGGGAAGGCCCAGCACACTGGGCCCAGTATCATCAAGTCCTGGATCAGACAGTGACTGGGAAAGAGCCTAGAACCAAAGCTAATATCCTGATTCGGGGCAGACAAGAAAAATCCAGGCTGAAGACAGATTGAAGGTGAATGCGTACAAATGAAAGACTGAGAACCTCCATACTATAGATCGACTTGGTCCTGCATCTCATTGGCAAACATTTCAAACGTCAGAGTGCTGTGTTAGCAGGATACACTCTGCAGGCTCTGTGCAAAGCACCTCGGCCGGGCCACAGGCTGTGAGGTCAGAACTTGTTTCGAAACTCACCGTTTCCACGGCCAGATGAGTTTTCTGGTTTATGAAAGCTGGGATTGTACTGAAAACCATGCTGGTATTCCAAGGGTCAAGAGAGAAAGTAACAGCGCCACACGTGCATGGGCCTCTGCTTACCAAGATAATGATGGGATTGGCCACAACAGCCCAGCTGTTGCTAGACCTGGAGGTGGGGGCTGCCTATCCAGGCAGGCACTGGAGTCACAATCTTGGAACTCTTAAACCACTGACTTTAGCCTTGGAAAGATGCCACCAAGTGGGACACCAAGGAGGCTTCTGCAGCCCCCTGGGGGCAAGGATCTTAGCCAGGACCCCAAGCAAGGAGGTAGCAAATTAAGATCAGCAAGTTTATCTCAGGACCCCTAGTCCTACCCAGCCAAGCTCTCAGAGCCATGTCAGGGGGCTTAGCTCCAGATCAAGCCCCTAAAGAAGAACACTAAACGGAGGGGCCATACCCATGTGACAATGTTTTCCACCCTGCCCATGATGCATTGGCCTGGGAACCCAAGAACTTGGACTGCTGGCTGTGACGTAGCCCAGGAAGATATCTGAAGAGGTGGCCCAGGTGCATCATCCAGCTTCCCTGGACCACAGGCCAACAACAGCACACCAGAGGGGACCCCATCAGTGGCCCTTCCCCAACCCACCCGGCCAGGATCAGGCCTGGGGGGCACTCAGCAACCCCCCATGATGGAGTGACAATGTTCTCTCTTGCCCACACAGCCTGCTCTGGGCTCCCAGCCCCAGCACCAGCTGTTTGACAGACTCAGGGGCCTGGGGGTTCCCACCTTGACAATGGCAACATCATCACAGAATTCTAGTCCTGGATCGATCTCTCTCTCTCTCTGAACATCCCATCTTTTTTAAAAAAGGGAGTGGAGGGAGGGCAGGAAAATTGTCTGCGGAAACTGCGGCTCTGCGAGCAGGCTTGTCCTGGAAAACGACAGGCACAGAACTGGAGCCTGTGGGGCTGATGAGGTGGAGAACCTACGTTGACGCACCGCGAGGCCAGAGCACATATGTTTGACTACAGACAAGCTGGAGATGCAGGCCTGTGTCATGCTCACAAGCTGTGCAATTGTGGCTATATAACCTCTCCAAACCTCAGTTTCTTCCTCTGTAAAATGGGAAGACAGCAGTGTAGGAGGTGTGGCAAGGATGGTATGAGAGAGCCATGGGCCTCATCTGCTCCACATTTCATAACTGAGGGCCTATCGTAGGCCGTGCCAGGCAGTGTCGTTGGGCCAGCGGCACAGCAGTCAACAGCACTGACAAAATCCACTAGGTAATAAGGAAGGAGATCTCAGGCTGTGATAAATGCAAAGTGGAGAACTGAAACACGGTCAAGGGGGTAGGAAGCAATGACAGGCAAGGAGGCAACTTCACCATGAGCATGAGAAGGTCGTCTCTGGGGATGGGTGTTTGAGTAAATACTTACACAGCACAAAGAATCCAGGCATGGAAAGGTGGAGGGAGACCACAGCAAGTGCCAAGGCCCTGGGGCTAGCAAGCTGGCAGCTCAAGAAACAGAAAGGTCAGTATGAGTGGGTGAGGGCCAGGTCAAACAAAGTTTTATAAAGACAGAGCTGGGGGCTACTGGATGGCTCAGTCGGTGAAATGTCATGATCCCAGGTTATGATCCCAGGGTCCTGGGATGGAGCCCCACATCGGGCTGAGCCTGCTTCTTCCTCTCCCTCTGCCAGCTGCTCCCCCTGCTTGTGCTCTCGCTCTGTCAAATAAATAAATAAAAAATCTTAAAAAAAAAGAAAAGAGAGACAGAGCCAAGAGTTTGGGTTTAATACCTCTTCCTTGTCCAAACAGGACAATGACACTCCACACCCCCACCCTGTCACCCTATCTGCGTATAGATTCTAGAAACACTCAGAACCTTACGGTGTTTATTGTTTATTGTCTCCTGACACCCAATCCAATGTGAGCTCCAGGAGGGCAGGAACCTCCACCTTGGGTCATGGAGCAATCCTTACCGCCTGGCCTAGAAGAGGGTCTTAACAATATCAGTTTAATTAAGTAATTATTGGCACTCAGTAAGTGCTCAATAAATACGATGATTCAGGCTGTCATCAGGGCCCTGGCTGCTTTGCGAGGAGAGGAGCCTCTCACCCCTGGAGGTATTCAAGCAGACATGGGAAGAACACACGGTGGAGACCCTTGGCACCAGGAGGGGCTTGGATGGTGGGGGCTCTAGGTTCTCTCCCCTTCCAAGGGTTTTGAGATCTGTGCTCTGCCCAGAGCCTGGAACAGTCAGCTCCAGCAGGCGTTAGGAGACAGCCAGGGACAGACATCATCTGAGCGGCTGCGACACATGTGACAGAGCTTGGGCAGCGCCTCGATTTCTGGATCACTCCAGGTTTACGAGCACCGCCTTGGTGAGAGATAGAATCATCACGAGGGCCGTGGTGGGGGCCAGGATGAGAAGGGAAGAAAAACCTTTTTGCCAACATTGTTCATTGAGTGCCAGGTGGAATGGACTTAAATTCTCCCTCAAAGGCCAGGCCCCCACCACCACACCCCCACCCCCCCAGGGCAGGGCACTTCCTGCAGACAATTGGAATTGGCCTGTAGGGTTCGACTTCCTTTGTGTCAACTAATTTCTGACTCGGGGCTTTCAGCTATTTATTTCTAGAACAATACGCTGCTCACTGCAACAGCAGTCCAGTGAGGCAGTCTTCCTGGCGGTGACAGCGTCTCCCCCAGCTTTTCTCCTCGGCAGGAGGGGGAGGGAGGTGTGAAAAGCCATCTGAAAGAGGGGGGTGGAAGTGGTCAAGCCTATCCCCTCTCCCACCAGCTCCCCCAGGGCAAGTCTCATTCTTGGCCAGCCGGAATGGAAGCAAGGACCCCAGGAATTTCGGGGCAGGCCGGTGGCAACGGGGGGGAAAAGAGGGTCTGGCCCCCACAAGTAGCTCTCCTTCCGCACAGTAATTAACCGAGGCTCCCAGCACCCTTCCTTGGCTCGCCGGCCTGCTGTCCCCTTTCTGTAATATTTTTCTAATTTGCGTTGCCGCTTCCTGCTTCCTCCAAGCCACCTTAATTGGAAACTCTGTAGTTCACACGGAAAGTTCCTCTCTGCTCTCTGAGGACACCTATCGAGGGTGGAACCGGGCTCTTCACAATAATTCTTACCAGACACGGCTAATAATGACCCTCTTTCACTAATGAAAAAAACACACACATGCACACATTGTGGCTGCTGTAATTAAGCTTGTGACGAGTTGAGTTGGAGGGAAATTAGATTTATTTACATGCTGTTCTGTTGCTGATGAAGCACTAGCTATCGGGAAGACTTCTAATTAACCCTCGTTTAGAGGGTGTGCTCTTTTGTGTCTCCTTCCCTCCCTTTGTAAATTGCAGTTGGTTAAAAAATAATAATAATAATAATTAGCCATTCTTAGAGTTGAGTTCTTTCCTGTAACTCAGTTTAATCCTTGAGCCGTGTTGCCCGGATGCTGACGGTAATAAAATGCCCACAAGCTTCTAGTTCTGAGCTATAGTCACATCAACCAGCCAACGAGCGTGGCCGAGGTAGCCAGGCCCTGTCCTAGGCACCCAGCCAGTCAAAAGTGGAGCCAGGGCCAGCCCTGCCTCCGAAGAGATTAGGATGACCAGAAAGGAACCAGGTTGAATGCCAGTTGAGGCAGAAATAATGGCCAAGCGGCCAGGCTGGAAGCAGGCCGCATTCAGGTTTGTAGGGGAACTGGGGTTGCGGGGGGCGCGTTGGAGGGTTTGTAAGGGAGGGAAGAAAAGCAAATGCAGGATTTAAGCAAGATCAGGGCAGAGCCCACAGAGGCAACTGGAAGGTCTTGATGTCCAGGGTTTTCAGAACAGATTTGCTGTCCATGGCTGACTGCCTCCTCCGTCTGTGTGTGCACAGCTGTGTCTGGGAAAGAAGCAGGCCCAGGATGCCACGGCTATGAGCACACAGGTCCCGGGCTAGGTGTGCTCGTCCCCGGAGTCCTGGATTCTTCGAATCTGGTGCCCAGGAGGCAGTGGGCATTGGACAAGGGCGCCCATCCCCAGTTACCGCAGCCCCTCAGGTCTAAGAAGCTGCAAATGCAGGACACCCACCAACTTAATGCCAGCTTGTTCTAGAGGGGAGGGGGGAGCCATTTCATTAGACAGATGCATAGACCAAAAGGTTGCTCGATTTCAGAAATGTTGGATTCCGACAAAATGCACATCTCAGAATCAAAGCAACGCAAGATAATCAAGTCTTCAGAGGACAGCCTGTCCCGTGGAGGCCAGACTCTGCGTGAAATCCACAGAATCAGGCAAGCTCCCCGTGTCCCTTAGATGGCCAAGGCAAGGAGCACCTGAGCTGTCACAGGGTTCTCCGGCGCTGCCCATCTCCCAGGGTCACCTTCCACACCAACCGTACGGCTCAAGTGGTCCCAGCTCATCCCTTAAGGTACCTAGGGAAACCTCTGGTTGGAGGGACCTCAAAGACCCACCTGACCCAGCCCAGCTCTCACCCACCTGGCCGCCCCCAGCACCCCAGCATCCCTCCTGACGGCTGTCCAGAGCTGGCTGGCACCTCCAGGGAAGGGAGGTGGTTGCAATGGTCACCACCTCCCAGGGCACTGCCAGGCAGGGAAATCTGATGATGTGGGAAGGGGCGAGAACAGGATGCGCATATGGGGACAAAACCCATCTTGAGTTTAGATACTTGTGAGTGCCTCTGGTGACAACGGGGGGTGCGGGGAGAGTGGACACGCACACGAACAGGCTTCAGAAGCCACGTCTGGGGAGCCGCGGGATTACCTGACGATTCTTCTAAAGCACTTGGGATTTTTTAAAAGCCTGAGTCCTGCTGAAAGAGCACAGCTCTAGACTCCAGAACAAGGTCCGTGAGACGTCTCGTCCATCCCGTGTCACCACACACAATAACTACTCGCCTTGTGTGTGGGTGTTTTGTTTCTCTTCTAAACCTCTCGCCACACTGTACAATGACAATTATTTCTTTCCCCTTAGACTACACAGCATTAGGCAAGGGACATGTGGCCCCTCTTCCTGAGGGGGATCCAGAGCCTCTGTGTCCTCCATGCCAAAGGCAAAACAGACTTTCCATCAATGTGGGTGGTTCATGAGGCCAAAATTTTTCTATCTCACAAATCGTATTTTTCTCGCCTTTCAATATTATATTGGGGATTCCATGGGTTTCTAACGCTTGCCACTCACTCAACCTAATAACTGGCTATATTAATATCTCCCATATTCTCCTTCTATTTACTCTCGCTTGGGAGTTGACAAACTGGTAGCAAAGGGACTCCTCTAACACGCTCACATAATCACTGCCGCCTCCCCTGCCCCAGGGAAGGGGCTTCATATATGCCTGGGAGGTGAACGAGGAGACCAGCCCCGCCAGCTCCTGCTAAGAGGATGGCATTGTCATCCACCTGCTCGAAGCAAGTTTCCAGGACATGAGGAGCCCCTGTGTGATACGGACTGCATGGCCCCGCCAAAGGTTAACGCTGTTTAATTATCCAGCATTTTAAAATCATCATGTCCCAATCACGTAAAATTCATCTGCCAGTAACTTCTAGAATTCGACACACTTCTGCAGGTCATCGGGACTCCTGGGAACTTGAACCAAGCCAGACGTGCGGCCACCTGCTTGTGAATCTCCCCTACTTGGGTGGAGTGGTGAGGAGCCTGACTCAGCAGGAAACACCCTCTTGCCATCTGAAGAATGCACCCTGGACAACCCCATCAGCGAACTTGGGTTTACCTGCCACGGCAGGTACAAGGAGAATAATTTTCCAAAATGCTCCAACGGGGCGATCTGTCACAAATGACAAGTCAAAGAAAGGATGATGGACGGCGGCTCCTCGCTCAGAAGCATGCATCAGCTCCTCCCCTCCACGCCGGTCCCTTCCAGCCGCCATCGCCCCAGGTCAGGACTGTGCCACCTCTTCCCCTCGATGACCGACGACCGTACAGCCTCCCTGGCTTGTCCAACCATGTGTCGAACCCCGAGCGGATGCATGCTGTATGTTAAGCACTAGAATGTCCTTGTCCCACCTTCACCTGCCAACAGTGGAAAATGGCTCATCCAAGAACCTCAACATCAGAAGGATCCACTTCAGGGATTTGTTTTCAAGGATTTTTAAAAGACTCATCCCTTCAAAAAAATATTCTCCCTCAGACTCCTTAAAGAATGACACTCCAAGACTAAAGTATAGTGGCAAGAAGTGCACATTTGGGTGATAGAATTTTTTTTGATATTTTATTTTTTAAGATTTTATTTATTTGTTCATGAGAGACACAGAGAGAGAGGCAGAGACACAGGCAGAGGGAGAAGCAGGCTCCCTGCGGGGAACCCAATGCAGAGCTCGATCCCAGAACCCCAGGATCACGCCCTGAGCCGAAGGCAGACACTCAATCACTGAGTCACCCAGGCGTCCCTATTTTATTTATTTATTTGAGAAGACAGAGAGCACACAAGCAGGGGAAAGGAAAGGGAGAAGCAGACTCCCCACTGAGCGAGGAGCCAGATGTGGAGCTCAATCCTGAGACTCCGGGATCATGACCCAAGCCAAAGGCAAACGCTCACCCACTGAGTCACCCAGGCGCCCCTGAGTCATAGGACTTTACAGAAATACAAAGAACTGACTGCCATAAAAGCCAGGCAAGTGGTTACTTCTGGAAGGAGGAAGGGGGTCTGTGACCAAATGGGGCGTCCAGGGTGGCTAGCAAAGTTCCATCTCTAGACCCAACTTCTAAGAATCCTTCAGCCCTAAATTGGTTTGTGGGGCATCTGTATCTGCTTTTCATTTTACAGTAAAACAGTTCACCCCTTGCCCTGTTCTCTTTCACTGTGCTGAGCCTATAAAGAGAAATTTCTGGTCATGAACTCCCCTCCTGGGCTGTAAGCTCTATTATGGCCAAGATCACATCCAACTTGCTAACACTACAATCCCAGTGCCTAATGTGGCTGAATGAAGGAGTGAATGAATGAATGACCCTTCCAGGAGAGCTTTCCTCTCCAGACTTCACTCCAGGGATCAGGAACCACATGTGCCCTACTTAATCATAGAACCAGCTGTGCCTAAGCCAGAGCACAGCACACAGAAGACATCGATAATATATTTTTATAAAATAATTCAGTGAAAGAAAACTCAACTGTGCCAGGCATAGAGGACACAAAAATGAGCAAGATGTGATCTTGTTATCAAGAACCTCTTCAACTAGCAAGGAGAGACACAAACCAGACCATGTGACAATGCGCAGGGGGTGATGTAAGCACTGTGAGGGGGAATCCGGGAGGGCTTCTCAGAAGAGGGGACATGGAGCTGATTCTTGAAGGAAAAACCAGAAAGTCCCTTCACTGGGAGGCAGGACAAGCACCTCCCGGGAGGTGTTGGGATCTCCCCAACCCCATCCACTTCTCCCCAAACTATCTGAGTTCCCCAAGGTGTGCCGTTATCACCACCTCCCTTCTAGAGCATGTGTGCGTGCACACACACACACACACACACACACACACACTGAGAAAATGCCTCCCACATACAGTGTGACCCAAGACATTATTTGTGTGCACACGTCCCAACCATTCTGTGAGGCTGTCCCTCACCCAGACCAGAGGACAGAGGCTCACAGGAGTCAAGTGAATCGCCTGAGACCTGCCAGAAAGGTGTAGAAAAGGGGGGCATAGGAAGGCCTGAACCTCATTTTCCATCCGTGGAAGAGTGGGGGGGTCAGAGCCCTCTCCCCACCTCACTGTCACTCAGAACATCAAAATGACAGTTTGGGTTCCCCCAACACCCTCCACCCTAGGAACTGCAAGTAGTGACCTCTGTCTCTTATCTTCTCCATTAGTCTGGAACGCTGGCAGGGCCAAGCCCAAGACTGGCCCTGGAATGCGTTCCTCTAATAACTTCCGAGGAAACGAGCTAAGTAAAGAGCCACAACCCCCACAACTCTGAAATGTAAGCTTTGCTTCCTGTGCTTCTTTTCATGTCCCTTTTTTTACTGAGACTTAACTTCTGTAAAGGGCCCAAACCTTTTTTTTTTTTTAGATTTTATTTTTAGGCAATCTCTACACCCATCATGGGGCTTGAACTCACAATCCCGAGATCCAGAGTCGTATGTTCTACAAACTGAGCCCACCAGGCACCTCTTTAAAGGGCTCACATCTTAAGTGAAGTGGGTGGTAAGTTCTTCCAGAAGACATTCCCAGCACCCACGCAAGTGCCCTGTGTCCCCTCCCAGCCATGCCTTCCAAGGACAGTCACTCCTAAACCTCTACCCCCAGACGGACCTTTGCACAATGCTGAGCATCACATACACGGACACACTCCATCTGTTGTCTTTTTTTTTTTAATTTTATTTATTTATTCATGAGACACACAGAGAGAGGCAGAGACACGGGCAGAGGGAGAAGCAGGCTCCCTGCGGGGAGCCCAATGTGGGACTCGATCCCGCACTCCAGGATCACAACCTGAGCTTCTGAAGGCAGACACTCAACCACTGAGCCACCCTGTTGCCCCTCTGTCTGTCGTCTCCTATGTCTGACTTCTTTCGCTCAACATCAGGTGTGCAAGATCCATCCAACCACTGGGTGTGGCAGTAGATAGTACCTCTTCATTGCTGTGTTCATCCTTGTCTTTGAACTTTTGCTCTCGTAAAGGTGAAGTCCAATCCGATCCTTTTTTCCCTATTGGTGTCAGTGATGAGGCACAGCTATGAGATCACGGGACCAGCTCATCCCATATTTCTGTTCCACCACATATGTGGAGCTGGTTGGAGGTTTAAAGCATTTCTGGTCCCGCGGCTGGCCACCAAACTTCACTGAGCACCCAGCTCCCTCTCCTCCTCCAAGAGCCACTGCTGCTCCAGCCTGGGGGGCTGGAGGGAGGCAGGAAAGGGGCTGTGTCCATGGGGCGCCCCCCATCCCAGAGCCGAACTGCGGCAGGAAGGAAACCCAAGGGACTTGTCTGAACCAGAGCCTCACCACACCCTTGCCTAAGTCCAGCTTCAGAGAACCCGACAGACACACCCCACGAGCCTGGGCCTCTGGCCACGGGTGTCCTTCATCCAAGCCGAGCCCGGAAAGGACCACGCTCTCCAGGTTCCTGCTCATTCCGCTGGCAAACAAAGCTCTACAGGAAGGGTTGTAAAAGGGCACAGCCACTGTGGGAGACGGCATGGAGGGTCCTCAGAACATCGAGCAACCCAGGCGACCATCATCGGGTGAGTGGAGAACAAAATGTGGTCTGTCCATACAAGGGAATACCATTCGGCCTTCAAATGGAAGGAAGTTCTGACACCTGCCACACCATGGATGAACCTCGAGGACATGATGCTCAGTGAAATGAGATGGTCACAAAAGGCCTAATCCTGGGACGCTTGGGTGGCTCAGCGGCTGAGCGTCTGCCTTTGGCTCAGGGCATGATCCCAGGGTCCCAGAATCGAGTCCCGCATCAGGCTCCCTGCAGGAAGCCTGCTTCTCCCTCTGCCTGTGTGTCTCTGCCTCTCTCTCTCTCTCTCTCTCTGTCTCTCATGAATAAATAAAATATTTTTTAAAAAGGCCCAAGCACAGGATTCCACCTCTATGAGATAGCTAGTGTCGTCAGATTTAGAGACAAAGTAGAATGGAGACTGTCAGGGGCTTGGGGGACAGGGAAATGGGGAGTTTGTATTCAGCGGGGACAGAGTTCTAGTTGGGGAAAACAAAAAGAACTCTGGAGACGGATGGTGGTGCTGCATGCGCAACAGTGCAAACGTGCTTAGCACCCCTGAACTGTACACCTGAAAAAGGTTAAGGCGTAAATTTTATGTAAGATGTACTTTACCATAATTCCTTTAAAGTTTTAATGCAAAAAGATGTCAAAGGCTGAGAAAGGGTATAGTAGGCAGGTGCAAGAAAAACCAAAACAGAAGTCATGATATTAATACAAGACAAAAAGGCAATTCAAGACAAATACCATTAAATAAGAAAGGTTTCAGACTTTTATTCTTTTAAAGAGAGGGAGAGATGGGGTGGGAGGGGCAGAGGAAGAGAGAGAATCTTAAGCAGGCTCCACGCCCAGCCCAGAGCCCAATGTGGGGCTCGATCTCGCGACCCTGAGATCATGACCCGAGCCGAAACCAAGAGTCGGACACTCTACCAACTGAGCCACCCAGACGCCCCTCAGAATTTTTTCAAAAGTGAGGTTTGTAGCCACAGTAGGTCCAAAGAGGAAACAAGATGTAAAAGAGCACAGAATCTCCAACCAGAGAGAAAAAAGGACAGTACAAGCCTCCTGTCTTGTCTCCCCCTTGCTCCCCACATCCTGGCCAGAGAAAGCAAGACTTGAGGCAGGCAAGAAAACACACCAGCTTCCATCAGATGCAGAAGGACCTGACGTGGAGTCGGTGAGACACTCCCCCTTGGACATGGTCATCCACGCTTCTCTCAAATCTTGGAACCTTCAGAAGAAGATCTAGGCTCTGAATGACTCCCCTTTCTTTGGCTTCTTTACAAAGACGTTAACTGCAGCCCGGGTGGCTCAGCAGTTTAGCACCGCCTTCAGCCCAGGGCGTGATCCTGGAGACCCGGGATCGAGTCCCACATCCCCACGTCGGGCTCCCTGCATGGAGCCTGCTTCTCCCTCTGCCTGTGTCTCTGCCTCTCTCTCTGTGTGTGTGTCTCTCATGAATAAATAAATAATCTTTAAAAAAAAATAAAAAATAAAATAAAAAGAGGTTTTATAGGGTGCCTTTGGTTCAGGTCATGATCCTAGGGTCCTGGGATGGAGCCCCACATCGGACTCCCTGCTCAACAGGGCATCTGCTTCTCCCTCTCCCCCAGCTTCTGCTTCTCTCGCGCTCTCTCATATAAATAAAATCTTTTATAAAAGTAAAACAAGGTTTGTACCCAGGAGGGCCCAGGAAACTCAAAACACCGCAGGTCTGAGCCTGATTCATGGGGAGGCTGCCAACCTCCAACCAACAATGCATCTGGAATGGACACACAGATTCCTCTGCTTCTAAGCAATAAAAACAACAGTCCCAGCACCACATATGAGCCTACTCCCTCGGAGCCCAGGCTGGTCACGGTGTTACTCCTGCACTTCATTGCTAGGAGCCGGCGACCACTGGCTCCATTTCACAGAGGAGAAAACCAAGGCTCAGGGAAGTCAAATAACGAAGCTCAGGTCCCAAGCACGAGGCAGGGCTGGGATTCGGTGTATGCCTGGCAGATTCTAGAGTCGAATTCTTTTTTTTTTTAAAGGTTTATTTTTATTTGTTTATGATAGACATATAGAAAGAGAGAGAGGCAGAGACATAGGCAGAGGGAGAAGCAGGCTCCATGCCGGAAGCCCGACGGGGGACTCGATCCCGGGACTCCAGGATCAGCCCTGGGCCAAAGGCAGGCCGAAACCACTGAGCCGCCCAGGGATCCCCTAGAGCCGAATTCTTAATCGTCAGGCTATTGTGTCCTTCCAAGTCCTTCAAACGACCTGGGGGATTTCACAGGCTGGAAACCAGGGTTCAGAGTGGACCAAGGCTGACCAGGTACACCAAGATCAAACCATCCCCCATCCCTTAGCAGTAATATCGATTCACAGTTACACTTCTGAGTTTTCAAATCATATCTAGGAATCCATTTGATCCAACAGATCAGTGAGGACATAGGAGGGGTTTTGTGGTCATCCACAGCTGACATGAAGCCATCTGAAGAACGACCAGAGAGGGGCATTAACCATCCAAGGTCACACAGCACGTTCCCATGGAGGCAGGCCCAGCATCCAGCCAGGCCTCATCCAGAGACAGTCACCCCACCAGGGCCCCCAGGAAGGTACCCTCAGACGCAAGCCTCGGGTGGGCACCAGGACACAGATGGAATTCTCCGAAGTCCATGCAGCCTTTCCGCAGGCCACCACACGCTGCCCGCCTGCCAGTCTGACGCTCTGCCCTCCGTTTTTCATTGCTAATTAATTTGGATGGAGATGTCTTTAAACCGAGACTTACGTCGGGTCCTCCCCACTGTCTGTGAACCAATTTCATTACAACAGAAACCGTGTTGCCAAAATGAGAAATCCCCTCCTTTTCAGGCCTGTGCCCTTGAAGGCATCTTATTAGAAAAGACCATTTCTTAATTAACATTTTTGATCTTTAATCCATTACACATCCCTCTAATCCTGTACGGAGGTGCGGCTGGCCCACTTCCGCGGGCTGGCTCTGGGCTGCGCGAGGCTGGCAATTTCAGCGCTGAGGGCTCGCTCACAGCTGGACTCCGCCGCGGACAGTCTGCCGCTCCCAGACACCACCTCTGGTCCAGCCGCGGGTGCCTTTCCCGAGCGGGCGCCGGGGAGGGGGGGCCGGCGCAGACACCCCCGGATGGGCCAGTCTGCAGACGAGAGTTCATTTCATTAACCCCTGAACCCCATCTCTTCTCGCCCCAGAATGGTTTCTAGCGGAGGCTGTTTTCGCAGATCTGGCTCCTGCCAAGCGTGAGGGCCGCCAGGCTGGTCTTCCCTTCGGTCCACGCAAATTGCAAGCAACCCGACCACATCGACACAAAGAGCTGGTCCCATCAAGGTCAGAGGGGCCCAGCGTGGAAGGCTTCGGACCGCCCGGTGACTCCCTGCCTCCTGAAAGACTTTCTTCCCTGGGTTTTGGGGTCTTTGCCTTCAATGCCGATGCCTCTCGGCTGTCTGCGCTCACTCCTGGCGCTATGTGCCAGCTACACACTCGGCACCCAAACTCGTCCCGGGGGCCCCCTTTGTCTCCTATCGCCAGACCACATGTTCAAGTGCCCACTGCACCTCCAAGAGGCATCTCCAACTGTGGCCAAACCAAGTTCTTGAGCAGCCTGCCCCACCATCATATCAGAGCAGCTCTCCCCAGGGCGCCCCGTCGCCCAGCTCCTCACCTCCAGCCACCCAGCTGCCCTGGAGCCTTGGAGACACACTTGCTTCCTCTCCCTTCCTCACCCCAACATCCAACCAGTGCCATGTCCTCTGGGACCTGCCTCCAAAAGAAATTCCTAGCCCGATGACTTCTCCCCTCCTGGCCTGGGTCCCAGCCCCCATCATCTCCCACATGGGTGAGGGCTTGGGTCCCCTTCCCTCTTGCCCACAGGCAGGCAGCTAAAAGGATCACTTCTCCCTTCTGCCTCCCTTCAACTTAGAGTAAAATCCAGTGTCCACCATGGCTCAAGGCCTGCCTGGCTCCCTCCCACTTCCCCCCTGACCTCCCCTCCTTCCCCCAACCTCTCTGGCCTCACCTCTCCCCACCACCTCTCTGGCCTCACCTCTTCTCTCCCCAATCTCCCTGGCCTCACCTCCTCCCCCTTCACTTCCCTGGCCTCACCTCCTCCCTTTTCACCTCCCTGACCCCCCACTTGCCTTCCCCACCTCCCTAGACTCACTTCCTTCCCCCCCCCCACCTCCCAGGCCTCAGCTCTTGCCCCCCCCACACACATACACACCTCCCTGGCCTCACCTCCTCCCCACCCACCTCCCTGGCCTCACCTTCTCTCTCCTTCACCTCCCTAGCCTCACCCCCCCCCATCTCCCTGGCCTCACCTCTTGCCCCTCTCCCCTGGCTCCCTTTAGTCCAGTCACAGGGACAGTCCTTCTGCCCTTCAGCAGACCCAGCTCATCCCTACAGCAGGAACATCTGGATCGCTGCTCCCAGCCCTCTGCACGGCTCACATCCTCTCTTGCTCAAATGCCCCTCCTGGGCACAGAGGCCTCTCTGACCACCCTCCAAGTGCCCCCTCCTCCTCACCACCCCATCTCCCTCTAACTGACCACCCTGCCGGTCATGTCCCAGTGAAGCCCATGACATATTTGTTCATAGACTTTGCCAGCATGGTGCCCCGCACCAGCATGCCAGCACGTGCACAACCAGGGACTCGGTCGGCCCATTCACCACCTAGGGCAGCACCCAGCACCTAGTAGGGTCTCAGTAACACCTGTGGCTGAAAGGATGCAAGCTGTTGTGATCTTGCCCATGGGGACACAGGCTCCCAGCCATCACTGGTGTCAACAGGTGGTCCTGAAATGCCAGCACTGACACTCATCCAACAGCAACTGAGGAGGTGGTCAGACACTCAACAGAACTTCCTGGTGATGTACATTCTGAGGAATTGCCAGTGAGTGAATGAAGCAGAGCTTGAGCCATGCTGGGTTACAAGGGAAGGAGGGAAGGAGAGAAAGCAGTCCGCAGTGGCAAGGGGGGCAGAGCCGATGAACAGTTAAAGTTAAGGAACAGGGCCGGGCCGGCATCAGTTCTTCCAGGCCCCGAAGGGCAGGACAGGGGTTCACAGACACAGGAGGCACGTGTGCACAGGCTGCACAGAGGGCAAGGAGCGGGCCAGGTCTTGAAGGACTTTGGCAGGGGGTGGGTGCATCCCAGGAGGGGCACAGCCGGCGGGGAGCAGGGACGAGGATGAGGACAGAGGACACAGGAGGGAAGTCCTGCAAGAGGCCACTTTGGGAGTTGCGCAGTCCCCTGACCTGCACCTCAACTCTTGAGCTCCATATACCAGTGAGACTCTTCACGGGTGCCTCAGGACACCATGACCTCCCAAGGCTGCTGGTGGCCCCTGAGCCTGGGGCTCTGGACTCCCGGTCTAGGGTTCCTACCGTCCCCACTCCCCAGGCTGGCTCTGTCTGCTGCCCCACCGACCAGCCCAGACCTTGACCTGACCTGAGTCCTGAAGGCCATCATGCCACAAAGCCTGAGGCCAAGGCACCCTGGTCTCTGCCTCCACACCCCCAGGCCAGGGAAGGAAGGGTGCCACCTGGCCAGAGGGCCAACAGGCTGGGTGTGGAGGGGCAGGCCAGTCTCTCAGCACTGCACAGGCTCCTTTTAGGGAAACTCTGCTTCAACCAGAATAGGCAGCCCCAGGGGGTCTGCCCCAGGATTGGGGCTGGGGGTGCCGGGGGAGCCCCAAGGAGAACATCCATGACGGAGACCATTCAACCCTCCACATATACCCCTGCCTTTGCACGCAGACCCACATACCACCCTCCCCCTTGCAGTCCCTTTGCAAACCTGTGGTCAGACTCGGGCCCTGCCCTAGCGCCCTGTGTGGGGACTCAGTTCGGGGGTGGGCTGAGAGGGGGTGCGTGTCAGGCAGCCTCCGAGGCAAATGGGTCACCTGCCCTGAGATACACACATGAGGATCAAGGCCACGAGGTGCTGGGCTCCTGCATCGGGCGTGAGGAAGGGATACACCCATCTCAAAACCCCGGAGTCGAGGCCACTTGAAGGAAGCAGAGTCCCACCCACATCGCAGGCTCACTGAGCAGCCCCAGTGACTGGAACTGCCGACTCCCTTCTTTATTTGGGCAAATGTGCACCTTAACTGGGAGAAGTTAAATGAACTAGTAATGACCAAGGTAGGCAGGTGGGGTCAGGTGCGCTGTGCTACAAACTTGCTGTGTGACACTGGGCAAGACCCCTAGCCTCTGGGAGGCTCGATGTCTGCATATGGGAAAGGAGAACACACCCTGTGATCAAAATGCTATTTCAAGGGTTCGAAGAGAATTTGCCTGTGGAAATGCCCTCTTAAGGACAGAGAGGACAAAAAAAATTAAAAAATAAAAATAAAATAAAAACAAAAATAAAAAAGGACAGAGAGGACAGAGTGACAAGCACGCAGGCCTTGGGGACAGAGGGAGCCAAATTCAAATCCTAGCCAGGCACCAGCCTCTGTAGGAAAACTCCAGGCCAGAGCCACAGGGACACGTGGCAGCAGGCCACCAAAACAACTCTTCCCTAAGGGGTGGGTCCTCCGTAGCCCCACCCCAGGCCCCTTGGGGTCCCCCAGGCTCCATGGCTTTGCAGGAGTCAGGGGCTCTGGCTGGAATCCCAGGCTGGCCGTCTCTTTTCTTTCCCTCTCCACATTTGGGGAAGGCATTTCCTCCTGCTCAGGGCCTACGGGTCAGGTTTCCACCCAGATGGAAAGTCCCACCCAGGGGCCCCCAAAGGAGAGCTCACCATGGAAACTCCATGGGGTGCCTGCCAGACACAGGGGCAAGTGGCCACCGGCGGGCCTTCCTGGGGCCAAGCCCATAGTCCTGCCAACCAGAGGGGGAAGGGCCAGGAGGGGGCTCCAGCTGGACTTTATAGCTCAGGCACAGAGCAGTGTCCATACATACAAAGAGCAGCTAAGTGTGAGTGAGCTTGGAGACGTGGGTGTGCATTTAGGCACATGTGTCTATAGAGAGACCCCGAGTCAGCTCCGGCCCTGAGTCCTCGAACACCTCTGAGCTTCAGTTTTCCTGACTGTGATCCCCGCTTCCCCCCAGAGGCCAGATCCTCCTCAGATAAAATGAGTAAACACAAAATCCTATAAAAAGGGAGCAAAGGAAGAGTCCTGTTGGGTGAAACCCCCAGGATCAAGTCTAGTCCACAAACCATGGCCAGAGGGGCCACGGTAGGCAATGACGTGTCTCCTGAACCACTGAGCTCAAACTTAAGGATGCAAAGAGAGCTTCCCAAACTGTGTCCCAAGACTTAATGAGCGGGGGGCACCTGGCGAGCTCAGTTGGTTGAGCATGCAACTCGTGCTTCCAGCTCAGGTCATGATCTCTGGGTCATAAGATCAAGCCCTGCATCAGCCTCCACGCTCAGGGAGGGTAGTCTGCTTAGGATTCTCTCCCCTTTGTCCCTCCCCTGCACTCTCACACATGCTCTCTTTCTCTGTCTCTCTGTCTCTCTATCTCAAATAAAATTAATACATTTTTTTAAAAAGACTTCATGAGCTGGGGATCGGTGGTCCTCAAAAACAGGGAGGGGGTAGTTTCTGAAGCCAAAAGTTTGGGGAGCCTTCCCAAAAACTTCCAGCAACCATGGGCATGTCAAGGGCTCTTCAAGGTCCCACATGGGAGGAAGACCCTCCGCTGGATCGCACTTAACCAGGCAAGTAACCTGAGCAGCTGCCCCAGGACACAGTGTGGCTCTGCCCTGCTCCCTCCAGGCGGCCCCGCATGTAAAGTTCGTGGCTGCGGTGTGCACTCAGGCCCTGAGCATTTTCCCAAGGTCAATTTAAGAAAGCACTCTAGGAAAGTTGTTTCTGTATTGTGTGCCAAATTGTTACTGAGACAGTGGCTGTTGTTTGTTCAATGATTAATGAGGATCCGCACAGTAAATTCCTCAGCATTTAGTGCCAGGGAAAAACATGTGTCCATCCCCAGTGCGTCAATCAGAAAGAGCCAGCCATGCTGCCCTTTGTCCGGTTTCTCTTTTGGCCTGAGCTGCCAGGAAGCTCACCTGCATAGTGACCCTTACCTTGGGCTTCGGACATAATTAGTTCTTTCATCTATTATTTCAGCTGCCCAATGATGTACAGGCCACCTCATCTTGTCTCATTAATAATACCCAAAGCCAGCATTTATGAGTGCTTGCTGTATGCCAGGCACCACGCTGGGCACATGACATCTACATTCTCGTTCATCCTTGCAAGGATGCCACATGCTAGGGATCTGGTATTCCCACTTTACAGATCGGGAGACTGAGTCCTGAGAAGGCAATTAACTAAGTCAAGGGCATCCTCCCAGCTAAGAAGTGAAGAGTGCTGCTCATGCTGCTCATTGTCTCCTCACTCTAGAATGTGAGTCCTGCGGAGCCGGACACCACTGCATCCATGGGGCCTCGCTGGCCCTAACGGACACCTGCTCATCAGGTGCTGAACAAACTGGTGGGGAAGCCAGCACTGAGACAAAGGTCTGTTTGCTTCAAAATCCACACTCTGACTCCTGTTTTTTTTAGTCGTTAGGGCTTGGCAAAGTTAACCCTGACCTTAGCCTTCAACATACCCCTAACCACATTACTAAATCTGAGCTTTTAGCACAATCCCAGATGAATTAACAACCAATACGATGCTCCCTGCCCTGCCTCATCCCCGATTCTGTGAGGCGAGTACTCCGGCCACGAAGGCTAGGGGTGCAGAGACTCGGCTTCCAGCGCAGATGGCGGGAGCATGTGGGGTCTGCAGCAGGGAGAGGTCAGCAGAGCCGCGGGTCGGGTTTCCCCTCCTGGGAGGCCCCAGGCAGACCTGAGCAGGGCAGGCCCAGCCACGCAGGCCTGGAGCAGCAGACGGTGGAGAAGGCACGTCATGCCGGCCCCCTGCTCACAGAAGCGGCTACTCTGGCCTATGAGGGCCAGCCCAGCGGGTGGGGAGGAGATGCCCTGCCCCGCTTCCTGCCCATTTGCGGCTGGCGAGGAGCCCCGCAGCCAGCACAGGAAATAACAGGGGCCCCCAGAGGCCGCCCATGCAGGCCCTGCTCCGAGGCCGCCCAGGGAGGGAAGGAGGCCATTGTCGGTCTTTGTTTCGGTTTCCCCAGCATTGCCTGGGCTCCAAGAGGCCCCTGGGAGCTAACAAAGCTTCCCCCCAACCCGCAGCTGTCCAGCCTCCCTCAGCCCAACCCTGGGGACAGGCCCACCAGGCCTCTGGACTCTTAAAGTGGCAGGTGCAGGGTGGAAATGAAGTCATGTCCAAGTTGGGGCTGGTGGGGGGGCGCACGTGGGCCAGAGCAGGCCAGGCAGGCGAAGAGACAGATGGGCACTGGGGTCTGTCTGCTCCTGGGTCAGCCCAGCACTGGGCCCAACAGCAGGGGTTCGAATCTTTGGACAGAAAGTATGTCTCAGGCACTGAGGGCACAACAAAGAAACCAAAGAAAGAAAAGAGAGAAAACAGCCAGCACAAAGTCAACCTGGGCAGTCCACACAGTCCCCATCCTTGCAGGGCACAGTCCCCATCCTTGAAGAGAGACCGCCCAGAAGCAGGATTTTTCTGCTCATTTGCAAGCCTAGGGGTGGGGTGCGTGTGTGCACACATCTCTCTTTGTACACACATTTTAAGTGTGTGAATATGTGCACCATGTACATGTGGGCACAAGTTCGTGCATGCGTATGTGTGTGTGTACATGCCTGTGTTTGTGAGCATATGTGTGCGTGTTAGGGCATAGGTGAGGTATGGAGGGCCACATATATAAATGTGTGTGTGCAGGCGGGGTGGAGGAGTAACATGTGAATATGTGTGTACGTGTGTTGTGAGTACAGGTATATGTGCAAGTGTGTGAAGGTGTATGCACATGTGTTTATGTCTGTGAGCAAGTGACTGCGTGTCGTGTGTGCACACACTTGCACCCACAATATTCAGTAAGTCAACACATCACTGTTGAGGGGCGCTCTCAGGCTTATGCCCACCAGCAGTCACCCATTCCCACACTGGCCCTGGCAAACTCTGTCCAGCCCCAGCGGTATGTCACAATCGTGACCTCATTAGGGCTCTTAGCACATCGTCTCGTGCGTCCTCACACACACACACACACACACACACACACATACACACAGTACATCTCCACTGGGTCCTGGTCACTGAATTAGCAATGACAGAAGGGGGCCCTGGATTCCGATGAAACCAACCGAGGCTCAAATCCCTGCTCTGGCCCCACCTGCTCTGAAAACCTGTACCAGGCTGTCAACCTCTCTGAGCCTCAACTGCTCATCTGTGAGATGGAGATGATAACACTTCCTACCAGCTGTGGCTAAGGAGGGTAAAGTGAGATCACATGTGCTGGAGCCCAGCCTCATGTCTGGCACCACTGAATGTTCACTAGATTGTTATTATTTTCATTGTTACTGTTACTACTGTTGCTGGTAGCAATAGCTGGTTGCTGAAAATATAAAAGTGAGCAAAACAGGCACTGCCCGTGCCTCCCCAAGCTTGCAGGTTTTGCAAAGTATTTAGCTGTAAGAAGGAGAAATGCATAAGCAACGTGTCCTGTTTACTGGATTCAGTATCCATCTACTGTGCTAACCAGCACCAAGTATGGCCAGCAGCCATCAGTTACAGCAACCGACCACAATGAAGGAGAAAAGAATTATCAGTGTGGGCAAAATAGTGGTTTTTCAAACCAAAAAGCATCAGTTAGCCAGGTTCAGATGAATACACACATGGAGTGGTGTGTATTTGTGTGTGTGTGCGCATGCACACAGAGACCCACACCTGCCTGCACACTCACAGATTTTAGGAGAATGTCAGCTGAGACAACACTGGGCCACCCGGAGCCTACAGCAGGACGCCGGCTGACCATTCCCGACCCAGGAGCTGGGCCCTGCAGAGTGCCCGCCCAGGAAGCCAGGAGCAGCCAGGCAGCATGACTGGGCTGACCTTGGCCATTTCCTCCTGGGCACCGACCCAGGGTTGCACGGTTGATGCGTCAGCCCTGCCCAGGGAAGGAGCCTGGTCATATGACATCCCCACAGCCTTTGCCTTTCAGAGCAGACCCTGCCCACCAACCCCTCAACTGCTACCCACCCCCACCGAAGCCTTCTCCACTTAGGAAACAAGCAATGCCCCCACCAACCAGGGTCAGCATGAGTGAGGACTCAGTCCTAACCTCACCCTCCCCACTGTGGTGATGCCTAAAGATCGCCAGCCAAGATGTTGGTGCAGGGTCTGGTGGCATCTGAGCTTCCTCTGCCACCTTAGCTCAGAGCTAAGCTCCAGTCCAAGCTTCCATCAATGCATTACCAAGAGCAAAAATAAAAGTACAGAGCACCAGGTGCCACCCTAAAAGGCTAAGGCTACACCATGTGGATTGTGGATTCCCTCATATAATCCTCACAATGGCCTAGGAAGATAATTATCCCCATTCTAGATGAGTAAATGGATGCACAGAGAAGTTAAGTAACTTACTCAAGGCTTCACAGAGCTGCTGAGTGTCTGGACCTCAAACCCAACACTTGCTCCAAAAGTCAACAGATATCTGGCCCTGGACTGCCAAGGGCAAATACAGACAAAAGTAGAGGTGAAGTTCTCCACCTTGGCAAACATTTGCCAGGTACCTGCCAGTAACCAAGCCAGGGCTAGGCTCTGGGAGCACAGGGAATCATACGTGGTCACTGCCCGAAGGAGCAAGCAGAGCAGCAAGGGAACTGGGCATGTCCAGCTGGAAGTCATAACCAAGCAAAAGGCAGTGAAGGCCAGACCAGGGCAGTCTCCAAGGCCAAAGGGCACAGAGGAAGGTGCGATGATTATGACAAGGCTATCCTGGCGCACTTCTGGGAGGAGGTGTCACTTAGGCTGAGCTTCGAAGGATGAGCTCCACAGGCAGAGGGCCCAGCTAGAGCAAAAGTCTAGGGGAGCAGGCAAGAGAGCTTAACTCCTCAAGCCCTCTAAGCCCTCACCACTCGGAGTGCTTCGTGGTCCCGCAGCATCCACACCACCCTGGAGCTGGTTAGAAATGCAGAATCTCGGGCGCCACCCAGACCTGCTGAGTCAGAATTCACACTTGAAGGAGATCACCAGACGTGCATGCACATTCAAGTTCGAGCAGAGGTGGCGCTAACCACACCTGGGCAGCATAGGGAGACGTCCCCAAAGTCACAAGGAGTGATGTCATCATCACGCCTACACGCTCACACCCACACACCCACACACCCACACACCCACACACCCACACACCCACACACACACACACACATGACTATGGCCCTGGTTCATAGCCAGGTTTCAAGTCACCAAAGAACCGCTGCTTTCCACTGCCCACCAGTGGGGTCCTCAGGACTTAGGGAACGGCCGACACCGCAGGGACTCCTGACCTCAGGGAGCACCCAAGCTCAGAGAAACCAGGACCGGCCCCTCCCTCACTAAAATCCCCACTACTGACACCCCCTGAAAAGCCCAGCACACAGGAGAGGCGACGGGGACCCAGGGCTCGCTGAGGTGGACAGCCCCACGTCAGCAGGGCTGGGAGCAGCAGCGGGATGGCGGAGCGGCTGCTGTGTGCCAGGCTGCAGGTACTGACAAATGATAGAGTCCCTGCCTCTGAGATAGCCCAAGTCCACTCAGGAGGTAAAAACCAGCAAGACAAGCCCCACTCCGTGGATTCACTCCAGCGAAACCATCAGCCAGGCCAAGGGGGGAGATGAGTCCAAAGAGAGACACCACACACGCTCCCTCACACACACCCCAGGCGCCAGCACACACACACATACACACGCACACACGTGTTCATAGCAGACAGGGCACAGAGGAAGTGATTAAAAGGTAGGCCAGCAGGGGTCCCTGGCTAGTCCAGAACCAGAGGACAGGGCGGGCAGGAAACACCACATTCCCCCTCCCAGACAACTGGTTTCAGTCAGCCCCAGGGGCCCAGAAGTGGTACAGAGGGGTGCAAAGGCCCTGGGGTCCCCAGGGGTCTGAGTCAGGGCTGTAGCACCTGGGCACACACAGAACACACACGTGTGTGCACAGACACAAGTACATGCCTCCATGTGCACACAGGGCACAGATGCCCTACACCTCGTGGACTGCTCACCATGGTAACAGAGTGGCCACCTCTCAGCTCCAGTCACCCCCTGAAGGTTTCTAGGCCTCCTGTGCCGGGGGAAGCAGCTCTAACAAAGGCACAGGCCCGCTGGCCTGGCCGGGAGTCCGAGGCGCAGACCAGCCGGGCGCATGCCTGCCACGCTCCCCTGGTGAGCTCGGGGCCACCGTGTCTTCCTGCCCAGCCAGCCTGGTTCCACTTAGCTCAACTCCCCACAGACGCCCCGGCCGAGCTAATGAGAAACTCCCCAGCTGGCCTCACATAAAAACGCATTTCATAAGTCTTTAAAATGCCGGGAAATTATACATCTATTTAGACCTTTTCTGCTCTTTTAAAATGTCCCCTGGCCCACATCAAGAGGATGACTGGGTTGGGGGCTTGAGCTCAAGAGGGGGACAGGACCAGCCAAGCTAGCGGGGGCCACAGGCAGCCTAGGCCCTCTGTCATTGGCCACGGCATCATGGCCAAAGGGGCCAGGCCAGGCTTGCCCATGAGCCAGGGTAGAGGGTCACTCCAGAAAGAACTCAAGTGAGGGACCCTACTGATGGGTGGGGAGGAAGAGGGGGTTCCAAGTTCCTCCAGCCTTGATGTGAAGATCGAACGAAAAAGTCAAAAGGCACTGGGAGCCCCTAAGAAACTCTCCAAAGTAGCGAACAAACACCTACACCAAGGTCCTAGTCCTAGTATGATCTACAAGAGCCCAAAATGAAAAGTAGTCCAAATGTGTGACAGGGCGGGGGCAGTTAGAGAAGTGAATGTCCATCCACCCAGTCACCCCGATGCAGTTTCTAAAACAGAAGGCCACGTGGGTCCAGGGGGTACATGAAGCTCGGGCCGAGCGGTGGGGGCAGGAGCTACACGGAATCTGCGGCCGGTTCACCATCCTATTCATCTAGGTAAGCCTGCTTTTATAGGACAGAGCTGGAAAGGGGGCGGGAGAAACAGAAGAGGCAGGAGCATAAGGCGCAAGCTTGTAGGTGGAGTTTCTAAGGAAGCAGTTGAAATAATAAATATGCACTCTAAGAAAACACAAGTGGGGTGGGGAGATAGCTCCGAGAAGGTTCACAAGTACAGGCTGGGCAGCATGGAGGGGCCTCAACTCCCCGTGCAAAAGGCCCAGTCTTCCAAACATTTCTGTCTGCTTCACTGTCAGAACTTTAGGGTGAAGGGCCACAGGGGTGGGGTGGAGGGGAGGCTGCTACCTTTGTCAGGAGTGAGGACCCTGACCACTCACCCTAACCCACTACTCACCCAGAGCCACAATGAAAGGGAAAGGACAGGCCTCGAGCACCCTCTCTAAGGCAACCCCCCGCCCACCACCAGGATACCAGCCACCCAGATGCTACTCTAATATCCGCCCCCCCCGCCCCCAGCAGGTCCCAGAACCTGCAGCCCTACTGCCAGCCTCCCCTGCAAACTGCACCCATGCCCAACACCCAGGGACAGTCATGAGCAGAGGGCCCAGCAGCGAGGCAGTCTGGGGCTGAGCGTGGAGGAGTCCCCACGGAGAGTCTGGCCCATGGTATTCTCCTGGCCTTTGAGATGGGGAATGTGTACAAGGTCCTCAAAACATGCACCTCCTCTCCTTCCAGGCAAAAAAACCAGGAAGCCTAGCCCGAGTTAGCCTCTTTCACCTGAGCCAGGAGAGCACTGGGCACACAGCTGAGTCCCTCACCAAGCCTACGGATTACCACTACAATGAAGAGTCTGGACAACATCCTCACAGGCAGCTCTGCCATTTATTTACAGTTTTGGTGCTACACTCATGCATGAGCTGCCTGGGTTCAAATCCTGACCCTGCCACTTCTTGGTTGTGTAACTTTAAAACAAGTCACTAGCATCTCTGTGCCTCAGTTTCTTTTTTTTTTTTTTTAAGATGTTATTTATTTATTCATGAGAGACATGGAGAGGCAGAGAGAGAAGCAGGCCCCCCATGAGGAGCCCAATGCAGGGCTCAATCGCTCAACCGCTGAGCCACCCAGGCATCCCTGTGCCTCAGATTCTATATGTGAAAAGCACCAAAAAGGAGGGATGGCTCCCAGAAGTTTGTAAATGGGATGGATGTTTCCATTAACCAGGACAATGAGATCTGTCAGGTGACAGGAAGGCCCAAATGTCCTATTACACCAATGGGGTCTAGGGCCATCACAAACAACTAATTATATTGAGTGGTTCTCTGCAATCCCAAGAGTGTCTGTCACCAGAAATAAATCTGACTAAACTGCCCAAGCACTGACAATGAGTGTATGTCAACAGAGTAACTGTTTCCCACCTCAGGGCCACCCCTAGACCCTCCTCCTACTGCATCCCCCAGCCCGCGCCAGAGCTGCCATGTTGGAGGGAAGCCCAACCTGTCCTGAACCCGGCCTGGAGAGGTGGGAGGTTCCAATGACGCTACAACCAGAGAGTTTTAAGAAGATGAGTCCCCTCAGCCCCACATCAGGCTTGAGGACCAGAGCAAGGGAGGCAAAGCTCAGTTTAGTTAAGTTGGTTCACTATGAGTTCACACTTAGGGCTCACAATTATCCTGGTGGCTGCCACTTGGAGACCATATTCCAAAGGACTTGAGGGAAGTGAGAAGAAACATTGAAGGGAAGATCAGCTGAGGTCAGCTGGTGGGGGCCTTTCTGTGACTTGGGCAATGTTGTTGCTGTTGTTTTTAAATATGAATTGTCCAGGGACACCTGGGTGGCTCAGTGGTTGAGCGTCTGCCTTCGGCTCAGGGTATAATCTTGGGGTCCTGGGATCAAGTCCCACAAGAGGCTCCCCACAGGGGGCCTGCTTCTCCCTCTGCCTGTGTCTGTGCCTCTATGTCTCTCATGAATAAATAAATAAAATCTTTAAAAGTAAATAAATTATATATACATAATATATACATATATAAATGTGTGTGTATGGATATATATACATATCCAAAATGAGATACCCCTTCAGATTTAGGAAGGGTAAAATAAAAAAATTTTTTTTTAATTTTAAAAAGGAAAATAACAAACGTTGGTGAGAATATGGAGAAACTGGAACTCCCACACATTACTGGTGGGAGCATGAACTGGTGCGGCTGCTGTGGGAAAGTCTGGCAGATCCACAAAAAGTTACACAGAGAGTTACCACATGATCCAGCAATTCCTCTCCTAGGTGTATGCCCTCCCCCCAAAGCTGAAAATGAGTCTTCAAGCAAAAACTGGTGCACAGAAGTTCACAGCAGCATATTCTCAACAGCTGAAAGTGGGAAGCAACCCAAACGCCCATTAACAGATGAACAGATAAAGAAGAATCTGGTCTATCCATCCAGTAGAACATTATTCAGTCCTAAGAAAGAATGTAGGGCTGTTACAAGCTACAATTTGGATAAATCTTGAAAGTATCCGGGTACATTGCTTCTCGGCCTTTTAGCTAAGATCAAGTGAAAATATCAGGCTACACAAGGGGTGCGTGGGTAGCTCAGTTGGTTGGGCGTCCAACTCTTGGCTTCTACTCCGGTCATGATCTTGGGATCCTGGGATCAAGCCCTGCATTGGGCTTCCTGCTCAGTGGGGTGTCCACTTCTCTGCCTCCCCCTCTGCCCCTCCCCTCATTCGTGCTCTCATTCTCTCTCTCTCTCTAAAATAAATAAAATCGTTAAAGAAAAGAAAATATTAGGTTACATGAAAGAAGCTGATCAATAAAGACTACATATCCTATGATTCCAATTATAGAGAAAGTAGATTAGTGGTTGCTTAAGGGCTGGGAGTGATGGAAAGATAGGTGATACCTAAGGGGTACAGAGCTTCTTCTTGAGGTCATGAAAATGGTCTCAGTTGACCTCAGTAGTGGTGATACACATCTCTGAACATACTCAAACCACTGAATTGCGCACTTTACACGAATGCACTCTATGCTATAGAAATTGTATCTCAATGAAGCCACCTTAAAAAGATATGAGTTGCCACATTTCTTGAATCTGATGATTTCATACAAAAATCCAGCTTTCTGGTCTCTCTTTGAAAACCTCAGAGGATCTGGCAGTTCTGATGCAGGTGCCCAGGCACAGGTGCCAAGGGACTACTGCCCCTGTAGCAAGGCCTGTGTCGCAGTTCACCACAGCCTCTGCCCAGCCTACTGCCTCATCTGTGCCACGGGCCAGCCTCGGGACACGCAGGACCTCTACGGGGCTTTCACTAAAGACTTTCCTATCTCTGAGGCATTCAAACCCACGAACTCCCCTGAAATCACATGTAAAATGTTCCCACTGGATGCTCAAAGGCATCTGTGGCTCAAAACAGGTTCAGAAGGGACGCCTGGGTGGCTCAGCTATTGAGCGTCTGCCTTCAGTTCAGGGCATGATCCCAAAATCCCGGGATCGAGTCCCATATTGGGCTCTCAACATGGAGCCTGCTTCTCCCCCTGCCTGTGTCTCTACCTCTGTGTGTGTGTGTGTGTGTGTGTGTGTGTGTCATGAATAAATAAATAAAATCTTTAAAAATAAATTTAAATAAATAAATAAATAAATAAATAAATAAATAAATAAATAAAACCCCACCCCTACTACATGCCCCATACCGAGGCTCTGAATGCAGTGCTCCGTCCTGGGGCTCCACTATCAGGAGCTGAGAGGCAGGAGTAGGCCGGCACTCCCTCCTCCAGTGAAGCCCTGGCCAGGCCGGAGAATACTGCTGTGAGCTGATCTTCCCGGCAGGCCAGGCCAGGCTCTCCATCACTGTCAGGGCCCTGACACAAGGGCATCGACAGAGCAGGCCAGGTTGTTTCTGGGGGTGGTGACCACAGGGTCCCCACGGGCAGGGGAGGCCGGAGGAGGCCAGAGGTGAGCAAGGAGCATACTGTGCATTCTGCTTCTTTATTGGAGCTCTCCATCACGCTCCCACAGCCAGGGCGAAGCAGGCGAGGGGGAAGGGCACCGTGAAAAGCTTGCAGCCCGGCTGCCCGGGCCCCCACGGAAGAGGAGCTGCCCCGTGCCCCACAGCTCTGCACTCCTCCTGGTAAAACGCTCTCAGCCCACCCTGCCCACCTCACCCTGAATTCCTTTGACCCGATGAGCCAAAGAGCCGCTATGGCCTATACCGCCAGAGACCGTCCTGAAGCCCCCATGATGCCACACCGTCAGGTTCTGCTTCATTGCCCACCTCCAGTGCCAGGCAGTGCAAAGCTTAAACCATAGGTTCTGGCTGCAGGAGACTTGGGTTCGAGCTCCTTCTCCCCAGCTTGCTGGCCGGGGTCCGTGGATCTGCTACTGTACAGCTCTGAACCTCCTTACCCCATCCGCCAAATGAAGATGGCAATTCTCAGCAGCAGTGCCAAGGGCGGCTCGGGGAGGCTCTGCTCCCCCATAATCTTCCCTGGCACCTGCCCCCATTCTCTGATGCAGCCAAGTGACATTTTCTCAGCTTAATGAAAAGCGTTATACTAAAGCGGCTTTAACCAGCCCTCTGGTCCTGCACCCCACCAGATGGCTGCCCCGAAACCAACCTATGGAGAAACTCTGGAACTGCTGCTGGAAACAGCACCCACCTCATAGGGTTGTCGTGATGGCTCAATGAGCTGCTGCTGGTGAAGTGTTTGCTCCACGCCTGGCACGTGCCAAGTCAATGCTCAAAACATGTGACATCACCCACATCTAGGGCTGCCTCCCAAGCTGACTTTGTCCTGTCACCCAGGATTTGCCTCACCTCACAAGTCCCATGCTCAGGCACTACAAGCTGATTTTCAGAGCCCCAGCCCAACAAAATTGGGAAGGAGAATTTATCACATGCACATACTGTAAAAAAATCATCAGAAATGGGCCAAAGAAAACAAAACAATCCATCGCTTGGCTGTGGATTATCCAAAGCCCAGGACGCTCTGGCCCCCCCTTCCCCATCTCTGAGCAGACAATCCAAAGCTGACTGGCACCACGGAGTCCCAGAGGACCAGAGGAGACTCACAAAGAGTCATGTACCTCTTCCTGCACACGCGTACGGGGCATGCTCAGCTCTTGGCTGGAAAGTGACAAATCCCACAAGCTCCGCTCCGCCCAACTGCCCCAGAGAGGCCCTACGGCTGGCCATTCCGCTATGGCATCAGATAACTGCAGACCAGCAGGGCCCACACACAGCCCCTTGGCATTGCAGACCGAGGGACAGTTCACGGCCTTAGAGATGCAGCCTGGGCACCTGATGCCCCCTGTGAAGAGCTGTCCACCCACCACAACTAGTGCCACCGCCCTCCTTGCACCCCACTGCTGCTCCTGTCTGTTCTCGCTGCCTCTGGCACCATGGAGAAAGCAGCAAGGCGGCAGGACCTTAACTGGACACCACGCTGGGCACTTTCCTGGTTCGGGGGTTGGGAGCACAGTGGGGATCCTTTTCAGAGATGTCAGAAGCCTGAATGCATGCACCCCCACATGGATTAGGATCCCCGGATAAGACATGGAGCTTTCTGATCTCACTGTGTTTCCACCAACCACAGGGAGTGCATCTCCACTGCACAGTAAGAGACCGGACAGGGGCTATACAGTCACTTCCTCCAACCTACCCAATATGGACCCCAAGGTCTATCCTAACCCTGAACTCTTTTGAATATTTGAGCACCACCCCTCTCCTTCTGGCTTCAGGCAACACCTCTCCCATGGAGGAAGCCCCTGTCACCCCACCCCCTAGGCACCTGTAGATACAACAGTGCCCAAACCTGAGTCAGCCTGGACCCAATGAGGACCCTTCAGACTCTCCAAGCAGCATCCCATTAGTGCTGGAAAGAGCACAGGATAAGGAGGCCAGGAACCTAGGCTCTATCCAGTGCCAGCTCTCCACTCCTTTTTGTGCAAATTTTGGTCATTTGCAAACCATCTTTATGATTTTTGCTTGAACCCAAGCATTATGCACTATCACTTACAACTGTCAACACAATTTTCTCACTTAAATGACTTTAGCATCATCGTAAGTCACAAACAGCTATAAAATCACAAATCCAATGTATAACCATTTGAGTGTTAAATGTTCATATGCCTGATAACTCACACCACATTTCTGGAACTATCAACCCAGAGCAAAGTTCCCTCTGTGCCTCAGATTCCCCAGGTAGAAGACAAGGAGGTTGGACTAAATGGTTCCCTCAGTCTCCTCAGGCCCAAGATTCCTCGAGATCAACCTGGCTCCAGTTCCTCCAGGAATCCAGAATGAGCTGGTCAGGATCCTGGAACATGGATGAGGCAGGAGAGGCTGCACCTGCTGGATGGGGAGCCAATTTAACCATTGCCAAGAGAGGTGCTGGCTGGATGCAGAGCAAACAGGAGAGTCATACTCTCCACTCAGGGGCTCTCAAGGACCCCAAAACCAGTTCTACTCCCAAGCTCTATAGGCAGCTCCAAATTACAGGACTTTACAGTTAGAAAAACTTTATCCATTCACTTCTTTTTATAGCTGGGGAAACTGAGTCGTGGAGGAGTTTCTGCAAGGACAGAAACGAGCTGAAAACCCAAGTCCCCTGACTGCCAAGTCACCCACAACACCCAATGGGGGCCACACACTCCGCAAGTCTGAACTTCCCCTATTTACCTCCCCCTAGAGGCATGGGCTCTGGTTGCCGGCCTCGGAGTACAAAGTAGCCCCTTCTGGGAGGGGAAGTCAGGGGACTGTGATTTCAATTGGAATTTAAACATCCTATTAAAGAGGTTTTATGCAATTAGACTGGAATGAATGTACAGTGAGGCCCACGGCAGGGAGCTTCAAAGTGTGTGTAGTGGGGGTATCGTGGCCCATCTGAATGCGCCCACAAGAAGGAAACGTGGTCCCCCAGGAGAATAGGGCATATTAGTCTCCGTATGTAATAGATTTTATTGACCATATGGAACTGATATAAAAATCATGTTGCACGGGGTAGTCTGGCCTGGAGACAGGAATGTGACATGAAAAATATGATTTCCATAACCAGCTGGGTGGTTCCTAAGTTCCTGAGCCCACCCCCCCAGGACCCCCAGCAACTCCCTCAGCAGCCCCCCATCGGGCATTTACCTGATGCCGTCACGGAGGAATCCCAGGCCAGCGAGAAGTCCGAGGCCTCCCCCTCTTCAACTGAAAGAGAGAACAGAGATGGGCCTGTGAGTTTTGAAGCTGTACAAACAAGCCATCAGGGTGGGGAACAGGACGCAGAAGAAGGATCATTTGTGGGGGTCCTTATAATGCCCACGACCAGGAGCAACAGGGCAAAGTCTACAAAGAGGCCTTCATTGGTTTGACCGAGATGTTAAATAATCAGAATAAAACCTGAACAGCGAGTAAGTGCTAGATCAGTATGCTTTCCCCATCACTGTGTCTGTAGTAGACATCACGAATCAATCACAGCACTGCCTAGAGCCAGATGCACCATCAGGATCTTTCTACACCGTGCTACAGCCGATCACTAGCTATCATCAGAGATTCCGCTTGAAACGAAGCCATTTACCACTCGCAGGAAGAGAGCAGAGACTCAGACCTCTCCCTGATCCTACAGACATTATCCTCCACCAAGAGCCCCCTTAAGCCACCACTGAATTGTGAGAGCTTGTTTGTGAAACAGATAAGATCACTCTCGGGGGTTGGAGAGGCATGGATGGCGTGCTGTTGCACACACGGAGAGACCCGGCCCACAGACAGACCTCAGCAGATGCTAAGGTCCTGTGGTCAGTAGTCATGGGTGGTAACATCAGAAAGTAAATCACCTCTCCACTCCCCTGCTGAACCCACAAAACGAGGCTGGGTACGGATGGGGGCGCCTCCACCACCCTGTACCTCAGCATGTGAAACCAGGCTGGTGGAGATAGAGGCCAAGTGCTATGAGAACACAGGAGAAACTCTATTCGGCATAATAAAGCTCTTGTCCTGGAATTAATCCCAGTCTGGGGCATGTAATAATATTAGAGCTGGGTTATGGACTCTGTAAAATGGAACTTTGTTTAAGCCAAAAATGTGCATACACAGTATTTTTCAGATTTAACGGTCTCTGAAGTTCCACACATGTGCACACTGAAGCTACCAGGTCCCGCCCAGTTCCCTGCACGCCGTCATTGTCCTGAGTGGGCACACAGTGTGAGCCAGGCATCGTGCTTCCCAGGCTGCATATACTCCTCATCCTCAGACTCCCAGAGAGGCCAGTGACATCCCTGAGGTCTTACACAGCTACAGGGAGTACATACAAAATTTGGGCTAAAACCCACAAGTGTGTCTGGAAGGCAGAACAGTGCATACTGAAACCACTGTCTACAGGGACACAGAGGATGCTGTCGGGATTCTAGCAACCCGGGACTGACAAGCAGCACCCGCAACCCGCCCCACGGAAGGCAGGTACACAGTGCGCTGGGCAGCCGAGCAAGGAGCAAGCAGGGTAGGCGACAGTCAGACACTAGATTCGAATCCTGATTCTGCCTCTAGCTCTACGATCAGGAGCAAATTACTGAACCTCTAGGCTCCAGTTTTGCCAACTCAAAATTAGATAATAAAGGTGCCTAAGCCATACGATGGCAGGGAGGATTGCGTGGGGCGATGGAGTCATCTGGCGCAGCGGCTCAAGCAGGTCTGGGGGGTTCTGGAGCCGGGGCTGGAAGAGCGCTGGGAATCCACAGGGCCGGCTCTGCATGGCCCTCCCCTTCATCACATACCTGTCCCGGGTCCCGCTCCCCAGCCAGAGCCTCGCAGACGACGCCCAAGTGGGGGGACGTCCCCCGACAAGGAGCGACAGGCCAAGGTCTTTCCCAAGTTTGTGTCCTGAGAGCAGAAACTCAGAATCCAGACAATAAAAGGCAGAGGCCACCTGGGGCAGGGCCGAAGCGCTCCTTTTACTCAGCGAGTGGGTTTTCAAACATGCAGCTTTGTAAATATGAATCAAGACCTCGCATCAGACAAAACTGGTATTACCCACTAAGCTGACTCCAGGCAGACAGTCCCCAAAACACAGGTGGACGGGGCCTCCAGCGATCCGAAGCCAGCCGTGCGGGAGAGGAGCTGCTGCGGACAGCACCCACTGCCACCCCTGAAAATCCCTTCCCGTCACATTCCACCGTTTACTTACTTTAAGTTATAGGTATTTTGCTTCCATTAAGGAGCCATTCCTAGTTTGTAAGGTCACCATGCGGCAATTCCATGGGTCACCTTCAGCAAGATCGGCCTGGGTCCCTACGGGTACCATGTCAATCACGGGTACCATGACATGAATGCACGACCTCAATCCTCCCTCTGTCCATAGTTTACTCCTGATATCAGCACAAGCAGTCCCACTCTGGGCCCACCCCATGTGGTCTGGTTGAGAAGCAACCTTCCAGATCACTGCACTGGGGGGTGGTCCCCAAATGCCAAATCCTTCCCTCCCCAAGATCTGGCCTCGGCCATCATGGGAAGGCCATGAAGACATCTCCCATTCTGGAGCTCTTGGGGGGATTCCAGACTCTCTTGCCCAGTACAAGAAGCCTGCAGAGGTGGGAAGAGGAGGGCGAACTGATGCCGGCACTCACCCCATTAATGTCTTATCTCCACATTTTGTTCATCGAAGGTCTCAACACACCATCCTCTATACATTCCTAATGAGAAAAGGCCATGCTCGATGCCACCCCTGCTGCCACCACCACGAGGCTCTGCGCTCCCTGACACCAAGAATGTACAGAGGCTCTCCTTTCCTCCGGCCAGACCCTCACTCTTCTGTCCAGACTGGTCTCTTTGATAGCTAGATACCTGACAGGGGCAGCAGGCACGGGGGAAGGAAGGCCTTCCCGACAGCCCAAGCCAGGCACCGGCCGGAGGACCCTGAGTCCACACTGGCAGCAGGCACTCCCTGGGCACCTGAGCCATCCCCAGGTATGATAGATACCAAGGGACAAGCATCTCAGAGAAAACTCTATCAGCACAGTGGCCGGTACGGATAACACCCAAAGAGGCTGCCCAGCCAGCCAGGGGAGTTAGGTGCTTTCTGGAGACTTCCCCAGACTCTTCCTCTAACTTTTTCTTTCTTTTATTTTTTTTTAATCTAACTTTTTCATGTAAAGGTGTTTGGCCCCACTGAGGCGATCTCAAGGGGACCACAGGGACATGGGCTCCTAGGGATGAGGGCCATTTGTGAGTGCGAGGTGGTGCACAAGGCTGGCATACACACAGAGGGAAGGAGTGTGGGCACAAGTGTGTAAGCGTGGGGAGAGGGCACGGGGAGTAGGAACACACAGGGTTGGGGCGCAGCATCGAGCATGTACACACATGGGGGGTGTGGGGCCTGCGTTCACACTGGAGAGAGCACAGAGTGTATTAACCACGGTTTTTAGGGTATGTTAAGTAGGATTCTGAAGCTCTATCAGGGCTGCAGACAGATCAGCACTCTGTGTTCTCTCTCTGCTCTGGGATCACAGGTGGTGGCCATCTGATCGCCCTATGGGAGTATACAGCTCATGAGCCTCAACAGACCCTGTCTCCCCAGCTCAGCAGGGCTTGTAAGTGACGACAACTGCCCTACTCTGGAAGTGCCTGTAGCTTAACCCTATGCACCAGGATGGCCTTGCCATCAGTGACATGCCAGCCAGACCCCAAAGACTGCTGAGCCTCTGGACTTTGTAAATCCAGAAGCATGGGGCAAGTGGCGCTAGATGGGCTCTTGTGTAAGCCACCTCCCCAGGGCCGCTTGCTCCAGGGAGGCTGGTGGGTCAGACAGGACCTGTGTTGGCAGACAAGGTGCAGGTCAGAGGCAGGAAAGCTCAGGCACAGGTGTGACGGCAGACGGTGTCTGGAGGTGAATGAGAGAGATGAACAGAAGCAAGCACTGCCCGAGGGCCAGAGGAAGACCCCAGGGAGGCCAGCAGGGCCCAGGAAGCCCCTTCCCTCCTCCAAAATCCACACACCAGTGAGGCGCTCAGTGAAGGATGTGAGAAGGCCCTGCCCCTGGATGTAAGCCTCCAGACATGGGTACAGACAGGTATTTTTCTGGGAAAAGCATCCATGGTTTTCAATGAAAAGATCTAAGAACACCTTGACCACCCCCTGCCTGCCAAAGAAAGGTTTAAGAACCACTAATTTTTTTTTAAGATTTTATTTATTTATTTGACAGAGAGAGAGCAAGAAAGCACATGGAGGGGGAGCAGCAGAGGGAGTGGCAGAGAGAGCAGGGGAAGCAGACTCCTCACTGAGCAGGGAGCCTGATGTGGGGCTTGATTCCAGAACCCAGAGGTCATGACCTGAGCCAAAAACAGACACTTAACAGACTGAGCCACCCACGTACCCCAAGAACCACGAAATTAATGACTTTTATTTTGAGAGGATTCTCAACTGGCCACACCTCTGGCTGGTGTTCCCAAAATCTTAGGGGACCTCTCTGCACTGTCCTTGGCCCCAGTGATCATCCTACTCTTAGGGAAAGGCTGGGCGCACACTGGCCTAACAGAGGCTGCCGAGAGGCATCCCTGTCCCAGTGGAGGTGGTGAACCAAGCAAGGGGCACATGGCTGCCTCTCCTGGGCCCATCTTTAAAGAAACCCTCTCACAGGAAGCCCTGGTGGCTCAGTGGTTTAGCGCCGCCTTCAGCCCAGGGCGTGATCCTGGAGACCCGGGATCGAGTCCCACATCGGGCTCCCGGCAAGGAGCCTGCTTCTCCCTCTGCCTGTGTCTCTGCCTCTCTCTCTCTCTTTGTGTCTCTCATGAATAAATAAATAAAATCTTCAAAAAAAAAAAAAAAAAGAAAGAAAGAAACCCTCTCACTTATACCAAGCCAGGGCCAACGAAGGTAAAAGAGATACCTAGAGCCCAGATTCTCATTGACAAGCATGGAAGGGAGTGTCACTATTCCTGACTAAACAATCTCAAGGAGTTGAAAAAGTATAAAGCAAGGAGGGCTGTTGAGTATAGCTGTATGGGTTGTGCACTGCACAAGGGGCCCAGCAGAGGTAGTGAAAGAGAGTTGAAATTTAGCCCACAGCATGGGGTGGTGCAGGGCTATGAATGCCTAGAGCAAGATGTACCCATTCTTTTGCACAAAGGGCATAGCTAGGCTTTTTTCTCAACTTACACAGACATGCTGTAAAATGCAGCCCATGACCATCTCTAGCATCAGACCTCAGGAGCCATGAGCTCCAGGCAGTGGGTTGAGTCTGGGGGGTAGTGACGGCACGGGAAATAGCAAAGGCTCTCTGCAGCTAAAGCTAAAACTACCCAAAACCCCCCATGGCAGCCCGCTGGGCACCAAGCTCAGACCCTCAGAGAAGCTGAGATCTCATAACAAGGTCACATCACAGACCCGTTTATTTCACTCTCATGATTCCCTGACCACCAGCCAGAATGGGAATAAACTGACAATTGAAGAGGCTCGGTTAGGACCCCCTGCCCTTTCCCCCAGTGAGCGCAGCCCGAGAGCAAGGGCAAGGCCTCTGCGCCCCGTCTCATCGGTTGGTCTGCACCTCACCCCTGGGAGGGTAGATCTAGGATTTAAAGAAATCTATTTTTTGGACCACATGGCTCCTCCCCAGAAGCCTTCTTCCACCTGGTCTATTGCTTAAAACAAACGGCAGAATGTTCCAGTGTAGGAGGCAAAGCTGTTTCACAGACCCATCAAGAGAGTGTGGGTGGGTCTCCAAGTGGGCAGCCTTCAAATCAATGTTTACAGCAATCTTAGCAATGCTTGACTTTCCCCCTTAAACACTGGCTTTAGAACAAGCACCTATGAAAAGATGCAACTTGCCTGAGAATTATTCATCGATTGTTCCCCCGGCCTATCCTGGGCAGAGGGGTGTCAGAAGCCTGGACCTCACTCTGCCATTGCCTTCCTTCTCTCTCTCTGCCTCGCTTAGCTAGCAAACAGTGGGAACAGAGGACACTCCACAATAGTCCAAAAACTCAGGAAAAGAAGTTGGTCCATCCTTACAGGGAAGGTTAGTTTTCCAGAAGTCACCCAAGAGTTCGTCTGGTGGGACAGACAAACTAGATGAGGGTACCCGGAGACAAGCTGTAAGACAAAGGAGTTCAGGGGTGCCTGGGTGGCTCAGTTGGTTAAGTGCCTACTTTTAGCTCAGGTCATGATGCCGGGGTCCTGGGATCAGGGCCCACACTGGGCTCCCTGCTCAGCGGGGAGCCTGCTTCTCCCTCTCCTTCTGCCTGCCACTCTCCCTGCTTGTGATCGCTGGCTCTCCCTCTCTCTCTGTCAAATAAATAAATAAAATCATTTTTTAAAAAATGGAGGCGTTCAAGTAGCAGGTCCTCAAATAGGGCTCCGTGGGACTAGCCTCCAGCTCTGCCACATTCAGGCCAAAAGATCTGGGGGCAAAATGCTTAATCCAGGGATCCCTGGGTGGCGCAGCGGTTTGGCGCCTGCCTTTGGCCTAGGGCGCGATCCTGGAGACCCGGGATCGAATCCCACATCGGGCTCCCGGTGCATGGAGCCTGCTTCTCCCTCTGCCTATGTCTCTGCCTCTCTCTCTCTCTCTCTCTCTGTGACTATCATAAATAAATAAAATTTAAAAAAAAATGCTTAATCCACTCTGACCTTCAGTTTCCTCCTCTGTGAAATGGGCATACTAACCAGCAGCATACTAACCAGCTCCCTGACAGGAGTGACCAGAGGACTGAATGAGCCGGTATACCTAACGCACACAGCCCAAGGTAAACACGCAATCCATGCCGGCATTCCCTCCCCCAGATTCCCAGGTGACCGTGAAGATCTCACTGTACTTGTGAAGACAGGAGGGCTCAAAAGGTGAGATCAGTTTTCCCATTAGATTCACCCACCCCACCCCCAGGAAGGGCCCAGTTGCAGCCCTGTGTCCTTAGGCATCACTGCCTCCTAGCCCCAGCCACGGTGCAGGGATGGTGTCCCTAAATGTGGAACCATCTGGTGGCCACAGACAAGAGCTCAGGTTGGCTCATCTCCCCTCCCTTCCGAACTGTCTCATCATCACCCCACAGCCACACACCCCAAAAGTGGAGGACTGGGAAACATCTGTGGACAGAATAGGAGCACCAATCCCAGCACTCTTCCCTAAAAAATGAAAATGATGACAATGATGTGAAAAATAGGGTGACGGATGTGACATACTTCAAGTGTGCTGTTAAGTGTGAGAGCAGTGGTTTCTCACAGACAAGAGATGGAATACATGCGGCAAAGCTGGCCCAGCTCCCCGATCCCACACACATGGCAGACATTGCTAATCGATCAGTGCTCTCTTCCTCACCAGGCATGGATGCAACTTCAAAATCCTCAAAGAAGTGGATGAAAATCTACTGGCCTCCTCCATCCTGGTCCATACAGCTTCCCCTTCCTCAAGGATCTATGCATGGCACACACATACTGAGCACATTTGCACACACACCTTCCACTTACCCTTGGGTGTGTGTCCACCTAGAACAGATCTGGGTCAGAGCAAGGACTGCCCTCCCCTGGAGAAAGCCAACCCTCACTGAGCCAGGGTGACACCAGGCACCATGCCACACATCCCACCTTCTGGTTCTCACTTCATCCTCCAGCCTCCCTCTGAGAAAGTCTTCAAAATCCTCACTTTTTTGATGAGGCAATGGGGCCCTGAGGAGCTAGAGCATCTGTCCAGAAGCCAGCTCATGGACTCACAAGGCCAGTGGGGACGTTTCCAAGTGTGGCTTTAGCTCAGAGCCATGAACATCCAGCTTCTTACCCCTCACCCTGCCTGCTCCATCCCAGCCACGGGGCAGAAAAAGAAGAGGAAATCGAATATCCCGGAGACACCCAACGTGTCCACTTTCGTGGATAATGGAATCAAGAATGGAGAAGCAAAGACAGTGTCGCAAAGGCCAGGCATCCAAGTGAATTAAAACAGCTCTTTTCTTATTCTACTGAAGGAGTACCTCGAAGCTCTGTCGGAGGGGGAGCAAGGCCCAGGGAGTCAGCAGCCCCCGGGGACTGGTGAGGGGCCACAGCCTGCCCTTCTGTGTCTGTCCCAAGTGGGTGCACCAGAGGGCTTTTACGAATGCTCCCTCAGCTGCTCCCTCAAAATTAAGCCTTTACTTACCCACTTCACAGAAGGGGAAATAAAGTCCCAAAGAAAAGAAATAGCTCATCTAATGGGCAGTGGAGATGACAAAAGCTAGGGTGTCTGCCCAACTCAGCCAGGCATCCTAGCTTCCAGGCCCTCGAGTCCATATATACAAAGCTTCCCATGTGAGGTACCCCAGGGCTTTCACCAGGGGCCAAGTTCTGTAGCTTCTGACTGTAGACTCCAGACCACCAATGGCCATGTCACCTGGCAGCTTGTTGGAAATGCAGACTCCCGTGGCACCTGGATGGCTCAGTCGGTTGAGCTTCTGACTCCTGGTTTCAATTCAGGTCGTGATCTCACGGTCATGAGATTAGGCTCCACGCTCAGCACAGAGTCTGATTGAGCTTCTCTCCTCTTGAGCTCCCTATACCCCGCCCCTCAAATAAATAAATAAATAAATAGATAGATAGATAGATAGATAGATAGATAAACTTTAAAAAAGAAAGAAAAGAAACGCAGGCTCTTAAAAGCAGAATCTCAGGCAGGGGTGGGGTGGTCAGCAGCTGATTCTCATGCATGCTATAGCTTGAGAACCATACAATCCTGCGAGTACTTTTGTGAACCCCATTTTACAGATGAAAGAACTAAGACCAAGCAACTTGCCCACGGTCGCAGAGCTGGGCCAGCATGAAGCTGACTGAGATTCTTAGCCCCTTTGTATCACTTCAACAACCAGAAGCTCTAGCTCCAGACTGAGTGGGGTCAACCAACAAAAGGAAGACTGATCCTCTCCGCAGTAATTCAAATTTATGGAAGATTCCTTACGTTCCTCCCTGTGCCAGCACCAGGGGAATCTAGGAAAAGAATTCAGACTTTGGGCTCGCCCGATGCACACAGAGTCCTTGGGGCGTCAAGGGGACACCATGTGGGACAGTGGTGCATTGGCCAATGTTTAACAGGTGGTTCGGGGAGAATGGACACTGGTCTGTAGTATTTCTGTAGTGTAAATACTCCCACCAATGGGCCAACCTCAAGGTCCTGAACAGGGCACTGCTGAACAGGGATTTGGGAAAAGACATGCTCGGTTAGCATAGCACATGGATCAAGGGACCCACCATGGGAGGCGCAGGAGGGGCAGGGAGGGAAGGGCAGCGGCCGGGGGATGGAGCCAGCCCTGGAAGCCACGGGAGCCCACGGCTCATGCCACTGCTCCTCCCCGGCTCACCCCACCGCCTTCACCCTGCCCGGGCTCTGCCTCTTAGGGGCCCATGCATGTCAGAAATCCAGAACTCACTGAGTTGCCTTTTTCTTCCTGCTTCCTAGATTCTTATTATCTTATTCTTATCTTATTCTTTTTTTTTTTAAGATTTTTTTTTATTTATTTATTCACAAGAGACACAGAGAGAGAGAGAGAGAGGCAGAGACACAGGCAGAGGGAGAAGCAGTCTCCATGCGGAGAGCCTGATGTGGGACTTGATCCCGGGTCTCCAGGATCACACCCTGGGCCAAAGGCAGGCACTAAACCGCTGCACCACCCAGGGATCCCCAAGTATCTTTTTCTTTTTATAAAAGTCTCTGACATAAGCAATCCATGTGCAACGCAGAAAACTAGCAAATACATGTGAGTTAAAATTGAGAAAGGAAAAGTACAGCTTTCTGGGTATTAAATACATTGTTATAGCCTTCCAGAAAGGTGTAACAACATGTATCACTGAACACCACACACGGTTCCGGAACCGCTTTTCTAACTCAGCCAGTTACCACGATCAACAGCTTTTCACATAGAAAAGGGGCACAGCCCCTGTCAGCACTGCCAGTGGCCCCGTCCTAGGAGGCTCCGGGGCGAGGCGACCCGGGGCCCAGGCGCTGGGCACCCAGGCTCCTCCCAGCTGTTGTCCACTGTAAGAGAAGCCGTGTTGCAGAGCACCTCCACACCCTGCACCCAGGGCCACGAGCCGGGTCAGTGATTTTTCTCAGAATGAGTTCCCCGAAGCAGGATTGTTGGGACAATGACTTTGCTGATTTTTAAGACACACATCCGATGCATATTTGGTCTTTTTCCTCCTTTACGAAGCGCTGAGCACCTCAAGTGACCTAGGACTCTGAGCCAGGTACTGAGAGAAAGAGGAGAAAGGGACTTTCACTTTGACCTTCGACCCACAGACTGTGGACTCTCTGGTGATGTGTTGCCAAGGCAGGACCCCTCGGGGGGCCGGTCCCTACAAGCTGAACAACTAAGTTAGGGTATGATGGAGGATGCGGAATGAATCCCAATCTCAGAGTGAGGCAAAAACAGGTAGGACATGTAAAGGAGGGGTGGGAGCTGGGGAAGGTGAGCGGCAGGCCCCAGCCTGGAGCTCAGAGGCCCACAGTCAGGGCCCCAGAGAAGGTTCACGGCTGGGGGACCAGCCAAGAGCCAGGGTGAGCGGCCCCTTTAAATGGGGGATAACATACTGACTTCCTTTTACACGAACACGCAAATCCCATTTCAGGAAGAAGGATAAAAATCATAAACAAAAAATCTTAGAAGTCTTCGGGTCCCTTTTTTAACGTAAATAAAACGTTTCCTGCTCCTAGATGAAGTTCAGGAAAATCCAATCAAATTGCATTTGCCTGAGCAAGGAAATAGAAATGAGGTGGGGGTAGGGGATCTGAGGCTGCCCCACCCGGCCCAGCCCGGCCCTCCTCTGGGTTCTGACTATGGGGACAACCTGGACACGGGCCCAGGGCTCCAGGCTTCTCGCCCACACCCTCAGGGTCAGCCTGACCACCGGCTGCAGAGCCACCCTTCTCCCCTGGTCAGGAACACCACCCAGAGCTCAGGCTCCCCTCCTCCGGAAATCTCTCCCCCCTGCACTTAGATTAGCCCCCGTCTGGTGCAAGCAAAGCAAATGCCCTACGATCAACTCCTGTCCGCCGTGGTGTGCTGTGGCCTGGATGAGTTAAGGGGATGAGCTAGGGAACCCGTCTGCACATCACCATCCTGCAAGGCAGCTCTGGTAATAAATGAGAAACTATCACAATGTATCTGCTCCAGAGCCCCAAACCCAGGAGCCAGGCAAAGGGAAACCAAGACATGTTGCCCTCACTTGTACTCTCAACCAACCCTTTAGGGAGACCCTCAACATCTCCTCTCCCCCGCCCTCCACTTGACATAAGATGACACACAGTGACACCAGAGACAGTACTCCCACTCTTCATGAAACATGTAATCCTCCCAATGGCTCTGTGAAGGGGCTGGATGATAGCACCCATTTTACAGTTGGGGAAACCAAGGCCTAAATGAACTTTTTTGAGTGAGCTAAATTATATAAGCGATGGGAGGTCAGGCTCAGATTTGAAGCCAGGTCTACATGGCTCCCAGAGCCCACGCACCTACCACCCAGCCCCACCTGCCCCTCTCAGCCTGTGCTAAACAAACAGCACTTGATAGACTGAGCTTCCCAGCTTCTGAACTGACTCGGGAAAACCTCAGCTGAGGGGGACGCTTGGGGATAAATGACTCCTCTTTTTGGAAGCCTCCAGAGCTGGGTCTGTGTGGTCAGTGTTGGATGTGCCAGTCTGGGTAGATTACAAACTCTCCCTCGCCCTGGGACACTACCCAGTCTCAATCCTTCATCTATAAAGCAGGAGTAGGGACACTTGTTTGGCTCAGGCTGAAGAATACTCTTGACCTCAGGGTTGTAAGTTCAAGTCCCACATTGGGTCTAAAAATAATAAATAGGGACTCCTGGGTGGCTCAGGAGGTTGAGCGTCTGCCTTTGGCTCGGAGGTGATCCCTGGGTCCCAGGATCAAGTCCCACATTGGGCTCCCTGCAAGGAGCCTGCTTCTCTCCCTGCCTGTGTCTCTGCCCCTCTGTTTCTAATGAATAAATAAATAAAATCTTTAAAAAATAAATAAAATAAAATAAAATAAAATAAAATAAAAAATAAAAATAAAAATAAATAAAACAAAAATAATAAAGTGGACATAATAAAGTCCCCATTTGTTTTGAAGGCAAAGTGCAGTAACATACATAAAGAGCTTAGCCCAGGGCGCCTGGGTGGCTCAGTCAATGGAGCATCTGCCTTCAGCTCAGGTCATGATCCCAGGGTCCTAGGATAGAGCCCCGCTTTGAGCTCCCTGCTCAGCGGGAAGCCTGTTTCTCCCCCTCCCTCTGCCACTCCCCCCACTTGTTTTCTCTGGCTCTCTCTGTCTCTCTGTCAGATAAATAAAATCTTAAGGAAAAAAAAAAAGAGCTTAGCCCAGTGCCTGGCACACAGTGAGCAACACTAAATAGGATTATTGTGTCTGCACTCCCAATAAATCTGTTCAGGGTTTGGGGGGTTTCCTGCAAATTCCCTTTCGGTGCAACTGCCTGCCTGGGCCTTAACACTTGGAGGGCCTCAGGCCTCCCAGGCTGTCCTCCTGTTTAATCCCCTCTCCCTGGGGTTAATCTCCTCGTTCATATATATATTTCATTTCATACAGTCACCCCTGCACGATCTCGTTAACCAGCAACATGCAGCATATAAATGTGGATTTACAACAGGGCCTGGCTCCCACTTCCTGGTTTGGTGGCAACGCTGGGTCCTCAGCCACTAGCTGTCCAACCCTGATGGAAGGTGATGAAGCCAAGAACACACACTGCTGTGCACGGAGGGGCCGTAACCACGTCCCATGCCAAGGGGTGGACGGAAGCGGCCCACTGTGTGCAAGGAACCTGAACGTGGGAGCTGGAACCAGGGGGTCAGGGAACACAGCCCAGGGTCCAGGCCCCTCGCTCAGGAGGGAACGGAACAGCACCCACCCAGACCTGTCCACTGTTCAAGATGCAAAGGAAGGAGCGGATGAGACCAGAATCCCACTCTCTTGCCTTTTTTCCAATTTTGTTTGAAGAAAAGCACCGTAGAGTAGAAACTATTATTTTTTACAACCCCTTAACAACTTATCCTCTGTGCTAACATACTGTAAATAAATGTCACTACTTTGTTATACATGTGGTTTATCTTAAACACAAGCAAAGAGGAAACTGAGTCTCTTATTAGAAACGGATGTGCACGTACGTGTGCATGTGTGTGTGTGTAAGTGTTTTCATCTGGTTTGGGACATGCGGGCCAGCTCTCCGTCTGCTTCATCATATCAAAAGCCCCAAGCCTTCCACAGGAACGAACTGTAATGGCCATTTCCAAACATTTGGTAATTCCACATAGATGTCCCAGGGGTAGGGGCAATCATAATAAATACAGTCTCAGGAGTCAATACTTTTCACAGGTCTGATTTGGGAGGGGGACATTTCATTGGCACCACGTGTCCCCCAGCTCGGTCCCATCGCCCACCCATGGTGGTGAGAATGCACCTGGGGGCCTTCAAGGGGCCTTGTGTCTCCCCCAGCAGCTGGCCCCACCAGGGCAGGACTGACACCACCTGCCCCACCTGACGTTCCTGAGACGATGCCCAACAAGGCAGGTGTGGTGGGAGTCTTCCTGGCCATGCGCCCTGAGCAGTCCAGTCCCCAGAGCTGGCAGGGCTCACCCCACCCCTCCCTCCGGTCCTCCCAGGAGTTTGTCCAGGAGCACACATATCTGTAACTTGAGTTACAGAATGCTTCTCTTTCTTTCTTTCTTTCTTTCTTTCTTTTTCTTTCTTTCTTTCTTTCTTCTTTCTTTCTTTTTTTTTAAATGAGATACACACAGGGAGATAAGCTGAGACACAGGCAGAGGGAGAAGCAGGCTCCCTGCAGGGAGCCCGATGCGGGACTCGATCCCAGGACCCCAGGATCACGCCCTGAGTCGAAGGCTCAACCACTGAGCCACCCAGGCGTCCCAAGAATGCTTTTCTTTACCTCAGCGCTACCTCCTTGGCTTACATGCCTTCGCGTCGCGCCTCTGAAGGACACTCCATGTGAAATCACACACCTAGTGTGCTACTCACAATTTTCCTAACAGATATTAGAAGAAGCATGGCAAGTAACATTTGCCTAATAGACAGTAGAATAAACCTGTAAGTACGGGGGAGGGGACTCTCGTTCGCCTATGGGCCATCTGAACCATGGCAGGATCTGGGAATGTTGAATGTCACACTTGGGGGAATGCAGGCACACCCTGATAACTAAGGCAATGGGGAGCCAGCGACCGCACCCCCCCCTCACTTCCGCCCGGCCCAAAGTTCCGATCCAGCGTCCTATATGGAACTCCGGGAAGCAGTCCAGCCCACTTCAGTTCAGTGAGGGCTGAACGTCAGGTGACAAGGGTAGCACTGGGCAGAGGTTGGCAGGGGACATGCCAACTACAGACTCTCCCCCGACGTGTGGCTCATCAGCCCACCAAGGCCTCAAGCGGAGGGATGGAAAATTCTGGGGAGTACCCAGGTCATCTTCCCGCACCACGGCCAGGCTCTCGGGCCTCAGCGGTGTGGGCCCACTTCACAGGCTGCACTTCCATGGAGAGCACCAGGACGGGCCCAGGCAAAGCAGCTTCAGAAAGAATAAGGGGAGCCCTACTGAAGCCAAAGCCCCAGAGGGGCCTGGTGGATGGCAAGGGATGCAACCCAAGACAGGCCGCCTGCAGCCCCCCAGGCCCCAAGAAAAGCACAGCCCTGGAAGGAGGAGGCTGGCCCTGGGTGGGGGTACACCCAGCTCTTCTTACCATCAATCACATCTGTCTCACCCCTCAGCCCTGAGAGGCCCAGTGCTTGCCAGATGTGGGCCGCCCGTGGGGACAGAGTTCATTTTTCCTCGAGTCCTGTGATAATACTTGGCTGTGTTTATTTAACTTTCTGCTTTGGATGGGCCAGGAAAATCAGTTTGGCTCCCTTCGATCAAAACAGAGCAGCCCACACATCATGCAAGGACACCCACACAGAAGACGCTCCCCCTACACCATCCGAAAAAACACATCTGGCCCACTGCTGGCAGGGGCCGGCCTTGGGGCCCAGGGGAGACTGCTCGGTGCAGTCGGGGGTAGGCCAGGACTCCCACCCAGGCTCCCCACCACCCCAGGGTGGCATCTCAGTCCCTCACCAGGCCCAGGACCTCTGGGAGGGTGCAGGTGGCACAGATGCAGCTCAGGGGTCTAGGAACCAAAGTTCACTTGAGGAAGGTGAGAGAAGGATGAAAGGACAGAAGGACAGTCCACGGAAAGGGTCTGTGGACTCCAACTTTGAGTCCTGGGCTCCGAGGCCCAGGAGTTCCATCCGGCACCTGCAAAAGCAGACGTGCTGCCTTCTTCCTGAAAGGCCCACACTCTAGCTCCCAGGGGAGAAGGTGGGTTTACAAAGCCAGGAAACACCCCACACGCTCCCTGTTCTTCTGTTCTGATTTGTAGTGCCCCTGTTTAGCACCATGGTACCTGATGCATGCTTCTATGGCTGGCGACAAGGACACTGGGGCTCTGGGGCTGGCCCACAGGCCACCCCCTTCCCACCCTCACCCCCTTCCCTCAGGAGAGGACACCCACATGCCCAAGCCCCGCCCAGGCCCTACTCCCTGCAAACAGTCCTCCTTGCCCTTCTTTGACCCCTGGGAGATGCACACAGAAGCTCCCTCTACCCTTTCGAAACAAACATTGGAAGAGACCCACAGATGCCCAGGGTGGTTGGGGGGCAGAGGGATCCAGGGAACTGGGAGACTAATCCAGAAGCAGAGGCATATCCCATCCCCTTGCTCAGAGGCTCCTCACCCCACGCAGCCAGCCACAGAGGAGTTGCCTAGAGGTCCTGCCCCGCCACGTCCAGCTCTCTGCCTGGCATGCCGCCGACGCACGCTTCTTCATGCTTCCGCACGGATGCTCATCAGTGCATTTGGTCCGTAAGACCTCCCAGGCAGGAGACTCCAACAGCTAAGAGCACAAAGTTTGTCATCAGACAGACCCGGGCTCGAGGCCTGGCTCCGACGTTAACCAGCTGTGTTACACCAGGCATGTGGTGTCTCTATGCCTCAATTTCCTCATACCGCATTCAGCACGCTCTCGCACCCTGAAGGAGTCACATTTGCCAACCGGGTCAGGGTGCTGGGTCAGGATGGGCAACACGCGTGTCCTGTGTCACAGAGGGGGCTGAGGCCCAAGGATTGAGGTGTCTAATGCATCCTGCATGGGAAGCCAGCCCATCCCAGACTCCAGTCCCATCAGATTCTACCTCATTGTTACTGATCACTGCCAATCACACACCCTGGTCTGGGGGTGAGCAGGGCACAAGCAGGGCCCCTAGAAGCCTGTGCAGCCAGCACTTCCTTACTAGAACAGTTTGCAACAGCCGGACACCTCTGCAGACTGAGGACCCAGAGGCCCCTGGGTACCACTGAGCCAGGGAAATCCTTCTAGCGCACAGCCTGGCCCTGCTAAAGAGAGGGATATGCCATAGCCACTCACCCTGGCCGGCTAGGCACCAACCAGACCCAAGGGCCAGGCCAACAGAGGAGCATGCAGCCCCTCTTCCAGCCATTCCAGCCCAGGTTGTCCCCCACAGGGGCCGAGGACAGGACTCCAGCTCACCTGCCCAAGCCGGAGGCTTGAATGCCTGACAGGAGGTGCCCAGTCCCCACCTGGGCCTGCCACCCACCAACAGAGCCCCCCAGCCCTGCAGCCTTCCTCATTAACAAATATTCTCTGGAAACCAGATGCCCTTGAGAGACATCTGCACCAGGCACAACCCCCAGGGTAGGCATGCCACCCCCCAAGCTCCTAAGAGGTGGGCAGGGTAGTGGGAAGAGGCCAGGCACAGAGCCCAGCAGGCCCAGACATACGAATCCTGCACGTCTGGCTCAGCAGACACATCTCTAAAATGGGAGAAAGAGAGGTGCATGCTCAACATCACGCAGTTATAACCACTGGATAAGGTCTGTATGGGCTTAAAGCACCCACTAGCACATATAAAGGCCACAACACATAGCAGCATATCATCAGGGTGACCTCAGGTGCCAGGCACCAGGCTGAGCATTTGGGGAGCATTAGCTACTTTAATCCCCACAGCACCTGTATGCCATCCGACACCAGGAAACCAAGGCTGGAGAACCGGAAATGACTCGCTCAAGGTGACACAGCCCTAGCTTGAGAAAGCCGGAGTAACGCGGCTCTGCCTCCAGAGATAGCCAACCGCTGCCGTTGCAATTACCAGCACTCTTGCTGCGGGGCTCGTCACCCTCAGAATAGCCTCCAGAGTCTCCATCTGTGTCCAGGCCCTGGACCCCCAAGGACCCCGCCCCAGGTCAGGCACCTGAACCCCCGCATCCCAGGCAAACATTTTCCTGTCTCAGTGCCTTTGATACAGGGGCTCCCATCACCTAAAATGCCCAGCTCCGTATCAGAGGCCCCACCTGACCTCTGCCGTCCAAAAGCCCCATCCATCCCTGGGGAGAGAGAGCCCTCCCTCCCCTCTGGTTCCCATAATCCTCTTTCAGTGTGAGGCGAGGCTGGGCCTCCAAGGCTACCCCAGGCAGGGAGCCCCATCCTGCCCTCCCCACCTCGTCTCTTCTCCCTCCCAGCCAAGGCCTCGCCCCAGGAGGCAACACTGCCAGCTGGTTATTTTATTTTATTTTTTTTATTTATTTATGATAGTCACACAGAGAGAGAGAGGCAGAGACATAGGCAGAGAGAAGCAGGCTCCATGCACCGGGAGCCCGACGTGGGATTCCATCCCGGGTCTCCAGGATCGTGCCCTGGGCCAAAGGTAGGCACTAAACCGCTGCGCCACCCAGGGATCCCTGCCAGCTGGTTAAAGCCAATTCATCCCCAGCCCTTTGCTTTTCTTACCTTTTTATTAATCCCCCAGGGAAAAAAAATTCAAATACAGGCGGGCACACCGAGAAAAATCAAACTGACCCATCACACCCCACTTGGAAACACTGTAGGTGTTTTGAGGAGTTTGGCCTTAAGGAACAGTTTCCATGCATTTCCTTTTGTAACAGAACAGGGGGCCTCCCCCGCGTGTCCTCACGCCCCCACCCCCAGGTGTGCACGGCAGCGCTGGAAAGTCCAGCTGCGAGAGGCTCAGAGCCACCAGGGAGGTGGCCAAGAAGGTGCACCAGGATAATGGGGGGGTCTTGAAACCACATCTTGGGAGGCAAAGGGAAGGAACAGACGCCGCTGAGCCCAGAGGGGCAGGTGCAGGGCTGACTTCGGGCATCTGAAGGGCTGTCATGGGGAAGAGAGACCGAGCTTGCTCTGTGGCCCCGAGGGGTCAAGCGGAGACCAGCGCGTGGAAGTCCCTACAGGGAGACTGCAGGAAGGAACAGACAGGATGCTAACAGCAGAGGCTACCGGAGAAGGTGCACTCAGGAGGTAGTGAGGCTGCCGGCGTGGGAGGGGGTCAAGCAGAGCTAGAGAGACCCTCGGGGAAATTCAAGGCTCAGCGAGGAGGGGAGGCTGGAGTTGACCTTGACAGGCTCCTCTGGGCCAGGATCTCAAACACGCACAGGGGCACCAGAGATGAAGAGGGGAAGAGGGGGAGACAGTCTCCACCCCTGGCTCAACTGAGCTGCTGCCCGGGAGCACGCTCAGCAGGGTCAGATCTTCTAGATTTCCCCGGAAGGCCAGAGATCTGAATGTTTATATGAAACACTGCAATTTTTAAACTTTTTTAAACAATTTTTAAATTTCAGGCCAGATATAGTCCACACCCTGCCTGCTGGAGACCCCCCGTCGAACAAGGAGCTCACAGGCCACATGAGGCAACCAAAAAACAAGGGGAGCCCCTTCAGGGCCTGGAAGAGCAGCCATTCCCGCAGGAACAGAATGGGTTAAGTGATGATTTGGCTCTCTGCTCCACTCCAAGGCTGCAAGGCTGCAGCTGGCCTCCTAGGCCCCGGGAGGCTCTGTCAGCTGCCCAGGCCCCCGCCCAACCTGCCCGCCCCAGCCACCCAGCCTGGAACCCTGGATCTGGGAACAGGACAGCTGCCCTGGGGCTGGCCAGCCACAGCCAGCCAGGGAGAGATTCCGTTCTCCATGCCCCGCTGAGAGCCATTTGCTCATTTGGGACGGATGCCACAGGGGCAGAGAAGCCGGCTGCTGTCCCTGCTCTTGTCCGCCACTTCCCCTGCAGCTCCAGGCCTGGGACAAGGAGGAGACCTCCGGCAGCATGACCGTCGAAACCATAACAAGTACAACTGTTCCCTGAGCACCTACACCAAGGACCCGGCTGGGTGTTCAACACACGGTGGGCTCGTGTGATCCTCATAGTGACCCTGTGGGGCAGTTTCTAACCATCCTCTCACTTCCCTAGTGAGGAAACCGATGCTCAGAAAGGTTAAGACACTCACCCATGGTCACACAGCCAACAAGAGGCAGAGCTGGGATTCAAAGGCAGGTCTGTCCGGCTCTAAACCCCACACACGGCAAACCACTGGGTCAGAAGGTCCCAGCTGCCAGGCACCCATGTACCTCCTCCACCCGGTTATGTCCCATGGAATCTAGGTACCTCGTGCCTCACTACAGAGGAGAGACAGAGGCGGCAGGGCCAATGTTACTGGTATAGGCTGAGGCACATAGGCCAGCAAATGTCAAGGCACTTCCCTTGGGTTCCCCTTGGGATGTCCACTCCAAATGAGTCATGTCTTGTAAGAAATGGGGGAGCTTAGGCTTGAGGGCCACAGCAGGAGGAGACAAGGCCCCCGTGGCCCCAGGAGTAACCTCAGGCTGGTCCCATGGTCATTAAACAAAAGGCAACTCTTAGGTCTCCTCAGATGGAGAGCCTTGGAACTAGGACTTTTTCATCCGAAGCAATAATCCCTGGGATATCTCAAGTTGGATGAGCTGCCTATAACTTTTTCAAAAACACATGGCAACAGAGGCACCCAGGTGGCTCAGTCAGTTGGGCATCTGCCTTCAGCTCAGGTCATGATCTCAGGGTCCCGGGATCGAGTCCCACGTCAGGCTCCTTGCTCAGCAGGGAGTCTGCTTCTCCCTCTGCCTCTGCCTGCCACTCCTCCTGCTTGTGTGCACATGCTCACTCTCTTTCGCTCTCTCTCTCTCTCTGTCAAGTAAATAAATATAATTTTTAAAAACATACACACGTCAAAAGAAACACGCAGATATTCAGACCTCAAGTGTTCGTGTAAGGGTGGCCGTTACTCTTGGCCAGGGGCACGAGGCTGGGGGGCAGGCTCCAGGAAGCTGGCCAGGCTGTTTCCTGACCTGATGCTGGTTCTGCGGATGTGTTCAGTTCACGAAACTTCATCAAGCTGAACGCGTACGGCAGGTACGTGACACCTCAGGAATATAAAGCTAATGCACAAATCACAGAAGTGGCGCGCTCAATTAACTGGTTTGGAATCACACCTAACAGGTTGGAGAGTACGAACATGTGAGGGATTGCAGGCATACTTCCATTTGTTCGGGGAGGGGGAGAGAAATGTATGTTTTTCCTGTGTGCGCACACACACCGAATCCTTCTGGGACAAGAAACCAGTAACACCAGTGGCCTCCAGGGAGAGGAAGTGGGTGGCTGGGGGTGTTTTGATTTTAGTGCCTTGTGTATCCATTAGCAATTAATTTTAAGGTTATATGTGTTGTCCTTAAAATCCCCGGCCACACCACCAGAGGTACCCGCACTGCATTCTGGGGAGCAGCACTGTGTCATCCGTCCCTTGTTGGTGTCCTCCTGTGTTCTGGCCATGCTAAGGCTACAGGACTGTGTCCTTCCTGGCTCCCATGTCCCTGTCTGCACAAAAAAGACACTGCACCGGGTTCCCCCCAAGGCCTGAGCCCATGCTGGCACCCTAGAAGTTGTGACTTGGTAAATCCCAGCCGATGGCCCAAAGCCAGCCAAATAGGCAGTGGTCCCCTTCACCCCAAGCCCACCCTGCATCCTGCCCCTGGGGGCTGCTGGAGCCTTCCGAGATGGCCGGGCAACCTAGCAAGGCATTGTGACAGGCAAGTGTGTCACCCACCGGGTGCCCAGTGCCCCAGCCTCTGCTATCAGCACCCGGCCTGTGCCCAAGGGAACCACTTCTTACCCATTTGGAACTCGATGGACTGTCAGGCAAAAATGCCTCCCCCTCCCCTAGGACCCCGCCAGGCTAGAGGCTCACAACCTTCCCAGACACTGATCCTGGAGCACAGCACAGCAGGGGATGGAAGGAAGGGGTCTTCCATCAGCTCCCCCTTAACCTCCCACTAAATTCCCTTTGGCCTGAGTCATCCAGAGTTCACTTCCGCCGTGAGCCACCACTGAGCCCTCGTGGAGGGGGAAGCAGCGCGGTAGCTGAGCCCCCAGGACGGTCCCACCATTATCCCCCACCCAGAAACCCACCCAGGTAGGGCCACGCGCTCCCCCAGGCAAGGGCCAAGGGTCTGCACCCCTCCTACTGGGCAGAAAAAGGCAGGAGGAGGCTTCACTCGGCCTTCCCCAGAAGAAGCTGAAGGAAGAAAATAAACACCTCCTCATCGCTCAAGGATGTTAGCAGGATTAGCTGAACCCCCACCTCTTCCTCCTGGAAACCCCGGGACAGCTCAGGAAGCAACAGTGCAGGGGAAAGCAGGAGGCCGTGCCCCCAGGGGCTGAGCACTGGCTCGGAGAAGGCCCTGGTCACGGTCGCAGCCTGGCCCTCAGCAGCCGGGGACCCCAGACCAGGCCCGTAACCCCGCCTTTCCAAGCACCATCTGTACATGGACGTGGTTAACCTACTTCCCACGGGGCTGCCCACCTGGTAAATGGAGAGCCAGCAGCTTGAGTGTGGTAGCCTCGGTGAGTTATACTAGCTTTGCCGACGACGGTGCGGGCTCTGGAGGCGGACAAGGACAGGGTGGGATTCCCTATCTCGGGCACGGACAGGAAGCATGCTCAGTGATGAACTACCAAAATTACTCCCAACTCTCCGGGTGCCTCCCCTGGGGGCCCTGTTTCACCGGGTTGGCTACACAATTTGATCCAGAGAGTTTTATAAGCCAATATTGGTGAGATAGATAGATGATGATAGATGATAGATAGATAGATAGATAGATAGATAGATAGATAGATAGATAGACTGATTGATAGATAGATAGACTGATTGATTGATTGATTTTATAAAACAGAAAGGGGAGCCTGGATGGCTCAGTCAGCAGAGTACGTGACTCTTGATCTCAGGGTCATGAGTTCAAGCCCCATGTTGGGTGTGGAGCTTACTGGAAAACACTCATGGGGCACCTGAGTGGCTCAGTTGGTTGGACATCTGCCTTCCACTCAGGTTATGATCCCAGGGCCCTGGGATCGAGTCCTGCATCAGGCTCCCTGCTCAGCAGGGAACCTGCTTCTCTCTCCCCCTGGGACTCTCCCTCCTGCTTGTGCTTTCTCTCTCTCTCTAATAAATAAATTAAATATTTTTAAAAAAAGAAAACACGCATGCACATGCACACACATGAATAATTCACAGCTTGGCAGGCCACAGAGCGCTGGCCTCCCTTCTGCAGCCAGGCAGCCCTCCTGAGGCTCTCCTCCCCACACACGTACATGAGAACGCCCTCCTCCCAAGCCACCCCAGTGGAACAGCATGGTGTCAGGGTCTCAGGGTCTGGAACGAAACAGACCCAGGCCTGTAGCTATCTGACCCTTGGCACTTATCCTCTGTGTGACCTTTGGCAAGTCATTCAACCTCTCTGAACCTCAGCTTCACCAACTACAAAATGAGGAGAGCATCTATGTTCATGAGAGAACAATGCTGGTCAGTAAATGCAGCCATCATTAGTATTATTAATTATCAATAATAAAAGTATTATGATCCTTTCCCTGTCCTGACACCCTCAGCCACTCCCCTTGGGGCAACAGCAGGACAGATTTTTTTTTAAGATTTTATTTATTTATTCATGAAAGATATACAGAGAAAAGCAGAGACATAAGCAGAGGGAGAAGCAGGCTCCCTGAGGAGAGTGCAGTGTGGGACTCGATCCCAGGACCCCGGGATCATGACCTGAGCCAAAGGCAGATGCTCAACCACTGAGCCACCCAGACATCCCAGGATGGACAGATCTTGACACGAGGTCAGAACAGGAAGTGATCTCACAGCCTCACAGCCGCTGTTAAGCACTTCCCTGACCTTGCCAGAGAAGTCTAATGTAGAACCTTCATTTATAAAGGCAAGAAGACATGGGGGCCCAGCACCTCACCTCTCAGCCTCTCCTGGCAGGTTCATCTTAGCACTGTGGGAAACCGCTGATCCGGTCCAAAGTCCCACTGGACATACGAGGAAACTGAGGCACAGAGTGGTGGTGAGACTGGGGCAAAGTCACACAGCAAGCAGGAAGCAGGGCTGGAGTGGGAGCTGTCACTGCCACAGCTCACATAACCCTCGAGTACTGGCGGTGCTTGAGAGCTCTGGTGCCAGCCAGCTAACACAAAGTGGGGAGCGAGGCTCGCCATAATACAGCAGGGACGAGTGGAACTGTGGCATTCGACAGCACGCACGCCCTCGTGGCCAGGGGCAGCCCCAGCCGATCTCTGCTTATGCAGTAGTGCCAGGCCAGTCAGATCTTCCGATTACTTTGAAAAGAAGCTACAAATTTGGATTTTTTTGTGTGCAAACTTTTCTGAATTTTATGTGCAATGTTCTGATTCCAAACAAATTTTAATCCCGAGCGGTCAGCAAAACAAAATATTCTGGCCCTGGAGGTGGGTCCTGAGATAACCAGGAACCACTCTGTTCCAGTGTTTCAGTGGAGCCCCTGAGTATGTTCTTTGGCATTGAGTCAAAATGACATGAGAGACGCTGGGAAGGTCTCTTTCCCTGCAGGTCACTGTCTTACCTGGGTGGCTAAAATTCTACTGTTAGCTATTCATTCCTTTGAGTCAAACAGTGCTCTCCTCGGATGTTCTTTTAAAAAGAAGATTCCAAAGAGATCATTGTAAGTGTCTTTGTCTAGAGGACACACCTGGGCACTGTTTCAGTCCTGGAAAAACAGAAATTAATAATAACAATAAAATAGCCACATTAGGGGTGCCTGGGTAGCTCAGGGTCCTGGGATCATGCCCCATGTCTCGCTCTCTGCTTAGCGGGGAGCCTACTTCTTCCTCTCTTTCTGCCCCTACTGCTCTCTCTGCTTGTGCTCTCTCTCTGTTCCTCCATCAAATAAATAAGTAATTTAAAAAAAAAAATAACCACAATAGCAATAACTAAGCTATACTGACCAATGGCTACGCTTAAGTCGCTCTCCCAAGTACCGGGGGGACAGCACAGGCTGCAAAAGTTTCGGAGAAGGAAGAGAAGCACGTGTCTATTTTAGAGAAGAAGCTGCTAATACCCCCCCTCAAAATACCACCCCCCCATATGAGACCAGACACTTGGTGTCTTTCCAGCAGAGAAGCATCCACCACATTTGCGATCTCAAAATAAGTCTGGCGTCTTCCAGGGACAAAACTTTCAGTTGCCAAATAGCTGGGGCTCGGCCGAAGCTCTGGCCACCTGACGTTCTGGGGTCAGGGGGGTGCACAGAGTCCTGGCAATGGGGAGGGGAGGGCAGAAGGTAGGCAGGGGAGAGTTATCTCGACAATTTTCCCTAAAATGCTGATCTTAGGTCTAGACAATAGAAAAGACACAGCTAAAATTACTATGAAGTCTTTCCCCAAAAGGCCATTGGTTACATCTGATTTTAAAAGGCACTTGCAGAAGTGGCCACCCTCTTGGCCCATCGGGGAGCTCCGGATGAGGGCTCTGGAAGAGGCCTGCAAGATTACAGACTCAGTAAAGAGACATGCAGGGCTGGGGAGGATTTCCCAGGAGGCAGAGCAGGAACTGGAACATGGGTCCCTGACCCCAATCCAGAGTCTAGGTCCCAGAGCCACAGGTACCGCCACATGCCTTAGTCTAAACAAGACCTGGGTAGAGCCACGCTCAGGGAGGAATTCACAGGCTGAGCTAGAGCCCTAGAGGTAGGAGAACTGGGGAAAGGGTAAAGAACACAAGAAAATAAATTCAAAACCACCCTCCAATCCCATGGTTGTTTTCAGCACATTTGTGCTCAGTACATGCACTTTTACTCCTTCTGTCCTTTGGAACCCTTTAGATAAGTGAGGAGAAAAGTATGGCTATCTCCATTTTATCAAGGCCCAGAGAGGTTAAGACACTAGTCCACGATCACACAGCTGGAATACCAGGTCTTCCAACCTCTGTAAGCTCAGTTCACAAATCCACTTCTCTGTGCTTAACACATTGGCCTCTCCCAAGTTCATCCAGCCTGCCAAACCTTCTGGGGGCTGGCGGGTGGCGCTGGGAACTTCTATCAGCACCATGGGCCCCCTCCCCATGTGCCAGGCCCACACTCTTCCCCCAAATTTTTCATGGCTCAGTCTCAGTTCTATCATCCCTTTTTCCAGGAAGCTTTCTATTCACTTGAAATCCAATTCCCCTGCTCCTTACCGTATCCACCCCCCAACTGAATGGCAGTTGAGCATCCAGCCAAGCCTACCTTCCCTCTGCGGCGAATTACCGGGAGGCATTGTAAAAATTCAAGATTCCTGAGCTCCACTCACAGAGATTTGAGGCATCAAATCTGGGGTGATGCCTGGGAATCTGCATTTCAAACCAGTTCCTTGGTGATGATCCCGATCCGGTGTGTCCAATATGATAGCTGTAGGCTTCCCGGGGCTATTTTAGTTAAAATTAAATGAAATTTAAAATAGGGGCTCCTCAGTCCCACTACCACATTTCTTTTTTAAAAAAAAATTTTTTTTTTTTTTAATTCATGAGAGACACAGAGAGAGAGAGAGAGACAGAGACACAGGTCCGATGTGGGACTCGATCCCAGGACCCCGGGATCACTCCCTGAGCCAAAGGAAGCCGCTCAACTGCTGAGCCACCCAGGTGCCCCGCACTACCACATTTCAAGGGCACAACAGCCACATGTGGCTCCTACTACACTGGACAGCACAGATACAGAACATTCCCTTTATCAACAAAAGGTCTGTTGGACGGTGCTGGTCTAGACTCCAAAGAGGTATTCACAGGCTCATCAGTGTGAGTAGTTGATGACTACCATCTCTTCCACAAGACTATCCACTCCATGGGGACTGGGCCTACTATCGTGCCCAGCTCATGGTAAGCCCTAAATAAATATTTGTCGGATGGATCATGGAAGGTAGGATGGATGGATAGATTTTGAGGACTCTGGAAGGGACAGGGATCCCAGCGGCCTAACCTCACTCTGGGGGACCACACCCCCATCGACTGATGAAAAGACAAAGCTTTACACTTCACACCCCCTACACACTGTCCTCCCAGAGCATGAGCCCTCCACTGGCTCCCATAGCGCCTGTCCCCAAATAGGAGCAATTGAAGAATGTCCCCCAAATGTCCGGTAACCATGCCCTGCCTGAGAGCAAGTTGCACTGGAAAAGAAAGTCAATTCTCAAATGCCTTTACTATTTTGAGTTCTTGGATACCTGGCAAATCAGAGCTGACAATCTGCCTTAATAGCTCCAGTTCTGAGTGTCTTAAAGACATTTCTTTCCAACTAAGTAACCCAAATAAATTTAGCGACTTTTTTTTATAAGGAGAAATAATTAAAGAACAGATGGTGTTGCTTACTTTGAAATTTTTGCTCTAAAATAGATTTTGTGTGCACCTTGGTTGGAGTTCAATTCCCCCCCACCCCATCCGTGTGTCAGAAAAGGAGATCGGCTCACTAATTACCTGGCTGTCTTTTCCCTACAAGATCCCAATTTAAGAATCTCGTTTCATTCTAAGAAAATTAATTCAAAATGCCAAATAATTTAAAAATGTATTAAGATTCCCTTTAGACTAAAAAGCAAAAAGGAGCTTTCATTTGCTAAAAAATCACCTTGGGTAGTCAGATTAAAGTTGAGCGCTGAAGACTTGATCCCAGAATTGAGCTTTTGGCAAAGCTATTGGTTCCATATGTCCACAGAATGTTTCATTTAAAATATATGTGCTTTTAAATTGGTCTCTGACCATTTCTGTGCCACGGTCTCTAACCGCCCCATGCATTTTCCCAAGCCTTGGAGGCTTGTTCTCCTCGGAAGCTAGACTGTTTTATTTGCATTGGAGGTAACCTATTTCCAGCATGCCAAAACCTGTTCACTTTCAAAGCCACTTTTGGAGATTTTATAGCCTGAAATGGAATAAAATTTAAATTTAATAAAATTTGAGACCTGAACCAAAAAAAAAAAAAATGAACTGGTTTAAAAGCCAGCTACCCAGACGTTGAGGAAAATATTCTGAGAAAGCCCCAGAGGGAGGAGGGGGAAAAAACCAGACCATCGTTAGCCTGCCAAATGTCATTTGGGGCTGGTTTTAGAGGAGAACCAGAGCCGGGGATGCAATGCAATTATTTAAATCCAGAAAGAAAAATGTTTGCTCCGAAATTTGGCAGCAGCTGATTGCCTCCGATTCTTCTTAAACTCATTCCATGCATGGGTGGGGAAAGCTTCCAGCCCAGCAGAGCTGGATCAGATAAGGGTGTTGTCACACCTGGCCTTGCAAGTTGAAAGGTCCTGTTGTTGTTGTTGTTGTTGTTGTTGTTGTTGTTGTTGTTGTTTTATTGGATGAACTGAGAGTTTTGCTCTAAAGCATTGTGGGGTGGCAAGCCACATTTTTCTTTAAACCACAGGTTATACCAAGAGGAGATTTTCTCTTCCTTTGTTTCTCTCTGTCTCTGTCTTTGTCCCTGGCTGGCAGCCCCCTCTGCCCCTGCCGTGCTCACACGCTCTCACGCGCGCGCGCTCTCTCTCTTTCCCCCTCCCTCCCTCTCCCTGGCACCCAGTGTGTGAAGGCCTTGGCTGGCTGTCACTCCACTCCCTTTCTGGGCTCCACAGGCCTCAGGGTATTACAACCCCCCACTGCCCTGGGCCCTCTGCAGCCTCGAAGCTATGCTCAAAGACTGGCCACCGAGAGTCTGCTGTGACACCCACAAAAGGGCTCTGGCTCTGGAGGATGTACCAAATGCCCTCTGTGGTTTTCCATCTCCCCCAGAGATGGTTCCTAAAGGAAACCACATTGCCTGTCCTATAGTGGGCAGGAGCTGGAAAGGTGAAAGAGCCCTCCAGCAGTCCCCTGGCCGGCTCACTGATACATCAGTTACAACAAGAGCGTGCGCAGAAAACCTGGCATGTGGGGGACAGCACCCAAGACACATAACTGTGGGTGCGTTTGGGCTGAAAGGTCACCCATTTGCCTAAGTCTCCCCTGCAAGAGTTTCTAAAGACAGGTCTGTTTGGCCAGAACACTGCTCCCTCATCCTCCCTCCTGCAAATAAATGCATGTCCCACTGCAAGGCGCCCAGGTGGGTCAGAAGGGATGAGACTTGTATTGCTCTTCTAGCAACTTCCATCTCCCTGCTTCCCCTGGCCCCACCCTTCATACCCTTTCTTCTGGGGGAGATGATAATAGCACTGCCCACTGCAAGTTATAAGCAATTTGAACCGCACAGCATCCTCAAAGCATCCATGAGAGGTAAGATACTCCTGCTATCCCCATTTAGCAGAGGAGAAAACTGAGGCTCAGATTGCTTCCTTCAATGGCTTTGCCAGCTAATCAGTGTGTGACTTCTTTTAACAGACGGGTGAATGGATCCCCAATCTCTCTGCGTGGCCGTCACTGTGGACCTTCCACCAGCAAGGCTCGGCCCTGGGGTGCGGCCCAGAAGCGGGGATCGGCGGCACTGAGTCATTCCCACTCTCCCATCAGGCCACCCCGGTGACTAATGACTCTGGGCAAAGCGGAGAGGCCCGTGTGGGGGACAAGGCCTGTGACCGACCTTGAACTTCAGAGCCTCCCAGCTCTGACCAGCGTCGCTAATGGGCCCGGGGTAACCCGAGCCAGGCCTTGGATGCAAGCTCAAGGCATTAAGGCTGGCTGGCCTGCCGGCCGGCTGGCAGCACTACCTGGATAACAGCCGGACTTCTCCATTTCACGGGGCCTCTGTTCAGGGCAACCTTTTCTCATACGGCAACAAAGCCATTCCCATTTATCAAGCACGGACTAAGTGCCAGCGCTCCGCTAAGCCCTTTACACACATTATCTTGTTTAATCTTCACTACCCCACAGAAAAATGGCATTAACGCTGCATTCTAGGCGAGGAGACTGAGGCTCAGAGAGGACTAGGCGGCCACCCAAGGGCACACAGCTACTGAGCTCCAAGCTGGTATCCGAACAGGCCTGTGTTCTGAACCCCAATCCCGAGCTGTCTTTGGAAAGAGATTTTTGGATTGAGATTATTGGTAAATTGTTAGCTTCTTTTCATTTTAGTGCATTTTCAAATGCTCTGCAACGTTCCAAGAGGAAAAGAGGAGTTGTAACTCAATACGAAAAAAAAAAAGAAAAGAAGGAAAAACAGAAGGTCAGGGAAGAGTATTAATATCACTATGTTTGATGCGAAGACTTCACACACACACACACACACATACACACACACCGTCTTAATCTGCTGTTTATTTGGAATTTTGTAATTGTCAAGAATTAAAAATCCCAAAGGCTCATTTTTCTTGTCTAGGGCTTAGGTCATCAGTTTCAAACTGGGCAGAAGGCCCCAGATACAAATTCTTCCCTATCATGAGCCCACAAAGCTCTGTAGCCCCCAGCCCAACCCCACCCAGGCGTCCTCACTGCAGTCCAGGAGGTGGAGATTAGAGTCCCTCCCCAAGAGGATCCTGAGCTTCACAGGCAGTGAGGACCACGCCCGCCATCACCTAGCTTACACGTGGCAGACCAGATCAGACAGGGTTTCCAACCCAGGGCAGCCTTCCATAGCACTTCCAACCCGCTTCCAATATCGGCTCCCTCCAGTCCTCAAAGGGGTTTGCCCCCAGATGCTCCTGGGCCAAGGGAGCGCCAGGCAGAGATGCCCACACGGTGCTCTCGAATGATGGCAGAGGCTCACTGAGGTCCTGAGCCCTGGTGGGATGCCGGGGAGGCCAGAGCACCTGCTGTAAGCAGTGGGAGACCCCCTTCCCCTCTCCCAGCCTTTCCAGCGCCGATCTTACATTCTCCTGCAGAACAGGAGCTTTTCTAGGGCCCCAGAGCAGAAGGAAACCCGACCCCTTGCTGTCTCTTTCTGGACCCCACAACCTGGGCAGACACCGAGCTGCCTAGGAAAGGACACTGTTCCAGGGTGCCCTGTGGCACAGGCCTGAGAATCCGCCAGGCTGGCACCCTCACCCACTAGCAGCTGCCCTTCTCCCAGAAGGGAAAGAAACTCGTGGGCGGGTTTTTAAGGCTCGAAATAAAGTTTAAATATTACGTGGAAATTACTAAACAAATCAAATCACTGTTAAGTGGATGTCATGGGCTTCCTCTAGACAATACGTTTAATGAAGATTATTGTCCTCCTGGTTATAGTTTGAGATTTGCATTTTATTATCAGAGAACCACTTATGCATTACTCCAGGATTTTCATTAGGTAAATAAATTTTTATGTGGATTTCATTATATTCCCTTGGCTGAGATCCTGATCACTTAACAGCAAGAATGCTGCTTCGACATCCTGTGTGTCAATCAGGATGTAACAGTTTCCTCCGGTTGTTGAAAAGTACTTTTTAAAAAATCTGGAGTTGATGGCAAAAGGAAGAGGGACCCGGTCAGAACTCAGGGTAGAGTCTGTGTCCAGTGCTTTCCCTGAAAAAGACACCCACAACCGAAAAAGGAATCTCCTGCTTAAAAAAGATGTATGTCATTACCTATATATACGATCTGTATATAAAACTTATATGAAGATGCTTTATATATAAAACTTATACATCACGTATAAATTTCTTTTCCCCCTGGTGTTTTCTCCACCCTGCTTTGGCCATTCCAACACAAACTGATGCAATCGCCCTGGGAATAACAGGGCTGAGGTGTAGGCCAGTCCTGGAAATAAAAAAAAAAAAAAAAGTTGAGAGAAATAGGAAGAAGCAGGAAGGAAGACGGTGGGGGTAGATGTTCCTGGAACCATAACTATCAGCCGGAAAAAAAAAATCTTTTCTAAGAAGTCTAATATGAAGCAATTAAGCTAATTGGAGTCTAGATTGTACCGGGTGCCTCCGGAAACTTGCGACCAGGGGAATCTCCTTGCTGGAAAAAATCACACCTCAATATGAATGAGTGAGGGAGTGAATGAATGAATGAAGCAGCTAAAAGTAGACCCAAACCTCCAGATCTAACCCGGGAGGCCCTATAAGACACAGGTGGCTCCACGTGTCCCTGTTCTAAGGCCCGAGAAGGTTTCAGAAGAATTTGCTTATAATAAAGCCTCCTCGTTATTAAAATGAGTTGCCACGGGCCAGGGACTGGGCCCAGCTCTATGTGCATCTGGCATCCACCTCTGCTCCACCCAGCCCAGAGGACCAACAGAGAACCTTTCCAGAGAGCACATCATCGGAGAGACAGACACCTCGAAACAGCCCAGGGAAGAACAGCAGCGGGGGCCACACAAGCCGCTGAAGGAAGGGGGCAAGGGAGTCTCATTGTCAGGACAAGGCACACCACATGCCTTGGCGTGGGTCTCCATGAGGCCAGCCTACAGCTTCTTCAACCTTAACTCTCATAAAATAGTGAGGCTCCAGTTCTGTCCTGGATCATCTGCGTGATTTGGGGAAAACCAATCACCTCCCTGATTGCCCATCAGTGATAACAATGGTACTGGCTTCATGGAGTTGAGTGAGATGAAAAGAAAATTGACACAGAATGAGAGAAAATATTTGCAAACCATAGATCCAGAATATTTCACGAACTCCTACAACTCAACAGCCCAAAAAACAAACCATCCAATTAAAAAACGGGCAAAAGGGGGCACCTGGGTGGCTCATTTGATTAAGCATCTGCCTCTTGATTTCAGCTCAGGCCATGATCTTAGGGTTGTGAGATCCAGCCTCACATGGGGCTCCACGCTCAGCAACGTGTCTGCTTCTCTCTCTCTCTCTGTCTCTGTGTGTCTCTCTTCCTCTGCCCAACCCCCCTGCTTGTGCGCTTGTGCTGTCTCTCTCAAATAAATATATAAATCTTTGAAAAATAAAAATAAATAAATTTTAAAATAAAAATGGGCAAAGGACTTGAATAGACATCTCTTCAGAGAAGATAGACACACGGCTGATACATACACAAAATGATGCTCAACATCACCAATTATTAGGGAAACACAAACCAAAATCACAGTGTTATCACCTCAAACCCATTAGGATGGCTACTATCAAGGAAAACCAGAAAACAAGTGTTCATGAGGATGAGGAAAAACCGGAAGCCTTGCGAGCCCTCAGTGGGAATGTAAAACAGAGCAGCCACTATGGAAAATTGTATGACACTTACTCAAAAACTTAGAAGTAGAATTGCCACGTGATCCAACAATTCAACTTCTGAGCATAAATCAAAAGAATTGAAAGCAGGGTCCTAAAGAGAGATTCGTACCCCCATATTGACAGCAGCATGATTCTCAAAACAGCCAAGAAATGGGAACACCACAAGTGTGTACTGACAGACGAGGGGATAAAAGAATGTGATGTGTACCTATAATGACATATCCTGCAGCCTTAAGAAGGAAGGGAATTCTGATGCCTGCTACTACGAGCATCAATCTTGAAAACATGATGCTAAGTGACACCAGCCAGTCACCAAAAGACAAATACTATGTGTTGCTCTTACATGAAGTACTTAGGGTACCAACTCCATAGAGTTAGAGAGTAGAATGGTGGCTGCCTGGGACTGGAAAGAGGAGGGAATGAGGAGCTAGTGTGGAAGGGGGACAGAGTCTTAGTTTTATAAGATGAAGAGTTCTGGAAACGGCCGGTGGTGAGAGCTGCACAGCAGTGTGAATGTACTTAATGCCACCTCGCTGTGTGCTTTAAAATGGCTAAGACAGTAAATTTGTGGGCACCTGGGTGGCTCGGTTGGTTAAGCGTCTGCCTTCTGCTCAGGTTGTGATCCTGGGGTCCAGGGATCGAGCCCCCTCATAAGGCTCCCCGCTCAGCAGGGAGTCTGCTTCTCCCTCTCCCTTTGCCCCTCCCCTTGCTTGTGTTCTCTGTCAAATAAATAAATAAAATATTTATATATATATGTCTTATATATATAAGACGGTACATTTGTGTGTATTTAATGGCAATTAAGAAAATGGGGCAAGGGAGGGTGGGGAACACCTGGAAGGCACAATCGGTTAAGCATCAGGCACCTAATTTGGGCTTAGGTCATGAGCTCAGTGTTGTAAGATTGAGCCCCATGTCAGGCTCTGTGCTAGGCATGGAGCCTGCTTAACATTCTCTCTGTGTCGTCTCCCCCCCCCCACCTGCTCTCTCTCTAAAAAGGAGGAGGAGGAGCAGGAGGAGGAGAAAAAACATGGGGGAAAGTGAGAGAATTGAATGAAGACCGCTTCCATCCAGCTCCTGGATGCAGTAAGGATCCACACTGGCCGGTAGCACCGAGCGTCATCTGCACAAAACCATTAGCCCTCCAGTGGCTCCTGTTTCAACAGGCTTTTCAGCTGTCAACATCTTTCCAAAACTACCGGCACTCCAATTTCAAGTTTTTGAAGGGCACAACAAAAACCTCCTTACTCTTCAATCCTAAAACCAATCACCTGTGCTACCCAAGCAGGGGCTCAGCTCAGTGTCTCTCGGCACCCTTCACAAAGGCCAGCAAGAAAGGGAGCGCGAGGGACAGGATAAATGAGGGTGCCTGAAGGGAGGGTCCCCCAAGTACAGCAGCAGTCCTCCTCTGGGTGGGGGGAGGGACACTGGGGTTTTTCTTCTCTATATTTTTGTGTTTCATTCTCATCTTCTACAACTGAGCGAGCGTTACGAAGTATTCAAGGCGTTTTCATTCTGTGAAGTACATGTAATAAAAAAAGAGAACGGCCGGGCAGCTCAGAAGCCTCTTCTTGCATAAAATAGAAGGCTTGATTACACTCCCCTGCCTGCCAGCCAGCTCTCTGGTGTCATCACTCACCCCTCTCCATCACCTCTCAGCCCCCAGGCTCACGGGCCTCCTGGCCTTCCTCAGACACACCTCCCCCTCTGCACTCGGCTGTTCTGGGCCTTTGCACGTGCTGTTCTGCTGCCTGGAGAGTCACATCACCCCCTTCACGTCTACACTCCAAGTCACTTCCTCCGTGAGTCCTTCCCTGACCAAACCTGCCCAGCCTGGCCCTCCTTTACCAAGGACCTTGGCCCTGACCATGAGCACCACACACGGGTTACCCGACTGGACGGAGGAAGGAAGGTTCGCTTTAAATCATTCTTACCCACTTAGTAAAGCGGCCCCAAGACTCGCTCCTGACCACACTTTCTAGTAACCCCAGCACAAAGTGCTGATAGGACTTGACAGAAATACGTTGATTCTTTCCTAATTCAGACTGCTCACTAATTCCGAGTGGCCTCCTGCCCACGGACATTAACAAGAACACCATGAGATGGCCCATCTCCAGGGTCCTGACCCCGCATTCCAAGTCTGGGGCATTTTTCTTGAAGAGCATTTATCACTCAATCAAGCCACCCACCCTGCCAGCGCTCTGGTGAGCGCCACTTACAAGAGGCTCGGCCATCGCTGCTTAAAATCTCACTTGTCCTCAGTATCTCCTGTTTATCTTGGGAACAGTCTACATGAATAGTCCGTTTGTTGGAAGAACATAATATTTTCCTTGGCTTTTAGGCAACAGTCTGGCAAATGAGCTTTCCCCATGTAACTTTCTGATGGCTTTATGCGAGCAGTTAATTAGAATTATACAGACATGTTTATAGAAGTTTAAATGAAGCATAGTTCGAGTTTGGGAAAATATATATAATTACTCACACCGACACTTCCCACTGAAAGAGAAAAGGCAACACAAGCAAGAACACTCAAAGCAACAGCAGGCACTAGGAAAGCTTCCACCAGCTTCAATGGCTCCACTTTGGGGACCTTGGGGAGCCTGAGCCCTGGTGGGGAACCCACAGCCCCACCACCTAACACTTTGCTCATTAGGCTCATACCGCAGCCAACGCACTCCCGAAAGGGTCCCCGGGGTGGGCGCCAAGCACCAGGCCGGGCCCGCGTGAACCCGCGTACACACGCCGCAGTCCCGCCTGCGCACACAGCACCAGGCTGCAACCTGCTGCACAACCAGCTATGGAGAAGAGGTCCGGAGCCCCAGGGAGGTGCCTTCTCTACCCCAAGGGAGGGCCCCCAGCCTTCAAAACTGAGCGAGGCTTCTGGCAGCCTGCAGACCCAAATTGGGGAGCGCTTGGTGGCAGGCTCCCTTAATGGGGCTCCACCCACCTTCCAGCTGATTCCCCACGCCCTCTGTGACCCCGCTCTGCCTCGATGCTGCCCAACCTGGCCTGGCCCTTTCGTCTCCCCATCCCGCTCCCATGCTGACATGTAGCAACGTCCACTGGATGTGGGGTTTCTCAGAATCCACTTCATCTGACCCTTGCAAGTAGTCAGTCTGACTTCTCTGTTCAAGGATTTCTTCAAAATTATTCAGATCTCCTGTCTTTATTTTTTTAAGATTTTAGTTATTTATTTATTCATGAGAGACACAGAGAGAGGCAGAGACATAGGCAGAGGGAGAAGCAGGCTCCCTGCGGGGAGCCCTGATCAAAACTCAGTCCCAGGACCCCGGGATCATGCCCTGAGCCAAAGGCAGGTGTCAAACCACTGAGCCGCACAGGTGTCCCGGATCCCTTGTCTTTCAACTTAGAAGAGCCACAGCCAACTCTCTTCACCTTCGTGTTGTCGAGAACAACCAGCTGGCTCCCACTCAAGACTGAGCATTTGGCATTCTCACCAAGAAGTGCATGGGGTTCCCAGAAGTGGGATGGGCTCCACACCCCTGACGTGGGCTAACCCCACTGTCCCACGGGCTGAGGGAGTCTCCAGCAGTGGACAAGAGCTTCCCTCAGGGCAAAGTGACCCGACCCGTGTAGGTGAGGATCAGGTCCAGATGTGCGGGCAGGCATTGGTGCTGCCCACTGGCTTGGGCCAGACAGGTGGCCCCCACGGCTCTGGTCCTCAGCCCACCCACTACAGGCCCCCCACTGCATGCCGACCTCCAGAGGTGGCTTCTTCCTCAGAACCAGCCCTTGGTGAAGCCACTGCCCGCAATCTGGTCGCTGTAAAGAGAAAACCGGTCCATCAGCTCATGGAGATGTCCATCTCTCTTCTTCCTTGAAGAGCAAGGAACACAGAAAGGCATGTGGATCGCCAGGGGAGAGGCAGACAGAAGCAGAGGAGGTAGAGGAAAGGGAAAGGAATTCAGAAGGGTCCTTCACTCGGTACATATTCACTAAATGCTCACTCCACACAACGTGCTTTCTGAACAAGCCCCCACCTCTCCTGCCCCCCACCCGGCCTTCCTCCTGAAGCCTATGACACAGGCATGGACAAGTCAAACCCAGTCCCTGTCCAAATAGAGATGAGAAACAGGGCAGAAGGGAGACTATAAGTGATCAAACGCATAAATCCCCACCAAGAATAACTAACGTGACATAAAAAAAGAAAGAGAAGCAGTAGTGGGCTCACTTTAGGGGAAAGGCAGTCAGGAAAGGTGATGCTGGACCTAAGTCCAGAAAGACACAAGGGACCAGCCACACTAGGAAGAGGGGTGGGGGGAAGTAATTCAGTCAGAGGTAAGGATGTACAAAGAAACGGGGTAGTCCTAGAACATGAGGTGAGCAGACGGGGACTGGAGAGATTAGGGGTGGGAAGTGGCCATATGAAATGAAGGAAGTGTCCCAGGACCTTGTCTAGAAAGAGACACAGCCCTCCTAAGGCTGCCTGTCCCCCACACAGCACTGATAGCTCCCCAGCAGCCTTTCCACCCACTCTTTCTTATTCACCCCCTTTAAATCATGTTCAGATATCCCCAGAGGCCACTAAATGCAAGGAAAGCTGGGGTTCTCTAGAGCCTCACGGGTGATGCTCCATACCTGGCCTACGATGTGCAGGGGATGCCATTCTCACCAGTGAGACACAAGGAAGAGACTGCAGAGCCATTTAAAGAAGCTATACTTCCTCTCTAGAGACAGGCCCGAGTAAAGGAGCTTCTCTCTCCTGGTCTTTGGACAAAGACATGGCAGGAAACTAAGGGGGTGACATCTGTGACACCACAATAGCCATTTCTTCACCACGAGGAGACATATCTGAGGTTAAGAGCAAACGTGTTGAGCAGGACAGAGCATAAAGATGGAAGACCCCTGGGTCCCTGCTGACAATGCTGACTATTCCACCAAAAACACTCTGTAGCCACATGCCCTCCAGACTTCTCATCCTATAAGATGATACATCCCCCTGTGCTGGAGCTGCTCTCAACCCGGACTGAACCTTGGTCTTGCGGCCCAAAGCATCCCAACTCATACGATCCCTTGTCAGCCAGCCAGTTCTATCAAAACCGAATGTCTGGCCTGGCTGCTTGCTCTTCCACTTTCCAGAAGAACTTTTAGGTTTCTCTGTGCCACTCCCTGCCAAGAGAGGTCCCAACCAGTCACAGATGCAATCCTCTCCCCAGGGGGATTTCACAACTTCAGGATCCTGGGGGAAATCCAGTCCTGAGCAATCAGAGGGTCAAAATACAGATCACAAAGATTAGAGGGAGAGAAAGGGAGAAAAAGTTACTTTTAATGACACCATCCAGTAATAAAGAGCTGAAGAAACCTCAAAATGCCTGAGTCCACATTCCTGCTCTAATGAGTAGAGGTCAGAGGCCACAGTGAACTCTTTCTTTGCTCATTTTATCTTTGTAATACCCCTAGGAGGTGGGAATGGTTTCCCCAGTTAAAGTTGGAGAAACTAAAAGCAAATACAGTCACAGTTAGGAGGACTGGGAATCAGAGCCAGGAGGCCTGAGTTCAAATTCCAACTCCTCCCTTCAACTGCAGTGTGATCTGGGGCCTCAGAGCCTCAGGCTCCTCATCTATAAAATGGGGACAACATACTACCACTTAGAGGTGTTGTGAGGATAATGGAAGACCATAATATGAATGGCACTGAGCTGAGACCTGTGTGTGGATTCCACCCAGGGCTGTCCATGGTAAAGGCCTGGTGGAGCAGAGGGATCTACCTTCCAACAGGGTGTCCAGGGCACCCAGGCTCCAGGGCAGAGCTACGCAGAGAAAACAAGTTGCCAACATTAGCCAGTTTCATCCACTTGCTTTGTGGCTTCTGACTTTTCCTCCTACAAAGTGGAGACTCCAGAAAAGCTATCAATTATCTGAGGGCTCTGGCTGCCAAGGTCAGGTTGACTAGGGTGTGGGGCAGGCCCAGATCCAGCCAGAACCTTCCATCCAACCATTCCCTTTATGGATAGGTATCACTCCGGGCCCCCTGAAGACGAGAAGGTTTTAAATGTGTCAGGATTGGCTACAAAGTCATTTTGACCAAGCCTGCTGACCAGGCCAGGAGACGCCACTTGCGTCTAAAAAATAGTCTGAGATCATGAAACGCCTGTCTTCTGGGGGCAGTAGGCTCTAAAGGGAGCCGCTAAGGAGGCCAGGAATGTTCTGAGCAAAGCCAAGCTCCTGGGAATAAGGGTGTGACCTCCCGAAATGACTCCTTTTCCAGATCCCTGCCCTTGGCCAATATGGACGTCAGGAGGCCTGGAACCCGCAGCCCCTGGGGCAGAGCCACTGGGCCCAGGGGAAGCTCCTCAAATAGGCCAGGCTGGAGCATACATCTCCTAAGAGATCAGAGCAGGGCACCCAGAGCACTTCCCAGCAAATCACTGCCTCCAGCCCGCGGACACTGGCTGAGTGGGACCCATTGCAACCAGGATCCCAGGTCTTCCTGGGCCAGGCAGGCACACAGGAGTGACCTCTGCCCACACCCACAGGAGCGGCCTCCACCCCTACGGCCAGCATCGCTGCCAGGCAAGACCACGGGCCTAGCAATCCCAGCTCTGTCCATTTGTTAAGAGACATAAGCAAGAAATCTGGATGAGTTTTTCTGTGAAATCTCCAGAATTTTAAATGTTGGTTTGTTTCTTTAAAGCACAGCACAACCCAATCAAAACATATCTGTGGGCAATCCTGGGCCTCAGGCCACCCGTATGCAACCTTAATCCAAAAGGATGGAAGAGCAACATAAAGGGGTAGAAGCTCAGGTCTGCAGCTTTCCCCACCCCGCTCCCGGCGGCTGACCACCCCCCCATACTTCCACCCCCTTCCCTGGGACCCCCTCGCCAGCCCCTGATTGCAACAGGGTTCACATGTGTAGGAGTGGTTTATCGGCCTCCACAAGCTCCACCCAACAGGCCATACCCTCGCCCAGGACTCGCCCAGGACTCGGGAAACACCTCTCTCCACCAAGAAAACCCTCAGCACTTGACTCTTCCAGGAGGCTGAGATTCCTCCCCAAACAGGATGGATTTCATGGATTTCCATGTAGAGAGGAAAGGTCTGCACATGCGCCCTGGGGCCCCAGACCCTGGTATTTATACAGTTTCAAAACTGCAAGCGATTATTTTGTTTCATAAGAACAATCGCTATGCAAATGAAACCTCCAGCTAATACAAACAGGGCTGTTAAATTCACTTGCCAATGTTTATGAAAAGAAATTCGGCCTGGCCCTGACCAAGCCGCTAAGAAAATGTTTAATCACAAGATACATTTGAGTAAGGAAATTAAGCAAATAAGAAAAGATGCCCTGACTTGGCTCCCTGAGCCCCCCACTACCTCCCACCCCTCCTTTATTCAGCAAGACAATGATGGTGAAATGAAAAGGCTCCCAGGGGATGGGCAGATGTTGAGCCTCAAGGAGGAAAAGCCAGAGAACGCAGAGATGAGGCTCCCAAATTCGAGGAGCCCCTTCCTGGGTCCACCCTCATTTTTTACCTTTGATTTCTGGTGGGGCTGTGGGAAGGGAGGAGGGAGAGAATGTGCAAGGGATTCAGCAGAGCTGGCCCAAGGGTGCACAGAAAGTCCCCACTGACTCCAGGCACCTGCAGTTGGCAGCACTGGAAGCCAGGACACATCCAGTCCTGGGAGCGGTGCTCACGCATGTGGCCAGGCCCTGGACCACAGGCCTAGGGTTCAGGATGAGGCCTTGGCTTCTCGCAGCCTGTTACGGGGCAGGGGGCCAGCTTGGGGAGCCTGGCAACACCAATGCAGGACAGAGTGACTGGGACTGGGGGGCCAGATCCCTGGGGGAGGCTCTCAAGTCCTGAGAGGGCCAAGCAGTAGCCCCAGAACAGTAAACAGCCCCAGTATCAGGAGGGATTCTAGAATGTTAGAGCCAAAGAAACACTCCTGTCATCAGGCTTGCTTGGGCTCCAAGCAAGCGGTTACACCATGTGGAGCCCAGCCCATGTGACCTCAAACTACTGCTGTTCCCTTTCTGTGCCTCAGTTGCCTCTTCTTTAAAATGGGGATAAGGAAAGCATGCCTTACAACACTGCGGTGTCACACCATGGGATCACACATGTAAAATGTTTAGCCAAGTCCCCAGAACTTAGTAAATGCTCAATAAAGGGTAGGCATCAGGCCCAAATCCCTTATTGCCCAGAAAGGGCTGCTGGCTTTCCCTCAGTCACACAGATGAACTACAGGCTCAGACCCGGACCCCAACTCCAGGCTCTCCAGCAGATTTAGGGGAAGAACAGGTGGAGGCTGGGCTTGGCCTTGCAGAGGCCCCTCTGGGAAGTGCACTCGGCAAAGAGGCAGGAGGTGATGGTGGTAGGAGGGACCTCTGGAGCCCAGGCTCCCTGGGGCTGGGGGAAACCGGAGCCTGGCCCTGGCAGGGCCTCCCAGGGGCCCAGGCAGGGGCAGCTGTCCAGATCTGTCTGTCCATGGAGGGGGCAGGGAGGCTGCCACTCGGAGCACGCCGTGTGCCAGTCCCTGGGGCCAGGCCGGCTCAGCCTGCTGGCTCCATCCAGAGCCAGCCCCAAGGGATGCTGGGGGAGGCAGCCAGGATCAGAGCCGCTGGCTGCGCACTCCCCTCCCCCAGCAACAGGGGACTAAAGTGGGTCAAGGAGGAAGGAGGGGGCCCAGGAGGGCTGGGGGAGGGGCCCGAGGAGCTCAGAAGGCACCCAGAGGGAGGGGACCAGGGGAGGATGCATGGAAAAGCAAAACCATGTGTGCAGTGGCCTTAGGGGGCCAGGGCCGAGAAGTGCAGAGGCTGCCTAAGACTTGGGGGTTCTCAGAATCACCTCAGAAATAACTGCAGGGGGGACGTCCGCCCTGGCTCCTGCCCCTAGGGAGCTGGTCCTTCTCTTTCTCCTCCCTCCTCCCTGGCCTTGGGGGCTCCGTTTCCCCCAACACCTCAGCCTCTTCCAGAGCCCCACACCCAACAGCCCCCAGCCAAGGGTCTGTGAGGATCTCTGTCAGCTTTGGCCTTCAGCTCAGACCTGGAGGTGGGCCCAGCAGGGAGGTGTGGTCGGAGGAGGGTGGGGAGAAGCAGTGGAGCCGACCCCATCCTGGGATTAAGCTCAGCATAACCTTGGCAATGCCAGACCCAGTCAGGCCCCAGTCACCAGGGAAAGGAGAGTGAGCCCACGTCCCCCCAGGGGTGTCCTTGGGGAACCTGGTGTGAAATGAAAGGAAAAGAGGCAGGAAATGCCAAACAAGGCTGTCCCCCTGCCAGGAGGGGAAGCCAGGCCCCAGACCCCTCGGGGGTAGAGGCTGGGGGCCAGAGTTCAGCCCAAGGAGACGTGGACTGGCCTCCACCCCTGGCTGGCCCTGGCCCAATTATCAGCTTCTCTCCCAGCTCCCCCACCCTGCATGGCCCAAAAAAAAAAGAAGAAGAAGAAGGAAACAACCACCCAGGCAACTCGATATGGTCCAGAAACCTCCAGGGTCCCTGGGTTCCAGGAAGCGGGCGCAGGAGGGGGTGGAGGGCAGAGAAGGCAGAGGGTCGGTGCCCAGGGAGAGGGATGAGGGAGGGAGGTGAGGAGGAGCCGCTGCTCCCTGGCCTCTCAGCCTGGATGGGATGAGCACCAGTTGAGGGGCAGCCCGGAAACCTAGCCCAGGGGAGGAGGCAACCCTGCTTTGAAACTCAAGCTCAGGGGGAAATGTTGAGGGGGGAGAAGCTGCAGGCTCAGAGGCCTGAGGGTGGGGAGGATGGGGCCCTTTAAATCTGTGAGTCCCTTAGAAAGGCCACCTACCCCCAACCAGTACATCCAAGATTTCTGGGCTGAGCCAGCTGGACTTTTGGGACCTGGTTGGGGGTGGGGGCACAGGAGAAGGGAGGAGTCCCAACCTAAATGCAGAAAGCACTTCCCCTTGCAACCTAGCAGAAGAGAGGGGCCGGCCAGGCTGGGTGTGCAGTTCCCAAGAAACGAGGAAGCAAGTACAGTCCTGTCCACTGCCCACCCCAAATGTTCCGAGGGCCTGGCCTCATCCTCCCACCCCCCCACACCTGTCCAAGCTGCTTCTCCCCAATGTGAACTTGAGGAGCAAGCCAAGGCAGACAGGAAGGGGGGAGGGTCAGGGGCTGTGAACTTGGCCACCAGCTGGGTCCTCAGGGGGAACGTGGTGTTACCAGCCTCCGAGTTCCTAACTGTTTATGGGTCTGTCTCCCAGCCCTGCGTGGGCTCCTGGCGGAGGGGAGGCCTGCTCATTCACCAGGAATGGAGAAGGTGGCTCTGGGAGTGACTCAGGCAGGCACCGCAGTGTCAGGCAGCCCGGCTGTGACATGTGACTTTGGATCACAGGCTGACACTCAAAAGTTTCCTCACCTGCTGGGTGGCAACCGTAATGGTACCACCCTCGGAGGGCTGTTGAGGGGATTCATGAGAAATCATGTAGAAAGGGGATCACTGGGTGGCTCAGTGGTTTAGCAACTGCCTTCGGCCCAGGGCATGATCCTGGAGTCCCGGGATCAAGTACCATGCCGGGCTCCCTGCATGGAGCCTGCTTCTCCCTCTGCCTGTGTCTCTGCCTCTCTCTCTCTCTCTCTCTGTGTCTCTCATGAATAAATAAATAAAATCTTTAAAAAAAAAAAAAGAAAGAAAAAAAGAAAGAAAGAAAGAAAGAAATCATGTAGAAAGCATTCAGCACACAGTCAGCTCAGTAACAAATATCAGGAAATGCCCTTACTCCTTCTCCCTATGCCTGTGGCCCAAGCCATACCTGTCTCCCCAGAGAAGAGCAAACTTGGAAGTCTCCTAACAAAACGAAGGCAAGATATGATGCACAGAGGTGGCTGCGGACAGGCCCCACCCCATTCGTCTGAGTGGGGAACCTCGCTCAAACTCAGAACCCATGACAGGCCTTGCACGGCTCAAGAGCCTATGCAATGGGTAGTTTGTGGCAATGAAGATGGGATTCAGAATAAAGTCCACTCCGATACCCAATTCACAGTGAACTCTAGATAGAGTGGGCCCAGAGGGGCAATGATTTTCCCACTGTCCAGGCTGGAGGTGGTGGGAATTAAGCTCCAAGCCCTGGGTGACAACGGACGTCTGCATCTCCTCTCCACCCCCAACCCTAACATTGTGCAGAGTGGGCACCAGGCTCCAGTGAGCTAGGACCTGGGGGTTAAGACCTCTATGACCCTGAAAAGAAGCAGCCTGGCTGATGGATGGCTGGACACAGGCTGTGCCCTGTGCTCAGGGCAAGGCTGTGGGTCTGGATGTCCCTTTCTCCCCGGCAAATTAGCAAGCGCCCCCCCCCCATCCTACTGCCTGGGTCCTTGGAGGTGTCTGTGGAACCATATGATACTCGGGGGTCATGGAAATTTCAGGAGTCTTTATGCTTGAGTCATGGGGGCCCATCCTGGAGATTCTCTAGAAGGGACCAGCAGGCCACACCAAGCCGAACAACCTCCTTCTTCACCTATGTTCCAGTCCTTCCAGAAAAGCCCATTGCACTTGTCCCTGCCTCTCCAGGCACACATAGTCTAAATTCCCCGATTCTGTGCCCTCAGGTCCTCACAGACTGCGACCATGGCCTTCTCTGTCCTCCCCCCACAGGCAAGGCCCAAGGCAGGGGGCTGGCAACCCTGGGAATGAGTTCAGAGCCAAAGGGTACCACCGTCTGCAGCTCCCTCTCATCCTCCCGGGCTAGCTGACACTTCATGTCCTCTGAAACGCCCTCCTAAGGACCAGCGCTGCCCAAGGGTGACAAGCCACAGCGAGTTCTCCTGAAAAATGACGTATTGGTGTCAATCTTCCCACTTGGTTGTCATTCTCACTACCCTGCCCCCAACTAAACCATAAGCTCCCTGAAGGCAGGGACCTGGCCCTATTCACTCATCCCGGTGCACCCAGCTAGAGGAGCAGTCCCTAGTAGCACAGCCCAGAAGTGTGCATCCAGGGAATGAATGAAGTCAGAAGTACCCACCTCCTCAGCGAAGGAGCGAATTTTAAGTGGCAAACACAAAATCATTATTCGCATCCGTTTGCCAATCCTCTGCCTGTAATTTCTTGAACATAAATGCACTCAAAATTGCAGTCCGGAGCTCATACACCCCTTGCACCACGCCTGGGCGCCGTGTAGCCAGAGTATCTGCGTTCAAATCTCGCCTAGTCCTAGCTGTGGGACACTGGGCATTCAATCTGCCACCCTGTGCCTCAGTTTCCTCCTCTGAAGACCGGGATAATCACAGCACCTACCTCAGAGGGATGCTGGCCGCGCAAATGAACTTAGTGTGATCAGAGGCCATCAGTGACACTTATCTTTTATTATTAGACACTCACGAGGGCCCATGCGGCCCACCGCCGCCCCGCAGCCCCGCCCCTCCCCCGAGGGCCCCCCAGGGGCACATCTGGCCAGCGGAGCCCCGCAGCCCACCCACCGGCGGCCGCCAGCTGTGGGCCAGGCGCCGCGCCCCGCCCCCCGCCCCCCGCCCCGGCCGGGACCCCGGAGTCCTGCGGGCGCCGGCTGGGCCCCGGGCTCGGAGGGGCGGCGGCGGCGGCGGCGGCGGCGGCCCGCGGCGCAGAACAAGCCCGGGCGCCCCTCGGGGAGCGCGAGCGAGCGCCGCAGCCCGCGCCTTCCCAGCCGGTCCCCCGCCGCGGCCGCTTTGTGCCCAAACCGGGGCCTGAGTTATTGCGCCGCAGCCATGGAGCCTCCCGGGCGGGGGCCGGCCCGACGCGTTCCCAGGACCGCCGCCTCAAAGGGGTCCCGGGCCGCCCCCGCCGGGGTCGGGGTGGGGGGGCAGGCCCGGGCCCGGGCCGGGAGGGGCCGCGTTCCCAAGCTCCCGGCTCTGCGCGCAGGCCCCGCCCCTCCGCAGGCCCCGCCCCCTGCGCCCGGCCCGGCCCCGCCCCCTGCGCCGGCCCCGCCCCCTCCTCCTCCCCCACCGCTTCCCGCGGCCCTGCCCCATACCCGCTCCCCGGAGCCCAATCACCCGGGGCAGCGTCGCAGCCTGACCCCAGGAGGGCCCTAGGGGCCCCCAAGCCCCACCTCTGCTCTCCCCCATCCCACCAGCCTCAGGTCACAGCCCTGGCTTGGAAAACCGGTTGGATTCTGGGCTGAGCCTCTGAGGGAATGGGTTGTGGGAGCCTCCTGGCCTCATTTTCCCATCTGGCAGATGGGGGGGTGGGAATGTGGGTCCAGTGCCAGGCACTGGGGACATGGCGGGGAGCGACACAGGCAGGGGCTCTGCTGCGTGGTGCTCAGAGCCGGCTGCCCGGGGAGGGACCCTGGCTGGGCGGTCTGCTGCAAACTAGCACAAGCTAGCAGTGAGATAGTACTGCATGGCCTGGGGACGCAGGAGGTGGGGATCCAGAAGTCTTGCTGGTCCCATCAAACTGACTGGCCACCCAGAGAAGCCTACCCCTGAGGCCTGGACTGTGCCCTAAAAAACAAAGAAGGCTGGGCCAGTGGTGGATCCTCCCAAGGTGGGATCCAGAGACCCAGGGAAGGACCCGGATGTCCCACATGCCCCAGCCCCTTCAGAGCACCAAACACAAAGGCTTCCAGCCCCCATCTCCCCTCATGCCCGCCCCCATCACCCTGGGCTCAAGTGTCACTTTCCAGATGGCCCTGTCTGGACAGCCTCCTCCACCCCTACCTGCCTATCCCAGGATCTGCTTTCTTTCCCAGAAATTATGTTACTCGCTTGTGTACTTGTAGATCGCATCGCACCCCCACTAGAATAAATTTTCACCTGTCCACTGTTGTGGCTTCAGCACCTTAAACAACCTGACATATAATATAATAGGTGCTCAAGAACCACGTCTGAGATGAATAAGTGAATGAACGAATGAACAAATAATGACAGTAGCCCTTAAAGGCCTAGAAACCCTCTCTGTATTTTTTTTTTAAGATTTATTTATGATAGACATAGAGAGAGAGAGAGAGAGGCAGAGACACAGGAGGAGGAAGAAGCAGGCTCCATGCCGGAGCCTGATATGGGACTCGATCCCAGGTCTCCAGGATCACGCCCTGGGCTGCAGGCGGCGCTAAACCACTGCACCACCGGGGCTGCCCACCCTCTCTGTATTTAGACAAGAGGATTCCAGGATTAGTAATCAAATAAGTTTGGAAACCAGAGACCATTACCATCTCTGAGTCCCACATTAGCATTTTAAAGGCTCTGAGAAGCCCTGAAAGTTTTTAAAACTTTTAACTCTGTTTAATGCAGTGTTTGCCAAAGGTGTTTGGCCACAGAAAACTTTTTTTTTTTTTTTTTTTTTTTTTTTGGTAGAGCATCAACAAAATCCCAGACTGCATTTTGGGAAACATCACTGTAAACTCACTTCCCACCCTCAAAACTATGACTTGACAGATGGCAAACTGAATCTTAGATAGAAAAAAGGACTTGCTTCTTTCGTTTTGTGACATCAAGTCAAGCATAGTGCTTGGCACATAGTAGGTGCTCCAAAAAGATCCAAATGAATGGATATAAAGTAAATTCATGATTAGAGTCCACCACGCATGTGTACTTGCTCTGCCCCTGTACTGATAGTCTGAACCATGTAAGCAATGACAAGAATCTCTTCCCCTGGGAGGCTGGCATGCATACACACACACACACACACACACACACACACACAAACATGTACCTAGTACACATACGCACACACAGACACACACACATGCACACATACAAACAGGCGCGCGCACACACTCATACACACACATACACACAGGTACACCCATTCTGGGGCATATGGCTCCCATGCAGTCCCTTTGGTATGCCTGGTCAATGTGTCCCTTAAGAAAGGCAACTGTCGGGATCCCTGGGTGGCACAGCGGTTTGGCGCCTGCCTTTGGCCCAGGGCGCGATCCTGGAGACCCGGGATCGAATTCCACGTGGGGCTCCCGGTACATGGAGCCTGCTTCTCCCTCTGCCTGTGTCTCTGCCTCTCTGTCTCTCTCTATCTGTGTGTGACTATCATAAATAAATAAAAATTTAAAAAAAAAAAAAAAGAAAGAAAGGCAACTGTCCTTGGTGGGATGGACAGGACATGAGGGATGGAGAAGCTTCATTCACAATCTGGCAATTCCCAGAGGGGAGGGTCACTCCAGCAGGTGACAGTTTCAAAGCTAGATTTTTTTTCCCACCCATTTTCTCTGGCAGTGCATTCTCCAGCACAAATATACAAGTGAGAGAGAAAGAATGGCAAAGTTAGGCTGCCCCAAGTATGATCCCACTCGAACCATCTGGATGGCCATTCCTTCCTCACCGCTCCTGAGATTTCACCCTCACACCTCTCCTGGGAGTGGAGCTCCCATTTCACAGCAAATGAAGCTGAAGCTTTCCAATAACATGGTGAGGCTGTAGGTGGGAGCCCAGGTACCCACACCCCAACAGCTGAGTGGTCCCAGGTGTTTCCAAGGTAAGATCTGCCCTGGAACAGTGACAGCAAGATCTGCCCCCCTCTCCTTGCCCTGCCCTTGGGCACAATTCTGCCACAAGGTCATTATATGACCTTGGACATCAGACTTGCCCTCTCTGAGAAAATCTGATCATTCACATCAGAAGGGAGCTCAGCTGAGGATTCTCTAAGATCCATTATTGCTCATGAATAAGAAAGCCTGATGGGATGCCTGGGTGGCTCAGCAGTTAGGCATCTGCTCAGGGCATGATCCTGGAGTCCTGGGATGGAGTCCCACATCAGACTCCCTGCATGGAGCCTGCTTCTTCCTCTGCCTGTGTCTCTCCCTCTTTCTATGTGTCTCTCATGAATAAATAAAATCTTTTTTAAAAAAGTCAAAGCCCCCACATGAATGGTCAGAAATGAGTGTCCAGATTAAATGAGATACTGCCTGTAAAATGCATTGTCCAGTGCCTGTATACAAGTTGTGTTCATTAAATGGTAGCTGTTCTTGGTGTTGTTCTGGGTCCAAATCAAACACTATCCCTTTTCCAGATCTTGCCTGATTCCCTCCATCAAAAAGAATCCCTCCAGGGGTGCCTGGCTGGCTCAGTCATTCAAGCATGTGACTCATGATCACAGGGTCATGAGTTCAAGCCCCACATTGGATGTAGAGATTACTTAAAAGACAAAAAAGAGGAACCCCTCCAACCTCTCTTGGCCCTTATCCTACACATCCATCTTAGGCTGCCCTATCTCACTTTGTGGTCAGGGTCTTATATCCTCCCCAGACTGTGAACTACTGGAGGGCATGGCCTCCATTTGGTTCATCTCTGCATCCTCCTTGGAGCAGGGGCTAAGATTCTCGCCTGGATAAAATATTCAGGATTTAGATGGAAGGGAAGGGGAAGGGAAGGGAAAGGGAAGGATGGATAACAGATGGATGAATGGACAGTTGGGTGGATGATGAATGGATGATGTATGGATAAATGGATGATGGATAGATGGATGATGATGGGTGGATGATAGATGGATGGATGATGGATGAATAATGGATGGATGGATGAGTGGATGACAAATGGATATATGATGGATGGGTGATGGATGAATGGACAGATGATAGATGATAGATGGATGGATGGGTGGAGGGATAGATAGATGGATAGGTGATAGATGTATGGATGATAGATGGATAGATGATGGATGTGTGATGGATAAATGGACGAAGGATGGATGGATGGATGGATAGATGAATAGATAGATGATGGATGGATGGATGATGGATGGGTAGATGATGAACAAATGATGGATGGATAGATGGTTGGAAGGAAGAAGAGACATGACTGAAGAACTAACCGAGGGAAAGAAATGCCCAAACCCCCAAGCTCCACATTCAGTGCAGTGCCCCTTCCTGAAGAATAAATAAAAACAGTCTATAAGTGTAAGAAAAATAGTCAGCCCAGCTAGTAATCAGAGAAATATAAATTAAAAGACAAGCTATTTCTTGCCTGTCAGATTGGCAAAAGGAAAATAGGAGGAAAGAAGAAGGTGGAGAAGGAGAAGAGGGAGGAGGAGGAGGAGAAAAAAAAGAACACACCAGCACGTGGGCAAGAGTTAGGAGAGGCCTGCATCGGTACACCCTTTGTGGAGGGCGATATGAAAATACCTATCAAATTTTTCAAGTGACTACCCTTCAGCCTAACAATTTAACTTCTAGGAATTTAGCCTAAGAAACACAAAGATGTTTAAACGAGAAAGCTCCCTGCTTCATTATTTATAACAGTGGAAAACTAGAAACAACTAAATGTCCATCAACAGAGAATTGTAAATAGATTCCGGTGCACCCATTCTATAGAATGATGGCAGGTGTAGTAAATCTACAATACCAACATGGCAGTATCTCCTAGATGAACGGTTCTTAACCCTGGCTGCACACTCAAATTCCCTAGGAAGCTTAGGAAAGAAAGATGGAAGGATGGAAGGAAGCAAGGAAGGAAGGCAGGGAGGGAGGAAGGAAGGGAGGAACAAACAAACGAACGACCGACTAGGTCCCCATCCTCGAAGGCTCTGGATTGTTTGATCTGTAGTAGGGTCCAGGCAATGTTATTCCTTGAAGTGCCTAAGATGATATTAATGTGCAACCAAGATTGGAAATTCACTGCTACTTAAAAATAGCACCTAACAGAAAGTATAGTCAAGCAGTATATCATGCTATGTAGGGTTAAAATTACGTATGTATGGGTATATATACATATGTTTTTGTGTAAATGCATCACATAAAAAGGTCTGGGGGCAAAGACAATTGTGGATAACAGTGCTTACTTACTTCTGTGGAAGAAAGGGATTAAATTATTTAAGATGTATAAATCTTTTTTTTTAAGATGTGAATGTAGATACCCCAAAAGGCAGGTTACACAGATGCATGGGGAGCAGAGCAGAACTCCTGTGCCTTTACCCATGGCCCCCTCTCCTGGCCCAGAGTCTGAGGATTTCTCCAGACCCCAGAGAAAGCATGAGCTTCTCTGTTGCTTCTTCCAGCCCATTGGGCAGTTATAAATGAAGATCGTGGTTATTGGCTTGGTATGCTACCTCTAACCGTTAACTCTGAAAAAGGTCGTTCTGTGCTTGTCTGTGCCTCTGTAAAACTAAGATCAGAGAGCTGAGGCGACAGCCAGACGAACACATGAGAAGAGCTGAAGGCAGAGTCTGGCACAGGGAAGTCCCTCCATGTATCCTCCCCAAGGGTCAAGGTTGGCCATGCTGCTTGCTTTGGATGGGCATATGTGGGACCCGGTCATCCTCTCCCTACATTGTTCCCAGATTACAGAAGCACCAGAGAACCTGCTTCCATGATGTTTGTCAAAACCCCCAAAGCCCAAAGAGCCAAGGACATCACCAGTTGAACTCTCAGACACCTGCAAAGACACCAACATTACAGTCAAGCCCTTGACACTTCTCTTATCTGATGTTCCCCTCAGTACTCAAAAGGGTCTGGAGCGAGGCAGGACCCAGGTGCCCTGCACAGGATTCCCTAAAGCTGCTTCTTCAGAATTCTCACTCTGTGGACTGTACAAAGTAACAATTGATAAGACCTAACAATATCTTTCTAGCCTTTTTTTAAATACTTTTTATTTTGAGCCCAAATGTCTATCAACTAATGAATAGTTAAACAAGACATGGTATATTTATATTATATAAATAACTATTTATATATTTAATAACATGTATTGTATATAAAATATATAATAACATGTATTATATTACAAATGTATAATATTTATACATTTTATATATTTTTATAATATGAAATCTTGGGGCACCTGGGTGGATCAGCAATTGAGCATGTTCCTTTGGCTCAGGGCATGATCCCGGGGTCCTGGGATCCAGTCCTGCATCGGGATCCCCACAGGGAGCCTGCTTCTCCTTCTGCCTATGTCTCTGCCTCTCTCTGTGTGTCTCTCATGAATAAATAAATACAATTTTTAAAAAAGTAAAAAGAATGAAGTCTTGCCATTTGCAACAACATGGCTGGTTCTAGATGGTATTAGGCTAAGTGAAATAAGTAAGTCATAAAAAGACAAATACCATATGATTTCCTCATATGTGGAATTTAAAAAACAAAACATAAACACAAAGGAAGAGAAAAAATGAGACAGAGAGAGAGAGAGAGAGAGAGAGGCAAACCATAAAATCTTAACTATAGAGAAGAAACTGAAGGTTAGTGGAGTGAGGTGGGTGGGGGGTGGTGACAGGTATTTTTTGTAAGATTGATTTTAGAGAGCGTTAAAGAGCATTAAATGAGAGCATGCATGCACTCACAGGGGGAGGGGCAAAGGGAAAGAATCTCAAGCAGACTTCCCCCTAAGCACTGGGCCCCTCACTGGGCTCTCTGTAGGGCTCGGGCTCAATCTCCCGACCCTGTGATCATGACCTGAGCCAAAATCGAGAGTTGGACACTGAACTGACAGGCATCCCAGAGGATGGGTATTAAGGAGGGCACTCGTTGTGATGAGCACAGGGTGTCATGAATCACTAAGTTCTATACCTAAAATCAATTTTATCCCATATGTTAACTAACTAGAATTTAAATAAAAATTTGAAATTAAAAAAAAAATTTTTATTTATTTGTTTTTTTAAGTAAACTCTACCCCAACACAGGGCTTGAACTCATGACTCGGAGATCAGAGTTGCATGCTTTACCCACTGAGCCAAACAGGCACCCCTAGCCTGTATTTTTTTAAAACCGAAGCTTCTTGGGCAGCCCGGGTGGCTCAGAGGTTTAGTGCCGCCTTCAGCCCAGGGCCTGATCCTGGGGACCCACGTTGGGCTCCTTCCACGGAGCCTGCTTCTCTGTGTGTGTGTGTGTGTTTTTCGTGAATAAATAAATAAAATCTTTGGGAAAAAAATAAAATAAAACCAAAGCTTTTTATGTTTCCCTCTTCTCATGTTCCAGGAATTAAAATCCTAAACCATCTAAGGTAGGTAGCTCAGCCAACCAGTTCCATCCCATTTCATAGACAGGGGAACTGAGGCCCATAGAGGGAGCTGTCCTGCCCAAGATCACAGAACATGTTTCCTCCAACCCACAACTCCCACACTCCAGAGAGAAATAAATCACTCTTGACTCAGGCCTTCAGCCAGAAGGGGATCTTTCCTTTTCATTCTGAGTTATATTTAATTGCCAGGTTCCCTTGCAAACATGTCCCATCTTTTCTCTCCTGCAAACTTCCCACAACTCCATCCTTCACTCCAAGTGCTATTCAGGGGCAACAGGTCCCTGAAAGACGGAGGAGGTCTCAAAGGCAACTGAATAAAAGCTGGGCTGCATAGGCCTGGCCAACACCGAACCAGTTCAAAAATGTCCAATCCGAAGCCCCCCTGGGCCATGTAGCGGGAAGGGGGGATGAAATAGGGAGTTTATCCAATGAAAAATTGTTTTGTTTTGAATTAGTACTAGAATTTGCTTAGAATTTTATTGAGAATTTGGTATGAAAGTGTCATATTGCTTTTAGCATTTAAAAACAATGTTTAAAAAAATAAAAACAATGTTTTTGCAGGGCACCTGGCTGGCTCAGTCGATTGAGCATCTGCCTTGGGCTCAGGTCGTGGTCCCAGGGTCCTGGGATGGAGCCCCGCATCAGAGTCCCGGCTCAGCGGAGACCCTGTTTCTCCCTCTCCCTCTGCCATTCTCTCTGCTTGTGTTCTCTCGTTCTCTCTCTCAAATAAATAAATAAAATCTTTTAAAAAATAAATAATAAAAACAATGTTTTACAATCTAGCCCAATGCTTGGCACACAGCCTTGGATCACCAGTAGCAGCAAGCTCACAGCAGACTGCTGCAACCCACAGGGTAGGTGAGGATGAAGGGAAGAATAGGCACAAGCCATCCCCACCCAACCGCAAGGGGTATGAGGGCCCCCAGTCCTCCAGAATGGGGCATCTCACTTCCTGAACAGGAACAGGGGCTGGAGAAGGTGGAGGGGGCAGATGACCCCAACAAAGATGCTGGGAAAAGGGGCAGGAGTGAGAGGGGAGTGATAAGCCCAAGTCAGATCCTCCTCTCACTCATTCACTTGGGAGTACATCTGCTCATTACTCAGTCACTGTCCACTACTCATTCACCCACCCACCCAGTTATTTATCCCCTCAAAGTTTGCACATCTACTCACTCACGTAAGAAATCTTCTATAAACACAAGGACTCGGGAGCTCAGGTCAATGGCGTCTACCAATGAGCATGGGGTCCCAGAAGACCACCAGGTTGACCATATCCCATTGGTGATTTCCTGCCCCTGAATGAGTGGGGCAAGGCAGGCTTTGCCAACTCTCAATAGGGCTGCTCTGGGAACTGAGGATTTGAGTTACTCCCTAAGGCCAGAGACAGAACTAGGACCAAAGCACCCTACATTATGGATTTAAGGGAAAGAAGAACAATGAAACTCAAGCTAAAAATGCATATAGGTAGTGAGCTCCCTGAGAGTGGAAGTGTACAAGGGGAGGCTGGATGAAACTAAGGATGCTACAAATATACCCAAGGAGGTCTGAATGAAGTGACCTCCAGGTGCTTTTTCAACCTGGCACTAGCAGGAGTCCAAGAAGTTCAAAGGCAAAAGGAATGAAAGTCTGAATCTTCCCAACATATGGGGCAGGCTCCTGGCTGGCCACCCTCTCCCTGAGGGGCACACGGCATCTGCAGAGCCGTCCTGGGCACCCAGAACGTGTGCACTGCTCACTGCTCCCCAGAGAGTCCCGCACTCTGCAGCCTCCACCCCAGGCAACAGGAGCCTGCCCCCTCTTTCCATCTCCCCTCCTCTGGGAACCCACTCTCCACCCTCCCCCTCTCCCTGGAGACTCCCTCGACCTGGTGGCTGTCTCTTCTCTCCCCAGGTTCAGACCTGCAGCCCCAGCGGGTAGGGACAAAGCCATTTCTTTCTCTGGTTCATGAACTAGAAATACGCTATTTGTTGCTGGTGCCTACAAGGTCCTGCAGCCCCCAGGCCAAGGGGGTACACCCAGCCTGGTTGTGGGGGCCACTACCACCCCAGCTCTCTTCCCCAGCCATGCCCTGCTCCCTAACCAAGCCCAGATGGCCATCACTCTGCCTTCAGGCAGGTAAAATTCAGTGCAACAGGAGTTAGGTGAACAGTATGTTTTATTTAATTAGGATCAACAGAAGAGATAAACCTCACAGCAGGATAGGGAATGACAACACTGCAAAAAATAATTCATGCCCAGGTAACGAAAGGACAAATTTCAATTACAGAGAAAACCAGGGGAGAGAAAGGTGCCTGGCATCTCCAAGGAGGAGAACACTACGAGTGTCAGCAATGCCCAGACCCGCAGGCCGGATGGAGGTGGTCGGCCCTCCAGAACTGGAAAGCCAGGCAACTAGGTGGTTCCAGAACTGCCGTCCCTCCCTTTCTTGAAGGATCCAGAGCCAGGAGAGCCAGGGAGGGCTATCTGGGTCCTGGCAGGCAGGTATGGGTGTCGTGAGGATCTGCCCTGCCAGGGCCACAGGACAAATTCACACCCAGCCAGGCCCAAATGAACACTGTCCCCAAGGAGAGAGAACAAATGTTCTAATCATGACACTGGTCACCAGATCACTCAGCTGCTAAGCATCCCCCTGTGCTGCCCCCTGCCACCAGCCCCGATGAGGCCCCTCATCTCATGCCCTGCCCTACCTCTGGGCACACCAATCTCTTTTCTCACACTAGAGCCAGCTTTCCAGAGTGCCTTCAGCTTCTGAGCCTTCTTCTCCTATCTACCCCAGAAAATGGAGCCCTTGAACTGGGTGGTTTCCTCAGAGGGTGGTGGGCTCAGACCCCCCCCAACCCACCACTAGCTGGGTGCTGCCTAAAAATGAAAAGTTAATGGTGATGATGGTTGCACAACAATGTGAACGTACTAATGCCACCGAACCATACACTTAGAAATGGGTTAAGATGGTACACTTTAGGTTATGTATGTCTCATCTCAATTTTCTTCAAAAGGGAAAAAAAAAAATGAAGAGCTCTGAGCCCCTCCCCAGACCAGCTGGGTGAGCATCTCTAGCATCTGGGCCTGGGGAAACGCAATTTTTAAACATTTACTTATTTAAGTAATGTCTACACCCAATGTGGGGCTTGAACTCACAATTCTCGAGATTGATCAAGAGTTGCATGGTTTTCTGGCTGAGCCAGCCAGGAGCCCCAGAAATGCGATTTTCACCAGCTTTTCGTTAGGGGGAGGTGACCAACATGTAGCTGACAGTCCACTCTCTGCAGGAATCCATGCTCTCCCAGAGGATCAAGGCTCCCCTTACCTTTTCTAGCATAATGCCATGCCATAATCTCCATAAATACTTCTTGTGCAAATAAGTATTCAAAACGAGGAATGGTCCAAGTTTCACAGCTCAAGGAAAAATTTTATTGACATATTCTCCCTCTAAAACGAGCACACCCACCACACCTTCCTTCCCAGGGCTTGGCCGCATGCACCCCAGACAGGAGAATTTGCACAAGTGGGCTCAGTTCTCTCCCAATCTCTCTCTCTCTCTCTCTCTCTCTCATCCTCTCACCCCAACCGTTAGGTGACAGCAGCCTCAGCACCCCCATTAGCCGAGAGGAAAATTGCTGTTAAATTAGTGAGCCCATCTACAGAGCCCCACTTTATATCCCAATTCAGAAGATGGCATGAACATCTGCTTTCACTTCAAGACATTAATTTTCAATTATTGGAGAAAAACAAAATTAGTCCTGACAAATTGCTGGCGAGCATAGGCTCTTGTCTGGTGGTTCATAATAATAACTTCGGGGGCCCACAATTAGTGTCCTCGGACGGAGTTTCCTGATGGGTCCCTGTCATCTGGAGTCAGTGGCAGCATCATCCCCGATCCCTGACCTTTCTCAGGAAACTGCCTCTTTGGGGCCAGTTCAGAGAACTAAGGAAGTTAGGTTTTTCTCTTTCTGGAGAAGGCAAGGCTGGGGTGAAGGGGAAGGGAGAGGATGAATATATAAAACATCCACCCCGATCATTTTCAGCTTTGGACCTACCAAGCCTTGCTTCCCTTCCACACACATACATGGGAATGCAAATCACTGCCAGGTCCAGGGGCACTCGGTAAATGCATATGTAGACCACCTTAGAATCCCAGTCTCCCATCTTCAATGGGGGACAGATGGGTGACAGGAGTCTCTTAGGAGACCCCTTCCACCCCTGCCATAATGTCATTCGGGTTTTCTAATTCCAGAGCTCAACAGCTCCAGCCTCTCAGATCAGAATGCGTATGAATCTTCTACAACAACAACACTGTTGCTGGGGTTCCATCAACCCAGGAACCTGGTTCAGCCCAGGTCAGACTCCACTGGAAAAAAAAGAAAGAAAACTCTGAATCTGCCAACCGCAAGGATCCCAAATCCAGAGAACAACCCACTTGATAAGATATTATCAACACTGTAATCTCATTTGATGGGTTTTTTATGTATCTTGGCTGCTGTAGTCACTATATCAATAAGAAGCCACTGAAATGTGAATGAGCAGAAGAATTCGGAGATAATGACGTGGCAATCTTTGAATTTGACTTGTCACAATTGAAACTAGAGTGTGTTTGCCTGGCGAATACGTTCAGACTCTTGGGGGGGGGGTCGGGAGGGGGTGCAGGGGGCGGGAGGCAGGCCAAAAAAGAAAGAAAGAAAGAAAGAAAGAAAGAAAACAAAACAAAACAACAGCAACAAAGGAAAATTATATCTTTAAGATGAGAATGAAAGACGTTGCTACTTCCAAAGTCAACTCGGTAACTGAGCTCCAACATTGTGTAATTGACTTTGCAAGTAGAACAACAGCAACGTAACAAAGAAAATGTCAGTGTTTTCACAGCACTAATCTATAACGCTGGGAGGCCCTCCCGCTGTCAGCCAGGGCTGACAATACAATAGCTTTCAAAGGGATATTACCATCATGCTTTTATTCCTGACATCAATCAAGACAAAGAGAATCCTTTTCACAAGACATTAAAAATCAAACCTTTGTACAAGAAGATGGGTAAAACAGCATTCTCCTTAAAGACAGCCACACAGAGCAATCAGCTAATTGGCGCTCCTTCAAAGAGGTAAAGTATTTTTATTTACTGAGTGTACAACCCCAATCGTTGGCTGCCACCGATCCTGGCAGGTAAGCTATGAATCAAAACTTTCCATCAGCATTTCCCCCACTCCACTCCACCCTCCCTCTCCCACGGTAGGCAGAGGCAGCTGACAGCGCTGAAAACTTCAATTGGGATACAACCGACCCAGGCTTAATTAGTCCATTTTGGGTGCAAAACTACTCTGATTCCCGACTAACGTGCGCACAAAATGCCCTTGCAAGCTGACAGGAAGCTGCAGAAATTGTCAGATTTGCCAATCCAAGTTTTCCCTGGCTACCCACAGTAATGGGGAGCCCACTAACAATTTTCAAGGTATTCTTCTGTTGCAATTACCCTAGGCCCGCAGATAAGAAAGAAGCCCTGATATCCACGGCAAACGTTTTCAAGACATGAGGCTAATATTCTTTGCAAACACTAGTCTATCATAGACAAGGTCCGCGAAAGGTAAATTCACCTTAGCCTTGACAAAAGGGTTAACTGAATGTACACATTCAGTTTAGTTTATTTTTTTTTTAAGATTTTATTTATTTATTCATGAGAAACACAGAGAGGGAAGGGAGGGAGGCAGAGACACAGGCAGGGGGAGAAGCAGGCTCCATGCGGGGAGACGTGGGACTCGATCCCGGGTCTCCAGAATCATGCCCCGGGCCGAAGGCAGGCGCCAAACCGCTGAGCCACCCAGGGATCCCCATTCAGTTTAGTTTAAAAATAGGGGGTGGTGGTGGTGGAGAGGCAGTCAGGAAAGCTAGCCATCTTCTGCTTGCTTACCAACAAAGAGTTTTTGATGACTGTATGTCAAAAGTTGGTGCCACCTACAGCACCCTGCAGGTGCAGGAGCAGGGAGTTAAGAGGTGTTCTGGAGGCGGGGATGGGGGCAGGGTGCGGGGGGTGTAAGGTGGGGGGAGAGGAATGGGAGAGGATTGAGACACTCCATCTCCAGCAGGGGGTCTCTTTGGAACTCAGGGCAAAGGTGTTTTGTGACTTTTCCCTCTGGTACCTAAAAGACCACCTGCCAAAAATATGTGAGTCCGGCCACTCAAAGACAGAGCTGCTGCTCTATAAGCATCTGCAGCAGGGAAGATGTTTTACTTTTCAGAAATAACTGTAAACGCTCTCGGTTTATTTTTTAACTGTTTATTTTTAAACAGTATCTGAACAACAGGTGCTATTCATTTCACAAGCAGAAATGCGAAGAGAGGAGGGAACCGGCCTCAAAACCGCCCTGAAGAATCCTATCCTCCTACCACCACTTCCATCAGCCTTTTTTCCGAGAGCCAGGCAGCCAGCACGCCCCTACCATCAGCCTCAGTGGCAGGTTCCTTTCGTTTACACATCCAAATGAACAGTTAAGAGAAATCAATGCATCTAATTGCCAGACTATTAAATCCTACATCAGGGGAAGAATTCCACAGCCACCAGCTTAAGAGTTGGCTACCGATACAGCAATTATTGCAACTTTCTATTAGACTGAACCGGATCCCCCTTTGGTCTCCAGCTAGCAACACTGTGCTCAAAGATGCTTGTACTCCTGCTTCCTCTCTCTGGTTTCTCCCTCCTCGTCTGCTGACACACCGTAGCACACCACAACAGTGCCAGGGCTGGCCGGTTCTACCGAGTTACTTTACCACTGTAAAGTCACCAGCTTTTTGCACTTTTCGTGATGAATGCACGCTGGGCACCTATGGTTAGATGTTTAGCAGGGTCCTCCTGCCACACAGTTATTTTATCACTAATTAAGTTTTTGCAAGAAAACGGGTCTAAGAATCTAAACAGCAATCACTTAGCCATAAAAGATGTTTTCTAGAGTAAGACAGGCTCTTCCAACTGGCTGGAAGTCGGTGACTTGATAGAGGAGGGAGAGGATTAAAAATTAGGATTAAATGTCACTGCTCAATCCACGTAGGAGTTTCAAGAACCTATAAAGGATCTGTTTTGCCCTTCCTACAAGATCACGTACCTTTAGCCAAACAAATCTCGACAATTTACACTTGTATGTGGTCTCAGCTGAATCAAGAAACCTGTAACCTCAGAACGCCTCTGTTTATTACATCTCAATTATTTCCATGGAAACACAAGCAGTGGCGAACTACTGTTCCCAAGTCCCTAGACCACCAAATTTCTAAGATGGACTTTCTGAGGAGCTGCCGGCTGGCAGGAGAGGAGGACAGAGAAGGGGAGGGGAGCGCAGAGAAGTCACAGGGTGGGGTGGGGGGGGTTAGTTTGGGATGCTGACTGGGGTGGGGGGTGCGTGGACACCGCCTGAGAGCTAATTAATAATAAGAACGGTAATTAACAGGCAGTTGCTAGATGGGAAAAATCAACAGTATTAAAATCATTCAAAAGTTTTAAGCTGAGTCTGGGGGGAAAAAAAGATGTATTAATTTCCGTATACATAAATAAAGAGGCTGTTTCGTGGATCTGAAGAGGCAGCGCGGGTGAAGGGAGACAGGTTACCAAGTCACCTGATATCATCAGCCAAAATAACATCAGTGAGAAGTGATGAGAACAGCCCTGGAGAATGAGGCCAAAATTATCAAAGGAAACAAATCACCTCACAACTGCCACACCACACCACCAGGAGACAGGAAGGGGGGAGAATGGTGTAGGGAGGGAAAATCGGTCAGAAAATGTGACTTTTGTAACATTCATGGGGTTTTGGTGTTATTATCATTATTGTTTTTAATCACAAGGCTTTGGAAAACCAATGAGGCTATTCTGTCCCTGTTCTAGTGCCCTGGCCTGTTCCCTATTTGCTGGGTGGCCTCCCTGGGAGCTGGGTTTTCCAAAGAAGGACAAACAGCCAGAGGGGACAGGTGACCCCCACTCCAGAAGGAAGGTTATGTCGGGGAGTGGAAAATGAGACCCCCCTACCCCCACCCCTCCCCACCCCCACCCCACCACCCCACGCCTGTTTGAGTTTCAAAGTAGCAACACCGGGGCTTTCAAATCACACTTTCAGGGCATCCATTAGAAATTGTTATATTTCTGTCTTTCCTTCCTGCTATGGGCTTTCACATTTCCGAGATCAATTACGAATTACAGTCAAGCGACTCTCACAGCAGAATGCGCGGGCCCGGAGAAGTCCGCAACGCCTCCACGTTAGCCCTGACACACAGCAGTGGAGGCAAAATAAAATAAAACAAAATAAAATGTAAAAGGCACCACCGTTCCTTAAGAAGCACCTTCAAGCATCTTTAAAGGTGAAGACCTTGTCATTCTAAACACCTGGTGTGGAGCTGTCCACGCTCAAGCACACACTTTTGAATATTGTCTGAGAAAGGGGGGAGGCAGTTCTTGAAATGCAATAAATCCATCACCTGCTGAAACTCTTATCTATTCAAATTATCATCTCTCTTAATTCCTCCCTTGATAAGTGGCCGAGTCTCCACCCTATTCACCCCAGTAAACTGAATAAAAGGCAAGATGGTGAGAGCCGAGGGTTGGAGCTGCTTCTGGAAAATGCAAAGAACCACAGGGAGAAACAGAGGACCTCATGCTCCAAGGGCAGAAAGGCGCTGTGTTGGTTGATATTTACAAGACTTCTCAAAATGCCTCCACTGGTCTGGGTCTCACTTTGCTGTCTTTCCCTCACCAATTAGTTTGAGGTGTTGGCTATACATACCCACATATAGATTTAAAGAGAGACACTCACTAAAAATCACGTCAAGGCTCATTTCATGAAAGGCTGAGACCAACTCTTGAGTCTTTCTCAGAGATACACCGAGTGGTTTTAGAATTAGGTCCGAGCAACTCTGAAACACCCACCCATCTGTTCACCGCAAATTGCTCTACCTTTGCTTTCTGCGTCTCGCCTTCTAAAATAAGGAGGTTTGGAGGCAGGGATTGGGGTGACAGGTAGCTAAGCTTTGCAACTTCCTTTATACAAAACCTGCTCCTATACACAGAGTTCACTCAAAATCAACTGCCTGAATTAAATAAAACTGTTTTCCCAGCCACAGATCCCGAGCCTACATTTTCTTCGGGGCCACCTTAAGTGGCTCTTGAAAGAGCGAGCAGTGAGCCAGGGAAAAGAGAAAAGAAATCAAATATTATCTCAAGCCACAGAGCCCCTTCTATTCAGCAAAAGGACAAACATCTATCTGCCATCTGCCAGTCCCCTGTTTGGGATTCTTCTGGTTTCCTTGCGCCCGGATCAGAACATCCTTGGGATCCCCAATTCTGCGGGGCAGGCCAGGTTATCCCAGACTGGGATGTCTGCCCCGGTGAGGGGAACAAGACCAACTTCTCTCAAGGAAAAAGGACGAAAGGGAGCAGCTGCCTTGCGAGAGTTTGGACGGAGTTGGTCTGCTTCTAAGATGACAGGGACAGTCTCTGCTCAGCCAGGCGCCCTGGAATCTGCTGGGACTTTAGGAGGAAGGCAATGGCGGGTGTCTCGGGACCCTCCTCGCCAGATTCAGTCGCAGACTTTCCAGCCAGGAGCAAGGCTGGCAGGAAGGGAGCGGGGCCCCAGCGCCTTCCCGCGCAGGCCTCCAGGAAATGAACTTTTCAGAGCAGAACTGGGCTCGGGCCAGAGGTCATCAGGGGAGTTGGGAGAGGACAAGAGCCTCGGGACTTTCGGCTCCAGAGACCTAGCAGCTCTCATCCTGCCCCTCCTCTGTCATCTCCCTCGGCCCGACGGCCCGGCCGGGCACCCACCCGCGGCGCTGGAACCGGGACAAAGCAGCAGGCGAGGCCTGAGGAGGCCAGTCTGCGGGGAGAGGGGGGCAGGGGAGGGGCTCCGCCGCCCGCGCGGCCTCTCCCTGGGGCCTCCGCTCTCCAGGGGCCCACTCGAGCCGGGGGCCCTGGATGGAAACAGAAAGCGAAGCGGAGGAGTCGGGGGGCGGGGGGGCGCAGGCTGCCGGTGCAGGCGTCCTCCCCAACGTGCGCGCCCGGGGCCGGCGCAGGGAGCCGGCTGGGGCCGGGGCGCGAGGGCTCGGGCCGGGGCGCGAGGGCTCGGGCCGGGTCCCCGGCGCCCTCCGCCGAGGCGCGCGCGCAGCGGCCGCAGCGCTCCCCCGGGGCCCCGCGTCCTGCCGGCGCTGCGCAGACAATGAGCTCCCGGCGGCGGCTCCCGGCCCGGCTGGCCTCGGCGCAGGAGGCAGGAAGTGCGGGGGCCCGGGCCGGGGACGGGGGGGCGCCCGGGGCGCGCAGGCTCTGCCCGCCGCCTTCGGCTTCGGCGTCCCGGGGCGGCGAGGCCCGCGGCCCGGCGGGGGCGGCCTCGGAGCTGCGGGACCCCGGCGGCCGCCCCCGCCCCTTCCTTCCTCCCGCGCCCGCCCGCCGCCCGCCGCCGCCGAGATTCGCAATCCCCGCCAAGTCGGGCCCGCACCCCTTGATTGGCCACGCGGGCCCGGGGCCCGCACGGCGGCAGCGGCGGGAGCCCCTCGGCGGCGCCCCAGGCCCGGGCCCCCCGCGGGCGGCGGCGCCGAGCCCCGAGCGGGTCCGGGGGGCTCCGCCGCGCCCCCCCCGCCGCCGCCGCCGCCTCGCGCTCCCGCTGCCTCCTCCCCCTCCGCCTCCGCCTCCGCCTCCGCCTCCGCCTCCGCCGCCGCCTCCGCCTCTCGGCTCGCTCGCGCGGGTCCCCGGCCGCCCGCCCGCTCGCCGGTCCCTCCTCCCTCGCTCCCGCCCTCCCCGCCCGCTCCTGCTCGCGCTCCGCCGGGCCTCGCTCGCTCACCTTTCACCGAGCGCGGCTTCGCCTGCTTCCGCCTGGACATGTCCGGGGCTCCCGGCGCGCCGTCGCCCTCCGCGGCCGGCTCCCCCCGCCGCCCCCCGCCGCTCCGGGCTGCCCTTCTCCCCCTTCGCCGCCGCCTGCCTCTCGGAAACTTTTTTTTTTGCAGCCGGGTCGGCGGCTGCGGGGAGCGGATCGTAGGTCCGCGGCGGCCTCCCTGGGGGGGACGGCCCGGGCCGGCCGAGGCCGCTCGGGGGCGGGGGGAGGCCCGGGGGCCGCGCCGGGGCCCTGCCTGTTGCAATGCGGCAGCCGGGGGCTCTCGGTCCCAGCGGCGGTCCCAGCGGCGCGGGGAGTCCGGAGGCCACTCGGCCGAGCCGAGTTATGCAAAAAAAAAAAAAAAAAAAAAAAAAAAAAGCCGCCCCCCTCCTCCTCCCCACCCCCCGCCGGCCCCCGGCCCCTGCGGCCCCCTCCCTCCCTCCCCCACCCCACCGCCACCCTCACCCTCCTCCTCCCTCTCCTCCTCCGCCCCTTGCCGGATTTTTGTGCAAAGTTTGCAGGCGTCCGGCCACGCAGCCCGGTGCGGAGCTCACAATGAACCCATCTGAGGAGGGGGGACGGGGCTGGAGTCGAGGGGGTCTCGGGGGGGGTGGAGACCGGGAGGCGGTCGGGAGCGCGGAAGCTCAGCACCCCCCGGAAAAAAAAAAAAAAAAGCCTTCAAATTACCCCCTGCCGCACAAAAAAATAATAAATATTAATGGCTAAAAAATGCCCAAACGCCTGGTTTGGAGATTATGATGGATGGGGAGGGGTGTCCCTCAACTCAGCCTACTTGGGGGGGGGCTCGAAACGGCCGCAGTGGCTCGGAAGCCGCAGCTCGGGGCCCCTGGCTCACGCCCCCTTCTCTGGCTCTCGGCTCGGTCCGGCGCCGGCCCCCCGGAGGAGGAAGGGGCGCGCGGGGGCGCTCAGGCGGCGGCGGGCAGGCGCGCCCGTGCCCCGGGCATCGCTCAGCCCGTGCGCCGGGCCGCCGCTGCCTGCCCTCGGGCTGCGGTGCTCAGCGCGCGGCGCGCAGCCGATCCCCAGGCCGGTGCCAAGTCGCCGGCCCCGCTAGCTGCCTCCATGGGCCAGGGGCTCGGAGAGGGGGGAGGCGGCGGCCGCGGCGGCGGAGGAGGACGAGCAGGCGGCGGCCGGGCTCCCGTCCTCCCGGGCAGCGGCGGCGGCGGCGGCGGCGGCTGCGCCCCGGCTCCTCCGCGCTCCAGCCGGCGCCGGCCCGCCCGCCAGCCTCCCTTGCGCTCCTGTCTTCTTTGTGGTCGCTGGCTCTCCTCCTCCCGATCCGGCTGCTGGGGCTGCACTGCAGAGACACATAATAAAGCCAGGCTTGGCTGGAAATGTAGCCGGGTCCCAGCAGGAGGATGTGAGGAGCGGAGTCCCGGCGGGGGAGCGCTCTGATCCCGTGGGGCGCCCCGCACTGCTCCGGCTCGGATCAGACGGAGAGAGGGCCAACAGCACCGAGCGATGGACAGCGCTGGAAATACAGCTCCGGCCGCCCGCAAAACCCGGACCGCGGCGGCGGCGGCGGCGGCGGCAGGCACGGCGCGGGCGCGGGCGCGGGCACCGCACCGGCACGCGGGGCCCCGACTTGGGCGCCCGCGGCACCCGGGGCGGGAGGAGGGAACCAGGGCCCACGCGTGCTGCCAAGATGAATTTGCATCGCAAACTGCAAAAAAGAGGGGGGGGCCACTGGGGTGAATTGCCCTAGCACTGCCACTTCCGCAAATTATGCCCCACGCACATGAATTATCTGCGAACTCGGCTTTTCCCTCGTGAACTCTGCCCACCGGTCGGTGTTTGGAGACCATCCCTGCCCCACATCTGCAAACTCTCCCACCACTGAGCTAACTCTTCTCGGCCCCCCACACCTGCATATTTGTACGGACGGTGCGCCTGGGTGCGCATTTCTTAGTCAAGACAATAAAAGGAACATCTTCGCCCCCAAAACGTTGCAGTAGCACTGCCTCCCCCCCCCCCCCCCCGCGCTTGACAAAAGAAACCTGCTCCCGCTTTCCCCCAAAGTTTTGCCCCGGCCACCAGGGGGCGCCTCGCGTCCCTGCGACTCCCGAGCCAACCGAGGCTCGGCCTCAGAGCCCGCCCGGGAAGCGCTCAGACGCAGGGAAAGTCCTGGGCAGGCGACTCCCCGAAACCGACCCTCTGCAGCCTCCCCCTCCCCCACCAGCGGCAGGCGGCCGGGTCCAGGGTGGGGGAGAGGCCCCGACCCCGCCCCCCTCCCGGGCGAGTGGCGCCACCTTGGGCCGGCGCGCCCCAGAGCTGGGAGGGCGCAGCGGGCGCGCGGCGCGGCGCTGGGGGTTATCAATCTCGCGGATCGATAAGTTGCCACTCGGAGAGGGGAGGGCTGTGTCCCCTCGGAGACGAGTTACCCAGGGCAACCTTTCAGGGAAAAACCCGCTGCCCGCCGAGCGCCGCGCGGGGGCTGGCCGGGCAGCGGCGCCCGCCCCAAGCAGGGCGCCTGCGCCCCGCCGCTCCCCAGCCCGCCCGCCGCCCGGCCCGGCCCCGCTCGGCTCGCTGCGCGGACCCACCCGGCCTGCGGGCTGCGACCCCCGGCTGCGCCGACTGCGGAGGTCGAGGCCACCCCGCGCCCCCGCGCCCCCGCGCCCCCGCGCCCCCGCACCCCCGCGGCCGGCGGGCGCGGGCCGGCGGGTGCGGGGAAGGCCTGAGGCTTGCGGGGCGGGGGCCGGGACGCGGGGAGGCCGAGCTGTCGCGCCCTAGGCCGCCTCCGGGGACAGTCGGGGGACCCGCGAAACGCGACGCCGAGGCGGGCACCTCGGCCCCGGGAGGCGGCGGGGATCCCCAGGGAGCCAGGGGCCGGACAGGGGTGTCCCCTAACTGAGACCCAGGCCCCGAGCCCCCGCGCCCACTTGGCGCTGCCCACACCCCACCCCGGGCCGCCGCCCTCCCCAGCGCTGCCGTCCCGGAGGGTGCAACGTCTTGGCCTTCCCGGGGGCGGTGGGGGGCGGTGGGGGCCGCCCCTCGCAGCTCGGGCACGGCCGCGCCGGCGGGGAGGGGGTGCCAAGGGCCAAGGCGAGGGCAGAGGCCGCGAGGCGCCTGGGAAGGAGCCAGGAGGGAGGGGCCGAGCGAGCAGCTCCCCCCCCCCCGCCGGCGCCTGGGATCGAGGCCCGCGGAGAGAGGCTGACAGGCGGCAGATGGCACACGCGGGGGGAGGGGGGCGGCTGGCCCCGGCTCCGGGGTGCCCCCGCCGCGGGCTGCCTCTCCTCGGGGGAGGGGCGAGAACAGCCCCCGGCTCGCCCGCCCTGGCTCTCTGGGGGGCCGAGGCCTCGCGGATCTCGCCCAGCCGGGAGCCGGGAGCCGGGAGCCGGAGAGAAGGGGACGGACAAAAGCGGCGCGGTGGGGAAGGGGGGTGCTGGAGGGGAGGAGGGGTCGGCGGGGGGGGTGGGAGACCCGAGGGGCGCCTTCTCTCCACCCGCCGGGAACGGCGGAAGCCCCCGAGGCCAGAGGTGGGGTAACAGGATGGGGGGCGGGCGGCAGCGGATTCCGAGCTGATCCACCAGGGCCCGGGTCCTGGAGAAGAGCACAAAGTTTTCTGGACCCCTTCCCCGCACGTCGCAGTCGCACACGTTCGCCTCCGGCCCGCCCCCCGCCCCCCTGCCCCCTCCCCCGCAGGACCTGTCCGCTGCCCCCCGCCCCCCAGCTCCGTGGCAGCCAGGGTGCAGTGGGAGCTTGACCTCATCCCTGCCTCAGCCCGGCCCCGCTTTCTCTGAAGCTTGTTTCATTTTTAACTCCTTCCAGAAAAATGCTGTTTTAAGGTAAATTCCAGAGCAGCAAAAAGCCAGGAGCTCCTACCAAAAGGGTCTCAGGGGGCACTGGGTGAGGGCAGGGCAGGCCTTGTTTCTCACCACCCTGGCGACCAGGGACCAGAAAAAGGTCGTTTGCTGGTGGGGTTTCACACCCCCACCTGCCCGACTTCCATCAGTGTGCCCGGGGTCTGGGCCCTTCCTCTGTGAGCAGGGCCTCTCCGGCCTCTTCTTCCTCATCCACAAAGTGGACAGCTGCTCCTGCCCCAAGGAGGGGCCGGGGACATCCTGTGTAAACTGAAAGAAGCCACCATCATAAATGCAACAGAAATTACAAATTGATGTTTTTGAAAACAAATGAGACCTTGCTCACAGAAACAGGCGCCTTAAAAAAAAAAAAAAAAAAAGAAACAGGCACCTTCCTTCCAGGTCATAACTTGGCTGCAGGAGTGGGCACCTCCCACCCAAAGGGCTGTCTCCCCACCTTTTCTGCACACACCTAATGATGCATTCCCAGACCCACAGCAAGAGAGGCTTCCTTTTTGAGTTTCAAAAAGAGGCAGGTTGTCATCCTGTGAATGCAGGGGGGTGCTGTGGCCAACAAAAGGTAAGACAGGGAAGTCAAATAAGGTAGGGCTCCCTTGGTGGCCTCTGAACTAGTATCCCTGAAGGATCTCCAGTTGTTCAAGAGCTGCTTTGCAGTAAATCACCAAATGACCACCTTCTCCCCATCCGCAAGGGCTCACGTGTGCGTGCACACACACACACACACCCTTGCACACATTAACACACACCCTGCAAGTAAACAACAATCACTGGAATATGTACAATATAGAATTTATGATTTTTGTTCACCTTTTAATTACCCGAAGGTCACACTCTCTACTGGGAAAACTTGCATTGGCTATAAGGAAGAGTCCTTTTGGGGAAGGAAGATTAAGCCCCCCCCAGGTCTCCCCCAGGAAACAAGTCCATTCCTTTGTTCATTTGTTTATTCAACATGTGTTTATTGATTGTGTGCCTACTGTGTGCCAAAACCGAAGGGGAGGCAACGATCAGGGACCACAGGCTCTCCCTGCTGAGGCTGGTTCTCTAGTGGGGAGGCTGACTTTTAATAAATGGCCCCATAAATAATTATTTAATTACAGTTTTTGAACAATCCTAAGAAGGAAAAATATAGTGTAAATGAGGCCAGAAAACAGAGGGTCACAGTGGTGGTCTGGCTGAGAGCCTGGAGGAGGAGGAAGGAGGCAGGAAAGAGGGGAGAGAACAGAGTTCCTGGCAGAGTGAACAGTGTGTGTAAAGGGTCTGAGGTGGGAAGCTGAGTGAGTCTGGGGAGAGGCTGTCGCAGGTCCAAGCGAAGAACGAAAGGAGGCAGTAGTCACAGCCGGGCTGATGAGCTCATCTGACCCATCTTCCAACCCAGCAGCCTTCCCCATTGTCTGGCTTCAGAATTTCAGGCAAGGGACTTCCTGGGCCTCCATTTACCCATCTGCAAAAGGGGGATGCAGATAGTGTGGATCTCAAGAGGCTGCCCTGAGGATTTCATATTAGTGAGTACGGCCTGTCAGGCCTAGGGTAAAGCCACAAGCCCTGACAGCCATGTTCCAGCCTCCACTCTCCTTCTTTCCTCTCACCTTCAACACCCCCCAAGGTCAACCACATTTCTAGAGGGAGATGCCTATTGCACAACTGGCATGTTTCCTCCTTGCACTGACAAGTCCCTTCCTCCCCTGGTGTTCCCTTGAGAGATGGACAGACATGCCCCTGCTTTCTAGAAGCTTTCAAGCAGCTTTAGGTCTATTGAGAGGGAATCTGTGTTTGAGTGGATATGATTTTTTTTTCCTTTTTGTCTTCTGCCTTGTGGTTTTATTAGCATGATCCACCTATTCGTGGCATCCAGGTTTCTCTGGGCACTCCTGTCCTGGGGGTACTAAGGTCAAACCATCAGGAGAAGGCCTGGCACCCCTCAATTGCTAACAGGCAGTGGCCTCTACATGGGTGTTTACAACATTGAGGGTCCCTCTTATAGGACTTGTTCTTGAAGCTTCTGAGGCTTCCAAACAGAGTAAGACAAGACAAGTCCCTTTCCCTGCTCAGTTCTCAGCCTGGCTTTTTGGGGCGGGAAGTCCCCACAGATGCCCCTGAAATTCTCCAAAGGTCCCCATTGCCTCCCCCACCCCCTTCCATGACCACGACTCAGAGAGCCCAGACATCTGCCTCCCGGGGGCTTTGGGAGTACAGTGCCAAAAACAATACAACGGGTGTGGGAACCTCCTTGTCTTCAGTTTCTGTTCAGCTGGAAAAGCCATTTCTATTTTATCATCATTATTATAATTATTTAATTCTTCAAGTGTCAGCAGTCTTTGCAGGGAACACCCACAAGGCGGCAAAGAAACCAACTTAGCAGGAGGGTCCCAGTGGACTCACACCCTCAGAAAGCTTGAAACTCTTGGCCTTGGCTCTGAGAATCTCCCCAGACCACCTCTAACTGCCCCGGTGTGTGGCACACACATGCCTGAGGTCACTGGACTCAGGATCACTTGTTGCTTTGTGCTCTCAAAAGACTTCTTTTCCAACACCTGTGATTCTTGAAAAGAAACAACAATTCAGTATATAATGAATGTGATAGGTGCCCAGTTTCGTACGTTTTAACTAGGAGTGGTTGTATCAGGCAGGGCACACTCTGGAACACATCACAAGACCTTTGGCCATCTGTAGGTCAACCAGCAACCAATGTTTTGCTAATTTGCAAACAGGGTATCAAAAAATGTGGCAGATTTAAACAAATGAACTCTTGTTGGTGAAATTAAAGACATTCAAAATGTGCTTTAGCGAAATGATCTAGAGACACTTCCACCTCGCCTAAACAGGGAATGCAGATCCACTGAGCCTGGGGTCACCTGTACCCAGAGGACAGCTGGCTTGATCACTCAGGGGTCCATGTCCAGCCAGAATGGATTCCATGATACCCAGCAGAGGACACAGAATCCTGCCTAGGACTGTGACCAGGGGGCAGGATGGGGGGGGGGGCATCCCAAGCACACCTTTCATGCCAGAAGTGGTTAGATAACCTGAAAGGACAGAATGCTGGGACTTCATTGAGCTGGTTACAGGAACTGTTTTGTCCAAGGTGGTACTGTTTTATTAACCACCGGTGTGTGTGGCAAGATCTGGTCAGGGACTTGCCTTCACTCTCACCTGGTAGAAAAGTTACATGAGAATAGCAGACCCTCTCCCACCTCTTTTGTGGCCACTATTAATTACCAACAAGGACCTAAGAGTGTGCAGGACCAAACTAGCTTAGATCATTTTACACACACACACACACACACACACACACACAAATCTGATATTTGCTTGTTTCCTGTGCATGTATCCTTTCTCCTTCTAACCTCCCCTCCACCCCCCCCACCACCACACACACACACACACACACACACACACACACACACACACACTGTCATGAAAAGAAGCTACTAGGTGCCCAGGACTAAGAGAAATGCCATGGAGATTTCAGAAAAACACTACTATGTGTGGTATCAGTACTTGGCACATATAGCTGGTGACCCCATACCCATGGGCAGGAAGGAGAGACACAGGATAGGCAGGGTTGAGTCTACCCAGCTCCCCCCTGCTAGTGCCCTGCAGATGCTCAGAACTTAGCGATGGTGTTGGGAGAAAGATCACCAATCCGTGTGACAGTAGAGGAGTCGCCTAACACATCTCTGTGCAAACAACCATCTTCACATAAAGGGTTTCTAGTGGACAGCACAGGTGGATTGGTAAAATTCTTTGCCCACCCAACTACAATGGAACATACTTCAAGGAAGACCTGGGGAGTTTGATATGTACCCCCCCAGCACCCCATGGTGCTCGCTTCATGCCCAGTGGTTGTGGCTGGAGAAGCAAGCTGACCAGAGAAGCCAGAGGCAGGCTCTAAGCAGACAGGGCACAGTACCAAGGAAAGGGTTCAGCTTCTAGAGCCAAAAGGGTCTGGCATTCCATCCCAGGACATAGCAACGTCATGAATTAAATGAGGAGAATAATGCCAGTGGCATGGGATGGTAGTGTGCAATAAGATAACGTCACCACTGACCTGCTCCAGGATGTGCAGAGGGCATGAAACGAGCTGGCACCCAGGACCTTGCATATAGTAGCTGGTTGATAAATGTCATGTTTTGACTGTGGTCCTTCTTCAGTGATGGATATGGTGTGTGACCCTGCTGAGGGGTGGACAGACAAGGAGGAGAGCTCATTTGCAATGAATGGAACCAGCAAAGGCCCCAGAAGAGAGCTGGTAAGGCAGTTGCTGGGAGAGGTACCTTCGCAGACAGTTGTCCCTTTCTATCTGTTAGGTCCCTGGATTCATTAACTGGGCCCTTCCATGCTACAAGGGCATAATAAATATTAGCTAATGTTAATATTGATAGGCAAAGCACACACAACAGGCCCTCAAGACGTCTATATTCCCTGAGGTTTACCCCAAGCAAACCCTCCCTTTTCCTCAGTCGCCCCGTTTGTGAAATCTCTCTAGTTCCCAGACCTAGCACCAGGCCAGGATTCAAAGCCAGAGGCAGCAGAGGAAATTCAGGTGAAAGACCCCCAAAGCAGGGTGGTAGGGCTCAGGCTGGGAGCAGAGGGGGGCCGGGCTGGGGCCCCAGTGAGCCCAGCCTGCTGCAGTGTTTCCCAGGGCCTGCTGCTGCCTCCTCTGAGTGCCCCGGCCCCATCCTGGCCACGCACATTGGGACATGCCAGGGCCTGGCTTCCCAGGGGCCAGAGGGAGCTCCCGCAGGGGACTTCAAAAGCCCAAATGCCTTTCAGAAAGGAACTAAAACTTTCTGCCTAACCAAAGCCTCCACAGGAGAAGAACAGCCTAGCCCTTTTCTTTTTAAGTCTCTTTATTTTCCAGCCGGCTGGCCTGGTCATTCTCTTTTTTTCCTATTATAAACGGTCCCAGCTGCAGCACACAGGGAAAAAAACCATCTCCCAGGCCTGGGCAGGGGCCGCTTGCAGCCAAAGCCGCCTGGCTGGCCTCCTGCGGGAGACAAAGGCGGCTCCAGCCTCCGGCACCCACTGGGAGAGGCCCTGGAGCCCCCACCCAGAGCCAAGGCCACAGCAGGAGCTAGGGGAAATTCAGGAAGTTTCTGCCAGCACTCCAAACCTTCTCCCGCCCCTGGGAGCAGAGCCACCATCCGGCTAAGCCAAGGACTCCTGAAGAGCCTGTTTGCCAAGGGCAGAAAATGAAAGATCAGCAACCCCCCACCCCCACCTCCGCTCCCATAAAGGCCACAGGATTCAGAGCTTTAGAGATGATCTAATCCAAACACACACCTCCAAAGATGGGAGCACCTTTCTGATATCTAAGGGGGAACGACTTGCCCAAGGTCACATTGCCAACTACTGGCAGAGCTGACCCTTGAAGCCACAGCCCCCAGTTGCCATACCAGGTGGCAGAGAAGTGTTAGGGGAGAAGATGAGAGACCCAAATATCCTGAGGTTACCGGGTGGGGTGAGGATGTCATTTCTTTTAGTGATAGGTAAAACTGATACGGGACAACCCGAAAGAGGACAGCCAGCTTTGTATTCTCGGCTCCCCTGCCTTCCAGCAAGTTACCTCCTTTCTCTGTGCCTCTTCTGTTTCCCCATCTGTGAAAACAAGGATATGCTGGTTCCTACCTTACAGAGCTATCGTGAGGCCTGAACAAGACAGTACATAAAGCAGTTAGGATAATGCTCAGAAAAGGTACCTCTTGGGGTGCCTGGGTGGCTCAGTTGGTTAGGCGTCTGCCTTGGGCTCCAGTCATGATCTGGGGGTCCTGGCCCCCAGCCCCAGGTGCAGCTCTCTGATCAGCCTGAGTCCACTTGTTCCTCTCCCTCTGCCCATACCCCACCCCATGCACTACCACCCCCACCACCCCTGCTTATGCTCTGTCTCAAATAAATAAATAAAATGTAAAAAAAAAAAAAAAGTTACCTCTTACTATCTGTAAATGTAAGGATTTGTTTTCTTCACCCAGCAAATGTTTATTTGCAACCTCTGGGGTCTTCTCTGTGACAGGAACGGGGCCAGATGCTGGGGATCCAGCTGGGCAAGGCAGAAAGGTCCTGGGCCTGCTGGAACATCCCGTGGAGGGGGACAGGGGGTCTGAGGGATGCGGGTCGTCTAGCCCAGGGCCTGACTCATGGCACTCCAGGTCCTCGGGTCCGGTAGGAATCTAGCGGGACTCACAACCTCCCTCGGCCGTCTCCAAAGCAAAGCTGACCCGGCGGATGACGCCAGGATCCTGGAGAGGCTCCAAGGAGAACACCCTTGCAAAGAGGTGGGAAGCTACCACGCCGCTGCTCTGTGTGCCTTTCTTTGTGTTTTAAATCCTGGCAACCAGCTTAAGTATTTTTAATTATGTTTTTAAGTAGGATTGGGTCCCGGGCGGACGGTTTGCGACCCCCCACCCACCCCCCGCAGGTCTGCTTCATTATCTGAAGAGCCCGGGTCCCCTTCCCCTCCCCTCCCCCGCCCCTGGCACCAGGGAGGCCGGGTGCTGGGGCCGCCCCAGGAGCGGGCCGGGCGGTCAGCGCAGCGTGCACCCCGCCCCGGCAGCTCCCCGCGCTGGGGGCGGAGCGGCCCGGGTGTGCCGCGAGCTCGGGTGGGGGCGCGGCGGTCGGGGTGCCGCAGGGTGCTCCACGCGGCGCCCACCCCCGCCCCGCCGCGGCCCCGGGGACGCCGCCAACCCGGGCCCCCCCACCTTCAGAAAGGCAACACACCCGCAAACCCGCCCCCAAACTCCGCTCATCTGCCCTCTGAACGTCCACCGACTCCCCGGGGACGCGGCGTAGCGCCGCCTTCAGCCCAGGTCCCGGGATCGAGTCCCAGGTCGGGCTCCCTGCAGGAAGCCTGCTTCTCCCTCTGCCTGTGTCTCTGCCTCTCTCTCTCTCTCTCTCTCTCTCTCTGTGTGTGTCTCTCATGAATAAGTAAATTAATTAATTTTTAAAAATAAAATAAAATTGAAGGTTTTGGGGTACCTGGGTGGCTCAGTGGTTGAGCGTCTGCCTTTAGCTCAGGGCCTGATCCCAGGGTCCTGGGATCCAGCCCTGCATCGGGCTCCCCACAGGGAGCCTGCTTCTCCCTCTGCCTGTGTCTCTGCTTCTCTGTGTGTGTGTGTCTCTCATGAATAAATAAACACAATCCTTTAAAATAATAAAATAAAATAGGGCAGCCCGGGTGGCTTAGCTGTTTAGTGCCGCCTTCTGCCCAGGGCCTGATCCTGGAGACCTGGGATCCAGTCCCACATCCGGCTCCCTGCATGGAGCCTGCTTCTCCCTCTGCCTGGGTCTCTGCCTCCGTGTGTATGTGTGTATCTCTCATGAATAAATAAACAAAATCTTTTAAAAAAATAATAAAATAAAATAAAACTGAAGATTTCCCCCTTGCCCAGTTGCCATTTCTTCGCCTTGCCTGCCTGAAGCATAGCCTTGATGTATTGATTTTAGATGGATAAATGTTTAAATACGCACAGATAAACAGATAGAGAGATCAAGATGATGTCTGGGAACCACAGACAATTATCACCTGTCCAGTTGGTGGGGAGGGAGGGATATCCTTCCCCCAAATCTCCATGGAGTTCCAGGTTCTTTTAATTTTTCTTTAAGATTTTATTTATTTATTTGAGAGAGAGAGGAGAACCCAAGCAAGGAGGAGGAGTAGAGGGAGAGGGAGAAGCAGACCATCTGCTGAGCAGGAAGCCCAATGCAGGGCTCCATTCCAGAACCCTGGGATCATGACCTGAGAGGAAGGCAGACACTTAACCAACTTAGCCAGACAGGCACCTTTTTTCTTTTTCTTTTTTTTTAATTTTATTTATTTTTTGGTAATCTCTACACCCAATGTGGGGCTCCAGCTCTCAACCCCAAGATCAAGAGTTGCATGCTTTCAACTGAGCCAGCTCGACACCCCTTTTGTTTTAATTCTTAATTTTCAATTAGAGGAGATTTCCAACAAGCAATAAATAATGTAGCATATACCTGTATGCCCCCAATGCATGTTAAAATTTTACACATTTGGGGTGGGGGTGCCTTCTTTGATATTGATAATGGATGTTTTCTCAGTATCACTCAAATGTAGCAGCTTCAAGTCAAATCTCCTAGGTTCAAGCCCTTTCCTCTCTCCAATCGAAACCTGTCTTATTTTAAAGTGCTGCTGTAGGATCAAGGGGGCTGCCCTGGATAAGCAGCAGAGCAGGACAAGCCTCTGGTATTTAGGTATTCGTAGGTCAAGAGGGAAGCTCCAGGAGCCTTATCTGAAATATGGGATCTTAAACAGTACTCAAAGGTCATTTGACCCTAAGGGAGGGTCCTGTGAACAGGCAGTGGAGGTAGAGAGGGTTCCATTTTACAGGGGTGCAGTCTGAAGTTCAAGAAGTCATCCACCCGGATCTCCTGGACGACTTAGTCGGTTAAACACCATCTTCAGCTCAGATGATCGAAGGGTTCTAGGATCAAGCCAGGCATTAGGCTCTCTGCTCAGCTGGGAGTCCACTTCTCCCTCTCCCTCTGCCCACTCCTCCCCACTAGCTCAAGCTCTCTCACATCCTCTCTACCTCAAATAAATAAATGAAATCTTAAAAAAAAAGAAGAGGAAGAAGAAGAAGAAAAGAAGAAGAAGAAGGAGAAGAAGAAGAAGAAAAAGAAGCCATCCACTCAAGATCGAGACTCTCCTCCCTTCCCTGGCTCTGCTTCCCTGTTTGCCTCTTTGGAAGCTGTGGATGTGCAAAAGAAGGGGTGCCTGTAGAAGGAAAGGCTGAGAAACCAATGTTCCGGACAAAAGCAAAGACGCCAGGCTATGCCCAACTTCCAGGGGAGAAAATTGCAGGGCCCTGGGTGGTCTGCTGCCCTGCCTGCTCCACAAGGGCCTCGGAGTACTTGTTAGGTCTGGGCAGAGGGTGAGCAGAGACATCCAGCAGCGCCTGTGAGGGCTGAGAATCTGTGTTCACAGGCCCTCAGGAATCAGGCAGGCTTGTATCTCTAGGCAGGCTGAAGGGTCTGCTGGTCATGGTGGAACATCCCCCTAGTCACAGACTGCAGCTCTCATGCATAGATGCCTTTCAACATCCAGGAACACACAGAGAAAAGCACACACCTTTTTGGGATCTTCCCCATACAAATGTATCTGTCAAGCTAAGCCCAGAGTTTGGGGACTCTAAAGCCAGAAATGCTGCTGCATCACCTCTTGGGCAGGTCTTCAGCCTCACTTGGGCTTTTAGCAAAGTCACAATAGTAGAAGCAGTGGGATAACAATAATTAATAATAATAATACCTTAGGAATTTTTCTATCGCAAGTGATTTTTTTCTAATCTAACTTAAACGAAAAGGATGTGGTCCCAACTTCAAGCATGAGAAGATTCAAGTATTTAAAGAAAGTGATGGTATCTCCATCACTCTGCCTTTCTCTCTTGCATGGTGGCTCCTTTCTCAGACCACACAGTGACAAAATAGCTGCCCTGACAGTTTCAAGGTCAGTGCAAAAGATCCAGCCTCCTTCCCCAACTCCTTATCCTGAGCACTGTGACTGGCCCAGCCAACGTCAGGCACCTGCCACGCACCTGCGTGCTCTGTGAGACAAGCACCATATGACACTGTCTACATCATGATCTCCTTTTATCTTTTTTCTTTTTTAAGAATTTATTTATTCATGAGAGACAGAGAGAGAGAGAGGCAGGCAGAGGGAGAACCAGGCTCCATGCGGGCAGCTGGACGTGGGACTCAGTCCCAGGTCTCCAGGATCACTCCCTGGGCCAAAGGCAGGCACTCAACCGCTGAGCCACCCAGGTGTCCCTCATTTTTTCTTTCTTTCTTTCTTAACTCTATCTTCAAGTGTATGTCATATACTTCAGCTCATAGTTATTTGTTCTTACTTAATAACTGTCTTTCCCATTAGATTATAAGCTCCATGGGGGCAGGGACTTTGTGTTTCTTACTCATTGCTGTGTCCCCAGTGCCTACAATAAACCTAGAAAAGCCTAGGCACTAAAATACTTTTTTTAAAGTTTTTTTTTAAAGATTTTATTTATTTATTCATGAGAGACACACACAGAGAGAGGCAGAGACACAGGCAGAGGGAGAAGCAGGCTCCATACAGGGAGCCCGATGGCGGGACTCAATCCCGGGTCCCCAGGATCATGCCCTGGGCTGAAGGCAGGTGCTAAACCACAAGACACCCAGGGATCCCCTAAAATACTTATTTTTTAAAAATTCGTATTTATTTATTTGAGAGAGAGAAAGATAGCCAGAGAGAGAGCATGAGGAGGGGGCAGAGGGAGAAGCAGGTTCCCTGCAGTGCAAGGAGTCCGAGGTGGGGCTCCATCCCAGGACCCCAGGATCACGACCTGAACCAAAGGCACCTAGCTGACTCAGCCACTCAGGTACCCCTAAAATATTTATTGGAAAGAATGAAGTTTTAGCCTCCAGTTGTTCTCACCTTCCAACCAGCTCGATTTTTTAGCCAGTTTCCCTATAATGGAGGAAGTCTTATCTTACCTCTTTTCCAAAGCTCCTTTCAAACTCCTGAGCGTCCCATCCCTAGAAACAATCAATTGGCCAGTCTGCAGTTGGGGATCATGCTGCCATTCCACTATCTCCCTTCTCTTTTTATCCCCTTTCTATTTCTTTTTTAAGATTTTATTTATTTATTCATGAGAGACAGAGACAGAGAGAGAGAGAGAGAGAGAGAGAGGCAGAGGGAGAAGCAGGCTCCATGCAGAGAGCTGGACATGGGACTCGATCCAGGGTCTCCAGGATCTCGCCCTGGACTGCAGGTGGGGCTAAACCGCTGTGCCACTGGGGCTGCCCCTCCCTTCTCTATTTCTTAAACACTGTATAAGAAACACTAAAATGGAAACTATGGAAACCCAGAAGGAAAACTGCCCACAGACCCACCCAAGATTAAAGCAATGCTTTCCGTTGTCTGTGTCACTAGCTTCTCATTGTGCGCAGATTTGTTTTCATAGATTTGCAATAACATCCAACATAAAACATTAGGTTACGGACTTTTAGTACAAGCTTTCTCAGTTTTGTTGTGGACCAAGTTAGCTTCCTCTCTTACCTTTCTACTTCCTTCCCAGTCCCCGCTGCCAAGGTGGCAGTCTGGTGTATAGCCTTCTACAAGGTTCTCTCTGCTTACAGGCCATATACAAACAAAAAGTCCATATTTGGGAAAAAGCGAGCTGGTAGTAGTGTTAAATGGTTCATCATGGGGTGCCTGGGTGGCTCAGTCAAGTAGGCAGGCGTCCAACTCTTGATTTCTGATCGGGTGGTGATCTCAGGGTCATGAGATCGAGCCCCGAGCTGGGCTCTGTGCTGGTTGTGTTGGGCTCTGTGACTGCTTAAGATTCTCTCTCTTCGGGATGCCTGGGTGGCTCAGTGGTTAAGAATCTGCCTTTGGCTCAGGATGTGATCCCGGGGTCCCAGGACGGGGTCCCACATCGGGCTCCCCCACAGGGAGTCTGCTTCTCCCTCTACCTGTGTCTCTGCCTCTCTCTCTCTCTCTCTCTCTCTCTCTGTGTGTGTCTCTCATGAATAAATAAATAAAATCTTAAAAAAAAAAAAGATTTTTCTCTCTTTTCCCCTCCCCGCCCCTTCCCACTCGAGCTCTCTCTCGTCCCTCTCTTAACAAAAAATAAAATAAAATAAAGCTGCATCATACTATAGACACTAGACATTTGTCCACCTCTGATGCTCCTCACTTGTATCATGAAAACCCTCCAGGGCACTGAGAGCAAAGCTCACTCATTCTTTTTCATAGCCACATAATATTTTATGTATAGCTATATCATCACCATTTACCTTTCATCCTGGAGGGAAATATTCCCAGATTTTTAGCACCTCAAAAAACATTTTAATAAGTATCTTTGTACATTCATCCTTAAGTCCCAGGATAAAATCTTGGGAGCATGGTTGTGGGACACAGACTATGTTTTTTGTTGTGTTCTGTTTATATTTTAATATGTATTGCCAAATTTCTTTTCCCCCGAAGCTGCAACAATTCATATTTCCACCAACTATGTATGAGACTGCCTTCCCCACCGCTGCTTACCAACAAGAACTAGGTGACATCACCCATTTTAATTTTTGCTAATCTGATGGGCAGAAAGAGGCTTTTCATGCAGCTCTAATTTACATTTGTCTGGACCAAGAGTCATATTGAGTTTCTTTTCGTGTGTTTTTTGGCTGTTTGGGTTTCCTCTTCAGTGAAATGTCTGGTTGTATGCTCAGCCCATTTGGGGGGCCCTTTGACTATGCACTTATCTCAGTGCATCATAATTATTTGTCCAAAATGCCGTGGGTTCCACCTGGGAGGGAGGGGCCAGATCTTATTCCTGGCAACAGCACCAGCGCCCAGCACACAGCAGGATTTCAGGAAACACTGAATAAAGGAAGGAGCCTCCACCCACCGCCCTGGGAGTCTCTGTTCTGCAGCCCTCAGGCCCAGTCACCTGGGCAGGCTGGTATGCCCCTCAACGGGAGGACCCGAGAATGTTCCCACACTGGGATTATCTGTTTCTCTCTCTCAGCCAACTGTCACAGGAATCTCTCACCAGGATCTTTGAAGGGCCCCCTGGCAAAGCTGAGCAGAATCTCACCATAAATGCTCCCAGCAAGCCCTGGGCCTCCCCTTCCTCCTCTCTCCTCTTTCCTCCAGGAGAGGAAGGCCCACCCACAGCCCCTTTGCCTGTGGAGCACCTGGCCCAGGAAGGTCAAGTTCTTCTCTTCAGGAAGCTATCCTCAAACTCCTTCCTGCTGTGAATGCACCGGAGCTGGAGGAAAGGGATTGGGACCTCCCAGTGACTACCCCAAATTGCTTCTCCCTAGGGCTTGCTCATGTGGTTTGGCTGGATAGAGAGGAGTAGAGTTGAACAATGGGAATGTCTCACCTACAGGAGGGCTGAAGTGGGCAGCAGTTGTTTCCCTCTGAGAGGGTGGGGGTGGAGAGATTCCCCCTTTGGATCTCCAAAGGGACCCCCATTCCCAGCTCGGGGAACATGTTGGCCTCAGCCCCAGCATTACCTGGGACTAAACTCATTCATCCAACTTAGTGGGCATCTGATATGTTCCAGGCACTGTTGCAGGTGCTGGAGATACACAATGATCAAACAGGCAAAAATTCTTGCATGAGTGGAGCTGACATTGTCACAACTACTTAACTCTACCCTTGAAGTGTGAAAGCAGCCATACACCATATGCAAACGATGGCCGGGGCTGTGTTCCAATAAAACTTTATTTATAGACACTGAAATTTGAATTCCGTATAGTTTTCTCGCATCCTGAAATATTAGTCTTCTTCTGCTTCCCTCCCCCAACCATCTTTAAAAATGTATACACCTGCCTTGTCTCTGCCTCTCTCTCTGTGTATCTCTCATGAATAAATAAATAAAATCTTAAAAAAAAATGTATACACGGTTCTTAGCTGGAGGGGGGGCATATCAAAACAGGTGGTGCCAACCTCTGTTCTAGATAATAAACAGTGAGACTTACACAATACAAATATGTGCCAAGGCCATTCTAGTGCTTACGTGAGTTGACCCCTTTCGTCCTTGTAATAAACCCTGGAAGGCACGCCACCACCACTGGCTCCACTTTCCAGAGAAGGAAAGAGGCATACAGAAAGGAGTAAGTTACCCAACTGTGGGGGCAGGATTTAAATCTGGAATCCAAAGAGTATGCTGGCACCATAGTCTACCTCCTCTTGCAAAAAGCCAACAGACTAATAAGTTGTCCTTGGTTAGTACCTACTACGTGCTAGACAGGCTAGCCACAAGACATACCAAAAAGGAATTAAACTCCAAACAAGGGGTACCTGAGTGGATCAGTGGGTTAGGTGTCTGCCTTCGGGCCTTCTGCTGGGGGCCGAGAACCTGCCATTCCCCCTGTCTGTGCTCTATAATGCTCTCTCTGTGTCAAATAAAAAAAAAAAATCTAAAAATAAAATAAAATAAAACTCTAAACAACCTTGGCAGACAGGTGTTCTCCTCCCCACATGGGTGGGGTGTCCTGACCTTGAGAGACTTCACTCTGCTCCTCTGGCTCTCAGCTTCTCTGCCTTGCCTGCCTCCCAGCTCCAGACACCTCCAACCACACTGCTCCTGGGGTGGGGGGTGTCCCACGTGCTGGCCACATTTCAACTGGAATTCCACTGCCAGAGTGAGGCTGGCATCCTCTGAACACCCCCAGGTATCGGAGGGGGTAAGATTCAGAGTTTAAACAGCCCCAGGAGAGAGACAGCCTGGGGTGGGGGTGGGAGGGGGGCAGGAGCAAGCCTTTAGTGGAGGGAGACACGGAGGGGTGGGGAGGCCCTCACTGCAGGGAAGCCGCCCCCTCCCCAAAGCCTCTGCCTCGGGGTCCTTAAGCGAGGAGGAGGAGGGAAGCAGGTGAGTGTTCTACGACTCCCAGAGCGTGGGGGAAATGCTTCTGGCATTAAACAAAGCCTTTTTATATTTAAACTGCCAGCCCAGGATTTTCAGAAAAGTTTCCCCAAGCGTCACTGAGTGTGTGTGCACAAAAAATTATACACCGGTGTATAAACACAGTTGGATGCAGAAACACACACGTGTGCACGTGAGTCCACGCCCGGCAGGTCCAGGCCCGGCCACGCGCGCCCGCGAGTCCCGCCGCCCCACGCCCGCCCACGGGGGCGCGGGCTCCACCGGGAATTCCGGAGCCGCAGGAGCCGGGGCCGAGGAAGCCGCCGCAGCGGGGGCGCAGATCGGCCCGCCCCGGCCTCGGAGCCACCCCGCGGGCGGTGGGGGAGGACCGGGCGGCGGGGCCAGACCCCACGGCCGAGGGGCCGGCGCGGGGGGCGGCGCAGGGGGCGGCGGGGAGGGCGGGGAGGGGGGGGACGTGCGGCCTGGCCCGGGGGCGGGGCGGGGCGGCCGCCCAGGGTGTCACGACCCGAGCCCCAGACCTCTTTGCCCTCACGGAGGAGGCTGGGGGCGCGGGGCTCGGGGGCTCGGAGCCCCGGTGTGACTCCTTAGGCCTGGAGTCCTCCCACTCTGAACAGCGGCCCCTGGGCCCTCACGGGCCACAGCACTTGGGTATTATTATTATTTTTTTAAGATTTTATTTATTTATTAGAGACACAGAGAGAGAGAGAGAGGCAGAGACACAGGCAGAGGGAGAAGCAGGCTCCATGCAGGGAGCCCGACGTGGGACTCGATCCTGGGTCTCCAGGATCACACCTGGGCTGAAGGCCCCGCTAAACCGTTGGGCACCTGGGCTGTCCTTATTATATATATATATATATTTTTTTTTTTTTAAGATTTATTTATTTATTTATGATAGACAGAGAGAGAGACAGAGAGGCAGAGACACAGGAGGAGGGAGAAGCAGGCTCCATGCTGGGAGCCGGAGGCCGGACTGCATTCCGGGACCCCAGGATCACGCCCTGGGCTGAAGGCCGAGCTAAACCGCTGGGCACCTGGGCTGCCCTTATATTTTTATTTTTTTTCCTTATTATATTTTTAAATGTGAGTTCTTTTGGCTGGAGTCTGGGCCCTGCTGATGAGCACAGGAGCCCCAAAGCCAAGGCCTGGTTCAGAAAGAGCCCAGAAGAGCCTGATCAGGGTTTGGTGAAGGAGAACCTCTGTTCTCTCCCCTGACTACACACCCAGCGCTTCCCTCTGCTTGCCCCACCTGCCCAGCCCCTGAAGGCATTCCCCACCCTAATCATGAGTGTCCCAGACCTTTGTGTCCTGGGTTTCAAAAGCAGCAGTGCTCCTCCTTCCCTGGCTCCCCAGGGGAGTCACACCACTCAACCCTCCCTTTTTTTTTTTCATCAAACTGGCCAATTCTACTTACCCTCTAACTCTGCCTGAGGATTCCGGTGGGAGCACCTAGGTACACATGGAGGCTTTGAATTGAGTCCACCCATGCACCACCCTGAAATAGGTTTGGGGTGAATTTTTGGCATTTGCAATGAAAAGAGAGCCTTGGCCAATAGACTTAAAGAAAGTAGATGATGCTGAGCTCAGGGGACCTCTTCCCAAACTCCACAGCGAAGCCACACAAAAGTGGACCTGAGAGCCCCGTGTCTCCCAACCCTGGGCACCTTTTCCGATGACTCAGTCTTGCAAGCAAATAGCATTGTTTTCCAAGGCGACATTCAAGCCACCAAGTCAAAAGCTACCCATTCCTTTTTTGGCCTTAACTCACTGAATACCATTCATGTGCCAGGTCTGTCATGTGAATGAATCCTGCCGGCAGCTCTGCCTCCATACTCCACAACTCCAATCTTGAAGACAAGACCGGGGAGGTGACAGAACTGGCCCAGGTCTCCCAGCTGGTCCATAACAGAGCCAGGATTCAACCTTAGCCCTGGTGTCTCCTGTCCACCAGCATGCGTGATGCTGGGGCCTTAAACCTGGGAGGTCAGCCTTCTCTAATCCCCAAGGGATTCTAGTGTGTAGCCGGGATGAGAGCCATAGCACTAAATGTCAGATAGAGATTTTTCCAGTCCAAAGTTAGCAAGCAGGGGTCCCTGGGCCCAGTCTGGCACACTGGCATGTTTTCTTTGCCCCCACCCCATACAGTGTTTATTGTACATGATTTTGAATTCACTGCCAAGAGGTAAAAAATCAGGGAACTTCAGGCAGCCCGGGGGGCTCAGCGGTTTAGCACCGCCTTCAGCCCAGGGTGTGATCCTGGAGACCCTGGATCGAGTCCCACGTCGGGCTCCCTGCATGGAGCCTGCTTCTCCTTCTGCCTGTGTCTCTGCCTCCCTCTGTGTGTGTGTGTGTGTGTGTGTGTGTGTGTGTGTGTGTGTGTTTCTCATGAACAAATAAATAAAATCTAAAAAAAAATCAGGAAACTTCACACCAAAATCCAGATTTCTAACATCTTCTATAGTTGGAGAATTAGACGATGAAGGACAGATTTACACAAGACAGCAGTGACAGTTGGCTGGAGCAGAGGGACAGGATGGAGCTGCTCAGGCCTGGCACAAGCCACCAGTTCAGGGCCTCATCCCCTCCATCACACTGGCTGACATTCCCATTCTGACCTTGCCCAGGGCACAGATGTGGAACCTGATGTCAGAGAGGCCAGAGGTTTGTCCAGATACCCACAGGTTAGGTTCAAGGCACAGAACTGAGACTGAGAAGAAACTAGGTCTCCAAGCTCTCATTTCCTGTTCCAGAATCTTACAGGATGTCTAGTTCAGAGGGCTGGGAGGCTCCAGCAAATGAGTCAGCATCTGGGTAGATAATTTCAATATCCCAACAATTACAGGTGGGTACATTATGCGCTGCATTTAGCTACCTGTTGAGAACTGTTAAGGGTCACAGTGGAAATCCATAGGTAAAAGGAAATGTGCTGTGGTGGGAGCTGGGGCAGACCCTGAGGAAACAGATGCCCAAGTGAAGACAGTCTGATTCACGCTCTCAGCCCCTTAGAATGAGGGCATAAGTAGGGGTCTCCTCTCTCATCCTACAGAAGGGCAAACTGAGGCTGGAACCGTCTTAGCCAGCAGAAGGTGGAAGCCAGGAGAAACCTTGGGACTTGAACTTGTTCAGAGCTGGCAGATGGGTTTCATCTCATGTGCCATCTGTGATCAAGTGGTCCTGCTGCCTGGGGCCTGGGGTCTCCAGGTGGGCCCAGCAGGAAAGAAGGCCAGGCTCTGTTGGTATGTCTGCCATGGGCTGGGTATGGAGAACAGGGCAGGGAGATGGAAAAGTCTCTCAGACTGAGAAGATGTGCCAAGGCCTGCAGGGCCCACAGAGAGTCAGATACACAAAGATTTCAGAGGAGGAGGACAGACTCGGGAATAGAGCTCACACAGGCTGCAGAGAAGGGACAGGCCTGGTGAGGATGCTGTCCCAGATGCCCCAGCCAAAGAAGATGATTCTGGCACATGGAGATGGGGGGCTAAGGGACTCAGACACCCTGCCCCCACCCCGCTGCCTGCCCAGTACAGGCCAGATTAAAGATATCTGTGGGTGGGCAGCTGGGAGTGATGCCTTCTATCTTTACAAGTCAGCCTGGGAGCTGCTAAACCTTTTATTGGTCCTCAGCTCTCTTTTCATGGGGGGAAAAAAAGACACAGCGGCTCAGGAGGCCTGAGGGCAATATGGGTGTGAAGAGTCAAAGGGCACAAGGAACTCTAGGCCTGTTTCTGTCTGTGGTCTAGGGAACCATGTCCCCCACCTTTCGGGCCCAGGGGTGGAGGGCTGACAGTGTGGCCTCTAAGCAGACCAGATTTGCTGGATCTTCTTACCGCTGAGCCAGGCTCAGAGTGGCGGTTATGATTAGAGCCTGCAGAGGATGCAGGAAATGTGGGCGGCAATCCTCCCTTCTGGGGTAAGGAGGTAGATCAAGGATACCTATTGAGTTTCTGGATACAAGTCTCTCCAGTGAGGGCCACAGGACCCCGAGAAGTCCCTCCTTGCCCATGCAGGCCTCTGAGCTCAGGGAATAGTGTGCAGATACACCTGGCTGTTAGCATGGAACAAGTGATGTCGTGGCAGCCTCTGGGGGTTGCTGGTACAGGTGTATATACGCCCAGGATACCAGACCACTCAGAGTCCCGGGCTCTCGTCCCCTCCCAGGACTCCAGGCACAATCTCACGTCCTTCTGGGGCTGCCTGGCACGGGCAGGCCATGGGACCCGGGACTATAGGAAGAGCAGGGCCCTCCTCACTCTTCGCCATTTCCGAGCTGTGCGTCCTTGGACAAGTTGCTCACCGCTGTGAACCTGTGTCTCCTGCCCACCGCACAGGGCTGCGACGAAGGCCAGAAGAGGAAACGGACTGGCAGGACGAGCCACAAACAACCTTAGGCTAAGTGCATTTTGAACCTGGTTCGCAAACAGATCTCCCTGGAGGCCTGTGTTCCGAGCTGGGGGTGCTCCAGCACGCAAGCCAAGACCGGCCCCAAAGACAGGCTCAGTGTGGCAAGGGAGGCCAATCCTGAACAGATCATTTCAGCAGCGTGGCAGCCAAGTCGCAGAGGCGGCTGCTGTGTGCCCCGGGCAGCAGAGTGGCAGGAAGGGAGGAGGCAGCACCGCCGAGGTTGCTTGGAATCAGCTTTTGTCTGGATTTGAATCCTGGCCCTGCTGCTTACCAGCTGTGTGACCTTGAGCAAGTTACTGAACCTCTGAGAATCTCTATTTTCATATCTGTAAAATGAGAAGAGTCATGGCCAACATTTAGTGAATGCCAACTACGTTCCAGGAAATGCAATAAACCCTTCGTTCATTTTATTCTTTAAATTTTAATATTTAAAAAAAATGTGTTTATTTGAGAGAGAGAGACAGCATGAGCAGGAAGGGCAGAGGGAGAGGGAGAGAGAGAATCTCAAGCAGACTCCTTGCTGAGCACAGAGACCAACACAGCGGTCGATCCCAGGACCATGAGATCATGACCTAAGCCAAAACCAAGAGTTGGAGGCTTAACCAACTGAGCCACTCAGGTGCCCCAATTCATACATGTTAAACCATTCCTTAAAACCACTCTAGGATGCAGGTACTATTTTAGTGCCAGTGAGCAGATGAGGACGTAAGGCCCAGAGAAGCAAAGCACTTTTGCTGAGATAATATCGAAGGTAGGTAGCAGAGCCAGGCTGACCCGACAAGGTCCCTGATCCTTACCTTCCGGGGTCAGTGAGGAGAGCAGTGACACATGGAGCGGGTTTGGCACCAAGTTTGGCACACGGGAAGCTCACGGCCCATATTCGCTGCTGGTAGGGCTGATGGTAGGGGTGTGAGTTGACTGGGGCTGCCATAGACGGCACGGATTAGATATTAGAACTGTGTGTTCTCAAAAAAAAAAAAAAAAGAACTGTGTGTTCTCACCAATCTGCAGGCTGCAGGTCAGAGATCAGGGTGTCAGCAAGGCTGCTCTCTTCTGAGGCCTCTGTCCTTAGACTGCAGCTGGCAACCTCTCCCTGTAGGTTCACCTCGTTTTTCACCTGCAGCTTCTGTGTCCGGGTCTCCTCCTCCTGTAAGGACATCAGACACATGGCTTAGGGCCCAATGACCTTGTTTTAACTCAATTGTCTCTGTAAGACCCTGTTTCTAAATGCAATCACATTCTGAGTTACCTGGGGGAGGGGGGGTGGTTAGGACTTCAGATACCAAATTTGAGGGGACACACTGAGCCCATAACAGTGGAAGATGAGGTCGCCTGTAGGCATGACAGGGGCAGAGAAAGACCCCTGGAGGAGAGGTGCTGGCTGCCCAGATGCCCCCTGGCCCTGCGGACCTGGCTATCCAACCCCCCAGAGCCCTGATGGGTAGTAAGAGGACAAGCTTGGCCATGGGCCCCAGACACCAGGTCAGTGCTACCTCCAGAGGGTGGCACCTACGGGAAGGGTTCCCTCCCCCAGGCTTCACCCACTCAGCCCCCCAGGACGGTGGAGCCAGTCTCCCCAAACTTGCTTCTATGAGGAGCTTATCCCCAGGGCTAGAAAGGGGACATGGGCCCCAGTTGCCACCCAGATAGCTTGCCATCATCCCTCTCACCCAGTTGGATCATGGACCAAGAACACACTCGTGGGATCGAGAAGCTGCCTCCAGCTCTTGCTCTTCCTCAGGAAGACATTCTCAAACCTCCTTGGGAGTTCTGTCTGCCAAGAAACAATGACAATAAAGGGATCCCTTAAACTCACCCAGGGACTCAGGGCTTTTCCACATTTGTTTTATTTCAGCCTTGCAGTCGGCTGGGTTTGGCCAGTCCTGGAATGCATGTTGACCACAGCCCCAGGCGTGGCCTTGATGCCTTCAGGACTCAAATCCCAGAGCTGCCACCACAGCCGGATTTGGGCTCACCCAGGAGTGAGGGGGCTTCCCACCAGTGTCAGCTGCTGCCTCCCCCCGCCAGCTCGCTGCCACCACCATCCCTGTCCTCTGAACAGCTAACAGCTTGCCTCCTGGGTGGTCTCCTGGCTTGTTCCCCACAAGGCAGCCAGAGGGACCATCCCGTACATCACAGCATCAGTCCCCAACATAAAGGCTGTTAGGCGAGCCCATACCCGACCTGATGCTGACCCCAGCCTCCTGCACAGCCTGGCCACACGCTTGTGCCCTCTGCCTGGGATGCTGGGGTGCGGAGGGCGCTCTCACTTCCTGCTGGCTCCCGCGGTTCTCACAAGCCCCTACTTCTCCCAGGCGCTTTGAATTTCTGGGTCTTCTGGGTACCCACTGCGTAGCTGATGCACGTGCCCACATTCTCAGTTTCTTCTGCAGCTATGGCCTGTGTCTGTCTGGATCATTCAGTGGAGAATGTCTGCCTCTTGAGTTCACCGTAGGCTCAAAAAGAACTAGGGAATCATTTATTCTGCCCAGACGTCTCTGAGCTGTGAGACCTCCTGCCTCCCAGCTGCCCCACTGTGTCCTTGGGAATATTTCAGGCAGAACCAGGGCTGAACTTGGGGCCAAGGGCCTAGGGAGGTGCAAACACTCTGCCCAGGTGTGCACATCCTGTGATAGGCTTGGTCGGCCCCACCTGCCCTGGACATGCTGAAGCTCCTGCTGCCCTCTCAGGGAACAGACTTAACCTCCTAAAGGGCTTCTCAAGGTCACCGTATTAGTTTCTTATTGCTGCTGTAACAAATCCCCACAAATAGACACCTAAAACAACACAAATTTATTTGTGTTGGCAGCCCCAGTCAACTCACACACCTACCATCAGCTCTACCAGGAGCAAATATGGGCCATGAGCTTCCTGTGTTGGCACAGGAACCTGTGTTGGTGCCAAGCCTGCTCCATGTGTCACTGCTCTCCTCACTGACCCCGGAAGGTAAGGATCAGGGACCTTGTTGGGTCAGCCTGGCTCTGCTACCTACCGTCTATGTCTGGTCTTACAGACTCAGAGGACAGAAGTCTGAAATGAGTCTCAATGGGGTGAAATCAAGGTGTTCACAGGACTGTATTCCTTCTGGAGACTCTAGGGGAGAATCCATTGCCTTGTCTTTTCTAGCCTGCAAAAGCCACATACATTCCTTGGCTCATGGCCTCTTCTTCTATCTTCAAATCCAGCAGCAGAGCATCTTCAAATATCTGACTTCTATCTCCTCTTCTCTCTCTCTTTCACTTTATCATTTTTTTAAAATCTTTTTTTTTAAATATTTTATTTATTTATTCGGCAGAGAGAGAGAGAGCACAAGCAGGAGGAGTGGGAGAAGGAGAAGCAGGCTCCCCACTGAGTAGGGAGCCCAATGTGGGGCTTGATCCCAGGACCCCAGGATCATGACCTGAGCCAAAGGCAGATGCTCAAGCAACTGAGCCACCCAGGCACCCAGGCACCTCTCTCACTTTCACTTTATAGGACTTTTGTGATTGCATTGGACCCACCAGGATAACCAAAGAAAATCTCTTTATCTTTTTTAAAAGTTGTATTTATATATGAGAGAGAGAGAGTAGAGGAGGGGAGGGGCAGAGAAAGAAGGAAAGAATCTCAAGCAGACTCCATACTGAGCATGGAGCCTGATGAAGGGTCCTGAGCTGAAACCAAGAGTCAGACACTCAACCAACTGTGCCACTCAGGTGCTTTGAAAATCTCTTTATATTAAAGTCAGCTGATAGCAACTTAAAAGATGTTATTTTTATTTATTTTAGAGACAGAAAGTGAGAAGGAGAGAGAGAGAGAGCACGCATGTGCATGCAAGCAGAAGGAGTATGAGAAGCAAACTCCCTGTTGAGCAGAGAGCTCAATGCAGGGCTCAAGATCAGGACCCTGGGATCACAACCTGATCAGAAGGCAGACGCTCCACCACTGAGCCACCCAGGCATCTCTGATAGCAATTTCAATTGCATCTGCAACCTTAACCCCCCTTGTCATCTTACACACCACATTCACAGATTCCAGAGCCTGGACATAGACATTGCCTATCACAGGGAGGGGCATCATGGCCCAGATAGAGAAGGTGCACAGGTGGCAGGTGAGTCAGCCCTGGATGCAACCACCTGGGCTCACGTTCTCCATTTAACAGCCATGTGACCTTGGGCGTGTACCTTTACTGCACTTGAGTCTCCTCATTTTTATTTTTATTTTTTTAAATATTTTATTTATTTATTCATGAGAGACACAAAGAGAGAGAGAGAGGCAGAGACACAGGCAGAGGGAGAAGCAGGCTCCATGCAGGGAGCCTGACATGGGACTCGATCCCAGGACTGCAGGATCACACCCTGGGCTGAAGGCAGCACTAAAACACTGGGCCACCAGGCCTGCCTGAGTCTCCTCATTTTTAAAATGCCTAGCTGGCTCATTCAGAAGAACGTGTGATTATTGATCTTGGGGTCATAAGATTGAGCCCCACATTGGGTGTAGAGATTACTTGAATAAATAAATATTTAAAAAATAAAATAAGGAGCATCTTGGTGGCTCAGTTGGTTGAGCATCTGACTTGAGATTTTGGCCCTGACCTGTATTTGGCTCAGGTCATGATGTCATGAGTTGTGGGATCCAGCTCCATGGTGAGTTCTGTGTCCAGCTCAGAGTCTGCTTAAGATTCTCTCCCTCTCCCTCTGCTCCTCCCCTCACTCTCTCTCTAAAATCAATAAATCTTTAAAAAAAATAGGATAAAATAGAATAAAATAAAATGGGGGACAATGTGATAGCTTTGTGCAATGGAATACTTCTCAGTAAGGAAAAGGAATGAACTACTGATCCACAGAGCAAGGTGAATATATATCAAAATATATTTTGATAATAATCAAAATTATTATGAGTGGGGGCATCTGGGTGGTTCAGTCGGTGAAGTGTCTGCATTCGGCTCAGGTGATGATCTCAGGATCCTGGGATCGAGCCCCATGTCAGTCTCCCTGCTCCATGGGGAGCTTGCGTCTCCCTCTCCATCTGTACCTCTCCCTGCCTGTGCTCTCTGGCTCTACCTCTCTGTCAAATAAATAAATAAAAGCTTAAAAAATTATGATGAATGAATAAAACCAGACCAAAAAAGTATATATTGCATGATTTTGATTGTATAACATTCTAGAAAATGCAGATGAATTTATGATAACAGGGATGCCTGAATGGCTCAGCAGTTGGACGCCTGCCTTCAGCTCAGATTGGCTTAGGTCTTGATCTTGGGATCCAGGATCAAGTCCCACATCGGGCTTCCTGCTGGGAGCCTGCTTCTCCCTCTGCCTGTGTCTCTGCCTCTCTCTCTGTATCTCATGAATAAATAAATTTTTAAAAAAAGAGAGAGAATTTATGATAACAGAAAGCAGATCAGCAGTCACTCGTGGACAGAAGCCAGGACCATGGGTGAGAATGATGCATCACAAGGGGCCCAAGGAAATGTTTGAGGGTGATGGATACGTTCCTGTCTTGATTGTATTGATTTGCACTGATATATGTGTGTGTAGGTGTAAGTGTGTGTTTGCAAAGACGTCAAATTATATACTTTAAGAGGTATAGTTTATTCTATTCAATTATCCTGCAATAAAACTATTAAAAGTATGAGAAGATTGTAGTTCCCCTCGTAGGGCGGTGGTGTAGATTAAATGAGTTCATTCATGAAAAACCATAGGCCAATACCTGGCACATAGTAAATACTCAGAAAGCATTAGCCAGCATCATCATTAGTGTTGTTGTCATGGTTAAGCAGCAGTGCTTCTCTGCTCTGGCTGCACCTTTGGATCACCTGGCAGGCATTTTTAAAGCACCAATACCTGCCCCTCCCCCCCGCCCCGCACAGAGGGTGGCTCTGCTGACCTGAGGCGGGGACCATGGCTGGACATTTGTAAAGATGCGCACATGATTTGATAGGATTTGAATGGTCAGGGTTTTTCTTCACTGTAACAACATCCATCTAGTCCCACGATGTGGAAACTATGTCAGTATTTTCCAGATAGTTCTGTTGTGCAGGCCAGGCCCTGTGGAGCGACAGCTCTGGCCTCATTCATGCATCATCCTTCAGCGATTGTAACCAACTACATCGTGCAGCCCTGACCGGATGCTGGGGGGTTAAAGGGGAGCCCCCATCCCTTCCCTCCAGGATGATGCCTGGTCCAAGGGGAGAGAGGGGTGAGAAAACAGACCCAGGCGGTGAGGAAAGGGCCACTGGAGGCACACAGCAGATTCTGCGGGGACGGGGAGGAATTGGAGAAGGCTCCACACAGGAAGAGGTGACATTTTTACAGGGCCTTGAAGAATGTGCAGGAATTTGGCAAGGAGAGGAGGAGGAAGAGGGGAAGGACGAGGGGAGGGGGACAAGATGATCACGTGTGTATTGGTTATCCGTGGCTGTGCAACAAATCACTCCAAAATTGAGCAGCTGAAAACAACCAGGGTATCATCGTGTTCACAGACTCTGCAGTTCAGGAGTTTGGAGAGGGCAGAGTGGAGACAGCTTGTCTCTGCTCCTCCATGTCCGGGGCCTCAGCTGGAAAATTTGCAGCCACAGCAACTGCAAACTGAGGGCTGGGATCATCTGAAGTCCCACTCACAGGTCTCACTTCGCCAGGAGGACGCAAGAATGAGGTCTGCCGGCCAGATCCCTTCAAGGGATCTGTCCATGTGGCTTGAGCTTCCTCAGATCGTGGCCACCTCAGGGTGGGGGACAGGAACCGCAGGGCTCTATTAATGAGTATTCCAGGGGAAAAGATAAAAGCCGCACTCCCTCTGGTCCCTTGGCCTCAGAAGTCACAAAGCATCAGAGCGCCTGGGTGGCTCAGTCAGTTGAGCTCCCTACTCTTGATTTTGGCCCAGGTCAAGGTCTCAGGGTCGGGGATAGAGCCCTGCGTGGGGGCTCCTCACTTAGCCTGGAGTCTGCTTGTCCCTCTCCCTCTGCTGCTCCCCTCCACTCATGCTCTCTCCCTCTCTAAATCAATCAAATCAGTCAATAAAATCTTTTTAAAAAGTGGTACGTGGGTGGGCCAGTCATTGAGCATCTGCCTTCAGCTCAGGAAATGATTCCAGGGTCCTGGGATGAAGTCCCACATTGGGCTCCCTGGAGAGTATCTGCTTCTCCCTGTCTGTGTCTCTGCCTCTCTCATGTGTCTTTCATGAATAAATGAATACAATCTTAGAAAAAAAAAAAAAAGGAAGTCATAAAGCATCGTCCCCATTGCATCCTATTGGTAGAAGCGGTCTTAAGCCCACCCAGATTCAAGAGGAGGGGCCATGGACCCTGGCTTGTGGAAGGTCACCTTTAAGAACTGCTCAGTGTGTTCAGGGAATAATCACAATAAGGAGAGGGTACAACACCTTGCAGAAGTATTGAGAGGTTATGATACTCCAAAGACCATTCTAAACTCTCCTCATATATTAATTCATAGTCCCCCCTCTCCAAGGCATGTCACTACCCTTATTTTCTAGCGCATGAAACCTGAGCAAAGTCAGAGAGTCTATAGAGGAGCTGAGATTTGACAGCCTGACTCCGATACCCAGGCTCTAACCACTACACAGCACTACCTCCCATCTGCAGAGACCAGTGTGGCTGGATCCCGGGATGCCTGTGGCATCTGGGCATGCCCACAGAACTGCAAGGCCCTTGTCAGACACATGGGAAAGTCTGGCCTTCATCGCAAAAACGGTGCAGAGCCAGCGAGGTGTTGTAAGCAGGCAAATAACACGACCAGATCTATGTCACAGAGCAATCCCACTAGAGACTGGTGGAGAATGGACTGGAAGATGTAAAGCCACAGATGGGGACATTAATCAGCAAGCCAGTGCAAGGACTGGAATATTGAGGACCAGGACGAGGAGAAGGGTGGGTTTGGGGGAGCCAGGAAGTGCCAGTCCTTGGGATGTTCCACAGCCATTAAATATCACGATTTTGAAGACTATTTGGCCACTTGGAAACATTCTTGGAATATGTAATTTTAAGTTTCATTTAAAACAAAAAAGAGGGCAGCCCGGGTGGATCAGTGGTTTAGTGCCACCTTCAGCCCAGGGTGTGATCCTGGAGACCCAGGATGGAGTCCCACGTCAGGCTCCCTGCATGGAGCCTGCTTCTCCCTCTGCCTGTGTCTCTGCCTCTTTCTGTGTGTCTCTCTCATGAATAAATAAATAAAATATTTAAAAAATTAAAAAAAAATTTTTAAGTAAAACAAAAAAGAGGGGGGATCCCTGGGTGGCTCAGGGGTTTAGCGCCTGCCTTTGGCCCAGGGCACGATCCTGGAGTCCCGGGATCCAGTCCCACATCGGGCTCCCAGCATGGAGCCTGCTTCTCCCTCCTCCTGTGTCTCTGCCTCTCTCTCTCTCTCTATGTCCATCATAAATAAATAAATAGATAAATAAATAAATAATAAAATAAAATAAAATAAAATAAAATAAAATAAAATAAAATGAGGGATCCCTGGGTGGCTTGGTGGTTTAGCACCTGCCTTTGGCTCAGGGCGTGATCCTGAAGTCCCAGGATTGAGTCCCACATCGGGCTCCCAGCATGGAGCCTGCTTCTGCCTCTGCCTGTGTCTCTGCCTCTCTTCTTTCCGTCTCTCATGAATAAATAAATAAAATCTTAAAAATAAATAAATAAATAATAAATAAATCAAAAAAGAATGCAAAATCACATAAAAATATGACCCAAATTTATTTAAGATGTACTTACCTACTGCGCTATTGACGCTCCACTTGTCCCTCTATATATACTCTTCACCCTTCTCCTCCTCTTGACTCCTGGTCTTACTACTCCAGACCACATCGCTGGGCTCCCCTATCCTCTGACTCCCTCTGTTAAAGCCAATGGGGGCACATTAGAGGAGATCAGAGGAGATCAGAGGGCAGGAGGAGAGAGGGGCCAGAGTGTTCTCTGGTTCTCTCCTAGCCTTTCTGTGGTTCTGGGTATACCCTTCAATATAAGGTCACAGCTCAGAGCAGCCCCTCTCCTACTGCTCCCACACTCACAGGTTCTGGTTCCATCACTCCTGCCCCCACCTTGAGGAACGCGACTGTACACAAAATGAAGCCTGGATAGAAAAACCCAGATTGTATATAACAATTATTTAGGTGGTAGGATTAGAAGTGTTTGTCCCTATTTTCTACTTTTCTATGCTTTCTGAATTGTTTGCAGTGAACCTGTATAACTTCTATGATTTTTTAAAAAAGTCATGTTAACCATTTAACATTTGAAGCTGGACTTGAAGCTGGTCAGCTCTAGAAAAGACAGATGCAGCAGGGAAGCATCTGTGATGGTTTTCAAATATGTCTGTAAACCCTCTGACACTCCACCCTCCAAATGGTGGAGCTAATTCCCTCCCCTTGAGTGTGGGCTGCCCTTAGTGACTTGCTTCTAATAAATCAAATACGGTAAAAATAATGATGAATGTCTAGATCATAAAAGGCATCACAGCTTTCTCTTTGCTATCTCTCTCTGGTGGATCACTGGCTCTTGGGAAAGCCAGTGACCATGTCATGAGGACACTCAAGCAGGCTTCTGGAGAGATCCACATAGAGAGGAACTAAGTCTTCCTGCCAACAGTGGTATGAGTGAGCCATCTTGGAAGCACTTCCTCCAGCCCATCAAATCTTCAGGTGACTGCAACCCCGCCCCAACATCTTGAAGCAATCCCTGTGAGAGATCTTGATCCAGAACCAACTGGTTCAGCCACTCCCAGAGTCCTGACCCACAGAATATGTGTGAGATGACAAATGCTCACTGTGTTAATGCTGCTAAGGTTGAGGGTGACTTGTTGCATAGCAGTGAGTATCCCAGGTTCCCTGGGTCCCAACTTAAGTATTAGGATAAATGAGACACAAGGTAGGGAAGGCATTGTGGGTGAAGAGGGTAGTTTCCACTGGGGAATATTGAGCTTGCGGGTCCTGGTGGAGGTGGCCCATGTTCCCTGGGCATAAAGTTTTTGGGGAAAGATCTAAATAAAGGATAGAGATTTAGAATCATCAGAGGAAGAGGAGGTTGAAAGAAGCAGCTTCCAGAATGCAAAAGGTCACCCAGAAGATCATGCAGAGTGGAAGGAGTAGAGGGCTAGGTTAGGGGAGGACTCTCACAGGAGGGGGTTGCTGAGGAGAAGCCACAGGACAAGGAGGCAAGACGGAGGAAGACAGAGCCTATCCAAGGCCAGGAGAAATGGTATGAGGACTGTGAAGTGGGCCCTGGGGCTGGTCAGAGTGTCCTGGGTGACCTTGCTGTGAGAGCAGTTTCCTGGCCACTGTCCTGAGTCCCTCTGACAGAGGCTCTCCGCGTGGCATCCTTCCAAGTGCCAGGGACAACACAACCCCAACCTGGACCAAGCTTGCTCACTCAAGTGCCCAAGCCTGGGACACCAGTCACCCAGAGCTTGTAGGAGGTGGGAGATGGTGGTGGTGGGGGACACAACCCTCATGTTTGCAGCTTCGGCTCCCTGCGCTCACTTTGCCAAGAGTAGGTTGGTTTTTGTTTTTTCTTGTTCCTTTCAAGAACTTTCTTTTCTTTTCTTTTCTTTTTTTCCTTTCAAGAACTTTCTTAATTTCCCCTTTATTTCTTCACGCTCCTGTTAGGGGACTGAAGTGTAGAGAAACCCACCTCTAAACATACACTCAACAGAGACACACTCAAAAATCTATACGTTCAGGGGTGTCTGGGTGGCTCAGTCGGTGGAGCCCCTACCTTGGGCCCAGGTCATGATCCCGGGGCCCCTGGGAGGATGAAGCCCCAGCATCAGGCCCCTGCTCCGCGGGGAGCCTGCTTCTCCCTCTCCCTCTGCTGCTCCCCCTGCTCGTGCACACACTCTCTCTCTGTGTCAAATAAATAAATAAAATCTTTAAAAAAAAAAAAATCCATACGTTCAGACTGGGGAGGTTGCTCTTAAGATCCCGTGTCTTCTCGAATAATTCCAGAGGCAGTAGCTTCTCGGGGAGGAAAAGGCTCCTTGAACACCCTTCCACTGCGTCCGTGTGGGACTAACTCCGCCTCCCTGGGTTCTCAAAACCCAATTTAATCCAAGCTTATTAACACATAACATTTTAATTTGCCTTTTCAATATGCTCTGCGCTGTATAAGCGTAACAAATTTAATAACATCAGAAGTAAGGATTTCATATGTTAATTACAATGTTTCCATTTCTTTGAGAAGCTGGATCCAGTTGGGGTAACCCCTGTGGAAAACAGACCGCCCGAAAGGAAAGCGAGCCGGTTCCTGGTCCTCCCCCGACTCCACCCCAGTCGCTGTGTTGCAAGCAATCAGAGAGAAAAAACGTGCTCCTTAGGCGCCAGATTCCGCTGAAATGCAGTTTCCCGGGGCGCTAGTTTGCGTTCCCCCAGACGCACAGGCTGAGACCAGGGTTTCAGGCTAAGCTGTTGACTTGGGGGGGTTCTCAGGAGGTCCCCATGGGAGGGAGGGGACAGCAGCCACTAAAGGGTGTGTTGGCAGGGTGTTACCCCTGAGGGCCCCCCGGGGTGGAGCACCCAGGGGGCCTGGGTGGGGAGGTGGAGCACAATCTCCTAACCCTGTCACTCACTGGGTAGGGGCAACACCTTTCAGTCTGCTGAATGGGTGGCCAAGTGGGCTTCTGTGCCCAGAGAAAGCCTGCAGGCCCAGGACCCGGTGCCCTGAGTGGTAAGGGGTGAGGGAACACAGAAGGGGGGTCGGGGGCAGGCAGTGATGATGTAACCGGGCTCCACAGGTTCAAGCAGAACCCCAAGCCCGAGCACAAGCTGGTGTGGACCTGGGTTCTTGGATTGTGCTGGATTGAAGAAACACAGCTCTGGATTTCCCTGGCCAAAGGAGACGCTGAGCCTCAGGCCTAAAGCAATCAGCAAACAATTCTGAACAAGGAGACACTGCCTTGGAGGAGGCTTGCTTTTGTCCTGTAAATGCTACGGAGGCGAGGCCGCATTGCCCAGAGGGGCCTGAGAAGCCCTGGGGGCAGGCAGGATCACTTCAGGGGGTCCTGGACACACTTCTTGCTTTGTCCATTATAGATTTATTTTCACAGGTGTTCAAAACAAACTTTACCATCTGACTCTTGCTTTCGAATATTACTGCTTAAGACAGCTGAATTTATTTTTTTTAAGATTTTATTTATTTATTTATTCATGAGACACACAGAGAGAGAGAGAGAGAGAGAGAGAGAGAGAGGCAGAGACACAGGCAGAAGGAGAAGCAGGCTCCACGCCGGGAGCCCAACGTGGGACTTGAACCCGGGACTGCAGGACCACGCCCTGGGCGCAAGGCAGATGCTTAACCTCTGAGCCCCCCCGGGCTGCCCCACAGTTAAGTTTAAAAAGGCAGATGCTCAACCGCTGAGCCAACCCAAATATCCTTCACCAGAAGAATGGATTAACATATATGATATATAATACGATGGAATATTAGTTGGCCGACAGAAAGTCAAAATCTGCCACATGCTATAACATGAATGTGCCTTGAAAACATTACACTTAGTGAAGTATGTTAGAAAAACAGGAGAACAATTTAAATGGTAAATTTTAGGGCACCCTGGGTGGCTCAGCGGTTGAGCGTCTGCCTTCAGCCCAGGTCCTGATCCTGGAGACCCGGGATTGAGTCCCTCGGGTTCCCTGCAAGGAGTCTGCTTCTCCTTCTGCCTCTCTCTCTCTCTCTCCCTCTCTCTCTCTCTTTATCTATCTATCTCTCTTTGTCTCTCATGAATAAATAAATAAAATCTCAAAAAATATGATAAATGGTAAATTTTAGGGGCACCCGGGTGCCTCAGTCAGTGAAGCATCTGCCTTGGGCTCAGGTCCTGATGTCAGGGTCCTGGGATCCAGCCCCGCATCGGGTTTCCCTGCTCAGCGGGGAGCCTGCTTCTTACTCCTTCTTGACCCTTCCCCTGCTTGTGTTCTCTCTCTCACATTTGCTCTTGCTCTCAGATAAATAAATAAAATATTTATTTTCTTAAAAAAGATTTTATTTATTTATTCATGAGAGACACAGAGAGAGGCAGAGACACAGGCAGAGGGAGAAGCAGCATCCTTGGGCAGAACCTGATGCGAGACTCAATCCTAGGACCCTGGGATCACCACCTGTATCAAAGGCAGATGCCCAACCACTGAGCCACCCAGGTGCTCCAATAAAATCTTTAAAAAAGAAAAAAAAAAGGTAAATTTTATGTTGTAGATATTTTACCACCACCCCCCCAAAAAAAACCTGAGCTGATTATAATGTTGATTTAACTAAAAATATCAAGTAAAGTTAGAGTACACCCTACATCCATCTGTGACTCAGGGAGGTTGGGAAACGACCAGGTAAGTGTAGGGAAGTGACAGGCCACCAGGCTTCTAGAAGCAAGCAGGTGCATGAAGGTTGCTAGGGGAGGAGAGGGAAAAGACGTTCCAGGTACAGGGCACAGCATGGGTGAAGGTGTGAAGAGCATCACTGAGCCTAACTTGACTTGCCTGGGGCTTCACATGAGTCTTGCATGGGTGATGGAGGCTTCCATGAGTAGGACAAGGCCAAGTTAGTGTCTCCACTCCTGGTTATTTTTAGTTTGCCCCCGCTACCTGCAAGGACATCCCAAGATGAGGATCCCAGGGCAAGTAAATTATTTAGGAAGCAATGTCAAGAAGCACTCTAGGGGAGCAGGGAAGTGAGGCAGGAAGGGGGCCGGGTAGCCTGAGAGGGTGTGTCATGGCGCAGGTGACCGTAGTGGGGAGGCACATGCTGGGAACAGCGAGATGCCAGGTTTATTCCACAGAAGCACCAGCTGCTCCCAGGGAGCACTGACTCCTCAGCACCAGGGCCTGCCTGGCCCTCAGCCCAGGTGGACTCCAGGGGCCAGAGAGAAGTTAGGGGCTGGCAGCTGGAGCCCCACGATGTGGGTGATGAGGGGCTGCAGGCAGGTGCCCACAATGGCAGCTGCGATCCCACCCCCTCTCAGTGGGGGAGACCAGGTCGCAGTGAGGGAGGCAGAGGAAAGGAAGAGCTGATCTGCCCCCACTCCCTCCAGGGCCAGGTGAGCACAGAGCCCTCTCTCCCCACAGTCCCGCTCAGGCCTTCATTCTCTTTACAATGTCAACTTGTCCCTGCACCGGGGAAAACCTAGGGTTTCAAGATTTGTATTTCTCTTACCACTTGATCCCTAAACACAAACGGAAAACATCACTCAGCCCAAAACCCTGGCTGTGGTGGGGGAGAGGAGGGCAAGATGCAGTGAAGCAGGAGGACCCCAGGCTCGCCTCATCCTGTGAATTCAACTAGATAACTATCAAATCATCCTAAATAACCTAAAAACTGGCCATGTTGGATTCATGGGAGACACTGGGAAAGGTGTGGGGTCTCCAACATGTCACCTTCCTAAGGTTTACTGGAGGCCTCTTTGGGGCTCCCATGCCCACCCCCCCTTGCCCCACCCCCCCCTTTTTAAAGATTTTACTTATTTATTCATGAGGGACCCAGAGAGAGAGGCAGAGACATAGGCAGAGGGAGAAGCAGGCTCCACGCAGGGAGCCTAATGTGGGACTCGATCCCAGGAATCTGGGATCACCACCTGAGCCAAAGGCAGATGCCCAACCACTGAGCCACCCAGGCTCCCCTCCCCCTTGCCCTTCTGCAGCCCTGTCACCTCTGTCCTTCTCTGGCATTCCTTGTCAGTTTTCCTCCTGAGGTTCTGAGCGCCACAGTCAAGGATGGGAGCCAGTTAACTGGGTTCACCTTGTAGTTGTCCCTGCTGGCCCAGGGCCTGGACACTGAGAGGCACTTGGCAAATATCTGTCACCTCAAGGGATGAAGAACCCAATGCAGAGCATGTGCTGTGGCCCGACACTGAAGCAAGCGCTTTACAGCACTTTCTCATTAAATCCCACAGGATTTAATCTCCCCATAGGGGATCCCTGGGTGGCGCAGCGGTTTGGCGCCTGCCTTTGGCCCAGGGCGCGATCCTGGAGACCCGGGATTGAATCCCACGTCGGGCTCCCGGTGCATGGAGCCTGCTTCTCCCTCCGCCTGTGTCTCTGCCTCTCTCTCTCTCTGTGTGACTATCATAAATAAATAAAAAATTAAAAAAAAAATTAATCTCCCCATAGGAGACAGGGCTCTATATTGGTTTTGTAGAAACAGGGTTGCTCTTATTATTCTAATTTTACAGGTGAAGCACCCAAGGCTTGGGCTGAGTGACCCACTGTAGCAGATGCTGCAGGTGCACCGCCCATCGTTCCAGTGCCGAAGGCCTGACTTCCAACAGCCAGCAGCTCCTGCTCTTTGCCTGGGGTCTTTATCTGGTCACCCACGTGGCAGGCCCGGGTGCTGCAGAGCTAACACTCCTCCAGGCAGCCCTTCATCGGTGGTGGTGAGAGTCGGTGTATCAATATCTCAGCTCCCCCACCCTTGGGGGTGTGCTAAATCCTCATTCCCAGACTTCCCCAGAGGGATGAGCTCCAGCTACTCAAAAACCCACTGCTTATGGCCTTCCCTCCTGTCCCCCCCCCGATTCCCCACGCTCCTCCTGGCACTCCCCGAGATCACCTCTAAATAAACACTTGCACTTGAGGCCTTATCTCCATGTGTGCTTCTGACTGAGCAGCTCTGCAGACCAAAACATAGGGGTGCCTTGCTTCGCACCCATACTCTTCACCTTGATGCTGCCCTAAACCATGACTGACTGTCAGGTTTCTCCCACCAGAAGCTTTCAGGGCCACTGACACTTCCATGCTCCCTTGGAGTTCCTGCCTTGGCAGAACCATCCAGCCTCATGAATGCAAAAGCCCAGGGGCATGGGTTGAGTGGTTGAGCATCTGCCTTTGGCTTAGGTCATGATCCCAGGGTCCTCGGATCAAGTCCTGCATCAGGCTCCTTGCAGGGAGCCTGCTTGTCCCTCTGCCCATGTCTCTGCCTTTCTCTGTATGTCTCTCATAAATAAATAAATAAATAAAATCTTAAAAAAAAAAAAAAAAGAAGAATGGGGAAGCCCAGAGTCAGAATTTTTAAAAAAGATTTTATTTATTTGAGAGAGAACAAGCAGAGGAAGCAGCAGAGGAAGAGGGAGAAAAGCAGGCTCCCCTCTGAGCAGGAAGCCCGACACAGGGCTCCACCCCAGTACCCAGGGATCATGACCTGAGCCAAAGCAGATGCTTAGCCGACTGAGCCACCCAGGTTCCCCAGAGTTAGAATTTTAAGCACATGTAAAGGACTCTTTCTGCATCTTTGTAACTTTATCCTGCTTTTTCCAGAGCCTTTGGAAAAGTGAAGCCTTGGCCTACCGCTTCATCTCCTTCAATCTTCTCCAGCCATCTCCTAAGCTATTCCTCTACCTCTCACTAGACCTAACTTGAGATTTTTCTCTTTAGAATTTACAACTGGGTGTTTCTTGCCCACTGGCAATGAGAGACTGGGTCATTCTGGTGACGGTCCAGAGACGGGTGGGGACAAGCTGCTGTCCCAAGTGCATCCCGCAGAAAGGATTATTAGAATAATGATCATACCAGCAAGCGTCCACCTCACCACACTAGCTCCAGGTAAGCACCCGCTTTCCATCCCAAGAGGCAGTGGGGAAGTCAGCTTCCTAGGCCGCCTCCATGGGGCTTTGTCCCGGAGTGAGGTCAAACTCCGGGGTGAGTGGTGCTCACTGACCAGCTGCCAGGCCAATGCCTTCCCTGGCCAGGGCTGGAGTTCCATCCCTTCTTGCTCCTCACATTCTGGAAAGCACAACTATGTTATAATGATTGCCTCAGACCTCCCTCTAACCCTACAGCAGCCACAAACAGTAAATTAAAAAGCAAGGTAAGGGGTGCCTGGGTGGCCCAGTCGGTGAATCATCTGTCTTCGGCTCAGGTCCTGATCCAGAGGTCCTGGGAAATAAAAAATAAAATAAATAAAATAAAACAAATCAAGGTAAATCCCAGTTGTAAATCCCACCCTTTTGTTGCCTTGAAGACTGAAGTGGAAACCCAGGGCTTGCCTCAAGCACCTAAAGGACTTCAAGGGTCTTCAGGGACCCCCTCCAACGCCAGGCCATCCTTCAGTCTAACAGGTCTCCTCCACTTGCTCCTCCAATCTGTTCCCCTTGTAGCCTCCAGAACAATGTTCTCCAAATACCAAGATGGTCACATCAACCCTCTGCTAAAACCTTCCAACAGCTTCTCTGACAATTATAATAACAGTCACCCTGTGCCCACAGCCGGCCTGGCCCAGCATGAGCGCAGGCCCCCTGACCACCGAGCACGAAGCTCTGGCCATCTTCCTGACCCTGGAACTTGTCCAACACTCTTGCCTCAGGGCCTTTGCCCTTTTAAAAAAAAAAAAAAGATATTATTTATTTATTCATGAGAGACACAGAGAGAGGCAGAGACCCAGGCAGAGGGAGAAGCAGGGAGAGCCTGATGCTGGACTTGATCCCAGGGCCCTGGGGTCATGCCCTGAGCCAAAGACAGACACTCCAGCACTGAGCCACCCAGGTGCCCCAGGGCCTTTGCCCTTGCCTGGGGCCTCCGTCCCTCCCTGTGGAAGCGCCCCTCCTAGAGAGGCTGGCCCTGGTTGCCCTGCTTCCTCTTTCTCCTCCTCATCACTTTCTGCCAAACCATTGTGCAGACCGTCACCTCAGCTCCTGTTGCTTCTGGAGGACATTTGTCTGTCATTTGTCTGCTTCCTGGCTGTCGGTTCCCTGAGGTCAGGGACTTTGCACCCCTTGTTCGGCCCTGTGCCCCGCCAGCCCCTGGCTCATGCCTGGCCCGGAGCTGGTGCTCAGAGCACCCCAGTGCGGTGTGACAGCAAGAGGAGGTGATAAAGCAAGGTGCTTCTGTGCGCCAGCGTCCCTCAGGGAGGCCAGGCTGCCTTCTTCCGCTTGGAAATCCAGACAAGCAACCCTTGCAGAGGCGCCAGTGAGCTGCACCTGTAGGATCCCTTGCCAGCTTGCACTCCACCGTATCAGTCTTCTACCTGGGCGGCTGCTAGTGGCCCCGGGGGGCCCCACCCTCCAGGAGCTCAGGGAGTTCAGCTCCGGTCCTGGAGTGGGAGGGCCTGGCAACCGGGCCCTGGGAGCACCAGACCTTAGGGCTTTCTCCAGGCTTCTTTTGGTCCCCAGGGTCTTTGGTGGCCTCTGCTCAGCAACCTGGGCCCCAAGCCCGGGAGGGGACAGGTCCTTGAGGGAAAGGACTGGAAAGTGAGGCTCCAGGGTCAGGGGTCCTCCTGGGAAGGAGCCCTGAGGGGCACATAGTTTGCTTGGAAGTTGCCAGGCTCTAATCACCCACAGCCCCCTCCCCAGGGCCCCGCACCCATGGGAGACAGAACCCCGAGAAGCCACAGGCCATGTCCTCAGAGGAAGCTCAGGCCACTGGAAAGTTGCTTGTAAAAGTTTGCCAATGTTTTCTCTCTCTCCCCCCTGGGGACCCCCTGGGGCTCCTGGGCTCTTGCTGCAGGGAGGAGCACAGGGACGTGGGTCCCAGGAGGCCTAATGCCTGGTTGGCCTCACTCTTTCCGAGGTGGGTCTTCAGGGCCAGGAGCTCATGGAGAATAAGGATCTGGGCCCTGGAGACCACAGATCTCACTGGATCTAGGCCCTGCTTTCCGCTCAACCACATCTAACCTGCCCAGAACTGTACATGATCATAGATAGTCGGGAAGTACTTTCTTAGATCTGACTGTAGTCTCTCCTGCTTTCATGGAAAACATATTTTGAGAATGTGGCATCCAAAGGTCAGATGGTCATTTATATCTTAGATTATAAGAAAATCAGATTTAACAACTAGACATTTGATGGTTGGAGGAAATCTTTAGAGTGAAGGATGGACTGGCTGTGTGTGTGTGAGGAGTCCCTGGTTAGGGAGGTAAGGGAGTGTCGGGAGACTGAGGAGGAACTGTCTTCTCTTTTCTCAGCTTCCTACTTGAGCAAGATGAAGCAGGAAAGAGCTTGGGCTCTGGAGGCAGCAGATGGGGGTACAGCCCCGGTGCTGCGCCCTGCCCTCATGACCTCTGGAGCCTGCAGATCCGTACCTGACTGGCTTACAGAGTCAACCGGTCCCCTATTTGGCATGCAGCTCCGTGAATTTTTAGCCATGTGTACACCTGCATGACTACCTTTCCTGTGTAGGTACCAGCCACCAGCCACCAGCAGCCCCATGTGTTTGTTCTCAGTCCATGCCTCATGCCCCAGGCCCTGGTTCCAACTCTGTCAACACCCATGATAAAAGGCCCCCCTTTTAAAAGATTATTTATTTATTTATTTATTTATTCATGAGAGACACAGAGAGAGGCAGAGACATAGGCAGAAGGAGAAGCAGACTCCCACGACCCCGGGATCAGGACCTGAGCCAAAGGCAGACACTTAACCACTGAGCCACCCAGGCATCCCAAAAAGTGCCATTTTATTTTATTTTATTTTATTTTATTTTATTTTATTTTATTTTTTATTTTATTTTATTTTATTTTATTTTATTTTATTTTATTTTATTTTATTTTATTTTATTTTATTTTATTTATTTGTAAGGTGCCCTTTTATATCACATATTTCATCATATCCCTTTCACTATCCTAGAACAAAATTCATAAATACCCACCTAAATTAAGAAGGGAAATACAGTGTAACATATACACATGTATTCATAATACAACAGCAAGTATGCGGGGTGTGAAGGTTCTCATAAGAACATTCCACAGGTGGGGTCCCAGGTGAACTCAGTCTGTTGGGCGTCTGCCTCTCGGTTTCAGCTCAGGTCATGATCTCATGGCCTTAGGATTGAGCCCTGCATCAGGCTCTGCACTCAGCATGGAGTCTACTTCAGGTTCGCTCTCCCTTTCCCTCTCACTCACTCTCTCTCTCAAATAAATTAAAAAAAAAAAAAAAAAAGAATATCCCAGATGTAAGCTTCCCTGGGGAGCATTTACATGCGTTCAAGAACTACTCCCTTGATCGGCAGAGCTGCAGGGACTTTAGAAACATTCAGCCAACATGCCTGGAGTTGGAAGGGCAGGCAGGATGGCACCTGACCACGGTCGCAGAGTCGGCCACTGGCAGAGTTGCGCCAGAACCCAGGTTGGGGGGACGGTGTCACACCATGTTCAAGAGCACAAGCTGTGGAGTCAGACGTCCTGCCCCGAATCCTCAGAACTGTAGTTTACTTGTCTCCATAATGGTGATGGCAGAAAAGCCTTGTGAGAACTAAACGAGATAACGCATGTGGGGCGCTCAAAATTCACCCAGATAAGCACTTCCGTTCACTTAGCAGATAGCAGATATCTTTTCCCTACTGTGTTCCCGGCATTGGGCTGGATGTGGGAGGTAGACAAGGATGGATGAAGCTTCAGGAAGCTTACACTCTGGTCAGGGAGACACAATACACAGGTGACCAACACTTAAGAAAGTTGTGGCTGGTGAAATATGACAAGCAAATGTTAAAAGAAATACTAAGTTACTAAGAAGTAGGGTTTTTTCAGATTGAGGGGCTACAAGAGGAGACACTTGTATTGAAACATGAGTGAGGAGACATTACTCAGGTAGAAACAGCATTCTAGGGCAGCCCCGGTGGCGCAGCGGTTTAGTGCTGCCTGCAGCCTAGGGCATGATCCTGGAGACCCTGGATCGAGTCCCACGTCAGGCTCTCTGCATGGTGCCTGCTTCTCCCTCTGCCTGTGTCTCTGCCTATCTCTCTCTCTGTGTCTCTATGAATAAATAAATAAATAATCTTAAAAAAAAAAAAAAAAAGAAAAGAAACAGCATTCTAGGTGGAGGGGCAGCCAGTGCAAAGGCCCTGAGGTAGAAACAGGCTTGAGTACTAAGCAAGGAAAGAAGCATAGGAGTAGGGAGTAGGTGTGTTAAGATGTGATATTGGCCAGAGACACAGGTCCAAATCATACAGGGCTTTGCAGAATTGCATCCTGGTTGCAAGGGAAACCTGTAGAAGGTTTCCACCAGGGGAGGTGATCTGATGTACTTTGTTGCTGTTGTTGTTGTCTAAGGAGGTTCCCTGCCCGAAGTAGGGCTTGAACTCACCACCCCAGGATCAGGAATCACATGGCTGGCTCTACCCTCTGACCCAGCCAGGAGCCCCTTTGACAAGCTCCCTCTGGCTGCTGTGTGGAGAAAGGATGGAGAAGGTAAAAGGGAAGGAAGGAGACCAGTGAGCACGCTGTGGTGGGTGTCTAGGTGAGAGGTGATGGAGGCCTGGGTCCAGGAGGTGGTGGGTAGACACCACTGGACAGATGTGGGTTGCTCATGACTCAGTCAACATTAGGGGTGATTTCCATCCAGCGCTCTTACGCCACGCATTCAACAAACATGATCCAATGTGTCCCTATATCGCCTTGCTTACTCCGTTCAGTCTTTGTCCAGGACCGACTGCGCACAGGGCTAGGCTGACCTGAAATGGGGAGGTGGAAGGAAGCAGAGATCCCCTCGGCCCCACCAAAGGAGCAGGGCTGGGTGTCCCGGGTGGCCACGAGTCCTAGCTCACCGAGCACAGCACCTTCCCGATTGCACACTTGTCTGTGCCAGGCCTTACCTTTAACCTTGCAGTCTGGGAGGCTGAGCCCTACTGCCTCCATAGTACAGATGAAGAAGTAAAGACCTGGGATTCCCAGGGGCATCTGTCACAGGAGACCTGGGCTTACACTGCCCCCATGAGGACACCCAGTTCTCCTCCAGCACCCCCAGCACCCCACTGGAGTGCATCGCCCGCCCTTGCCACACCCCTCCCCACCCCCGCTCCAGGGGCAGAGCCCGTGCCAAGGGCTGATTCCACACACATCTCTGAAGCCACACCCGCGGTGCAGCTGCAGACCCAGCTTCGCAAAACACATACGCCCAGAATTCCACCTCTCAGCTGCTCACCTCCGGCCAGGATCCGGCCCTGGCTTCCCTGCCTCCCAGCCTCTGCCCTTGGCCTGTGCCACCTAGAACAGTCCTGTCCATCAGAAGTACATGAGCCACAGTGGATTCTCATGTCCTCATAGCCACATTTTCAAAAACTAAAGGAAAATGGATTAAATTAATTTTAATAATGTATACTTCAACCAAATATGTCCAAAGTACTATCATTTCAACATGTAATCAATATTTTACAATAGTTGATGATGGGGCACCTGGGTGGCACAGTTTGTTGAGCGTGCAACCCTTGGTTTCGGCTCAGGTCCCCATCTCAGGGTCATGAGATTGAGTCCCACCTCGGGCTCAGCACAGAAACTGCTTGAGATTCTCTCCCTCTCCCCTCTGCCCTTCCCACTCCTGCTCACTTTCTCTCACTCAAATAAATAAATTTTTAAAATACTAGGTGAGATAGTTTACCTGCTTTCTTTCAGGATATGTCTTTGGCCTCCAATGTATATATACACACACAACGCATCTCAATGTAGACTGGCCACATTTCAAGCCCTCCGTGGCCACACATAGCCAGCCAGTGGCTTCAGTGATAGAGCAGCTCTATTGTCAGCACAGCCAGGTGGTCCCTTTTATTTTATATATATTTTTAAATTTTTAAAAAAGATTTTATTTATTTATTCATGAGAGACACAGAGAGAGAGAGAGAGGCAGAGACACAGACAGAGGGAGAAGCAGGCTCCATGCAGGGAGCCTGATGCAGGACTTAATCCCAGGACTCCAGGATCACGCCCTGGGCAGAAGGCAGGTGCTAAACCTCCGAGCCACCCAGGGATCCCCTGTTTTATTTTATTTTAATTCCAGTTAGTTAACACACAGTGTTTTTATTAGTTTCAGGTGTACAATATAGTGATTCAACACTTCCACACCTCACCTCACGCCCATCAGAGCAAGTGCACTGCTTCATCCCCCCACCCACCTCCCCTCCAGTGACCATCAGTTTGTTCTCTAGAGTCTGTTTTTCATTTCTCTCTCTCTTCCCTCTCTTATTTTTCCCCCTTTGCATGTTTGTTATGTTTCTTAAATTCCACATGTGAGTGAAATCATATGGTATTTGTCTTTCTCTGGCTGATTTACCTCGCTTAGCATTATACTCTCTAGCTCCATGCATGTTGCTGCAAATGGCAAGATTTCATTCTTTTGATGGTTGAGTAATATTCTATTGCATGTATACACCACATCTTCTTTATCCAGTCATTGGTCGATGGACACTTGGGCTGCTTCCGTAGATAACGCTGCTATAAACATAGGAGGGCATGTATCCCTTTGAATTAGTGTTCTCGTATTCTTTGGGTAAATACCCCATAGTGTGATTACTGGATCGTAAGGTAGCTCTATTTTTAACTTTCTGATGAACCTCCATTCCGTTTTCCGCAGTGGCTGAACCAGTTTGCATTCCCACCAACGGTGCAAGAGGGTTCCCCTTCCTCTGCATCTTCACCAACATCTGTTGTTTCTTGTGTTGTTGATTTTAGCCGTTCTGACAGGTGTGAGGTGATATCTCCTTGTAGTTTTGATTTGCATTTTCTTGATGATGAGTGATGTTGAGCATCTTTTCATGTGTCTGTTGGCCATCTGGATGTCTTCTTTGGAGAAATGTCTGTTCCTGTCTTCTGCCTATTTTTTAATTGGATTATTTCTTTTCTGAGTGTTGAGTTTTATGAGTTCTTTATGTATTTTGGATATTGCCCCTTTATCTGATATATCTTCTCTCATTCCATAGGTTGCCCTTTTTCTTAAGTTTTATTTTTGAGTAATCTTTATGCCCAATGTGGGACTTAAACTCACAACCCTGAGATCAAGATCAAGAGTCCCATGCTCCTCTGAATGAGCCAGCCAGGTGTCAACCCCCGACCCCACTCTGCCCTGCCCCCGCTCCTACTCCCACAGGTTGTCTTTCAGTTTTGTTGATTGGTGGTCCTTTTTTTAAAATATTTTATTTATTAAGAAAAATATTTTATTTATTTATTCATGAGAGACACAGAGAGAGAGAGAGGCAGAGACACAGGTAGAGGGAGAAGCAGGCTCCATGCAGGGAGCCCGACATGGGACTCGATCCCCGGTCCCTAGGATCAGGCCCCGGACTGAAGATAGGGCTAAACCACTGAGCCTCCAGGGCTGCCCTGGTGGTCCTTTTAAAAAGCAGGCCAGCAGGCCTCCTCTGTTTGGAAACTTGCAGTGGTTCCTCGCTTCTCCCAAGGTCATTTCAAAGTCCTGGGGTGGGGGTGATGCTGGGTGGCTCAGTTGGTTGAGCCTCTACTTGAGGCTCAGGTCCTGGGATCACAGGCATCAGGCCTCAAGCTCAGTGGGGAGCCTGCTTACCCCTCTCCCTCTGCCTGCCCTTCCCCCACTTGTGTTTTCTCTCTGTCAAATAAATAAATAGAGTCTTAAAAAAAAAAAACAACAAGTATCAAAGTCCTTCCTGGATGAACGACCTGCTGGGCACCCCCTTCCTCCCTGGCGTCCCTCAGGGCCTTTGCACTTGCTGTCTCCTTGTACCTATAACACTTCTACCCAAGACATCCCCATGGTTTGCTTCCTGGCTTTCTCCAGATCTTTACTCTTTGCTCGAATGTCACATTCTTACAGAGGCCTGCCGCCTGCCCCCCCCCCAACTTGCAGCCCTGCCCCCACCCTCTCCTTCCTACCTCATCCCTAATTTGTTCTTCTCCAAAGCACTGGTTACCATCTTATGTACTGTATAATGTTTTTATTATTGTGTTTGCTCTCTTTGTCTCCCTTGATGTGAAAACGTCAGCTCCAGGAGGGGAGGGATTTTTTTGTCTGTTTTGTTCATGGCTCTATGCCTGCAGCTTGGCACGTAGTAGCGACTCAACAAATATTATTTGGTTGGACAGATGGACAAATGGACAGACGGATGGATGGGTGGGTGGATGGACGGATGGACGCAGACCTGCTATGTGCCAAGCAGGCAGAGCCAATGGAAAGCCATCAGTCACACACAGAGTACAGGCCCAAACTGGGGAGCCTCCAGGGTGGCCACCTTTCCCTGCGAATCCCAGATGTAGTAAGGACAACTGTGGGGGTGGGGGTGGGGGTGCTGTCTGGGCCACCTCCCTGGTAGTTTATTTCCTCAGGCCAGTTTCCCCCTTGTGGTCTGGGAGGTTTTAAAATAGTCTGTGACTTAAAAACAGAAAATCTCCCAGTCTGCTCAATTAATGTTTGCAGTCCATTGTTTAGAATTGCACATAAAATTTTATAACGGGAAATTACGAGAATTCTCTTTGAAGACTTCCCCCAAGGAACGGATTTGGGAAGAAAAATCCCATTTCTGCTTTCAAGGGATAGGTCCTCTTAGCTGAGTCTGAAGCCTTCCCAGGAGATAAGCAGGAGCTTATGGGGGCAGAGGGGAGGGGCCGTGGGGTTGGATCCCAGCTCTGTGGATGAACCATACAGCCAGCACTGAATCAGCGCTAAGCACTTCGCACACAGTCATCTTCCACTTTGTGGCCCTTTTTTGTACAAAGGAGTGTGCCCATTTATTAGGCCTGAAAACTAAAGTTCAGTGGGATTCTGACCAAGGCCCATCTCAGGGAAGCCACGTAGCTTTTGCCCCCCACCCATGAAAGGCCCCAACTTTAGGCTCCGTAGGGACTCCGGAGGGGTGACACAGAGTCATAGAGACTTAGAACATGTCTATCATATAAGGGTATCTATTCACCCCCAGACCACCCCTGCCAGACAGGAGGATTGATCACAGCTCCTCAACACTATGATTCTCTTCTGAAGAGTACAATTGCATTGCATGGTATCGTTTGAATGGATTAAAGCATTACTCTGCTTAATGCAAAAATTTTAAATGCACCAGAATTTTTGAAATCCTATTTGGGCATTTCTCTATTTGTTGTCACTTATCTGGAGACTCAAAAACCACAGTGCCCACATCTCTCTGGACTCACAGAGGACCCAGGTATGGAATGACTCTGAGCAGACTTCTGTGTCCACAGAGACCCAGGCCAAGTGTCTTCTGCTCTGAGTCTCAGCTTCCCTCACAGTCCTGAACATTCTAGGATGTTCAGATTCTCACTGCTGCCATGAGGAAGCCCTGGGAGTGACAGAAGGGAAACACCTCAGGCCTCACCTTGAGCCCACCCGCTGATGACACTGCACCCCAGCAGCCTGTCCTCACAGGGTCTTAGCAGAATCGTCCCTGAACTGGTGGGTTTGCAAATCCTTCTACGTGTGTACACTTTGGGCCCCCCTTGAGTTTTTTTAAATATTTTATTTATTTATTCATGAGAGACACACAGAGAGAGAAGCACAGACATAGGCAGAGGGAGAAGCAGGCTCCATGCAGGGAGCCCAATGCAGGACTGGATCCCGGACCCCAGGATCACAAACTGAGCCAAAGGCAGATGCCCAACCGCTGAGCCACCCAGGCGTTGCATGTGCCGCCCTTGAGTTCTAAAGTCAGGCTGTACCCAGCAGGCATTTCGGTAGCCCGCTTCCCCCCCACCCCCACCTCCATTCCAGGCGGCAGCTGTGCCCTCCCCTCTGCCTTGGTTCCCGCTCACAGAACCTCCTTCCCAGCCAGCACCCTCCTCTCCGGAGGCTGTTCTGCATCAGACCCCTACACACCACTTTTCACTCATTCTTTAAATAATTATTGAGCACCTATTTTGTGCAAAGGGTTCAGCAGCTAACAGATTATGTCTGCCCTCCTGGAGTTTAATTCCTGGGGGTAAGAGAGGGATAATATACGCCAAAGCTAATCAATAGGATGACTTTAGAGGAATCTGGGTGCTATGAAAACAGGGTCAAGAGTGACCAGGAAGGCCATGTAGAGCAGGGAACTAAGACCTTGAGGATGAGGATGCAGAACTCCGAAGCTTGAGAAGAAAAGGCAGTGCAAAGGCCCTGGGGCAGGGTCACTGAGCTTCTAGGAGGCCTTGCAGGGGTCAGCTGGGCCACCTATGCAGCTGATGCCCATCTCAGGTTGTAAGTTCTGGGGGTTTTGAATTTTTTTAAATTACTAAGTAAAGTCTATACCCAGGGTGGAGCTTGAACTCACAACCCCAAGATCAAGAGTTGCATGTCCTACCCATTGTGCCAGCCGGGCGCCCAAGGCTCTAGGTTTAGTGGCCCATAAGGCTCGTCATCCCGGCAGATCAAGGCAGGGCAGTCACAGAGGGCCAAAGGGCACTGGCAAAGCTGGGGCCATGGAGCCAGCTGGACAAGGGTTCACCTCCAGTCTCTCCCAACTCACCGGTCTGGCTGCACATTACCAAACTCTCTGGGCCTCAGTTTGTTCCTCTGTGGAGTAGGACTTCAGCCTGTCTCTGGAAGTCTGCCTCATGGGAGGAGCTGAGTGGCCTCCTGAGACTGGCGTGGGCTGTTTCTACTCCTTCTCCAAGCTCCTTGCTGTGTGAGCCTGTGGTTCCAGAACAGAGAACCCAAATGGTGAGACAGAGCAGCTGGGATTCTGTCCAGAGCCCCCCACCCCCTGCAGGGCTTGCCAGGGAAATCTGTGATATGCAGCCCCGTGTACCCCTTCCCTTGTCACACGGTCACCTCTGGGGTCACTCGTCACTCCTACCAAAATATACGTGTGTCCTCTCCCTGTTGAAACTTGCTCTCTCTGTCCCTCTGATTTGCCCATTTTATCAAAGTCACAAGAAGAAATGTTTCACTTTCCCACCAACTTGACTATAAGCAAAACAATAGTGCGAACCCAATAATAAATGGCTCAGGACATTCAACTTCGGGGATGGGGCTGGACTGACAATAGGATGCAGTAGGGTCTGCAGCAAATTAGAGTGGGCAGCCTCCATCTCGAAAGGCGGCTGCTACTTGGCGTTTCCAGCCAATTCGCAGTGAAAACATCGGCCTCTGTAACCAGACGTTCTGATCACGCAGTAAGAGCCAGACATCCCGAAGTGCATGGGAAATCTCATTTCTTAATGTGAGCAACCAATCCGGACACCGTACAGTCCTTGCTCAGGCCAAAGAAAACGTGTCTGTAAACAGGATTGGTTCGAGAGCAGAGGGAAGGGCGAGTTCGTGGGACCTGCCAGGGCTGGGTCAGGCTGCCCAGCAAAGGTCGAGGGAGAGACTCTGGCTGGTGAGATGGGGTGTCGGGAGAAGGGGACCAACGGAGCAAAGGCCTGGGGGCCAGACCACGTCTGCTGTGGCCAGGGCCGGCCAGCTGGCCACAGCCAGGGTGGCGGTGACAGCCAGAGCGTGCCCAGAGGAACGGGCCCCAAAGACAGGTGCAGAGATCCAGAATTTATCCTGCCTGGCTTTTGCCTTCCCTGCGAGGGTTTCTAAATCTTTAGGTTTTAAGGAGAAAAAGCCTAGTGGACTTTTGCTAAATCCTTAGCCATGCCCCTCCTTCCTCCACCAGAAATCCAGGCACCCCTTCCCTCTGGTAATCTCCAGCGCTCCCTCATAAATTATGAGCGCGTTCATTTGCATGTCAGAAGCTCCGCCAAGAAATTAGATAAAATTGATCCGCCACAATTTATTCTCTCTATTTTTCCAAGAAATGGCCTCCCTCCCATGTTTTATTCATGGAGACACCCAGCTCTCTCTTTTATCTCCAACTCTCAGTAACATTTTCAATTTACTCAATTTATAGCTGCAAGACGCCCTTGGGCTGGGCAGGAGGGGAGGCCACCCAGAATGGGCGCGCTCCCGCCCCGGCCGCTCCGCGTCGGGGTCGGCTGGGCCAGCCGGCGCGCTCAGGCGAGACGAAGGTGGTTCCAGCAAGATCTCGACAGCCCTGGGCTCAGGAGAAAGGTTTCCGGGGGCAGCCCGTGAAGCCGGCTCTGCGCACTAATGAGGAGGGCCTCTGCTCCGAGGTGAGCCGAGCGGGGAGCCTGGGTCTCTGCTGACTTGGGAGAAGCTTCCAGCAGCTGCTGGGGCCTCGGGGAGGCAGGCCCACCTTTGGCCCGACACAGGGGTCATCTGCTGGGGAGAGAGAAATGCCTGCCTCTGACAGCCTGGGCTGCCTCCACATGCCAGAGACGCCTTCTCAAAGGAGGAAGCTGAAAAAGGATATTTTCACATCTTCAGTGTCTCCTTTATTTTTTTTTTTTAATTAAAAAAAATTTTTTTTTTCAGTGTCTCCTTTAGAGAAAAGCAGATTTCTGGAAGGCACCGGGGCTTGGCTTCCCTTTTTATTTCAGGGCTATCTTCCCCTCTCTCTGCGAGGCACGAGTTCGAGTGAACCCACATCTGTAAAGACGGTTTCGGCAGCGTCAGCTTGCTGTCCACGCAGGGCCACCTGACACCTGTCTAGCGACAGCCCCTTCTGGAAGCAGGGGTTGCAAACTCAAATGCCCTCCTTGGCCTGGCAGGTGTGAGTGTTGTGAGTGCTGCGGCAAACAGGGGAGGGGCCTTCCGGGAAGGGCAGCCCCTTCTCCAGCCCACTGTTGCCCCAAGGAAATACTGCAGGCCCAGTGTTGCCAGAGCTTCGAGGGTTTCAAGAGACTGCAGAGTCCACATCATACACGGACTCATCTAGGTTTCAAGGACGGCAAATTTCTTCTTGTTAAACATTTGGTTGCCAAAGGAACTCCTATCTACGACAGCCATTTCTGCTGTGGTTCGCCATCCCCGCTAGACTTGAGATTAAAGAGCACGTCCTGTTCATCTGTATGTGGCACAGCCTAGTTTATACCTGTGTTTGGTATAAACCAGCCTAAAAAAATATGTGTTGATGGAGGTCGAATTCCCCTTGTGGCAGAAGTACTTTTTACTTTCCCCAGCGGGCGTTCTTCCTGTATTCTTTGAAATTATCCAACCTTCGTTTCTAGCTGGTCATAAAAATTATGGCCTAAAAGACACGTTCCTCAGCTGCCGTTGCGACCAGGGCCTATGTTCCAGCCGGTGAGAAGGGAGCAGAACTGTCGAGTGGGGCTTCTGGGAAGGTTGTTGAAAAGGAACTGACAGCGCTGAGAAGAGCCCCTGTTTGCTCTCCTGCGTTTTCAGCCTCCTGTGCTCGTGGTCATGATGGCTGGAGCCCTGGCAGCTATCTTGAACCATGCGGTGACAGGAGGACAGAAGCCGATGCTAAGGTTGGTGGGGCGGAAAAGGAGAAGGAGTCTGGATCACTGAGGGTAGAGCTGTCCTCCCACCACGGGCTGTTCACATTTGGACATGTTTTACATGAGAGGAATTAACTTTGTCATCTTTAAGCCACCATCACTTTGAGGTTTTCCATTATACGTAGCTAAACCTAATCCTAGCTTATGTACCTGTTTTGAAGGTATGACACACTGCTCGGTATTACATCCACGCAATTCCCCACTTGGGGAAAGAAGGGGAGAATCCAGTTCATTAGAGTACCTTTTTTTTTTTTTTTTTAAATTTATGATAGTCACACAGAGAGCGAGAGAGGCAGAGACACAGGCAGAGGGAGAAGCAGGCTCCATGCACCGGGAACCCGACGTGGGATTCGATCCTGGGTCTCCAAGATCATGCCCTGGGCCAAAGGCAGGCGCTAAACCACTGCGCCACCCAGGGATCCCTAGAGTTACCTTTTGCAAGTAAATCCCATAGGATGGGCTGAAGACAAGGAGACTCAAGATAGTTTGTAGACCTCTGGGATCCTTCTTGGTTCCTGTTCACTGGAGACCCAGGGAAACCACCACCTTTGATGCAAACATTATGGTGACCTTAACTGACTAGAGATCTGCCTGGTGTGGTTTAGCTGTGTGTCTGCATGGGGGCAGGGGAAGGGACCAAATGGCTATGTATGGTCCAGATTTGATGAGAATGGAGAGACAGTCCTTGGGGAGGACTGCTTTCATATGCGGTATCCCCCTAAGCTTAGCACAGAGCCACTGCCTGGGCCCCTTCCCCAGAGGAAACTGTCCCAGCTTTCTGAGGCCTGAGCCTTCCCCTGACACGCAGGGGTGTGGGCAGTGCTTCAGAAGAGCCACTCCAGAATACAGCACAGAGCCTGGGTCTCCATCCCCATGGGGCCCTGGCATGACAACACTGTATATGGCCTAGGACAGGAGAGTAGGAGGCTTATAGCCCATGCTTGGAAACAGCAAGGGCCCATGGCACAAAGGCACAGCAAACAGCTCAGACCTAGAGTCTGGGGTCCCTCCTGGGTCTCAGCCCCACCACTTTCTAGATGGGTGATCTTGGGCTTATTAGTGATTTTGGCCACAAGTCACAGAAGACCCAACTCAAAATGGCTTAAACAATGAGAACTTTTTTTCTTTTTTAAGTAGGTTCCATGGCCAGCATGGAGCCCAATACAGAGCTTGAACTCACAACCCTGAGATCAAGACTTGAGCTGAGATCAAGAGTCAGAGCTTTACTGACTGAGCCACCCAGGCACCCTGAACTTTTATTTTTCTTGAATAACCAAAAGCTCCAAGGTAGAAGGCTCCAGGCTTGGCTAATTCAGCAATTCCATCACATCACCAGGGAGCATATTCCTTTTCTCTTTCTGTTCTGCTTCTCGTGGTAGACTGGAACAGTGGTCCCATTCTTTACCTCCTCATCTGTGCCCTCTGCAGTGGCCTGGCAGTGGCCACGTTCCCAGAGGAGTCGTCACCAGCTCTGTCCCCTTTGACACTGGGCTCAGCCGAGTGGCTTGCTTTCATAATAGTACATGGATGCAGGCTTGAAATGGGCATGCACACGGGGGTTTGTCCTTTGTGCCTCTGCCACGGCCCTGAGAACGTGCCAGAGGATAAGAGATGTGGGCAGATCTGAGCCAGCCTAGACCAGCTGACTCCAGTCAAAGGAGCAATAACTGTTTCCTGCTGAACACCTCTTGGCTTTGAGGTTGTTTGTTACAGGGCATTATTGTGGCCACAGGTAACTGATACACATCCTCAACACATCAACTTGCACTTTGTGCTGACTCTCTTCATGGCTCTAACATCTATCACAGTTCCAGAAATTACATGTAACCAATAGTGACCAGAGGCAAAAGATAAAAGGGAGCAACCCTAACATGAGTCTTTTTGTCAAAGTAAGGAAAACCTCCTTACCAGCCCCGAGCAGGCTTCTCAGCCAGCCTGCATCTACTGCCCATGCTGAATGCCAGGCAAGAGGAGCAGATCAACATGTCCTGGTCAGCCAAAAATCACCCCCTGGCCATGAAGTGACCCACTTCCCTTGGGAGGAAGGACAAGCAAAATGGGGATGAAGAGGGGATGTGTTGATACAAAGGGTGAGGATGGCTATGAGATGGGCAACAAACAGTGTCTCCCACACAGAGTGTCTTGGAGACTGTTTTCCCATCTGGCAAATGGAAATAATACCTGCTTTACCCACCTCCCTAAGTGAAATGAGAACACACATGTGCAAACAGCAAGGCAGATATTATAAGACTATACTAAAAAAAAAGAAAAGAAAAAGGGACACCTGGGTGGTTCAGTGGCTGAGCGTCTGCCTTTAGCTCAGGGCATGATCCTGGAGTCCTGGGATCGAGTCCCACAACGGGCTTCCTGCATGGAGCCTGCTTTTCCCTCTGCCTATGTCTCTGCCTCTCTCTGTGTGTGTCTTTCATGAATAAATAAATAATTTTTTTTAAAGAAAAAAAGGCTATAATAGAGAGAGGCTACAAGCCATCAGATTTAGTCCTCTGCCTTGAAAGAGTTCCTAATGGTGACCAGAAACCATACTAGACTATTTCCCCAGCCTTCTCTCCAGCTCCAGTGTGAGGGATCTTGCCTGGTGACAGTCTGGTTGAGTTACCTGTGTTGTGGTTTGTCCCAACAGGACCAGTTTGTCCAACAGAACTCTTTCTCCTTAGGACACAGCATCTCACCATCAATCATCTGCAGAAGAGGCTGGGGGTGTGGAAGGGATGGTATCCAGGGAGGAACCAGGAATAGGCTGACCTTGGCTGGTGGGGACAGGTCCATAGCTTTCCTTCTCCAGAAGAGGGAGTGCAGGGAGGGGAGCCCCTAAGGGAGCCCTAATGAACTGGGCACCCTCAGGCATTCATGCCACCAACAGTTTCCAAAGGAGAGGGAACCCTAGCATGAGAGGGCCACCCTAGGGACCTCTAGGGGCCACTCCAACCCATTGTCCCTCCAGTGTGGACCCCTGGGAATCCAGAAGTTTCTTCACTAGGGTGATGGCAAGGGCTGGATGTCTGTAAAATTCATTTCCGTATGTGCTTCATCTCACACCACAGACAGGTGCAAAATAAAGTCAGGGCTGAGGCAGATGGTTCATGAATCAAGTCAGCCAAGCTACAGGATACATTGCTACAGGATACAGTCCTGCCCTGGCTCCTCCGGTCATTATGGCTCAGTCAGGGACAAAGGCATAGACTTTTCAGGCTGAGAATGTTTTTGCTGCAGGTCCCTGATATAACACATGAGTTTGTGGGGTGCTTTCCACTCTGCAAGTGCACCCAGGAACCAGGCTGCAGCACTGTTTGGGCACTTGGACTGGTAGGGGGTCGCAGGGCACAAACCCATCTGCACAATGGATTTTTCTGTTAACAAATAATAGCTGATTATTATTGTCATTATTCACAGTATAGCGTCTCTCCTTCCTCTCCTTCCAGCTCTGAAGGCTCTAGCAAACCTGACACACAGAACTCCTGTTTCTTCCTCTCGCAGCTACCTCGCGCCGCCTCCTCCCTTTGCCACCCCCCCTTTACCCCCGCCCCGCGCTGGCCCCGCCCCCTGACCCCTCCCTCTTCCCTTTGCTCCTCCATCAGCCCTGCAGCGGGGCAGCCCTCGCTCCTGGTGTAGTTTCAAGGGATAGCGGCCAAGCCCACGTGGCTGGGGGTAGGCACTGAAAGGCAAGAGGCTCCGCTCTAGGAATGGACCTGGAGAGCTCCAAGGTCTAGGCCTAACGCAGCAAAAAAACAAGTCCAGAAAAATGTGTGTGTGAATACGTGTGCAGGCCGAGAACCTCTCTGCAAGGTTACGCACAAGAAGCTGCTAAGAGTGCCTCTGGGGAGAGCAAGGAAGGAGCAGGGGTCCCAGGGCAGGAAGGAAACCTCCTCTGGATCTTAGAGCCTGTTTTTGAAAAAGCGTTATTTGAAACTATTGCCAATGTGAAACTTCTCCCTGGTGAAAATAAATAGATTCATTCTCAGGGTGCCTGGGTGACTCAGTGAAGTGGCTGCCTTACGCTCAGGTCATGATCTCAGGGTCCTGAGATCAAGTCCTGGATCCCAGCAGGTGAGCTTACTTCTCCCTCTTTCTCTGCCCCTCCCTCCTGCTTGTGCTCTTTCTCTCAAATAAATAAATAAAATCTTTTAAAATAAATAAATAAAATAGACTCATTTTCAAAGTGTTTTAACCATTCTTGATCTCATCAGACCCTCCCTCTGAATAGGTATAGCTATCCCTATTTAAAAGAAAAGGCTGAGTCCCCAAGCAGCAGAATGACTGGCCCACGGTCCCCAGGAAGATTCCAGTCAGGCCTGGACCAGCACCAGCCTCCTCACTCTCCTTCCGGAAGGGTTCCCAGCGTCAGCATGGCAGCTACCTCCGGCGTGAGACCCTCTCTGGCCAGCTTCCCCAGCTGCCAGCCGCCTGGCTTGCAGGCGCCCTCCAGTCTGGGCACTGGGAGGCTGGGATGCTGAGCCAGGGACCGTTGAGCCCTTAAGAGGGTCCACATCAGACCGTACTGACCCAGCTCAGTGGCAAGGCCTCAACTAGCCCGCCAACCCTGTTCCCATCACAGTGCATTGCTTCTAAAATACATTCTTAAAACGCCTGTCACATTTTATCTGATGTTTAAAATTGATTTTCTTTTTGGATGACACACAATATGAACCGGCTGCTCAATGATCTCTTTATCAGCCATAGACTCCAGCACGATGCTCATCATCCATGTCTGGACGCTGGGAGAAGGCCTGGAACTGGCCCAGACATGGGGTTCCGGGAAGGCTTTGAACGTGGTGCAAGCGTGGGGCCTGGGAAATGCCCAGAGGGTTTTCCAGTGACAAACCGGGGTCTCATCTGCTTGCTGAGGATGCTGAAACATTCTTATTGCAACACTTGCACAAGATAGGCAGCTCAGAGCCGAAAAAAACAAACAAACAAATCAAATGTGTATTGAGCAGCTACTAAGAACTGGGGTTTGCACTTGGCACTGTCAGCCTGTCACTCCCTTTACACTGTATAACAGCCAGTAAGGCTTGAATAACTTCTTTTGATTTCTAGAATGAGTCTCCCTGAAGCTAGCACAAGTCATGTTGCGGGGAGGCCGGTGGAGGGGAAGTCCTGGAGTGACAAGGAAGACAGACTCTCATGGGAACTCCTTGGTTCCTTCAACAAATATCTGGTTTGAAGGTCTGTGACATCAGGCACCGTTCTGGGTGCTGCAGATACATCAGCGAACAAAATGAATAAGAAAAAAAATTCACCCCAGAGTGGTAGGCACTTTACTTTTTTTTTTTTTTTAAGATTCTATTTATTTATTCATGAGAAAGAGAGAGAGAGAGGGGCAGAGACACATGCAGAGGGAGAAGCAGGCTCCATACGGGGAGCCCGATGTGGGACTTGATCCCGGGTCTCCAGGATCACACCCTGGGCCGAAGGCGGTACTAAACCGCTGAGCCACCCGGGCTGCCCGGCACTTTACTTTTTAAATTTATTTTTTATTCTTTTAATATCAACATTGAATTTTAATTGAAGTATTATTAACAGACAATGTTATATTAGTTTCAGGTGTACAGTATAGTGATCTAACAATTCCATACATCACCTGGTGCTCATCATGGCAAGTGTCCTCTTAATCTCCTTCACCCATACCCCCCTCCCCACACCCATTGCTCCTCCCCACCACTCTTAAATTCTCCGTATTTGTCTCTTTTTTTGGTCTCCTTTTTATTTTGTTCATTTGTTCTGTTTCTTAAATCCCACATGTGAGTGAAATCATATAGTATTTGTCTTTGTCTTACTTATTTCACTTAGCATAATACCCTGTAGTCCATCCAGGTCACAAATGATAAGATTTCATTTCTTTTTATAGCTGAGTAATATTCCATTGTACGTGTGTATACATATATATATCACATCTTCTTTATCCATTTGTCGTCCGTCAGTGGACATGTGGGCTGCTTCTATATCTTGACTATAATAATGATGCAATAAACATCAGGGTACATTTATCTTTTAGAATTAGTGCTTTCATTTTCTTTGCATAAATATTCAGTAGTGATAATACTGGATCATATGGTACTTGAATTTTAATTTTTTGAGGAACCTTCATATGTTTTCCACAGTGGCTGCACTAGCTCACATTCCCACCTCCTGTGCAGGAGGGCTCTCTTTTCTCTGCATCCTCAACACTTGTTATTTCTTGTGTGTGTGTTTTAAGATTTTATGAATTTACTCATGAGAGACACACACACAGAGAGAGAGAGAGAGAGAGAGAGAGAGAGAGAGAGAGGCAGAGGGAGAAGCAGGCTCCCTGCAGGGAGCCCAACGTGGGACTTGATCCCGGGTCTCTGGGATCACGCCCTGGACTGAAGGCAGCGCCAAACCGGTGAGCCACCCAGGCTGCCCTATTTCTTGTGTTTTGATGTTAGCTATTCTGATATCTTACTGTGGTTTTCTTTTTTTAAAAAGACTTTATTTATTCATGAGAGACACAGAGAGAGGCAGAGACGTAGGCAGAGGGAGAGGCAGGCTCCCTGCGGGGATCCTGATGCACGACTTGATCCCAGGACCCCGGGATCACGACCTGAGACCTGAGTCGAAGGCAGATGCTCAACCACTGAGCCACCCTGGAGCTCCTTCCCGTGGTTTTCATTTGCATTTCGAGTGGTAGGCAGTTTAAAGAGGTTGGTTACAGAGGTTCCAGCAAGGAGGCACCGGGAAATCTGAAGGACAGCAGAGGTCAGGCTGAGCAGGACCTGGCATAGGAAGATTGGAGACAGCCAGGCCAAGGTGGTATTGGCCTTAAGTCATAGCATCAATCGTTGCCAGTGGTGACTGGTGGCCCTGCCTCCAGATCAGCAGTGGCCAGGGGGCCTGCTTCCTAGGGGCAGAGCTAATTCACTGGACTGGGCTGTGGGTGGCCCCCAGCCAGGAAAATCACCTTCGTTTTACAAATGGACCCTCTGGAAGGCCTACTTCAGAGTCTGCCCATCGAATACGGCCCCCAGAAACATTTTCTTTGCCTTGCTGGTGTGTTGTTTTAATCGAGCAACACTTAACATGGGAAATTTCATTTAACAACTCAGATTTTTAAAAAGTCTCCTGAGAGGCACCTGGATGGTTCAGTGGCTGGGCATCTGCCTTCAGCTCAGGGCCTGATCCCAGGGTCCTGAGATCGAGTTCTGCATCAGGCTCCCCACAGGGAGCCTGCTTCTCCCTCTGCCTGTGTCACTGCCTCTATCTGTGTCTTTCATGAATTAATAAATAAAATCTTCAAAAAAAATTTTCCTGAAAACAATCATCAGATCTGACAACTCTGGCCACTCATTTTTCTGCCAGGTAGCAGTAGGCTCAGTTCCTGCAGAGGCTGTAGATCTGTGGGAACTGAGCAAGGTGAATTTCCAGGAGATGGAGGAGCGAGTCACTGGCAGGAGGTGTGGCCTCTGGTATGGCTCAGATGCCTGCCTGTGCACCCTTGGGTTTAAAGCCAAGCTTCATATTCAGCAAACCTCAGCTTGAGGGAGCAGATGCCTTGGGGCTCCTATGTGCCCCTCATTCCTTCCTGTTATTAACAAATGACAAATGACATTTGTTGAGCACCTACTACACAAGTGAAACTGAGCTGGGCCACAGGACTCAGAGTTGCCCATGACCAGTGGTGACACCAATAGCCATGAGATTTAGGACAGAACAGACCTGGGAGAGAGGACTGAGGGTCCCAGGCGTCAGATCAGAGAAGGCCTCACAGAAGTCACATGGAAGCTGACATGAAGGATGAAGGGGCATTGGCAGCCCAGAGTAGAGGAGGGTCAGGCAGGGGCAGAGCAATGCGTGATGGTCCAAAGGAAGGCAAGGGTTCAGAGACCAGGAAGCAGTCCAGGTGGCTGGCAGTGAAGGGGAGGGAAGGGGCAAAGCAGGTGAGCACAGGGGAGGAAGGTGGGCAGGGCCTCACAGAGGCAGGTCAAGGCCCAGAGGCTGTCTTGAGACAGTGGGAGTCATGGAAAGCCTTTCAGCTGGGGCCTAGCCTGGTGGGCCTGGGAAGAGGCCCTGGCACTGCAGGTGGAAGACTGGAGGAGGCCAGCGTGGAGTCAGGATACTCTGTGCAGAAGCAGGGATGGGACTCCAACATTTGTGCCAGCACCTGGGGCAGTGTGAGCAGTGGGGTCTCTGGAGCCTCAGGTGACACAGTGAGGCCTGTCAGCAGAGGAGTCTGGGATGGTGAGGCTTTTCCTAATTCTGTTGTGAAAATCCATCAGCACCGTGGGAAATCCAGGGCCCTTCAAAGGCCCGAGCTGGAGCTCACGTTAATCTGGACAGACACCCTCTCGTGGCTGCATGTCCAGTTTGTGTCACTTTAAAATTCTCTTTGTTTCAGCCATCTGAGAGCCCGGGCTGCTGGGTTCAGGGAATCCACAAGTGACTCACGTAGGCAGGGCCTGGGGCCTGGGACACTGGTTGCTGGGCCCAAGGAGAACCCACTGCTGAAAGGCCGTCCACCAGGAACATCCAGCATATCTGCATCTGGCTGACCGTCAGCGTTGCTGCCCATGGTCATGGAGCAGGGAGCTGGGTGCTGAGGAGGCACCACGTCTTCCAGCACTGCCTGCCCGGAATGGTGATGCATGAGGACAGTTCAGAGATTTTCCTCTGTGCCTTCCACACAGGGCGGTGTGGTGGTTCTGGAAGTTTCTCAGGTGTGAAGGGTTTCTCTGCAGTGGCTAGGCTTAGGGGTGGCTGAGGTCCTGCAGCTCCTTCGGCCACCTCAAGTAAATATATAGCCCAGGTAAACAAAAGTGCTTGTTCTTCATCTTCAGAACAAACCACTCACAGCCAGACTACCAACCTCCAAGCCTTCCTCTACCTCTGCGGGATGACCTAAGACATGGGGTTGGGTGGGGCCTCTGAACTAGACCACACCTGAAGTTTTGGGGGAGCCAGGCCCAGTCAACGGGTTTCCAGCTTGTCCTGAGATGGTCATGGTCTTGGTGGCAGCCTCTGTCCCCTCCAGCCGGCATCCTAATCCACCCATTGTGTCCTGGGCTTCAGAAGTCACAGTCTGCCCCCTTCTGGTGGCTAGGAATCCTCAAGAAGCCGCAGGCCGGCAGGGACTCCAGCACAGGTGATGGGGGGAAAGTGCAGGGGTGAACCCGCTTGGGCATCGCCTCCTGGGTGCCCCTCCCAAGCTCTGACTGAGGGGGCTGCCGCTTGGGCCCATGACCAAGGCTTCAAATGAATGTCTCTGACCTTTCCTCCAGATGCTGTTGTTATGCGTGAGCCACGGGGACAGGAAGGGAAGGAGTGACATTCTCCATCTTGAAACTTGTGTCCCATTACCAGGCCAGACTGCCTTTGGTGACCTATAAATTAATTTTTAAAAAGAAATATGCTAATTACCCTGGCAGTTCGGTTGCACAGTTGTGTATGTAAGGAGCTTTCATTGGTTCAATCTATTCATATTAAGCAGACTACAATGGTGGAGATTTGTTTCGATGCTCTCTCATTCTGTAAGATATGGAAACTACCAGACATAGTAGTACACTGTGCAGGACCAAATACCAACTGAAGGGCTTGCATCTCTGTGAGGCCTGGAGCCTGGGGCAGGATCCCAGCTGCCTCTGCACCCTCACAGGGACCAGAGAGCCCTGGTGTCAACACATCTGGGCTCAAGAGCAATCTTCTTGCTGCCTATTTGTGTGGCATCCTGCAAGTAATTGAACTTCACTGTGCTTCAGTTTCTTCATCTGTAAATGGGGCTAATAAAGCAGCCTTGTCGATCCAGTAGCAGAGCAGTTTAGATGAAACTGCACACATAAAGTCTATAGCCCAAAGAGACTCTCTAGTGAACAAGGCCTGCATTAGCTCCACATGCTAACAAGTGGAGCTTGTGTACTTGTACAACAAGTACACCAGTACTTTCCCTGGCACACCAAGGGCCGGGCTTGTTATCTTCTTGCCATGGGTGAGGCCACTGGAGGCCCAAGGAAATCACTGGGTTGTTGCAGGGCCATAGTACCTTCCTTTATTTCTAGACGCCTAGTCCAGTGCTCTCTCCTTGTCCCAAGCCTTCCCATGTCCAGATATCCAGGTGATCCTGTCTCCTGCTGGGCGGCTTTCCTTTTTCCATTCAGCTCACAGAGCCACTGGCAAGTGGCAAGCAGGATATCAGGGCCTGTGAGTGAGGGTGACAGTGCTCCAGCTCCCACATCTCCTGGAATTCCCATTCTCCTGAAGGAGACATACACACTCAAGCAGCCACGTGTCCAGGAGGCACTGCTCTGCAATACAACATAGGGCTACCAGCGGGTAATGGAGTTCAGAGGGTTTTAAGGTCAGCCCCAGGGATGAGTGTTGAGAAAGGCTCCAGTTTTAGGAAAGAGAGAGGAAAGAGGCTTCTTTCCTGAGAGTCTGAGTTTGTCTTTCCAGAACCAGATCTGTGCATACAGCCTGCTGCAGGGGATGTCAGTTCAGGCTCTTTCACTTTTAGATGACACCACTCAAACTGGATTAAGTATAAAAGGGGATTTACGGACTCATGGAACTGAAAATGCCAGGGCATGGCTGCCTTCCAGGCACCCCCAGGGCCTCAGACAATCACGTTAGACCCCAGGTTCCCTGTCACCTCTTGCCTGTGCTCTCAGTGGTGGCTCATTCTCAAAAGCATCCCACGCCCTCCCTCAGGGACTACTTCCCAATCCCAGCTCCAGGACGACAGCCTGCACTTGGCAACCCCCCAGAAAGGCCACGTGCGCAGTAGGTCCTCACTGGAGTCCTGGGGAGGACTCTCATTGGATCAGCTGGAGTCCCAGGTCATATGACCCCCCACCTGTGGAGCCCTAGGCTTGGGAAGCCAGTCCCTTCTTGGGCTGAGGGCTGGGAGCTGGGCAGGGGTGGTTCTCCAAAGGGTTATCAAAGCTCTGTAAGCAGATCCCCTGGGTGAAAGCAACAGATGTCTACTGCAAAGGTGATGGGTTTGAAAATATCCTGAGTCTATTTTTCTCTCTCTCTTTCATGCCTGAAAGCTATTCTATGCCAAACACAGAGAAAAGTTACCAGCACCAACTTGGTGACCTGATGGACTGAAGCTCCCCAATACCTCTGTACCGGCTGCTTGGAAAAGGCCCCAGAGTGGAAAAGAGCTGTCACACCTCCATCTCCATCTTAGAAGACCAGCCTTTTGGCTTGCACAGATCTGAGGCAGCCATGACACCCACAGCTCCTAATACGTCTTAGCTCCCAGGACCCACTCTTGGCAACCTGAGACCACCAAGCCCCAGCATGGATACGTCTTCTACTCCAAGAAGCAGTTCCAAGTACACTGTGCTTCTAGGAAAAAGAATGATAGAAGATGCATGTTTTCTCACAAGACACATTAATTATATTAAATTAGGATATGCTTTACATTATCATGCATCTTTCATGGGGTGATGGCTCCTTTCCTCCTCAGACCCTCCTCTCCCCAAATCTCTCATGAGTTAGAGAAGCAAAGTTGGGTATAATTTTTTTATTTTTATTTTATTTTATTTTTTGGGGGTATAATTTTTTAAAAAGTGATTGTTCTGATTGTCTATGTGGAGAATCCAAAAGAATCAACAAAAAAACCTCCTGGAACTAATAAGCCATTATAGCAAGGTTGTAGGATACAAGGTTAATATACAAGCCAATTGTTTTCCTACATATCAGTGATAAACAAGTGGAATTTAAAGCTAAAAACACAAAGGAGTACTGGGTGGCTCAGTTGGTTGAGTGTCTAACTCGTGATCTCAGCTCAGGTCTTGATCTCAGGGTTGTGAATTCCGGCCCTGTGTTGGGCTCCACACAGCTGTGGAACCTACTTAAATAAAAATAAAAAAACAATAACAATTTGTTAGTAACTCCCCAAAATGAAATACTTCAATATAAATCTAACAAAAATATGGATATGATCTTTTTTTAAAAGATTTTATTTATTTATTCATAAGAGACCCAGAGAGAGGCAGAGACTTAGGTAGACGGAGAAGCAGGCTCCCTATGGGGAGCCCCATGTGGGACTCAATCCCAGGACCTGGATAAGATCTATATGATAGAGGGGCAGGCTGGGTGGCTCAGTGGTTTAGCGCTGCCTTCAGTCCAGGGCCTGATGCTGGAGACCCGGGATCAAGTCCCACGTTGGGCTCCCTGCATGGAGCCTGCTTCTCCCTCTGCCTGTGTCTCTGCCTCTTTCTCTTCTCTCTGTGTCTCTCATGAATAAATAAATAAAATCTTAAAAAAAAAAAGATCTATATGAGAGAAACTATAATATTCTGATAAAAAAATCAGAGAGTATCTAAATAAATGAAGAGACAGTCCATGTTCATGACCAGAAAGCCCCAATGTCCAAAGGTCAGTTCTTCCCAACTTGATCTATACATTCAGTACAATGCCAGTAAGCATTTTTCTGGATATCAACAAACTGATCCTAAAGTTTATATGGAGAGGCAGAAGACCCAGAAGCCAACACAGTTTTGAAGGAAGAAGAATGAAATTGGAGGACTGGCACCATGAAGCAGCAGTAATCAAAACAATGTGGTATCGGTGGAAGAATGGACAAATAGATCCATGGAATAGAATAGAGAGCCCAGGAACAGACCCACATAAATACAGTCAACTGATCTTTGACAAAGGAATGACACAATGAAGAAAAGATAGTCTTTTCAACAAATGGTTCTGGAACAACCACATGTCCACATACAGAAAAATGTGACAGAGACCTTAACCATTCACAAAAATTAACTCAAAATGGATCACCAACTTATTATTCTTTAAAGATTTTATTTATTTATTCATGAGAGACACACACAGAGAGAGAGGCAGGGACACAGACAGAGGGAGAAGCAGGCTCCATGCAGGGAGCCTGATGTGGGACTCAATCCTGGGACTCTGGGATCACGCCCTGAGCCGAAGGCAGACAATCACTGAGCCACCCAGGCAACCCTGGATCATCAACTTAAATGTAAAATCCATGGGGCACCTGGGTGGCTCAGTCAGTTAAGCATCTGCCTTCAGCTTGGGTGATGATCCGGGGGTCCCAGGATCCAGCCCCACATCAGGGTACCTGCTCAGTGGGGAGCCTGCTTCTTCCTCTGCCTGTATCTCTGCCTCTCTCTGTGTGTGTCTCTCATGAATGAATGAATAATATCTTTTTAGATATTATTATAATCCATGAAAGAAATTATTTCTAAGCTGGATTTCATTAAAATTAAAAACTTCTGACCAGTGCTGGGAGAAAATCTTTGCAAATAACACATCTGATAAAAACCATTATTCAAAACATGCAAAGAACTCTTAAAAGTCAATAACAAGAAAATAAACAGCCCAATTAAAAGGTGGGCCAAACACCTTTATCTCACCAAAGAAGAAAATGGGAAATAACACATGAAAAGATGCTCTACCACACTTCCTGATTTCAGATTATATTACAAAGTTATAATTATCAAAACAGTATGGCACTGACATAAATACCAATACAGGGGGACGCCTGGGTGGCTCAGTGGTTGAGCATCTGCCTTTGGCTCAGGGCATGATCTTGGAGTCCCAGTATTGGGTCCCGCATTGGGCTCTCTGCATGGAGCCTGCTTCTCCCTCTGTCTGTCTTGGCCTCTCTCTCTGTATCTCTCATGAATAAATAAATAAAATCTTAAGAAAAAAAAAAAAAAAACAACAACACATAGACCAATGGAACAGAATAAAGAACCCCCAAACAAACACACATGTATATTATGGTCAACTAATATTTGCTGAAGGGCCCAAGAATATTTAATGAGGAAAGGAAAGTCTCTTCAATAAATGGTTCTGGGAAAACTGGATATTCACATGTGAAAGAGTAAAATTGGACCACTCACAAAAAGTAAATCAAGCCGGATGAAAGATTTAAATATAAGACCTGAAACTATCAAACCCCTAGAAGAAAACATAGGGAGAAACTCCCTGACACTGTTCTTGGCAACAAGTGTTTTGGACACAATATCAAAAGCACAAACAACAAAAGCAAAAATAGGGCCCCTGGGTGGCTCAGTCGTTGAGTGTCTGCCTTCGGCTCAGGGTGTGATCCTGGGGTCCTGGGATTGAGTCCTGCATCGGGTTCCCTGCAGGGAGTCTGCTTCTCCCTCTGCCTGTGTCCCTGCCTCTCTCTGTGTGTCTCTCATGAATAAATAAATACAATCTTTAAAAATAAAAAAAGCAAAAATAAACAAGTGGGACTACATCAAACTGAAAAGCTGCACCACAAAAGAAATCATCAACAAACGAAATAACAACCTTCAGAAGGAGAGAAAATATTGGCAAACCACATTATCTGATAAGTGGATGATATTAAAAAAATACATAAAGAACTCATTCAACTCCAACACAAAAACAAAAATTCAATTTAAAATCAGGCAAAGGGGATCCCTGGGTGGCCCAGCGGTTTAGCGCTGCCTTCGGCCCAGGGCCTGATCCTGGAGTCCCGCGATTCAGTCCCAGGTTGGGCTCCCTGCATGTTTCCTGCTTCTCCCTCTGCCTGTGTCTCTGCCTCTCTCTCTCTCTCTCTGTCTCTCATGAATAAATAAAATCTAAAAAAAAAAAAAGAAAGAAAAAAAAAGAAAGGCAGGCAAAGAACCAGAATAGGCACTTTTCCAAAAAAGACACACAAATGGCCAACAGGTACACGAAAGGTACGCCACATCCCTCATCATCAGGGAAATGCAAATCAAAACCACAAGGAGATACCACCTCACACCTGTTGGAATGGCTATTATCAAAAAAGTAAAGAAATAACAAATGTTGACAGGATGTGGAGAAGAGGGACCCCTTGTGCCCTGTTGGTGGGAATGTAAATTGGTGCAGCCACTGTGGAAAACAGTATAAGAGGTTCCTTAGAACATTAAAAATAGAACAACCATACGATGCAGCAATCCCACTTCTGGGCATCTAGCTGAAGGAAATGAAATCACTCATCTCTAAGAGGCATTTTTGCCCCATCTTCACTGCAGCATTATTGGCAGTAGCTAATAACAGCCAAGACATGAAAACAACCCAAGTGTCCACTGATGAATGACCAGATAAAGAAAATGTGATATATAATATATATGAGGTTATATAATGAATATTCCATATTCCATATAGATAATGGAAACTACTCAGCCATAAAAGGAAAACCCTGCAATTTGCAACAATATGGATGAAACTTGATAGTGTTAAGTGAAATAAGTCAGACAAAGACAAATACTATACAATCTCATTTATAACATGAAATCTAAAAATGCCAAATTCAGGAATAGAGAGTAGATTGGTGATTGCCAGGATCTAGCAGTTGAGGGATATGGGAGATATTGGTCAAAAGGTACCAACTTCCCCCATTTTTTTTAGAAAAGGGGAGAGAAAAAAAAAAAAAAAAGAAAAGGGGAGAGAAGTGGGAGGGGAAGAGGGAGAGGGAGAGAGAAAGAGAATCTTAAGTAGGCTCCATGCCCAGAATGGAGCCCAATGCGAGGCTCAATTGCACAACCCTGAGACCATGACCTGAGCCAAAACCAAGAGTTGGATCTTAACCGACCAAGACACCCAGACACCCCCAAACTTCCACTTCTAAGATGAGTAAATTTTGGAGATATGATGTATAGCATGGCATCTACTTAACAATACTGCATTGAAAGTTGCTAAGAGAGTAGATCGTAAATATTCTCACCACATACACACACACGTAATTGTGTGAGCTGATGGATGTGTCAACTAACCTTACTATGGTAAACATTTATGGTATAACCATAAATGGTAACACAATATATAAATGTATCAAATCATCATGTTATACACCTTAAACTTACAGTGTTATATATCAATTATATCTCAGTAAAGCTGGGGAAAAAGAAAAGATGATCTACATCATACATCACCAGGGGAATGCAAATTAAAACAATGAGATACCACTACACATTTACAAGAATAACGGAGAACTATGGTGCAAGGGGAACTCTCGTTCACTGTTGGTGGGAATGCAAAATGGTGTGGCCACTCTGGAAAGCAGTCTGGCAGTTTCTTAGAAAACTAAACACACTCTTTCCATAAAATCCAGTAATCATGCTACTTGTTATCTACCTAAAGGAGTTGAAAACTCTCGTCCACACAGAAACCCACACACAGATGTTCATAGCAACTTTATTCAGAATTATCAAAACTTAGAAGCAACCAAGATGCTCTTTAGAAAGTGAATGGATAAATCAATATCCAGACAGTGGAACATCACTCAGCTCCACAAAGAAATGAGCTATCAAGCCATGAAAAGACATGGAGGAAACAACACATATTATCAAGTGAAATAGGCTAATCTGAAAAGCTATAAAGAGTATGATCCAACTATATGACGTTCTGGAAAATGGCAAAGTTATGGAGAGAGTAAAAAGATCAGCAGCGGTTAGGCATTGGGGGGTTGGAGGGAGGGATGAATAGGCAGGCAGAGCACAGGTGATATTTAGGGCAGTGAAACTATTCTGCACGATACTATAATGGTGGATACATGCTGTTACATATTTGTCAAAACCCTTAGAATGTACGACATCAAGAGTGAACCCTAAGGTAAGCTATGGACTTCGGGTGATAGTTAGGTGCCAACCTAGGCTCATCAATTATAACAAATGTACCACTCCGGTCCAGGATTTTGACAGTGAGGGAGGCTGAATATGTGGGGACAGCGATATGGGAAATGTACCGTACCTTCTGCTCAAATTTGCTATGAACCTAACACTGCTCTAAAAAATAAAGTCTATGAAAAAAAGCAACAGGAAGCATTTGTGTTATCTAGTCCTGCACTCAACTGGGCTTAGGTAGTTATCGCTCAGTGTCACGTGCATGGTTGGGGTCAGGTGGCAGTGGGCTGGAGTCATCCCCAGGGCCTCCTCACACTTGACACCTTAGGTTAGCTGGCCCCCAGCAGGGGCTGTCGGGTCACACCTCTACATGTGGGCTCTCCACAGGCCCAGGGCTTCCTTGAAGCATGGTAGCCCAGTTTCAAGAGTGAGCAACCTCAGACAGGGAGGGAGGGAGGAAGGGGGATCAGAGGGGAGCTGGCAAAAGCTTCATGACTTACCACCGGAAGGCACGCAGAGTGGCAAGGTCGGATTACGAGAGCACACATGGGATGGGAGACTGTCATGGCTCTTTAGAAATTACAATCTGCCACACTGGGACCCTTGGGCGACTCAGTCGGTTAAGCGTCCGACTCTAGATTTCAGCTCAGTCCTGATCGCAGCATTATGGCATCAAGCCCTCCCCACAGGGCTCTGTGCTCAACATACAGTCTGCCTATCCCTCCCCCTCTGCCCCTCCCCCACTGACATGCTCTCACTCTCTCAAAGAAATAGATAAAATCTTTAAAACCAACAACAAAAACATCTGCCACACTGACCTACCTTCTGGCATGAGGAAGGCCAAGCGCAGCTGGGAGTTGGTCACAGATGTGCTTCCCGCCTGGTCTTGAGAACTGTTCCATGTACGGTCTACCTTCTTCTGCCCAGGAGCTTCAGCTCATCAGCCCTGATCCCATGGTACTCCCTAAAGAGTAGCTTGTCTCTTCCAGATGGGGACATGAGGAGCTTGCCGGGCCTCAGAGTTCAGGGCTGCAGGCTGCTTTCATTAGGATCACTGGCCCCTGAGCATGAGGCCCCTCCCTTTAACTGCTGGGCCTCTGCCTCATCTGCTGTGAGCTGGAGCCAGGAGCCTCCCTGGGGCCACCTCTCTTGGCCCTTGTGCCCTCTTCAGCTTTGCTTGGGCTCGCCTACATCCCACCCCATGGTGTCCCAGCACAACACCCCCCCCAAGGTGCTTGTTTTCCATCTAGGGTCTGGTAGCCACAGCCCCTGACTCAGAGCCCAGGAGCCAGCGCCCTGGCGTATTGCCCAGCACCCCCTCTCCTGCCAAGTGTGATCCCGGCTCTGCTCTACTCACGTGCAGAGGCCCCACTGTCCCGCCCTCCACAAGAGCTGCTGGGTCCTCACCATGTGCTGGCGTCCTCTCCAATGTTCTTCTGCCAATGACTACGTATCAGCCAGGCCCGCAATACATGGTAAGGCAGTGGTAAACCATCTGTGTGCATGCATGTCCTCGGGCAGGATTGTGAGCTTCAGGGGGTCAAGGACATGCTTTGCTACCTGCCACATCTCCTGGCACCTACAGGCACTCGTCTGCTGAATCAATGAGTGACTGGATAAATGAACAACTGAATGGACAAGGTCTTAAGAGATGAGCCTCGGTGTGCCTGTTCGGGGAACTAAGAGTTACCCCCAACCCCAACCACACCTCCCACAGGTCGCTTCCGACTGGGCCAAAACCTGCTTGCAGCTTCCTTCAAGGTTTAGAACGGTGGACTTGGCAGAGCTGCCTCCCTCCTCTTACCCCCTTGCCGCCCCCACCCCTGTCTCCACACCCCCCCACTGGCATCCCCACCTGGCCACAGCACAGCCACGTGCTGGTCAAGCATAAGTCATTTTGCAGCTCAGATTTTAAAAGTTAATGTCTGCTTTTTAGGTATGCATATAATGGACACTTTAAAATTTAAAAGGAAGGAAGGAAGGAAGGAAGGAAGGAAGGAAGGAAGGAAGGAAGGAAAAGATTACAGAATGAAATTCACCCATATCGCCCTGACATGATTATAATGAACATTTCTGTATATTTTCTTTCAGCATTTTTCAAAGCATAAATGTTTTGCAAAGTTGAAACCATACTGCATATGTATATCGTAACCTATTTTTTTCCAAAGCATTCTAGCATAAATATGATCATTAAATTATCTCCATGAATTTAATTCTAACTTATGTTTTAATGGCTGCCTAATATTCCATCTTATGAATAAGCCACAATTTAAGCCATTCTTTTAGAGCTGGTCATTTGTTTGGCGTCTCATGTTTTCACGTTTGGCTGTATGCAAGACATGGGCTTTGCAGTCTGCCCGCCCAACATGCATTCTTTTGGCAAACAAACACACAGCACCCAGAAAGCAAAAAACAAACAAGCAAACAAAAAAAACACCAAAATCCCAGGGAGCCCCTCCCCTCCTAGCATGGTACAGCTCCAGGAGAGGACTCATGACTGAGGGCTGATCAGCTTCTTCCATCCTCTTGGCCACAGCGACTGGGTTCCTCATGAGCACATGGCCCAGAGCCTGAGCTCAAATCCCGAACAACTGTCTGATCTTACGGAGACCTCCTCCTTTACTGCTGTTCATGGTAGGTGAAGGTGAAAGCTGAAAGCTGCCCGCGTGCACCTTGCCACCAAAAGACCAAGGAGCAGCACGTGAGCCCCTAGATTCAAATGTGCCTAATGTGGTACTTTTTTTTTTTTTTTTAATTTAAATCACATGAGCCAGTAAATTCCCGTTTGGTTGGTTTGAGTTGGGTTCCTGACCTTAAGTCCTATTGGGGATTTGTCAGACACTTTGTCCACGGTGCCAATCTTCATTTCCTTAAGAGATGGACCCTAAAGTGGTAACTGTGGATCAAAGCGGCGTGTTTGTGAAGCTCCTAAATGTATACTGACAGATTGTTTTCTAGGCCGTCTGACGATTGATCCTCCCTTCCTGAGTAGGGAGAGATGCCGCACTGTGCTCCCAGCGTGCCCTCTGCATGTTTGGAAACAACCACGCTGGAATGCTGTTGCCGCAAGAGGCCTGGGCCAAACAGCCTCGGACTGCCCAGCATGCAGGGCATGCAGTGTGGAGCAGACATGTGGGGCTGGGTGTGGAGGACCTGGCAGCCCTGGAGGTGCTTCCAGGTGGACCCTGCTGCAATGGTTGGGTCACAGTATACAGAGGCACGAAGGCTGGAAAGCAGGGTCTGTACTAGGAGGTGACAGCTCCCAGAAACCATTCAGCAAGTCACTCTGGGCTAACAGGCACAAAGAGTGGCCCCCACCACCCTAAAGATGGTTATTTCTCTCCTTTTACTAACCCCTCTTGCTTGGTGTGTGTTTGGAGTGGCCCAGAATCCTTTTCTCCCTACAATTGAGAGCCTAAGACAAATTCTCAATGAGCAAGGACATTTATTTCTAGGGAAATTCTAGAGGCAGTAGTCATTCAGCCAAATGCATCATGAAGGAAAGGATACTGGGAAATGCTGAATGTGATTCAGAAGCAGCAGAACTACCTGCATGAATCAGAGGACTGAGCCTGCTTGCTTCGCTGCCTGTTTTGAAAAGCCTGGGACGTGGGGTGCCTGTTGCTCCCTCGGTCCTGTGGCAGGCGGCAAGAGGGTTCTTACTGCTCTAGCCCCATTCAGCAGGTGCCTGTCCATTGTAACTACACTCCTCCCTCAAAGGACACACTCAGGTCCAGCAAAATCCCTGAGCTGGTTATTCTCTGCTTGCCTCCTACACACACAAGCCTGCTGTGTCCTGGGAGTGAAGGCAACTGCATCCCCGCCCCAGATGTTCCACTGCCCAGCCGCCATTCCTAGGTGTGCAGGGTGGAACAAACACGTGAGGCTGGGCGGGCTGGCCAGGGGCCACTTCTGGGTTCTGGCAGCAGCTGCCTCTCTCCCAAAGGCCACAGCTCCCAGCCATTTCTCTCCCCCTGCTCCAGCTTTGGCTGAGCTCCATTAACTGCAATGCCTCTCCTGGAACCTCCAGGCCATGCAGCGGTAATGGCTTTGTGTGTAACTAGTCACGGAGCCCACGCTATGCTTTACCAGGTCCCCATTCTCAGTAACCAGTCCCCTCATTAGCCGCTCCTCAGTTAAAACTGTTTCAATATGCCATATATGTGTCTCCTGACATCAAAATAAGCTCAAACACCCCAGAATTCCACCATGCAGAGCTCTGAAAGCCTTAGTGATAGTATCTTTTCTCACTGTTCAAATGAGAAAACTGTGGACCAGAGAAAGGACTGGCCCCTGGAAAGGTAGTAGTCTAATTTATAGGCAAAGCCAAAGAGAGAAGTGACCTCACCCCGTCACAAAGTCTCCCTGCTCATGACATAGGAGTGACACAGTGGGTTTGTAGTTCTATTTAGCTGAGTGACACTGCCCAAGTGACCTAACCTCTCTGAGAGGTTCCCACTTCAGAAAGTGTGGGAATTAAGTGAAATGATACCCCTGGGCACTTTTTTTTTAAAAGATTTTTTTATCCATTCATGATGAGACACAGAGAGAGAGAGGACACAGGCAGAGGAAGAGGGAGAAGCAGGCTCCCTGCAGGGATGCCTGATGTGGGACTTGATCCTGGGTCCCTAGGATCACGCCCTGGGCCGAAGGCAGGTGCTAAACCGCTGAGCCACCCGGGCTGCCCTCCCTGGGCACTTAAGGCAGTTTATATACCTAACTAGTAGTTGTCATTGGCTCTCAAGACTTTGGTATTGAGGTCTGACAGTTGCAGGGTGAGAATGACAACATCGACACCTCCTCTGGCATTAAAATGGGCCACTTAACAATGAAGATACATAAACTAGACAGCTTGTTGCTGTGGAGGAACAGAACAGTCTCTGAGAAAGGATCCTTTCCTGGAACTGTCTGTGACTGTGAACTCCATGAGGTTAGGGACCACTATCCCAGAGAAGCCCAGGTGTTCTTGGTGAAGGACTCTCACATAGGGTAGAGATGACACAGAGAAGCATGGAGTGTTGGAGCTGGAAGGGGACGTGTTTTCATCAGCCCTGTGCATTCCGATACAGTGGGACTGAGGCAAGGCGTTGACCTTGTAAAGCTCGCCTGAGATCCTAGAACATAATTCTGCATTTTAACAATGAGGAAACTGGGGCCCAGAATGGGCACTGCCTCCCTTCAGTGACCCACAGCTAGTCAGTCAAGCTGTTGCTCTTGAAATGCCATGTCTCACCATGTTGTGCTTCAGTTTGGTCTGCATTCAGTGGTGGGCAGGAGGTGGAGGTAACTGGTTAAAATAAAAAGGTAACTTTTTTTTTTTTTAAACAGAGATTGAGGGGGATCCCTGGGTGGCGCAGCGGTTTGGCGCCTGCCTTTGGCCCAGGGCGCGATCCTGGAGACTCGGGATCGAATCCCACGTCAGGCTCCCGGTGCATGGAGCCTGCTTCTCCCTCTGCCTATGTCTCTGCCTCTCTCTCTCTCTCACTGTGTGCCTATCATAAATAAAATAAAATTTTTTAAAAAAAAAAAATAAACAGAGATTGAGTGTGCATGCGGTGGGGAGGGACAGGAGAGCGAGAAAGAGAATCTTTTTTTTTTTTTTTAAAGATTTTATTTATTTATTCATGACAGACACAGAAAGAGAGAGGCAGAGACACAGGCAGAGGGAGAAAGAGGCTCCATGCAGGGAGTCTGACATGGGACTCGATCCCGGGTCTCCAGGATCACACCCCAGGCCGAAGGTGGCGCTAAACCGCTGGGCCACCGGGGCTCCCCCCCACTTTTTTTTTAAAAGGATTTATTTCTTTTAGAAAGAGAGGGAGAGAATGAGCAGGAGGGGCGGAGGGAGAAGGAGAGGGAGAGAGAATAACAAGGAGACATCCCATTGAGCTGAAATCAAGTCAGATGCTCAACAGACTGAGTCACACAGGCACCCATGTTTCAATTACCCTTTGTAGGACTTTGTTAGAGAGGTTTTTGGAAGCTGGTCAGAAAATAATTCCCCCCTAAACATTAGAAGCATCCCGTCCAATCCTATTTTCACCTGCATCTTTCACCACTGAAGGGTATGAATGCCAGATACCCTTCAGACAGGTGAAGACAAATGAAAAATTTTAGGCTGTTATGTGAAAAAAAAAACCAAAGCACAAAACAGTACTTTAGGATACTCTCATTCTTGCAAAAACAGTAAGGACACACCTATATGTTTGTACAGCAGCAGAACATTTCTAGAAGAACATACACACAAAACTGTTAACGTCGGCTGCCTCTGGGAGAAGCCTAGGGTCTGAGGGACAAGGGAGATTTACTTTTCATTCCGAACTGGTTTTCACCAGGTGCAAATTTTTCCACGAATCACATTTCCAGTGAAAACATAGGGAAAATGAGGACAGAAACAAGCAAAAAGCAATAAACAGAACAACTCCGTCTCTGAACTTGACTATAGGAGAGAGGCCAAGGGGGTGACAGTGGCAAGGCTGTTTCTGGAATCCCTGGCTGTTGACACGCATCTTGGCCTCTGACAGGGCAGCTCTTCATAACAGCTGTGCTGGTCTCAGCCCTTCAAGTATAACAACAAAGTCTGTGGTCTCCATTGTTCACCCAATTCTGTTTATGCCCAGGCCACAAGAGAAGCTGTACAGCAAAGCACAACATTCTCTTAGACACGTTTCCAGTCAACGCTCCCTTCACTGCCAGGTGGGCCTGCCGGCTCCTCTTTCTGAAGATACAATTTGGAAATATGTACATGCATATCTAGAAGCCTTCGTGGTACCTGGGTGGCTCAGTGGTTGAGCATCTGCCTTCGGCTCAGGTCATAATCCTGGAGTCTTGGGATCAAGTCCCACATCGGGCTCCCTACAGGGAGCCTGATTCTCCCTCTGCCTATGTCTCTGCCTCTTTCTCTGTGTCTCTCATGAATAAAGAATAAATTTTTTTTAAATGATAAAAAAATAAATAAAAGTGAGCCCCCATCAATCCCAGCTCTGTGAATTTATCACAAGGAGATAACTAGCAGGGCGCTTGGCTGGCTCAGTCAGTGAAGCATGCAATCCTGGGTCTCTGGGTTGTGGGTTCAAGCCCCACGTTGGGTATAGAGATTACTCAAAAATAAAATCTTTAAAAAAACAAAGAAAAACAAACAAACAAACAAACAAAAAAACCGATAACTAGCAAGAATGCAAGACCAGTTAAGCACACAGGCATATTCTTATCATGGAATACTGTATAGCCACCAAAAAGAACAGCAGGATTTATATTCACTGATACAGAGTGACTTGTTTGGTTAAAAAACTAGATTTAAATAAAATGGCAAATTTTTTTTTAAGATTTTATTTATTTATTCATGAGAGACACAGAGAGAGGCAGAGACACAGGCAGAGGGAGAAGCAGGCTCCACGCAGGGAGCCCAACGTGGGACTCAGTCCCGGGTCTCCAGAATCACGCTCTGGACTAAAGGCGACACTAAACCACTGAGCAACCTGGGCTGGCCCAAAAATGGCAAATATTTATTTGGCACTTGCTGTGTACTTGCTGTGTACTACTCTAAGCACTTTACATACAGTACTTCATATTTATTACGACTTTGAGATGGGTACTTTTATTGTCCTCATCTTCTAAATAAAGAAGCCAAGGTAACAAGCTAAAGTGATTTGCCAAGGTCACATAACTGGTAAGTGGTGGAAGAGGGATCAGGACCTAGGCCATGTGGCCTCAAAGTTTTTTTTTTCCTCCAAAGTTTGTTTTTTATTTTAAAGATTTTATTTATTTGAAAGACAGTGAGGGAGAGAGACTGTGTGTGCACACAAGTGGGGGGAAGGGAGAGAATCTCAAGCTGACTCTGCACAGAGCCTGACATGGGGCTGAGATCCTGACCTGAGCCGAAACCAAGACGCGTAACTGACTTAACCCAGGCACACTCCTACCCAAGTTTGTGTTCTCACCCATGACTTCCCACCTCAAGCAACATGCTATCCATAGCAAAGGAGAAAGGAATTTTAAAGAGTCGTCCTGCTAGTGATTGTGCAATTGTGGATTAATAGTTTATTTTCTAAATGAATAATATTTATTAAGTCAATCTATTCTTTTTTTTTTTAAGATTTTATTTATTTATTCATGAGAGACATAGAGGGAGAAGCAGTCTTCCTAGAAGGGAGCCTGATGCGGGACTTGATCCCAAGACCCCAGGATCACAACCTGGGCTGAAGGCAGATGCTCAACCACTGAACCACCCAGGTGCCTCTATTCTTTCTTTCTTTTTTTAAAAGATTTTACTTTTAAGTAATCTACACACCCAATGTGGGGTTCAAACCCATGACCCTGAGATCAAGAATTGCACCCTCCACCGACTGAGCCAGCCAGGCACTCCAAGTCAATCTCTTTTTATTTTAGTGTTAAAAAATGTATATTACCTTTGATTCAAAAATTCTATTTCTCAGAATTTATCCTCATACTGGATAAAAGAAATGCCAGCTAAGACACATGAGTAAAGATGCGTATCACAATATAACTATAATAACAGAAAATTAGAACCAAACCAAATGTCCAACAAGGGACTGGTGAAGTAAAATGTGCTCTCTACATATGGTAAGAGAATAAATATTGACATAGTAAGATGTTTACGCTTAATTGAGGAGTGCAGGAAAAAGTAAGCTATGTTTGTGAGATTCAGCCATAAATGTACTAAAGGAATGTGTGGGAGGAAACGTAGGGCAAAAGTGCCAGCAGCCACCTCAGGGTGTTGAAACTGCTTTTTTATTTGTGGTATTTCTGAATCTTCCAACTTTCCTGCCTTGAGTATATATTACCTCTATAATAGTAAAAAATGTTATTTTATTTATAAAAATAAAATGGCTGTCACTATTACCCTGCTCAAGTGTCAGATCTGAGACAACAGAATCCCCAGGGATTAGAGTGCCTTCACGGTGACTCTCGGGAGAGATGACGCAGGATTCTACTTGTGAAAAAAATAATAATAAATTAAATTAATTTCTCCCTAAACAGCCAGCTTCTGCCGAGATCTTGACTATCAGGAAATAAGATGCAGATGATGCTACAGTGCCTTCCTGAGAACCTTCAACGTCTCCCCCAGCATCAAGGCAGGCAGCAGCTCTTCTCTGGTCCAACAGTGCTGGAGTGCAAAAGGTCGATCAAATAAGGATGCGCAATTCAAATATTTACTTTTCAAACATCTTCGGAAAGTTTATCATACACAAACAAGCACAAGAGAGAGAAGGGTTCAAGTTCAAGCCAATTCATTTGCCCAGTGGCCCCAGGGAACATGAGCAGCATATAGTGAGTCGACCATGAAAGGCCATGGGGGTAGTTCCTCCTGGCAGCCAAAGAACTGGGCCAGCAGGAAAACTCAGCAGATTTGGTGGTTGGCTATGAAGTATATGGTAGAGTAAGCATAACCAGAGTCATCACCAAAAAGAGTTAAGATGCCAAGTGAGCATGAGAATCTGTACTGGGAAAATAATTCAACAAAAACTTATATGTGTCCAGGATAGTCCATAAGCAGCTCATGCAATGTATTTTAACACTGATGTATAGCCAAGTGAGACAGATTTTAAGGAAAACTTCAAAATAAAATGCCAGCAATACTTCTTTGGAATCTTATTTGACAGATCCACTTTCTTTTTTTTCCTTTTGCAAACCATTTGCTCATAGGGAAGAAAATTACCCTCAATCCATCTTGAACAGAGAAATCACGGAATGTTAATTAAGCATCTACTATATATACATAGCAGGATGCTAGACAACAGCATACCTCCCAGCTCCTTAGGTAGGGCACATGATCCAAGACTAACCTGGGAAGCAAGATGAAAGGATATCTGGTGTGACCACAAACTTCTGGGCATAGAAAAAAAATCATGTGACAGAGTATATTATGCACCTGTTAGGTTTCAGGCATAGAAAGGCAGAGGGTTCAGGGCACTTGGGTGGCTCAGTCGGTTAAGCATCTGCCTTTGGTTCAGGTCATGGTCCTAGGGTCCTGGGGTCAAGCCCCACGTTGATTCCTCTTCCTCTCCCTCTGCCTCTCCCCTTCCTTGTGCTCTTCCTCTCCCTCTGCCCCTTCTCTTCCCTGTGCGCCCACTCTCTCTCTGTCAAATAAATTTTTTTTTTTTTTTAAAGAAAAGTAGAGGGCTCAAGCCTGTCTCCTGGGGGTTCACAGTCTGCTGCTGAGACAGACAGACCTTTGATGGAATCAATGAGATAAATGGTGTCATCAAAGGCATTCCTGGAACAATAGGAAACTAGGGAGGTGTCACCTCTGAGATGTCTGAGGAGGCTTCCAAGAGGATGGAACATTGTGTTGAGTCTTAAAGATGGAAAGGAATTGAGTGGGTACTAAAGACTAAGGGTGGGGTAGTAAGGGTGGAAGTTATACCATAGGATTCATGGGGCCAGAGACTGGGGAGGTGAATATGAGCCTACACATGGCGGTCTCCATAAGCTGGGTGTAGGAATCTGCCTTTAGCTCATGACCCAGGGCTTCTCAAAGCTTACACAAAGACATACACACACAGACACACACAAACACACACATACACACTCTGAGGAAAACACTGCATGAACAGCTAAACCCCTATAACTCTGGATGTTCTCTTGGCAACAAAGCCAACCAAACAGAAATGCAGGCACTTAAATTGCACAACAGGATCAGTTATAAAGTAGTGATCCAGATAATCTAGTGTAAGTTTAAATTAAAAATGTCTTGAAGATTATCATGAAAACTGAAACACAAAATCAAAATATCCTCATAGAACTCACAGTCATCTTGGTACAATTTTAAAGACCCCCAGGAGTCTGTGTCCCTAATTTGAAAAACACTCCTATGGGCAATGAAAGGTTTTAAGTATATAATTGGGGTGGGGCAACGTACAAGGGGAACTGGATTAGATTTCCACCATTTCTCTAACACTGACTCGGTGTTACAGAATACTGCAGCTGACAGCAGCCTGGAAGGCTGGAGTTAAGGCACGGGTGTGGGGGGTGCCTGTAGCCTCAGAGGCAGTGAGAATAGGAAAGGAGAATACAATTCCTAGACATCTTCTATGTTCAAGGTCAGGAGCTACCAAGGATCTAATAAATCATTAAACAAAAAAGTCCATCAACAGATAAATAGACAAAGAAAATGTGGTATATATGGGCAGCCCGGGTGGCTCAGCAGTTTAGTGCTGCCTTCAGCCCAGGGCCTGATCCTGGAGACCCGGGATTGAGTCCCACGACAGATTCCTGCATGGAGCCTGTTTCTGTCTCTGCCTCTCTCTTTCTCTCTCTCATGAATAAATAAATAAATAAATAAATAAATAAAATCAAATCTTAAAAAAAAAAAAGAAAAGAAAATGTGGTATATACACATACATATATATTTTTTCCTTAAAAAAGGAAACGCTGGGGCGCCTGGGTTGCTCAGTCCATTGAACATCCGACTCTTGATTTCAGCTCAGGTCATGATCTCAGAGTCGTGAGATCAAGCCCTGTGTCCGGCTCTGGGCTGAATAGGGAGTTTGCTTCTCTGCTTCTCCCCCTCTCCCTCCCAAATAAATAATCTTAAAAAAAACAAAACAAAACAAAACAAAACAAAACGGAGATCCTGCCATTTGCCACAATAGGGATGAACTTGGACAACATTATACTAAGGGAAATAAGCTAGTGCAGAAGAGCCATTACTACATGATCTTCCTTATATGAGAAGTTTAAAGCAGGGGCTGTGGGAGGGGGAGTCGGGGAGATGTTGGTTGAGGACACAAAGTTTCACTTATGCAAGAAGAATAAATCTTGGAGATTTACTATACAGCATAGAGCCTGTAGTGAAGAACACTGTATTGAATACTTACAAATTTGTTAAGAGGGTTGATCTTATGTTAAACGTTCATTTCCAAAACACAAAAAAAGAGGGAAGGAGTAAACTTCTAGAGGTAATATGTAAGTTCAGGGCATTGTATATGGTGACAATTTCATGGGCCCTTATTTATCTTCAGGCCCATTAAGACATGCACATAAATATGTACAGCTTTATTTTTTTTTTTAAAGATTTTATTTTTATGTATTCATAGACACAGAGAGATAGAGGCAGAGACACAGGCAGAGGGAGAAGCAGGCTCCACACAGGGAGCCTGATGTGGGACTTGATCCCGGGTCTCCAGGATCACACCCCAAGCTGTAGGCGGCACCAAACCGCTGTGCCACCGGGGCTGCCCTATGCACAGTTTTCTTGTATGTCAATCATACCTTAGTATAAATGCACATATACACATATACATGCAAAACCAAAACCAAAAAGTGGTTGCCCATTAGAAAATGGCAAAACCAAAAAGTAAATTGCCCATTAGAAAAAGCGGGATTTGGGGCACCTAGGTGACTTGGTAAAGTGTCCTGACTCTATCTCAGCTCAGGTCGTTTTTTTTTTCTTTTTTATTAAGATTTTATTTATTTATTCATGAGAGGCCCAGAGAGAGAGAGAGGCAGAGACACAGGCAGAGGGAGAAGCAGGCTCCACGCAGGAAGCCCGATGTGGGACTCGATCCCAGGTCCCCAGGATCACACCCCAGGCTGGAGCGGCGCTAAACCGCTGTGCCACTGGGGCTGCCCTCAGCTCAGGTCTTAATCTCAGGGTCATGAGTTCAAAGCCTGCAACACCCAGCGTGAAGCCTACTAAAAATAAACAAAAACTAGAAAAAGTAGGATTCTATGAAAGGCAAACTGTCCTTCAGAAAACAAGTCCACTCTCCACAGGAAAGACTTCAAGGTGAATGAGAACTTAAGACTTTAAAGCTTGGAAAATTGGGATACCCATGGAAACACCATGCATGGAACATGTTGGCAATCAAAGGAGCAGGTCCTACCTGCAGAGGCCAGCCTCTCTACCTGTCCTCCCAGAGTGCTCAGAGCTGCACAGTGCATGTTCCCGGGCACCGAGACAGACTCAAGGAAATCTCAGTGCGTTCTAGGTTCGTTGTCACCCTCCCCCGGGGTCTGGTTTCTAATCCCAGAGAAGTTGCACCTCCTCTGAATGCAGAAATCAGGATAGTTTGGTATCGTGAGACCTGATGATGGTTCTAGCATGCAGACTTTTTCTCCACTCAGAAAAGCAAACTTGGGCAGCCCCAGTGGCCTGGTGGTTTAGTGCCACCTTCAGTCCAGGGTATGATCCTGGAGACTCGGGATTGAGTCTGACATTGGGCTCCCTGCAAGGAGCCTGCTTCTCCCTCTGCCTGTGTCTCTGTCTCTCTCTCTGTGTCTCTCATGAATAAATAAATCTTAAAAAAAAAAAAAAAGAAAAGAAAAGAAAACTCTTCGATTGCTTTTAAAGGTTGATTACTTTCCTTTGACTGGATGCTGAATAATAAATATTTCCCTTATGAAACCACCCTCAACTTTTAGTCTATAGATGTCTGCTTTCTCTCTTGCTAGAGACAGGTGGCTTTTTCCACTTGTACCTTCTCATCTGCAACTGAACATCACCGCCGAGCATCCTTCCCTGAGGGCATCCTAACCACGCTCCACAGCTTCCCTTTGGCAGCCCTGGTTGGATTTGAGCCCTAAGCACAAGTTCAGAGGTTGTTTGTACAGACTGGCAGAAAGGGCTCTCCCCACACCAGCCCCCAAAGCTGGATTCCCTAAGACCTATGAAAGGGGCAGAGTTAAGAGTTTAAAGAATTCAGAGGGTATGTGCGGGCATGTGCAGATGGCAGTGAAGGGAAACAAGTATCCAGCATTGTGATTCTTCCTGCTGTATAGACTTTGTAGCGAGGACTCCCTCCTGCTGCTGGACATGTCTTGAGAACCATTAGCAGCCCAGATAGTTGGCTTGTAAGGAAAGAACATGAGGTTTTAGGGTTGAAGGAGAGAAACAGAGAAGACTCTAACAGGAGAGATCCCTTCTGAAAAGCCAATGCTTTTGAATAAAATGGATGCAATCAAGGTGGAGATGAGCAGAATCGCTCACCTGTCCACTGGGGTTTAGGGACAGTCTCACATAAAAAGGTAAAGCTTAATTATTGCCCAATTACTATTTTTATTTTATTTTTTTTTAATTTATTTATGATAGTCACACAGAGAGAGAGAGAGAGAGAGAGAGAGAGAGAGAGAAGCAGAGACATAGGCAGAGGGAGAAGCAGGCTCCATGCACCGGGAGCCCGACGTGGGATTCGATCCCAGTTCTCCAGGATCGCGCCCTGGGCCAAAGGCAGGCGCCAAACCGCTGCGCCACCCAGGGATCCCTATTGCCCAATTACTAATTCTTTGTGTAGAAAAAAAGGTGTAACAATTCTAGCTTACTTTCCCTATGACTGCAGCACTCACAACCATCCCCTGGGGTAGGCAGAAACCTAAGATGACCCCCAAGATTCCTACCCCGCAGTGTACGTGCCTAGCATAATCCCCTCTCTTCGAGTGTAGACCAGACCAATAATAAATATTATGGGAGATCACTCTGAGTTCACCAAACAGATTATCTTAGGATCTTAGGTGGGTCGGCCTGACCTAATCAGGCAAGACTTTAAAAGGAAGCCTCCAGGGGCACCTGGGTGGCTCAGTCGGTTAAGCATCTGCCTTCAGCTTCGGTCAGGATCTCTGGGTTCAGAGATGGAGCCCAACGTTGGGGATCCCAGCTCAGTGGGGAATCTGCTTCTCCTTCTGCCCCTCCCCCAACTATAAGCCTGCTCTCTCTCTCAAATACATAAAATTTCAAAAAAAAAAAAAAAAAAAAATCAAGAAGTAAAAGGAAGCCTCTACCAGTCACTCAGTTTTTGTGGATGTGCCCCATGTATACGGGAGGCATACATGATATTAAACTTACCTGCTTTTCTCATCAAAAAAAAAAAAAAAAGGTGAAGCAGGCAGTCTCCTTTCTCCTTTGCTGTGCTGCCTGATGCTCCTTTGCAGTTTATTCAGTAAAATTGTATCTCCTCAGTCCTTCCTGGGATAAATTCTTTCACCACCCCCACTGCGAACCTCCACCCAATTGGCTTGCCCCATATTTGGATCCCACTTAGGGAGACTTTGCCAGCCCTGGGGCTCTCCCTGGATTCTCTGGGTTACCTGGGCTTTCCCTCAGTGGACCAGCTCTAGCACTCCTTGGGGGAAGTGATGACCTCTGGCCAAGATTACCCTTCAGTGAGGATCTCAAGCCCCAGGGGCCCTCAGTGAGGATCTCAAGCCCTCGGCCCACCCTTGCTGGAAAGGGTGAGGGATTTCCACTCCTGCCCTTAAGAGGGGCCTTCTCTCCCTTTCCTTTCTCTTTTCAGGCCTTGGGCAGTCTAACCCTAGTACTCCTCAGACAACTGGAGGTCTCTGGCCAGGGCGGCTCCCTGGTGTGGTCTGAAGGTCTGGGGACAAAGACTTTGGACTGTCCTATAAGGGCGAAGGACACCTTCCCTTCCACTCCTACTCCCTCTGCAGCTCCTCGAGGGCAAATCCACACACTTGATGGACTCAGCTAGGACCCTTCCTGATGCTGGCTGACTCTCAACCACCTCACTTCTTTGGGCCTCCTGCCCTGTTACTCCTTTGTTCCTGTGGGTCCAGCTGCCACCTTGATCTACAGGCAAAATACGTTCTTATGCGTCTGAGTGAATCCAACACCTCTACATATGATGATTCAAAAAGGAATCCAACCTGGTCCCTCACCCAGCCCAAATTCCATGGACCTGGCCACCAAGGAGTTTCACTCAAATTGCCCTCAGCACGTTAATCTACTACCATGCTCTGGTCTCTAACTGCACAGAATCTCTGTTGGACTGACAAGTTTAGCTAGGGGGAGAGCATGGGCCCCCGACCAGCACGAAGCAATTACTGAAGACTTCACCCAAATTCCAAAGATTTGTCATTGTCTATCTGTCAATGGGGTTGTACAGACTGCTGGCTTGGGCAATGGAAATAGAAGCCTGAATAAGGCAAAAGAGCCCACACTGACCCCTGGGCGGAAAGCAAACAGGCCTATCAGGGGACACACCTCAAAATACCCATAAGTCCTAGCTGACCAAAGGCCTATGTACAACTGAGCACAAGTACCAAAAGAGTGAAAATTCTAAACATTTCCATATTTCCTTACCTCCCCCACATAAGTCCAACCTCCCACCAGTGCCTCCTGGCAGACGGTCTCTCCTTTGCTGTCCTGCCTGCTGTTCCCTTGCATTTTATTCGATAAATTCTATCTCCTTTAAAAAAAAAAAAGAAAAAAAAAAGAACTCTCAAAGGCCTCAGAGGCTTTCCTGGTGACCTGAAGAAAGCAAAAAGCCATGTTATCTGAGGAGAGGCCACATGGTAAGGGACTCCTGAAAATCCCCAGGAGCTAAGAAGTGTCTCCAGCTAGCTGCCTCTAGCTGACAACCAGTAAGAAAATGAGGCCCTCAGTCATACAGTCACATGTTAATTAATTGTCCACAACCAGTGAGCTTGAGGGGTGAATGGATGGCTCAGTGGGTTAAGCATCCAACTTTTGATTTCAGCTCAGGTCATGATCTCAGGGTCATGGGATCAAGCCCCACATCAGGTTCCTTGCTCGGTAGGGAACCTGCTTGAGATTCTCCCTTTTCCTTTGTGTCTACCCCTCCACTCTCTCAAATAAGTAAACCTTAAAAAACAAACAAACAAACAAACAAACAAACAAACAAACAAACAAACAAACAAACAACCAGTAAGCTTGAAAGAGGACCCTGGGCCTCAGATGAGACCCACCTCTGCCCATCCATTGCTTTTCAGTCTACTGAATAGAGGACCCAACTAACCTATACCCAGATTCATCCCCGTGGACACTGCAAGACAAGAAAATGTGAATTGTTTCAAGCTGCTAAGTTGGTGATCATTTGTTACACTGCAAGAGGAAACTAATATACCCACATATCAAAAGACCATGAAAAATCTGGTCAAAGCCTTTAGCCAGGTTCTGTTTTGGCTCACACAATAGCTCAGATGGACCTGCTTTGTTTCCAAGGCATTTGAAACAAAAACCATCATCCCCCCCCCAAAAAAAAAGAAAAGAAAAAAGAAAAAGAAAAAGAAAAAGAAACAAAAATCACAGACCAAAGTGGAAAATAAAAATATATTCAACAGGTTGTAGAAAAATTAGTATTACCAGTTTCAATTTCATAACCTTTTAATCCAAAATCCATGTGGGATAAATTAGGGACTATCATTATACTCAAAATTTCCTACTGTAAGGCCAGAAAGTATACATCATTAGACCTCCTTTCCAAATATTATCTTACCCTACCAATTTATTTATTTATTTATTTTTAAAGATTTTATTTATTTATTCATGACAGGCAGAGACACAGGAAGAGGGAGAAGCAGGTTCCATGCAGGGAGGCTGATGTGGGACTCGATCCTGGGTCCCCAGGATCAGGCCCTGGGCCAAAGGCAAACGCTCAACCACTGAGCCACCCAGGTGTCCATATCCTACTAATTTAAAGCCTGAAATTAAGCGTAAATGTTTAGCAACAGTGATACACCTTTATTTGTAAAATTCACAACCTGAGTTTTCTTTATACTCCTAATAGCAAAAACCCACTTACATATTGCCTATTGAGTAAGAATTAGGAATATTTGAAACTGGCTCTAAAACTTGTTGCTTAAGCAACACAGGATTAAAAATGACCTAAACTGTCCATCAGAAAGATCTGATGAAATAAATTAAGGCAAATCTATACTCCAGGATGATGTAATCATTAAAGAGGCAGTGATACATCTGGTTTTATAATTATTTTCAAGATACAATGGAAAATCTAAAGAGGTATGATAGTGTTGACAGGATGTTAGCATTTGTGTGTAAGTCTGTATAAGCTTGCTTCCACGTGGATAAATATCAATATAAATATCTGTGAGAAACTGTTACTAAGTTAAGAAACAGAAGTGAGAGAACTATTTCTTACTGTTTCCTTTTCATTTCTCTTGAATTTTGTATTGTGTATGTATCCTCTATTTTTTAAAATACTAATTTTTAAAAAAGAATAAGCCAACTTCAGAAAAATCTGTGCTTTTAAGAAATACACAAACTGTCTTCAAAACCTGAACACAAGTTACTGTTCTAATCTTGTTCTACTAAATTATTTATGTCACTATAAGAAAATAAAGTCTCCTCTGTAGATCCTAGTGATTCATCTAACAACTCTGATCATCTCCAGAAAGTTTATATATATTTATATGTAAGGGAGGGCTCAGGCGTCCCTAAGGGAGTCTCTTAAAAGTGGGATGAGAACTTGATGATGAACACCAGCAGGCACGTGAAAGCTGACTCACAGGACACAACACAAGGATGCCACATGGATGAATTTCTCAACCTCCAGTCCCTCTACAATTTGGTATGTGGCCACTGGCTAGGGCTCCTACCTTGCCCTGTGTTACCCACTTGGTGGGGCAGGACACTAAATGTCAAAAAGCAAGCCAAAACACTTCCAGACAGATGTAAGCCTTCACACTCTGTAGGAAAAGACATGAATTTATGTCATCTAGGGAGATTGATGCCTTGAGACGAAGGGAAAAAAGGTTTCTTTTCAATGCTGTGGAAGGAAAAACCATGCACTGGGGACAGATAACATGGAGATACACGAGGAATGACCACCACATGACAATAGAGGGAGATATGGGAGCAATTCTTCTACAAACCAAGGAACACCAAAGATTCCTGGCAAATGTCAGGAGCTAGAAGAATCAAGAAAGGATTCTCCCTAACAGGTTTCATGGGGGGGAAATGGCTCAGCTTGATTTCAGACTTCTAGCCTCCAGAACTGTGGGACAATTTCTATTATTTTAAGTCACCCAGTTTGTGGCACTTTGTTACTAAGGCAGCCCTCAGAAAAAAATACACTGGGGCACCTGGGTGGTTTAGTTGGGTGAAGCATCTGCCTTCGGCTCAGGTCATGAACTTAAGAGTCCTGGGATCAAGCCCCACATCTGGCTCCCTGTCCAGCAGAGAGTCTGCTTCTCCCTCTCCCTCTACCATTCCCCCTGCCTGTGCTCTCTGGCTCTATCTCTCTGTCAAATAAATAAAATCTTTCTTTAAAAAAAGAAAAGAAACAAATATACTCACAAAAAAGCCCCTCTAAGTCTTTAGTAGCCCATCCCTAAACAGATACTGAAAAAGAAAAAGGTGTTTAACATCATTAGTCATCAAAGAACTGCAAACTAAAATAATGACAAACATTTTATGTTCCTCCAAAAAACTGACAGAGATCTCAGCCACTGATTGGTGGCCACATAAAATGGTAGCAGCACTCTAACAATTCTTACTAAATCAAATATACATCTACCCTATGGCCCAGCAATTCCACTCCTAAGTATTTACCCAAGTGAAACAAAAATATATGTCTACCAAAGGACCTGTAGAACTGCAAGGTCTATTTATAATAGTCAAATATTGAAAACCACCCAAAGTCTATCATCAGGGGGAATGGATGGACAGCTTGTGGCAAATCCATACAATGACCTCCTGCTCAGCAGCAAAAGGGAACAATCTATGGGCTCATGCGATAGTAAGGGTGAACTTCTAGAACATTCTATTAAGCAAAGGAAGCTAGTCTTAATAAAATGCATACTGCTGAATTCTGCTTTTTAAATAAAAAACATGTGTTAAAGATTTTACTTAAATCACTATTAAAGAAGAAATCAGTAAGGTGTTGCAAACAGCTGAAAGAATAATCCAAACAAAGTCACATATTTATTTATCTATTAAAGATTTTATCTCCCAGGACCCTGGGACAATGACCTGAGACCACAATTTGAGCTGAAGGCAGATGCTTAACCAACTGAGCCACCCAGGCACCCCTATTTATTTATTTTTAAAGACTTTGATTAATTAATTAATTAATTAAAAAGATTTTATTTATTTATTCATGAGAGACACACAGAGAGAGGCAGAGACACAGGCAGAGGGAGAAGCAGGCTCCATGCAGGGAACCTCATGTGGGACTTGATCCCGGGACTTCAAGATCATATCCTGGGCCAAAGGCAGGCGCTAAACCACTGAGCCACCCAGAGATCCCCAATTAATTTATTTTTTAAAGATTTTATTTATTTATTTGAGAGAGAGAGGCTGTGCATGCATGCACACATACGCAAGTGCAGACAGGCACAAAGGCAGAGAGAGAGAATGTCAAGCAGACCATATCTGAGCTGAGCACAGAGCCCATGACAGTAAGATCAAGTCCTGAGCTGAAACCAAGAGTCGGACATTTAACTGACTGAACCATCCTGGTGTCCTTTAAGATTTTATTTTTTAAGTAATCTCTCACCCAATGTGGGGCTCAAACTCACCACACCTGGAGATGAAGAGTCACACACCCACCTACTGAGCCAGCCAGGTGTCCCTACAGTCAGATTTTTAGATCAGAAGTATTGAAATGAGTGCACAAACCAAAGCAAAACTGGATCCTTCTACACTGGAGAAGGGAAGTCGATAAAACTTCCACCGGAAATAGTTTACTTTAATATCCATAAAAATTATTTCTATTTATTTTTTGTTGTTGAGGTATAATTGATATATTTGTTTCAATTGTACAGTACAATTCAGTATTTGTATACCGATGACTGTGAAATGATCACCACAGTTAACTCTACATGATTCCACTTACAGAAACTAAAAGAACAGACAAAACTAAGATTACAGAAAGTCAGAAAGGGCTGAAGTGATGGGAATGTTTACACTTTGTTTTGGGTGCTGGTTACCTAGGTCTATACAATTTTTAAAACTCAGTAAACATAACATTTAAGATGTTATACTTCATTTAAGAGGGTCCAATATAATTACTAAATCAGGCAAGAATCATCAAAGGATACTAAAACAATTAGTTAAAGTTTTTGGAGAATGGGATATTTGCTTGATGCCAAAGCATCATGCCACAAGGGAAAAACGTACCTGCTTCATGGCAGTCACTACCTCCCCTCAAGGAACTAGGCATCACAACATTCCCAGGACAACGGTTATGTGCCTTCTATTACAATGCAATAGGAATTAGCACCACATATGAAACATCCTTTTCAAAATGTAGGACTTGAATGTAATCAAGCCTCTAGACCAAACTCCAGGATACAAAAAATATAAGGAACGGAAGGAAAAGAGTGATACCATGAAGAAAATCAGACTAATCCAGAATGTAGGGTATTCTACAAAACAAGTGGCTTAGACTCAAAGTCAGTATCCATGGGGGTGAAGAGGCAGGGTGTGAGAAGACTGTTCTAGATTAAAAGAAACTAGGCACACATAAAAACCAAATGTGGTGCCTGGCTGGCTCAAGAAGTAGAGCATGTGACTATTGATCTCGGGATCATGAGTTTAAGCCCCACGTTTGGTGTAGAGCTTGCTTAATAAAAAAAAAAAAAAAAAAAAAAAAAGGAGAGGAAAGGTAAATTATTTAAAAACAAAACAAAACAAAAACAAAAAATGTAATGCACATACTATATATCATAACTATACAGGAGAATGTTCTCATTTTTAGGAGATGCATGCTACAGGCTTAATTAAGTATTTAAAGGTGGGATATCACGAACTCTGCAACTTACTTTCATGATTAAGAACAAGTTTTTATTTACACAGACATATGTACTACTTAAGAAATGGCAGATACAGAATATCAGTTGTTGATACAGAATATATGGATGGATGTTCACTGTCCACATCAAATTTTCTGTATATTTAAAATGTTTCATAATAAAAACACTGGAACATAATAAAGTTAAAGGAGTCTAAATGCAATGCAATATCTTCCTGAAACAGAAAGAAGACATTAACAAAAAAGTTGGTAAAATACGAGTCAAGTCTATAATATAGTTAGTGTTTCTGTACTAATGCAAATTTCCCAGTAAGATGCCATGGCTTTGTAAGACACCAGCATCAGGGGAAGCTGGATCGAGGGAACTATCTAGACTATCTGTGGGAATTTCCTGTAAATCTAAAATCATTCCAAAATAACAAGTCCTTGAAAAGTGGCAACCAATATGTAAAAGCTAAAAGTTTTTATTGTGTTTTAACATGTATATAATCAAACAACTTCAAGATCCAATTTCTACTACAATGACCTTCCATATATCTCTAGTTTGGCACAAAGAGACTCTGAACAGGAAACAGGTTCCCATGGGACCACATACCAAACAGAAGGGAAGCACATTCGTACCCACTGCCCAGGCACCAGGGCTGCAGGTCCAACCGGGGCCTCAGTCCTTGAAGGAGGGTGAAGCTGCCATCTGGGCAGCAGCTACCTTGTTCTCCTGGCTCCAGGGAGCTTTCCTTAGTTGAGCAGAGACATGGGCTGCACCGCCTGCTTGTGTAGCACCGACAGAAGAACTACAAAGAGGAGGAACAAGCAGCATCAGTGTACGTGCCGTGCCAACTCCACAGAGCCCTCCAGCCGCACCTGCACTGACCTAGCTGCAGCCTCCACAGACGGACATCTGTGCCATGCTTGGGGCATGTTAAAAGCTGTTCGTGCACATTATTTCATTTAATCCTGGTGCCTAGTACCAAGCCTCGTCTGACAAAGGACTATGGGACACCTTCTTCGTGGAGTATAAGCCTTCACCCAGAGGTCCCTCTCTATCCACAGGAGTCCCAGTGCCTCTTCCCTCCAGACACCTTAACACCTGAATTCCTCCAAGGCCAGCTCCTGTCTTTATGGCAGCCCTGCTAAACTACAACCACTCCTTCCTGCAAAATTTCTGCAGTGCTTACACAGTGAATGGAATGATATACTTTAAATCCAAGCAAAAATTTGGACTGTGTGTTGGGTAACAGCACGGAGCATGGAATCCCATGGTTGATGTGCAGTCTCTGCCCCACCAGGTACCACTGTGTGGCCCTGGCAGGCTACTCACTGTGAGCCTTAGGTGACTCATGCGGAAAAGGAAGATCATCTCACTACATAGCTCACAGGGTTGCTTGAAGACTAAGTGAAATTACCTCAATGTCTGCCACATGATGATAACTCAATGCATAGTAACTATTATGGTTACACTTCACATAGGCATGCTTCATGTTTTCACTTTTAAAAAAAATATTTTCTCTATCAGTCCTGGAATTTGAGGCTAAGAGGCTCATCAGACGTCAATGGCCATCTTAGGGGTAAGGAAAATTCTCAAAATTTCCCTAAAATGTGGTCTGTCAGATGAGGATCTTTCAGAATGATGCAGACTGTCTAGGTTTCCAGGAGGGTCAGAGTCATTGACCTATGTCTGTTCCATGTCTTGCCACCATTTTCTAAACATACATCCTTCATACCACAACCACAGCAATGTGTATCTTGCAGAACTATGTTTGACTAAAACATAGAGGATTGAAACTTCACTCACTTTTTTTTTTTTTTTTAATTTTTATTTAAGATAGTCACACACAGAGAGAGAGAGGCAGAGACACAGGCAGAGGGCAGAGGGAGAAGCAGGCTCCATGCACCGGGAGCCCGATGTGGGACTCGATCCCGGGTCACCAGGATCGCGCCCTGGGCCAAAGGCAGGCGCTAAACCGCTGCGCCACCCAGGGATCTCACTCACTTTTTTTAAAGTAAATTCTGTCTCTAATGTGGGGCTTGAACCCATGACCCTGAGGTCAACCAGCTGAACCAGCCAGGTGTGCTAGGGAGTGAAACGTTAAAATGGCAGTAAGTATCCTAATATCTCTTGCATGAAGAACAGAGAGGGACAAAAGGTCACCTTCCTAAGAGCTGAGGCTTTGGCACCAAATCTCAGAAGAGAACTTATATGTAACAGTGAAGTAAGAGAAACTGGTCAGTGCCTTTACTCAGGTTCAGTAAGCCTGAGTGACTAAAAATGAAGTCAGCAAAAATGCCTGCTTGGCTGCCTTCCACCCAAGCCAGAGTGCATCTCAGCTCTTACCACCACCTTTGTACCTTAGTGGGGTTGAGGGCAGATTGGGGGCCTCTGGCCTCATCTCTTCCAGACATACAGGAGGAAAGGCAGCATCAGAGAAGAGCTGGCCAGGTCTGCACTGGGAAGGTAGAGGAAAAACCTCTCTTCCTGTGCTGCCTTGGAGCTAGGGCTGTGTTATCAATCAGTCAGTACCGTAAGTATGACAGGTCAGGTCCTGGGGAGGCTGTGCATCTCCCTGAGTCAAGAAGAAACAAAGCGCACACCACCAAATGCCATCAGGGATACACAGGCACACAATTATAAGACATTCAACCTCATAAGATACTCCCTGTGCCAATTTCTTCCAATACTCCTGAAGGGTCACAGTCAAGGAGGGAGTTTCTAGTAGCACTGGTGTCCTATTACCACCTCCTTGACCCTTAGTAATCTCTTCTCTTAACCAGAGGGAAAGCAAGCCTTAAGCTCAGAGACTGATACAGGCAATAGTTTCTAGCAGGAATATTCTTTCTGTTCTCTTTATTAGGGTTACCTTCTTTTTTACAGCAACTGACAATAATATCCATTCGTGTTAGAGATGTTTCCCTTTTTAAGTACATCTGAAGCTTTAAAAAAGGGAGAGAAAAAGACCAGGGAAGAATAGATTTCTACATGGTAAAAACAGACTTGCCTGCATATTGCTATAGCCTCTTGTCACCTCCAGTAGCCTAGAACTATGCTGACCATTACAGTAGCCACTAGCCACATGTGACTACTATGTGATCACTATGTGATCATATTCATTTAAATTAATCAAAATTAAACAATTAAAAATTCAGTTGTTCAGTCTTACCAGCCATGTTTCAATAGCCACATGTAGCCCAATAGCTACCATACTAGACCATATAGCTGTAGAATATTTCTTCCATTGCAGAAAGTTCCACTAGACAGCATGAGTCTAGAATACCATTCCCCACTCACCTGGCTACTCACCTGTTGGTGGTACTAGAAGGCCTGGTTTCTCCCCAAGTAGAGGACGCTTGACACACTTGAGTTGGGGGCACCCCATAGGAGCAGGTCTCTTGGAGATGGCTGCTGGAAGCAGGGGAGGGGCAAACAGACCTTTGGGGTTGACCAAACCTGCAGAGAACAAAAACCAGAGCATAAACAGGAGATATGTGAACCTGGTTCCAGCTGCTCTCCACAAAGGGACCTTCCCTTAATCTTCAGAAAGGGGCTGAGTGGGGAGCACCTGCCACACACACAAATGCCAACCTATGAGCAGAGATAGTTTTCTCTCTCTTTTTTTTGCGGGAGTAGGGGTGAGGGTTCTCATTTTTAAACGTTTACTTTTTAAATGGTTATAGAAGTATGTACATAATATCCTTAATTTTGCTTCTTGGTCTATAAGCCCTAAAAATAACATTGACTATCTGTCTTTTAAGAAGTTTGCAAACCCTTTGTCTAGTCAGTGCGGGCATGCATGCATGTCTTGATTATCCCGGTTCTCCACCCTCATCTTTTCATAAGTGAGTTTTGTTCCCAGTGTTGTATTTGACACTTGGAATATATTTTCTCAAACATCCAAATCAGTGAGGTTCCCAGACAGGTCATAAAGGCAGATCCAGAACATACCTGAAGCATTCTGTTCCTGAGAATTTAACATCTGTCTGCCCAGAACCTTGGCCTGGACATAGTCACAGGGGTCTCACACATAGCCTAGCACACTGTCACTCCCTCTTGGGCAGTCAGTCTGCCCTACCCCATTCTTAGGCTGTTGAACAGGGGCTTTTTTTTTTTTTCCACAGCTCATGCCAAGGCCCTGAAGCAAGCACCTAGCCCTTTCCGAGGGTCTGAAAGAATTTTGTTTTTAAACTTTCAGCAAGGATGAGAAGCAATTCAGAGCAAAGAGATCTCCTCCTGGGCCCTTCTCTTCTTAATTCATTTACTTCTCACAGGAACCAGGTGGTAAGAATGCGTAAGGATGGATCAAGGGGCTGGGCTGAGGCACAGGGGAACGTGTTGAGTGCAGAAGGAAAGGAAGGAACAAACACAGGGTACAAGAAAACCCCAACTATGTATGACGGGAATCCCTGGGTGGCTCAGCGGTTTAGCGCCTGCCTTTGGCCCAGGGCGCAATCCTGGAGTCCAGGGATCGAGTCCCACATCGGGCTCCCGGCATGGAGCCTGCCTCTCCCTCCTCCTGTGTCTCTGCCTTTCTCTCTCTCTCTCTCTCTCTCTGTCTATCATAAATAAATAAATCTTTAAAAAAAAAAAAAGATTTGAAACTATATTCTCTCTCTCTCTTTTTTTTCTGAAACTATATTCTCAATCATACCCAAAGTCACCAGGTCTGAAAGGGACAGGGGCATAGATATGTTTGTCCTGTGGGCTGTGGATCTTCAACACAGACTGACTTTGCCAATAAAAGACATCCACATGTACAGCGACCAAAGCAAAAGGACACATTCCCTTTATTTTGATCCCCAATAATAGTCAAGGTAGAAATACTACTTGTAAGAAAGTAGTGCTTGTAAGAAAGATGATTGTGTAAAATAATCCGTGTTCATATAAAAGACAAAAGGAGTATCTGAATCTTATGCACAAATGCATCCCAGGTCCATATGTTCTTTAAGGCCCACGAGAAAAGCCATCTTTCCACAAAGACTTCACTGCCAACTTTGTCTTTAACATGGCAGACTGAAAACATGCTTTATCCAGTTTCTTCTCTGCTCCCACTGTTAATACACAAGGAGAACAGGAGAGGAGACAAGCATGTATGAACAATATTGGAAAGATGAGGAACACAGAGAATAGGGACTAAATAGAAGAAGCTGCATTAGCTGCATTCTAGGTGTCTACAGAGTTCAAAATCTTTACCCTTGGGGCACCTGCGTGGTTCAGTTGGTTAAGCATATTACTCTTGATTTCAGCTCAGGTATGATCTTAGGGTCATGGGGTCAAGCCCTGTGTCAGGGTCTGCACTCAGCAGGGAGTCTGTTTCTCTCCTCTCTCTACCCCCTCTCCTTGCTCCAATGCATGCACATGCACTCTCTCTCAAATAAATAAGTAACAAATCTTAAAACAAAATAAAACAAATAAATATAAAAAACCTCCTTACCCTCAAGAGGCAGGCGAGGCTGTGATACTACACACCCAGGAACCAGAGGCATATGTAGGGTCCAGAACTGGACACTGGGCTTGACTGGAACTCTGTACCCTAAGTGGTTAGTCCAAGTTTTGTCCCAGAGGGAAGCTATGGATGTCTGATGAACATCAGAATTGAGCAGGAGGATTCAGTTTGGCTGGAAGTTAGTCAACTCTGGGGATTTTCAGCTATGTAAGCCAGTCAAGTCTCCTTGGTTTTTTTTTTTTTTAAGTCTCCTTGTTTTAAGCTAACTGAGTTAGGTCCCTGTCACTTACAATGGAAGGAGTCCACAGTAATACAACCTCATTTTAGGCAGATGTCAGACACTATTTAGTGCCAACTACTCAGAAAAGCCTCAAAAACACTATGGAATTCAGAGTGCATATTAAAGGAACTCCACTTAAGCCATTCTAAACGTGGCCACCAACCTTGATAGAAGAGCTCCTCTGTATTTCCCCCCTCCCCATATTAAAACTTAAGCCACTCATTCAAGAGGAACAGCACCCACTGAACCCCCAAGTGTCTTTCTTGGTCTCCTAAAATCTTAACATTCAATAAACTGCCCTGCTCTCTCAGAGCAGAGCTTATAGAGGCAGCAGAGCTACGGCTGTCTCTTATTACTAGAAGGAAGCACTGACCTGGTGGTGGAAGGAGAGCCCCTCCTGGTCTGTCCCCTAACAACGGGGACTTGGCAGGAAGGGGGGGATGAGAGCCCGGGAAGGACTGCTTTCCAGGGGTTGGAAGAAGTGGAGGCAGCTTGCCCACGACAGGGGTGTTCCTGCCTTGAAATGAGGAATGATTGCTAGCCAAAGACTCGGGAGTTTCAAAGCCTGGAAAAATAAAGAAAACGATTGGTCACCAGAAGTCTGCTGCAGAGGTTGGTGAGCTGTACAAAGGACCCAGGGAATTCAAGGAAGACTAGCATTTTTCTGACTTAGAGGTTTCTATGACCAAAGAGACAGGATATTAATTAGATTGTTGCAGTCATCATTAGATATATATACAAATATCAAATCATTACGCTGCATACCTGAAAGTAATATAATCTGTCCATCATACTTCAATCAATCAATTAATCAGTTAATAAACTACATAAGCACTCAGGAAAAAAAAAACCCTATTGTGTTTTAATTTTAAAACTTGGACAAAGTACAACAAAAAATGTACAAAAAATAAAATATATTCCATATTTAATAAGATGAATGATTTCTTGAAAGCTCTGACATGGCCCTGGAACTTCAACTATGTTTTCCCACAGGGACAAGTGGTTATTATTTTCTTCTCACCTACTTTAACTCAAAACAAGTAAAATGAAGTCACCATTTTAAGGAGTTTGGCTCGTATCTGGAATGCTCATTACATTCTTCAAGATTAGGAACTTCTTTATGTTTACCCCACACTTAAAAAAAATTTACAAATGTATCAATTAACAAGCTGAAACTGCAAATCACAAAACTAACCTGATAGGGGCATAGAAACTATATAGAGAAGTCATTCCATTTATATATTAAAAATCGGATTGAAAACAAAGTTTAGTTGTGCCTGGGTGGCTCAGTTGGTTAAGCTTCTGCCTTCTGCTGAGGTAATAATCCCAACATCTTGGGATCGAGCCTTGCTCAGCCGAGAGTCTTCTTCTCCCCCCGCACCCTACTCTTGCATGCTCATGGTCTCTTTCTCTCTCTCTCAAGAAAATAAAATCTTTAAAAAAAAAAAAAAAAAAAAAAGGAAATTTAGCTTCAAAAGAAGCATTTTAGTCTATAAAGGTTACACATTAAAATAGTCTAGTTCCTACGTGGAATATGTTTCTATCAGATACCTTTATATTATAGAAGAATAGTCTCTCAATTAAATAAAAAGTTCTTACTTTTCTTTCACATACAGATTTTCAGAAAGGATTTCCTGTGGTTTAAAATGGGGAAGGAGAAGGAACAGTGCCAAATACCTTCCAGCTGCCCTTTCCTGGTCGTCAGGTAGTCAATAAGCAGGTTCAACTCATTCCCATACAGATGCTTTCCCTCAGTCAACAGGAAGAGAAGGTGCTGAATGTCTGAAGGGACAGAGTAGCTGGTAAGGTGCTCCCTAGCCAAGAAGTCATCCACCAGATCTCCAGCCCGCAGAGCAACTCTAGTACGTTCCTGCTGCTCCCGTTTAGAGAAAAATCTCCTGTATTCTTTAGCCACCAGCACCAGGGCATCTTCCAGGGGCATATGGCGATGAACTAGGGATGAGAAAGAGCCTGCTTTATATCAAATGGGTGCCCTGATTCCTTTTAAAATCAGAAAATAACATAGTTAATCAACTACATGTTGTTTAAGCTGTGTCAGCTTTTGGTACAGATGTGACCATCTACTGATCCAACTAGACTGGGACCCTCCAAAGCAGGTGCCCTGTCGATTTCAAAATCAAACATGACATTGTTTCAAAATTATAAAATGTGCAGCTTAGTTTATCGTTTTCATACAGACCCACAGATGAGACAGAAAGGCGGTGGGGGGAGAGGGGGAAACAGGTGCCATGTGTACCAATGAGAATTCTTAATGCTAATTATATCTAGCTTTAAAAAAGACAGGATGCAACCTCAACCATCACTGGCTACTAGAAAAGTTTAAGGGGAGAAAAATCCTAAAAGTGAAGGTATTTTAGTTCCAGCAAACTGGGTGGACAACTTGAGATAAGACAGATTCACAGAAGAAAGTGGAAGAACAGAACCTTTAGAGAGGTGAGCAGGTGAAAAACGAGGCTGCTGGTTTTCATTACACACATTGTAGTGTTCATCTCTTCACTCTGTATATGTAATACTTTGATAATAGGCAGACAGACAGACAGACAGAATGTGGTGCAGACTTCAAGGCTATGTCACTGTAGGCTAAGGAGTAACCCACAATCCTCTACCTGGCTCTGCAGTCTTTAGCTCAGGCATATGGGATCTTAAATCGTGTTAAAAGCCTTTCCAGATAGGGTCAGGAGTGCTCTGGGCCCTAAATATTACACATAAAAAAATTCTAGACTCCAGGAATGACTTTTACGTAACTTAATGGCTACAGTCAATGCACAGGTGTCTTCTAATCTCTCCTAGGTATACCTACTGAGAATAAGACTTCATAAAAATAGATGGGAGGCCCCTACCCTGTCTTGCCATTTTTAACTGACTTTTGAACATATTTAGGACCCAAAGGACACTATGAAGTTTTAGCAGAGATTATGGTATTTGGTTAAATCTTAAACTGTTTATTAAGGTTACATTTAGGAAGAAATATGAATGTATATTTGCCTACAGGTGTTAAGGTTTCATTGTTTGTCTTAAATGTTTGTCTTAGCATAGAAGCAGCTCCATGGGCTTCTTAATAATGGCTGCATGCAAGGTATAAAACAAACTGTCAGCAATAAAACAATGAGAAAGGCCAGCAAAGACTAATTTTGCTAAAATTAGTAGCTTATAAGAGAAAAGAGAATGTCCTTTTTACATATCATCTGAGTTCAATAATTAAATTCATGGATGAGAAATGAAATATGAACCTATTAATATTATTCTAGACATGAAAAACCCTTCTCTGAATTTGAAACATGGTAAAAATAGATCACATGCTTTTTTGAAGTAGTACTGGTTTTTACAAGTGTTTTAGTATTTAACAAATTATTCAACGTATCTACTTTTGTAGTAATTTCCTAAATGGTGTTGCACGAATGTAAACATATGTGATTAGTCTTCTGCACAACCTGTTAACTTAAATCATTCCCCATCCCCACCCCCACCCCCAGGAGGTTGGGATTTGTAATTTTGAAAGTATGCCTTTTCTTTCACATTTTCAGAACTTACATGTTACATAAATGTGATTTAGTCTTATTATTTGTTTAAAACACATTAGACATTTTCTATGTTTAGAAAAACCATAGTTTCACACTCTTGGGAACAGTACTGAACAAGAGCTGGCTAGGTGGGTATAGGTGGCTACAAAGAAGCAAAACAAATGGAGTGGCAGGAAAAGATGTCCTGGCATCCCCCCAATTGTGGGGAGCCAACTGTTTCTCACTATTGTTTTTTCAAACCCAACATTATAGCTGAATTATAGGATATCCATCTGACACTGACTTCTCTGAAGGCTCCAGAAGCCACAGGCAACTACTAGTGCTCCACTAGGTCTCTGCCCAGGGGAATGGTCTCCTGACTTCCCAGTGAGAATCTTACATTGCTATGGAGACTCAAGCTGAGATGGGCCTGTTGGAAAAGCCTGCCTGGCTGCTGCCTACCCAGAGAGGAAGGAAGCAGGGTTGGCTTGCATCTTATACAGCCTGGCACACAGGAGCAACTTAGTAAGTGTGGACTGCACAGAGCAGCATCAAGAGCTTCTATAAAGACAAGAGGACTACAGAATTCATGCTCATCTGGGTCTGACTCTAAGGAAGCTACTGAGAAACCCTCCATAAGGCAGACCCTCCTCTCTAACAGCAACAGTTCTGACCAGCAGAGGAAAGATGAGTGTGATCTAGGATGTGTGCATCTGCCTACGTTTATGTATTTTAGGGAAGAAAAAAGAGTCCATTTTTGTGCATTCTCACAAGCCGAAGAATAATGAAATGTTTGAGAGATCACAGGAAAGGCAAAGTCAGCAAGAAAGATAGTCTAAGAAAATGCACGAACATAATATCTTTTAGACTTCCATTGAGGGCAGAAAAGATGGTGGTGAGATTTGGTCAAAAGTTCTGCATAAGAGAATTGACTTGTTACATAATATTTTGGACAAAATATTCTAGATTCTTAAATAAGAAGCAATAAAGATGATTTAAGCTTTAATTATACTAATACACAAGAGAGTACTTTGTGATACCTATTCAAGTCAACTTCTCAACTAGATCCAGTTTAGTTACTGACAAATGTGAACCTTCAAAGTATACCAGCATACAAAGAAAAACTATTACATTTTTAAAAGCAGAATCCATTTTAAGTGATAGTTCTAGATTGAGCTAAACTTACTTTTGATAGACTCATGAAGCATAATTACGGTGCAAGAGGAAAGTTTTACATTAGACTGTTCAACAAGAATGCAAAACGGGGACCCGTCATCCTTAACTTCCTGGAGCGCTCGCATAAGGCTCGACTCAGAGGAGAGGTGAATCATTTCCACCACAAGGTCATGATCCTGCAACCGATGACCTATGCCTGTTGCATATTCCCTTAAAAACAAAACGTACACCACACACAACACACACGTAAAAGGTAGGTTATTTTCAATCAAACAAAAGAAGAAAAAAAAAAAGCCAATGTCACCAAGCAGCTGTGGAATAGATATTTGATGACAAATATAAGTGACATGTAAGATACTATATTTTTGCTGTACTTGGATAAGTGAAGTAGAAGATGCTGCATTTTTTTTTTAATTGTGCATGCCCTGCAACTTGTTTTCATTCTTAGACACACTGAAAACATTAACAATAATACATTATCTTGGGCAGCCCAGGTGGCTCAGCGGTTTAACGCCTGCCTTCAGCCCAGGGCATGTTCCTGGAGACCCAGGATCGAGTCCCACGTCGGGCTTCCTGCATGGAGCCTGCTGCTCTCTCTGCCTGCTTCTCCCTCTGCCTGCGCCTCTGCCTCTCTCTCTCTCTCTGTGTGTCTCTCATGAATAAAGAAATAAAATCTTTAAAAATAATAATAATAATAATACATTATCTGTTTGATGGAACAGGTTAAGAGAACTGGAGGCAACTCTAACCAAAGGAAACTTACTTTTTAAAAAAATGTGGTGTTCTCATATGGTTGATTATGTACAGAATTTTACAAAGAAAGCACAGTACGTCAAAGCCATGTTTTTGTGTGGCATAATACAATGGATAAGCACCACAAACGTGGCCCGTGTTTTTCAAGATGGAATCATTCAAGTGTTATTCGATTTATTTCAATTTAAAGACCATGAAAGAAATATAAGATTGAAAGAACAGATAAGATTATCTTCAGAATAATAAGAATGCTCATCTACAACTAGTTCCTAGGACAGACCGATATTGTTGAGATCACTACCACTGTGACAATTCCTTGCTAAAAAGTAAATGGATGAGGGGTGCTTGGCTGGCTCAAACAGTAGAGCATGCAACTCTTGATTTGGGGTTGTTGAGTTCAAGCCTCAAGTTGAGGGTAGATAAATAAATAAACAAATAATTAAGTAAATGTATAGACAAACAAACAAAGAATAAATGGATGATACTGGAGTTAACCATCTCTACCATTATCAACCATCCCTTAACCAACCTTGGATCAAACCCCAGAGTCATCTCACTCCCAATTTCTCAGCCTTGGTCTTCAACTCCTAAAGAATCTATCCCAGACCTCTCCTTTGGGTTAATGCTTCCCTCCCTGCCCAATACTTACTTAGAAACCTGCACAGAAACTTAGAAGCCTCAAATGACATAATTCCCTGAAACATTGATTCACCTCCTTGGAGCCCACGATGGTAGTCTGCTCTTCCTCTTATGTATCCTCTGCTTAAAGCAGAAACAACTCTTAGCATATCCCTTCTTCCACTTGTTATTTATGGACGTGTTTTACCTTACTAGGCTGAATGTGGTACAAAAGAGGAACTGTCAATTATCTGCATGTTCCTCACAGTGCTTAGCACAGAGTTTTACATATAACAGGTATACATTAAATGCATGTTCTGTGAATTGAAAATTAAAATCAGGGCCAGAAAAATGCTTTCCAGGCAATTTAGGAGTATGGGTGATTTCAGAAAACAAATTCAAGAGGTAAACAAGAAAAACAAGACCATGGTTCATATTTACACAATGACAGCCCAGGAGTCAAAACTATCACAATAGGGCACCCCAGGTGGCTCAGTGGTTTAGCGCCGCCTTCAGCCCAAGGCCTTATCCTGGAGACCCGAATCGAGTCCCTCGTCAGGCTCCCTGTGTGGAGTCTGCTTCTCCCTCTCCCTGTGTCCCTGCCTCTCTCTCTGTGTCTCTCATGAATAAATAAATAAAAAATATATATATATATAAAAAAAACTATCACAATAGGGGTGACTGGGTGGCTCAGTTGGCTGAGCATCTGTCTTCTGCTCAGGTCATGATTTCAGGGTCCTGGGATTAAGTCCTATATCTGGCTCTCTGCTCAATGGGGAGCCTGCTTCTTCCACTCTCTCTGCCCCTCCACCTGCTTATGCTCTATCTCAAATAAATAAAATAAAATCTTAAAAAAAAAAAAACCATCAACAGTAATAATTCATGTTGGAGAACACGATTTGAAAATTAATTATTGTTTTGAAGTATAAAGGAATGAATTAGCCAACCAATGTATCACAAATCTTTTCAATATCAAAGACAACAGAGCAGGCAGCAACGCCTAGTTCTTTGACTCTCTGGCAAATGCATGTGGCAGAGGAATCCCTAAGCTACACCCACCGAGGGTCCTAATCCGTGGCTAAATGCCAGAACTGTGAATGCCAGGCAGAGAAGCAGTTTCTGAATACCACCCCAGATGGAAGGGGAGAAGAAAAGCAATCTTGAGGACTCCTCTCCACCACATAACACTGCACTCCAGTCAACACCAGCCAGCCTGACTCTAGTGTTGGGAGACTGGCAAGGGCATAAGGGTGCAGGAGTCAAACAGCCACTCGAGCCCATCACAATTCTAAAAGAGCTATGAGGTACTACAGGTCTGATGTGATGCTACAAGTTCCAAGAAAGCTGATTTTAGTCAAAGATTAATGTAGTTTCCCTGGCTGATGTAAACTACTATAGCAAAGTTGCTAAATGTTGAGGGAAAACCAAGTCACTATGCATGCTGAGTCTTTACTGCCTCTGGTTCAAAATTGGTTTATATTACCACATGATCAAATTAATCCAGGGCATGTCTGGTTGTCTTTCAATTATTAAAGGGAAATCCCATAATTTTCTAATGTAAAAGGAATTGGCCTCTCCCACCCTCCCCATGCTATGACTGACCTCATTTCTTCTAGTATTCTGTCTCCCAAGATCCAACCCAAATACCCTCCAAATGAAATGAAGCTATAATTTTGCTTTCACAAACCTTACTGTAAAGATGCTATCTACACATAAGTTAGATGTCTGTAAAGCAAATATCACAGAATAAGAATTCGGAGTCATTTTAAGATTGCCGATTTTCAAATAAAATGAGAATACCAATGTTGCCTTCATGCTGAGTTATATTTTGTGTGTGCTTGGTCTCCTGTTCAGGAATGATTAGTTATCATGGCTGAGTCTGCAGTATCATGCACTCAGCACCTAGCCTGGAGTAAATGTGCATGCCTCCAACCAACCATTTGTCTACACATTCTTTGCCAAGCACTATGAAACCTGACAACCCAGAGACACAATTATCGTCACACATCACCCCTGTCTGCCTTCAAGTGCCAGCCAACAGTGCTCAAGATCAGGGCATTACACAGACCTAAAGGATGAGCTGGAGACAGACATGAGGGCAGGAGACCAGGTTATAGTTGCACTTTAGTGGCCTGCATGAATTACAGGTATTAAGTGGCCTATACAAGTTACACGTTAGTTGGCCTGCACAAGTTACAGATGGAGAAGAAGGATTGAGCATCCCCCACTGAAGGAAAAACAGCAAGGACAAAGGATGCAAGGAATTCAACAAGTAGTTAGGAAATGAGAAAAACCCATCTCTGAAATTAACAGTGAGGCCAACTTGTGGCATCCCACACTAGACTGTCAATGCCCCAAGGCAAAGGTTGGTATGTTATTTTCATTAAAGTATCCCCAGATAGTCCCTGGCATATGGAACCCAGGCTATTTTCAGGTTGGGTTTTTTCCCCTGATTATGAAATTGATAGATATTCATTGTAGAAAACTGAATAAGATAGTAATCATCAGAAACCTCCCCAGCCACCAGTTTGGTAAAGCCAACAGCAGAGTCTTGTAATTCTTAGAGCAATGTTCTAACAGCATTTCAAGAGTCTTTCAACCCTGAGTGACTTTTATGTATGTAAGGTTGAATACTTATTATTCCATTTGTACACATTTTCATTTGGCAAGCTAAAAAAAAATAAATGTACCTCTGTTCGTTGTTGATATAAACAATAACGCAATCTGAAGGCCTTTCTCGATCACGTTCTTTCTGAACCACTTGATAAAAGTGCTGGAAAAGCCCCTCTTTCCGAGTGTCCCTAATGCTGGCATCATCTGAAAAATATTGACATGTTCATGCTCTTGCAAGGGCAAAAACAATCACTGAAGGTTTTCAGAATTTTTACAAAAGTGTAAATGAAAGGCAACACCTCTATAAAGAATAGATGAGGAAAACATAAGGAGAATCGCAGCAAGACTCTTACCTAACTGAGTGGTCTGGGGTCGTTCATGGTTCTCTTCGTTCCGTTTTGAATAATCAGCCACATTCCGCCATAATTCTTTAATGCTATTGGATGCATGAAAATATAATAGTTTGTGCAAACGCAGTTTCCGTCTAAATGTGTCCCCAAAAGCCAAAAATAAATACCAGGTCACCTGGCACAATATGTATGTACCAAAAGAAAGGCTGTATTTACACAGACGTAGAAAGACGCTCAATAATCCGTTCTCATCTTAGAAATATTATGAATTTCTGAGATGTTTCTGCCCTCTCCTACTCACTTCGTCTTGCCTGTTATGACGAAATGTACTACATGGAGCCATTGATCTTTGTCAAGTCAGACTAAGAAATTCATACTTGAAGGTGTGTAATTTAAAGAAAAGGAGATAATTTTATCACACATGTATATCTTTTGAAGAAGAGGTGCTTATCTCTGAGGGTCTTCATTGGATATGGGTAAAAAATGAGTCAACGAGGTCTGTTCACTTACTCCTAAACACTCTACAGCTCCTGTGAGCCAGCTATTTTCCCTTGCTAAAGGCATGCAAAATAGTGCACAGATGCTGGGTAATCTATTAGCCATCTAAAGTAGTCCCCTTTGCTGTGATTTAACAGAAGAAAGGGGGAATTCGCTGCACTCTGTACCCTAAATCAGGCATTTTTACTGCAGCTCTCCAGCATCCAGACACCAATGTGTCTGTCCATAAGGAGTGTCCTGCCAGGGAGAGAACCACCTCGGCAGGCAGCAATTAGTTCCTTTCTCACCAGAGGCATCACGCTGCATGGCAAAGCAGCCACGGAACACGCTCAAACCATGACTATTCAGCAAGCTGCCAGCAAACGTCAATCCCGTTGCTCTTCCCCTGTACAATTTTCATTTGGGTTCTTGTCCACATCCAATTCCCTGACACAGCAGAGACACAGTTCCAGACTTTCAGAGGCAAAGCTTTTGCCTGAATCTATGCCTCCGCTACTGCCTGACAATCGTGAGCTACACGAGATGTTTCCTTCCCCCATGCAAACTTTATCTTTGTCTACTGTCTCTGACAAACACTAGCCATTGCCTCCAGAGGCCATTCCTCAAGCTGCCTTTCTCTACCCCTTGCTAGGCTGTGTTCTTGCTGGCTTTCCCTCAAACTTTAAATGCTTTCTTTTAATGAAGTAGTATGTAAACTGTTGACCACCACCCTAAGTAATTAGATGGGGATGGAGGGGTGCACCCAAGCCTGGTATGTGGTTATTCGGGAAAGGCAGTATGATGCTGAAATTCTTATTCCTTGGGTGTGAATCTCAGTGCTATCACTTAGTAATTGAGTAAGCTCAAACAAGTCACTTAACACTGCTATGCCTCAGTTTTCCCACACACAAAATGGGGCTATTAGAATCTACACGGAAGTGCTGCTATAAGGATTAAATGAGTTAATGCAGGTAAAGTCCTTAGAATGATGTCTAATGCACAACAAGCCTTCAACAGATGTAAGCCATTATCATCCATCTCTGCCTTTAGGCTTCTTTCACACCAAAGTTAAGAAAATCCCTCCTTCAGAAGATCGCCTACTGGTGCAAGTATTCTGAGTCTCACTGTCAGGAAATGTTACCTGAGACAGACTAATCCCCATTAACAGTCACTCCTGAATTTTATACTTCCAACTGCTTCCGCAGTCGAGGAAGGCATTTTTCAATTTTGAATTATTAATCTAATCTGACACAAATCTCATCTTTAATGCAGGCAAGAGAGAGGCCCTGTCAAGGTTCATACATATAAAAATCAATTCAAATACAGTTCAAGGAAAACTGCTTTTACCAAAACTACAGAGGTAGATCCAAAGCAAGAATCCTGAAGTACCATGTTGATTTACCTACTTAGTTACTCAGAACTCCACCTTTGAATGTGAAAGAGTAAACAAAGTAAGACCACCTTCAAAACGGGTCTATAAACTGTGGAATCCTACATGGTGGTCAACAATCCTCCATGACTTACTGTTACGTGAAAGAAGCAAGTTCTAGAACAATATACCAGTGTGAGCTACTTCAGTTAAAAACAAGGAAAGGGGGCAGCCCTGGTAGCACAGAGGTTTAGTGCCACCTGCAGCTCGGGGTGTGATCCTGGAGACCTGGGATCGAGTCCCACATTGGGCTCCCTGCATGGAGCCTGCTTCTCCCTCTGCAGGTGTCTCTACCTCTCTCTCTCTCTATGAATAAATAAATAAATCTTAAAAAAACAAAAACAAAAACAAAAACAAGAACAAAGGGTGGGTGCCTGGGTGGCTCAGTCGGTTAAACGTCTGCCTTCAGCTTTAGGTCATGACTTCTAGGGTCTTGGGATGAGCCCAGAGTCTGGCTTCCTGCTCAGCAGGGAGCCTACTTCTCCCTCTCTCTCTGCCACTTCCCCTGCTTGTGCTCTCTCTCTCTGTCAAATAAATAAATTCTTTTAAAAGAGGGGGTGAGTTGAACTGGGGAGGGCTCTGAAAGGGATTTTTACTTTTTATTATCAAACACTTTTACATCTGTTTGTCCAATCCTGAGGGGTAGGGTGGGGGGCACATGCGAGAGAGTGGGCGGGAGAACAGGCAGAGAGAGAGTTTCAAATACTCCGAGCTAAGCTCAAGCCCAACACGGGGCTTGAGTTCATGGCCTTGATATCATGACCTGAGATGAGATCAATAGTCGGATGCTTAACCAACTGAGACACCCAGGCGCCTCAAATCATTTTTATTTTTGACTTTATTTATACTGGAATACTAATTCACCTCACAACTAAAATAAATTTGCATTTTTAGAGCATATACCCATGGGCAGATGGTAGCACAAAAAAGGTGGGGAGGTGGGGAAGAAGGGAGTTGAGGGCCTGCTGCAGCAGGTCACTCACTCGGAGCTCACAGAGGGGCTCCAGTAGTCGAGTCCCTTCAGTCTGGGTTTGTTTTAGTTACTACAGTCCAAATGAGTATGGAAAGGGACAAGTTAAAGCAGAATGGCTTAATACGATTGAGTTGACCTGAGGGACTTCCCCAAAAGCAAATATTAATAGCATCAATTTTAACAAACACATAAGTTTGCACAGTAAGAATACATCTAAATTACTACTAAAGCTTTTAGCAAATTGAGCCACAACAATAAAACTTTACCTTAGCATGTCTTCACCCTCCTTTAAGTAGCCCTCTTGGGGAGAATAAGAAGTCGGCAGAAAAGGTTTATATGGCTTGCTGCTAAAAAACCAACAAAGACAAAATTACACTTAAGAAGAAATTATTTCCCATAGCCCACACGTTAGCTTCCAACGTGCTGGTATACTCAAAGGTGATTAAATCTTCAGTTAAACTGGATTTTTAAAACTCGAACAGTGCTTTTCTCCAGACTTTTTTTTTCTTTTCAGAATTTCTATTCTATTTTGTAATGCCTATTTCTATTTTTGTCTAGTTTGTTTGTTCAACTGCTTTTTCAGAGTTGACAACTGAAGGCACAGCTCACAAGAAAAGACCACTATAAATTCACCAGCAGAAAAAGGCTTCAACATAATGAACCAGATTTACCCAAATGAACTGAATTAAATGTAAAAGAAAAGTAAGAATGTAATGCTGGCAGTGTTTGGTAATTTTAAAAAGTCTATTTTTTTTTAAAGCTTCCCTTTGATAGATGCTCTACCAACATCACCATAAATTTTCATTAATTATCTGCCACTTATAATGTATCTGACACTAACTCCACAATGGCGCTTACGAAAGAACGTTCCTGAATGATCTGTGTGCATCGATTCTAAGCACTCAAGGTCCTCGATTAAGACCACTGTTATGTTATATGCCAAACGCATCTGACACATGTCGACACCGTCTTCCTCGTTTAAAAGTTGTGTGGTTAATGAATAACACAGATTGAAATCTAAGACAAAAATCAGGGGCAAAATCGAAGAAGAAAACGTCTCCTCCAAATTGTTAGCTGAGAAACAAGAGGTTGAACAAGATTAATTATTATGAATTTGGACCGAGAGGGTTAAAGAGTTATTAGAAAGCTTTCCTTTTCCAAAAAGGATCAGGAGCACAGATGCTCCACTCGACCCTCTTCTCAATGATCCTAGCCAAGTTTGAAGGCCATGAGAAGGAATAAGCAGATGGTTCAATGTGAGTAAGTCAAAAGGAAGTTGCATTTGCCTTATTCGGCTTCCTAGCAACTAGACTGAATGATGCCAAGAAAGCCAGCCGGCTCTAAGGAGAAACGCTGCAGGACACTTGGAACCCAGCGGTCGGGCAGGGGAGAGAAGGCCCCCAGACACCCTCACCTGGCAAAACAAATCCAGGGCCTACTGACACCCACACTTCCCACCTTATCAGGACCTTCCCCTTCCCTTGGAGTTCTCACTCCAGCCTACCCTGGCCACACTAATGACAGCCACTTGACTACTAGGACAACCTTTCAAACTCCAGTAACATCAGATGAGCAGTCTGGCACAGCCATCAAAGAATAACTTCCCACTTCTCCATGGGAGAGAAGGCCCAACGCACTCAACACACCTCAGCCAGCTGGACAAAGGATTCTGCAGGCCAAAAGACCCGTGTTCAAACACTGCAGCCCAAGCACTGAGAAAGGCAGACGTGTACGCTGGCTGGAATCCCAGAGACCTGAGAAACATCCCTCCAGAGCCACAGTGTTCCTTTTCTCCTCCCTAAAAACATCCCCTAAGTACCAGGAGGCTGGGGGTTCCCAAATGGGCTGCTTAGAGGAATCACATTCAGGCAGGAATTGTCTTTGTGTAAGTACATAAATTGAAACATGAAATATATCCGCAATATGACACAAATGGCCAAAGGAAGGCTTGGAAATTATTGATCATTGCAAGGTTACCCTAAGCCCTGGCAATACCACTGTATTTTACCATATACTCTGGGCCCCTAACTGGTGGCACCCAATAAAACTTTAGTTCTGGGGTCCCTGGGTGGCTCAGCGGTTTAGCGACTGCCTTCAGCCCAGGGCATGATCCTGGAGTGCTGGGATTGAGTCCCGCGTTAGGCTCCCTGCATGGAGCCTGCTTCTCCCTCTGCCTGTGTGTGTGTCTCTCATGAATGAATAAACAAAATCTTAAAAAAAAAAAAAAAAAAACTTTAGTTCCTCTCCTACTCAGTGGGTAGTAGGTCAGTCTCTGTCAAACAGAAAATGGGACTTAGAAATGTATCTTGGGAAATGATTACGGTTTCCAAGATGTTCAATGAAGATGTTTTCAATGTATTATATTTAAGCCTTATAACAACCAAAGCTGGGTATTATCAACCTCCCCATACTTTTTAGAAACAGATGAGGAAACCGAGGGTCATGGCCCCCCGACTTTCTACACAGCTAAGCTATAAAGCACAAATTCAAATCCAGATGTGTCTAACTTTAAAACCCAGGCTCCCTCTAATAACTCCTACACCAAAAACTCTGGGCTTAACACAGGAGGTCTGCAAATAAAAGAAACATAGGAAAAGAAATGAAAGGAGGACAAATATAAGGGATAAAGATGTTAAACCATTCTATCTTTTTATGGAAAGTAAATTCACGTGGGCATAAAAAACTCGCATTTGAGAACATAGAGTATGGCAGAGGGCTCCACGGTGAAATGGCTGTCTGCCCATGCCTCTCCTGGCCATGCTCCAGCAGGGCTTCGCCTCCTGCACACATCTGGGTGGACCATCTAAGGAAGAGCAATTCAAAATTCAACCCTCAAGACTGATGTGGAGGAACTAGAATTCTTATACGCCACTACTATGAAAGTAAAATTGTACAATCACTTCAGAGAATCATCTGGCAGTTTCCTAAAAGGTGAGACACATAATCCAGCCAGTCCATTCCTAGATATTTACCCAATAAAAATGAAAGCACAAATCTACACAAAAACTTGTACATGAACCTTCACAGCAGCTTTATTTGCAACAGTCAAAAACTAGAAATGTCTAACCCACAGGAAGACGGGAAAACAAACTGTGGTATACCCACAGGTCGTAAGCCTGCCCAAGCCACCGTAACAAAACACCATTGTCTGGTTGGCTAAAACAATAGAAACTTATTCTATCATTCTTCTGCAGGCAGAAGTCCAGGATCAGGATGTCAGCATGGTCCAGACCTAGTGACGGCTCTGTTCCTGGCTTGCAAAGGCCACCTCCTTGCCGGGCCCTCACACAGCCCTTCAACACTGCATGCGCATGGAGAGGACTCTTCTTCTTACTTTTAAGGCCACCAATCTTACAGGATTAGGGTCCCACACTTGTGACCTTATTTAACCTTATCCAGCTCCAAAAAGCCCTATCTCCAAATAAAGTCACATTGGGGATTAGGGCTCCAACATGTGATTATAGGGAACACAATTCAGTCCATGGCACCATAAAATGGAGTACTACTCGGTAACAAAGAAATGGAAGTACTGATTCGCCCAAACAATACGGATAAATCAAAATAATTGTACTGAAGGAAACCAGAAACTTCTTTATAAAAATGTAACTATAGGATCCCATTTAAATAACTCATAAATCTTATACACAATATATAAAAATTTATAGAAAATGCAAGCTAATCTTTCGTGATAAAAGTGACAGACCAGTTGTTGCCAAGAGAAGGGGGAATGATAATGACGAATAAGTAAACTTTGGGGACAGCTGTGTTCATTACCTTGACTGTAGTGCCTGTCATCCACATGTCAAAACTCAAGTTGTACATTTTAAATATGTGTAGTGTATTTACTATACCAATGTTACACATCAATAATCATATATTGATAAGGCTAAAAAAATCCAAGCCTTTCTCCCCCAGCTTTGTTTTCTCACTCTTTATTAACATGTATTCTCTTTCTTTCCTTTTTTTTTTTTTTTTTTAATTTTTTTTTTTTTATTTATTTATGATAGTCACAGAGAGATAGAGAGAGAGGCAGAGACACAGGCAGAGGGAGAAGCAGGCTCCATGCACCGGGAGCCCGACGTGGGATTCGATCCAGGGTCTCCAGGATCGCGCCCTGGGCCAAAGGCAGGCGCCAAACCGCTGCGCCACCCAGGGATCCCCCTTTTTTTTTTTAAAGTTTACTTATTTGGGATCCCTGGGTGGCGCAGCAGTTTAGCGCCTGCCTTTGGACCGGGTCGCGATCCTGGAGACCCGGGATCGAATCCCACGTAGGGCTCCCGGTGCATGGAGCCTGTTTCTCCCTCTGCCTGTGTCTCTACCTCTCTCTGTGTGTGTGTGTGACTATCATAAAAAAAATAAATAAATAAAAATTAAAAAAAAAATAAAGTTTACTTATTTACTTTTAAATAATCTCTACATCCAATGTGGGGCTCAAACTCACAACTCCAAGATCATGAGTCACATGGTTTTGACTGAGGCAGCCACACGCCCTAACATCAACATGTTTTCAGTGTGTTTCAAGTTTTAGTGTTGGTCAGAAATCATGCAGATTCTGAGGTCTTTACATGGAGAGAACTTTACACAGAACCTTACACATCTATGGAAACAGCCCACCGAAACACTTTCTCGTTATTTCATTAAATGTACATGTCAGTCCCAAAGCCTCCAGGAATGCTAGTACGATTATTTTTAACTTGTTACTATTGTATCTCAATTACTTTAACTTATTAGACAGCTGATCTATTAAGTTCTCAGGGTAGGACCCACTGGGGATAAATTTTAAAATTAAAAAGATTTTTAAGAATCTACTCTTAGAAGTTCCATCATAATTTCAAATTTCACTGAAAACAATTTGAATTTTAACACTCCTCTGGAGAAATTTCAATCGAGCCTCCAGAAATAGGAAAAGAGTAGTATCATGGCATTGTCAAAGGACACAAACCAAAAAAATGTCAAAGACTTCCTCTATGATATTCTAAAAAAAAAAAAAAAAACCACCACAACTCAGGGTAAATACACAGCTAAACACAGTGTCACCATGCAATTCAGCAATCACACCCAACTGATTTGAAAACGTACATCCACACAAAAACCTCCACATGAATGTTTATATCAGCTTTATTCATAATGGCCAAAGCCTGGAAGCAACCAAGATGCCCTTCAATAGGTGACATAGATAAACAAGCTGGCACATCCAGACAATGAATATTATTAAGCGATAAAAAGAAAAGAGTATCAAGCCACAAAAAGACTTGGCTAAATCTTAAATGCATATTGCTAAGTGAAAGAAGCCAGTCTAAACAGGCTATAGTTCCAATTATATGACATTCTGGAAAAGGCAAAACTATAGAGATGGGTGAAAAGATCAGTGGTTGCCAGAGGTTTGACAGGATGGAATTGAAAAGGTGAAGCACAGGGGTTTTTTCCAGGCGGTGAAATTATTCTGCATGATACAGTGATGGTGGATACATGACACTATGCATTTGTCAAAACCCACTGAACTTCACAGCATAAAGAGTGAGCCTTAATGTATGCAGATTTTAACAAATCATTTAGGAAGTCGAGAGAATCCCAGGATGGAATACAGAATGTGACAAAACAATTACAAATTGTCTATGAATGTATGAAACCACCTCACGGAAGGGAGGGAGGGAAAAGGTAGGAGCTCACCTTTGTACAGCTTTGCAGAGAGCCCAGTGGGATAGGATTTGGCCCACGGCTGTAGTTTCCAACCCTTGCTCTAAAGCCTAACGAGGCCCTCAAGTGGTAACTTTCAGAAGCCTGTGAAAGGAGGACCATGTGATGTGGGATCTGTGCCACAGGGAAGAAGGCCAGACCCATGGCTTTGCCCGCATCTGGTCCAGAGTCGATGCCAAAGTCCTGATCCGGACTTAAAAGATACCTAACACCCAGCCCCCACCCTCCCCCAGCCCCCAACCCCGTCTGACCTAATTCTCTACTTCCACCTGTACTCCTGGGGAGCTCTCCCCATGGCAACTGGCATGCCTTCTAGCTGCTTCCTCCAGTGCCTTGCCCCTTGCAGGTCCCTCTGTCTTCAACACCCCCTCCCCAAATACCCACATGGCTGGCTCCCCGGCTTCCAGCCAGGGCTCTGCCCAAATGTCACCTTCTCTGTCAGGCTCTCCCTCACCTTCCCCACCACCTGTGCTCCCTGCCCCTCTGATCCAGCTTCACTTTTGTCCGTGTCATTCATACACACACACACACACACACACACACATTTTAAAAATAAACTTTACTTTTTACAACAGTTCTAGATTTTCAGAAAAATCGTAAAGATGATACTATATAAGAAAGTTCCCATATAACCTACACTTAGTTTCCCCCATTATTAACATCTTACATTTGGGGTACATTTGTTACAACTAGTGAACCAACACCGATACACTATTATTAAAAGAAGTCCATACTTTATTCTGATTTCCTCAGTTTTTACCTACTGCCTTTTTCTCTGGTCCAGGATACCACATTTCATTTTTTGGTCCTATCTCCCTAGGCTCCTCTTGTCTGAAGCAGTTTCTCAGACTTTCCTGGTTTTTGATGGCCTCGACAGTGTTGAGGAACACTGGCCACATACTACATATTTTTACTTCTTTGTGTATTATCTCACCCCAAGGAGGAAGGTAAGTTTCTAGAAGACAGGGCTTTTGTCTGTCTGTTTATGGTTTCTCCGGCAACTGGAATGGGGCTTGCCACAATATAAGTGTTCAACAAATAACTGCAGAATTTATGAATTTGCTCAAATGAATTATTTTTTTCAACTCTAAAACTCTCTAGACTTTCAGGTTTCATAGAATCCAGTCCTTCTCATTTAACACACGAAGACAATTAGGTATCAAGGGGTTAGGTAACATTCTTTTGTTTTTTAAGATTTATTTATTTGAGAGAGAAAGAGAGAGAGTTCATGGAAGCAGTGGGGAGGGGCAGAGGGAGAGGGAGAGAATCCTCAAGCAGATTCCTTGCTAAGTGTGAGCCCAACATAGGGCTCAATCCCATGACCCTGAGACGTCCACCAACTGAGCCACCCAGATACCCCGGGTTAGGTAACTTTTTAGTTACAGGAACCAGAACTGGAAATTCTTCAACCTTTTGTGACTGTCACACCCAGAAAATCCATACTTCACTGTACACAAGGACCCTACAATCAGTATCAGTCCAACACACTTCAAGTTGCCCACAGGGAACTTGGTAGCTGATACTCATTCTCAGCAACCTCAAAAGATTTTTCTGCAGAATGGTATTTATTTGGGTCAATGACTTGAATATTTTCTTGCATTTTGCCCTTATTATTTTATAAACATTAAGTAAAAAAAAAAAATGCCAACACCAATACTTAGAGAAGTCATCTAGCAAGTGACAAACAGGACTGAAATCTTTCAGGTCAAATCAGATTCTTCTGAATAGGTTTTGGCTGATCACCTGAAACCACACCAAGTGCTAGAAAACCTCATGAATGGCAGTGTGTAAATGGAGAGACATGAATAGCTTGTCACATGAGATAGACAGTTCTATTTTTTACTCATTCCTTCCTCTTGAGAATCTTTTCAGGAAAAGGTATCAAGGAATCCCCCCATTCACTATACTTGTTTGGCAACTTTTAAACATGTGCTTTAGCAATAACCAAACAGGAATCCAGTAATTGCTAAATAAAATGTAATAAGCATGAACTTCAAATGTGTCCTTTCTCAACTCACCCAGTGCCCAGTATATACTATGCTCTAAATAAATATTTACAGAACACATGAAGATGAAGTGATTCAAAACCTTATTAGAAATGAACAATATGGGGGATGCCTGGGTGGTTCAGTTAGTTAAGCATCCAACTCTTGATTTTGGCAAAGGTCATAATCCCAGGGTCAAGAGATCATGTAGTGTGCTGGGCTCCACAATGGGCATGGAGGCTGCTTAAGATTCTCTCCCTCTCCCATCTGAAAGAAGAGAAGAGAAGAGAAGAGAAGAGAAGAGAAGAGAAGAGAAGAGAAGAGAAGAGAAGAGAAGAGAAGAGAAAGAAAAGAAAGAAGAAAAGAAAAGAAAAGAAAAGAAAAGAAAAAAAGAAAAGAAAAGAAAAGAAAAGAAAAGAGCTACATAAACATGGAAAATTTACTTCTAGTGCTTCTACTCTTCTATATACCCCATGCAACTACAAGATATTAAAACAAATACTCTTTAGGAAGTATTCCTTGCCAAATCTGTATTCTGGGAAAATTTATGAATTTTAAGTGTATCAAACAGATAGCCTTGGGAAAATTTTACTTTGTGTTTTTTATTCTGTCTTCTTCCAAAAACCTTACAGGTGCTACCTAAGAATGTCGATTGACATATGTTAACCTCTCATTAAGCAGTATCATTGGGGGATCCCTGGGTGGCGCAGCGGTTTAATGCCTGCCTTTGGCCCAGGGCGTGATCCTGGAGACCCGGGATCGAATCCCACGTCGGGCTCCCCGTGCATGGAGCCTGCTTCTCCCTCTGCCTCTCTCTCTCTCTCTCTCTCTCTCTCTCTCTGTGTGTGACTATCATAAATAAATAAAAATTTTTAAAAAAGCAGTATCATTGGGACATAAGACAGTTCATACACATACACAGACACACACACACACACGGACGTAATGTCAAAGCATTTCACTTTACACTTTTTCTAATGGGCCTTTCTAAAATGTACTAAACTCCCCTTGTCCTTCTTCAACAGCTGAAAGTCTTTCATCATTTGTCTGTTTGTTGGCTATTCAAGGTCAATTATGACCAACAAGACCATATTTTCTCAAATGTAAGACCTGCACTTTTTGTTTTCCATATATGAAATTAGGGATCCTTCTTATAATAATACATACATTTGATGTTGTGTATTTTCCTTTTAAAAGTTACTATTAAGGGGTGCCTCGGTGTCTCACTCAGTTAAGTGGCTGCCTTTGGCTCAGGTCATAATCCTGGAGTCCTGGGATCAAGCCCTGCATCAGGCTTCCTTGCTTAGTAGTCTGCTTCTCCCTCTCCCTATGACCCACCCCCTTACTGATGCTCTCGCTCACTCTCTCAAATGAATAAATAAAAAATCTTAAAAAAAAAAAAAAAGAAGCTACTATTAAGATGAATGATTTTTCTTTCCAATTGGAACTATATCTCAGAATAACCAAACTGTTTACAAGGGGATATTATAGAAGTAGTCCAACTAATAAATAATGAGAAAATAATGGAATAAAAAATTATCAAACATCCTGCAACAACCAGTAAATAAATGGACCTAGACAAAAATCAATGGTTGCTAACAACATATACAGAAAGACAACTAGGCATTAAGATTCTTTTTCTTTTTTTTTTAAGATTTTATTTATTTATGCATGAGAGACACACAGAGAGAAAGAGGCAGAGACACAGGTGAGGGAAAAACAGGCTCCATACCAGGAGCTGGATGGACATGGGACTCGACCCCAGGTCTCCAGGATCACGCCCTGGGCTGAAGGCAGTGCTAAACCGCTGAGCTACGGAGGCTGCCCAGCATTAAGATTCTTCTCAATAGAAGTGCAGATCACTTTTGGAATGAATTATGTTGCCAAAAAAAGAACATGAATCCTGTCACAATTCTAGACCTGTCTCTAATTTGCTGGAAATACAAGAGGGAGAAAGACAAGTTAAATGACTCCACAACGTGTGCCTTCATGGCTCAGTTGGTTAAGCATCTGAGCCTACAAGCTCAGGTCATGATCCTGGTGTACTGGGATCAAGCCCCAAGTCAGGCTCCCTGCTCAGAGGGGAATCTGCTTCTCCCTCTCCCTGTGCTCCTACCCCCTGCTGTGCTTTCTCATTTGCTCTTTCACAAATAAATAAGTAAAATATTAAAAAAAAAATGACACCACAAGATGCAACTGGCCTAGACTGTGGGAAACTCTATCTAGGAGACAAAGGACTTGCTTCTTTAATAACAACAAAATACAAAAAAAAAAAAAGAGGGAACCTATAGATTTTAGACGTAAGAGATGTCAACCACTACAGAACATTGCCAAGGACAGACCATTAGGTCACAAAACAAGTCTTAATAATTTTAGAAACATTGAGATCATAAAAAGTATCTTTTACTGGTCATAATAAAATGAAATTAGACATCAATAACTGAAGAAAAACTGAAAAATCCTAAAAAACAGAGAAATTCATACCCTTTTAAACAACAACAGGTCAAAGAAACCACAGTGAAAATCAGAAAATAGGGATGCCTGAGTGGCTCAGTGGTTGAGCGTCTGCCTTTGGCTCAGGTCGTGATCCTGGGTTTGGTATCAAGTCCAGATCCAGCATCCAGCTCCCTGACAGGGGCCTGCTTCTCCCTCTTCCTCTCTCTGTGTATCTCTCATAAATAAATAAATAAAATCTTAAAAAAAAAAAAAGAAGAGAAAATCAGAAAATATCTTGAGACGATGAAAATCAAAACACAACATAGCAATACTTCTGAGATGTAGAGAAAGTAATGCTAAGAGAAAAATGTATAGCTGTAAACATTTACATTAAAAAAAAAAATCTCAAATCAACAACCTAACTTTACCACTTAAGGAACTAGAAAAAGAACAAATAACCCAAAGCTAGCAGAAGGAAGGAAATAAGGTTAGATCAGAGATAAATAAAGACTAGAAAAACAATAGAAGAAAATCGATGAAATGAATAGTTGGGTCTCTGAAAACAATCAACAAAATTGATAAGACTTTAGCTGGATTAAAAAAAATAAAAAACACACAAATAATTAAAAGGATATAAAAAAGAGTTTTACCAGTTTTACACAAATAAGAAGGATTATGAGTGTACTATGGGGCACATTGGTGGCACAATCAGTTGAACTTCCAACTCCTGTTGTCAGCCTAGGTTGTGATCTCAGGGATGTGATCTTGGGATTGTGGAATCAAGAGCCACGTGGAGCTCAGCGCAGGAGTCTGCTTGGTATTCTCTCTCCCTCTCCTGCTTGTGAGCACATTCGAGATCTCTCTCTCTCTCTCTCTAAAATAACTATTAAAAAAAAAAAGAGTACTATGAGCAATTATACACAACAAATTGGATAGCCTAGAAATACACAACATACAAAGATTGAATTATGAACAAATAAAAAACTGAATAGATCTGTAACTAGTAAGAAGCCTGAATCATTACTTAAAAGACTCCATAAAGGAACTCATTCAGGGATCATTTCGATAGTTTGTTACTAGAAAGGTTTCTCTGAATGTATAGAGTACCCAAAACAATGAGGAGGGGGCATAGGCATAGCATTTTCTCCCTAGCGTGAAGCCAGCACTGGGTAGTGCTTCTGCAGCTTTCTTTTGCCACTGAGGACTGTTCTCTCACTTGAGACACCAAGAGAAAAAACAAACAAAAAATCTCCTTAAGGAACAGTTCAAAACCAGATGGCATCACTGGTAAATTCCACCAAACATTTAAAGAATTAACACAGATCTTTCTCAAACTTCCAAAAAAATGAAAGGAAGGGAACAGTTTCTCCCTCATTGTATAAAGCCAGCATTACCCTAATACCAAAGTAGGACAAAGACACAAGAAAACTATACACCCATGTCATTTATAAACATTGCTGTAAAAATCTTCAAAAAAACACAAGCAGGATTTAACAGTATAAAGAAAATGATTACACACCACAACCAAGCACAATTTATCCCTTTAATGCAAGGATGATTATATATATATATACACACATATATATATATATATATATATATATATATATATATATATATAAAATCAATCAATGTGAAACTCTGCACTAACAGGATGAAGGAAAAACTTACATGAACATTTCAATTGGTACAGGAAGCATTTGACAAAATTCAACATACTTCCATGATTTAAAAAAAAATTACTATACAAGCACTCTACAAACTAAAAATACAAGTAAACTACTTCAACATAATAAAAGCTACATATGAAAAGCCCAAAGCTAACATCATGCTCAATGGTGAGACTGCAAGCTCTTCCTCTAAGATCTGGACCAAGACAAACATGCCCACTTTCACTACTTCTTTCCAACATAATGCTGGTCCAAGTCACAGCAAGTAAGCAAAACAAAGAAATAAAAGGTATCCAAAATGGAAAAAAAGTAAAAGTATCTCTGTTGATGGCATGATGTTATATATGTAGGGAAAACCCTATAGAGATTGCACCAAAAACAACTAAAAAAAAAAAAAAAGTTAGAACAAATAAACAAATTAAGCTAAATTGTAGGGCACAAATTCAACTTGCAAAAACCAGTTGCAATGAACAATATGAACACTAACAATGAACAATATGAAAGGAAATTAAGAAAACAATTCCATTTATAAGAGCAAGATAAAGAATAAAATAACTTAGGAATAAAACAAGGAGGTCAAAGACTATGTATACTGAAAACTATTAAGTGCTGTTGAAAGAAATGAAGGAAGACACCAATAAATGGAAAGATATCCCATCTTCATATATTGGAATATTTAGTACTACTAAGATGCACAGTACTACTGTAAACAATCTATAGATTCAATGCAATTTCTATGAAACTCCCAATGACTTGGGTCCCTGGGTGGCTCAGCAGTTCAGTGCCTGCCTTTGGCCCAGGGTGTGATCCTGGAGTCCCGGAATCGAGTCCCGCGTCAGGCTCCCGGCATGGAGCTTGCTTCTTCCTCTGCCTGTGTCTCTGCCTCTGTCTCTCTCTAGGTCTATCATGAATGAATAATAAATAAAATCTTAAAAAAAAAAATCCCAATGACTTTTCTGCAGGAGTCGAAAACTCCATCCTAAAATTCATATGGAATTCCAAGGGACCCAAAATAATCAAAATAATCTTGAAAAAAAGAACAAGATTGGAAGTTTCATACTGCCTAATTTCAAAACTTATAAAAAGTACAGTAATGAAAACAGTGTGGTACTGTCATAAAAACATATACAGACCAAAAGAACAGAAAAGAAAGCCCAAAATATACTCTCACATATAAGGGTTAAATAATTTTTTAAGAAGTGCCAAGACCATTCAATGAGGAAAAGGACAGTCTTTTCAACAAATTGTGCTGGGAAAACTAGCATCCACATGCAAAAGAATGAAGTTGGAGGGCAGCGTGAGTGGCTCAGCGGTTTGGCACCTGCCTTTGGCCCAGAGTGTGATCCTGGAGACCCAGGATCGAGTCCCACATCGGGCTCCCTGCATGGAGCCTGCTTCTCCCTCTGCCTGTGTCTCTGCCTCTCTCGCTCTGTGTCTCTCATGAACAAATAAATAAATGGAATCGTTAAAAAAAAAATGAAGTTGGACCTTTTATACCATATACAAAAAAATGAACTCAAAGTAAATCAAAGATTTAAATATAAGACCTGAAGCTATTAAAGCCCTAAAAGATGATCCTGGAGACCTAGGATCGAGCCCCACATCAGGCTCCCTGCATGGAGCCTGCTTCTCCCTCTACCTCTGTCTCTGCCTCTCTCTCTCTCTGTGTCTCTCATGAATAAATAAATAAAATCTTTTTTTTTTTTGAATGAATAAAATCTTAAAAAAATAAAGCTTTAGGAGAAAACGGGGGAAAACTTTCTGACACTAGATCTGGCAATGATTTCTTGGAAGCCACACTAAAAATCAAAGACAAAAGAAAAAAACAGATAAATTGGACTATATGAAAATTTAAAAATATTGTACATTAAAGGTTACAATTACAGGCAACCCACAAATGGGAGAAAATATCTATAAATTATATATTTGATAAGAGTCTTTTAAAAAAGATTGTATCTATTTATTCATGAGAAACACAGAGAGAAGGCAGAATATAGGCAGAGGAAGAAGCGGGCTCCTCACAGGGAGTCCAGTGTAGGACTTAATCCTGGAACTCCGGGATCATGCCCTGAGCCAAAGGCAGATGCTCAACCACTGAGCCACCCAGACATTCCTGATAAGACTCTTATATGCCAAATATATAAAGAATTCCTACAACTCAAAAACAAAAACAAAAACAAAAACAAAACAAAACAAAAAAACCAACCCAAAAATGTGCAAAGGACTTGAACAGACACTTCTCCAAGGTATACAAATAGGCAGTCAGCAGCTAAAAAGATGCTCAACTTCACTAATCATCAGAGAAACGCAAATCAAAACCACAATAACGTGCACCTGGCTGGCTCAGTCTGTAGAGCATGCAACCCTCGATTTTTGGATTGTAAATTTAAGACCCACATTGGGCAAAGAGCTTACGTAAAGAAAAAAACCAAAAACCAAACCAACAAACAAAAAACACTACCACTTCACACCTAGTAGGATGGCTACTACCAAAAAAACCCGAAACAAGTATTGGTGGGGTTGTGAAGCAGTTGGAACCTCTGCATTGTTGGCGAGATTATAAAATGGTGCAATAGCTATGGAAAATAATCTGGCAGCTCCTCAAAAAATTAAAATTAGAACATTCATATGATCCAGCAATCCCACTTCTTGGTATATATCCAAAAGAACTGCAACATGTTAAGAGATTATTTGCACATCCATGTCCATAGCAAAATTATTCATAATCATCAAGAAGTGGAAGCAATCAAAATGTCCATCGATGGAAGAATGGAAAAACAAAATGTGGTTTATACATACTATATTTGTTAGTTCTCCAAAGAAACAGAACCAACATGATGTATACACACATATTTATTATAAGTAACTGATTCATTTGACTACAGAGGCTGACATGTTTAAAATCTGCAGGGTAACATGACAGGCTGGCAACCCAAGAGAGCCAGTGTTCCATACTGAGTCTGAAGGTAGTCTGCTGAAGAACTAGCAAGAGCCTGATGTGGCAGATGAAGTCCAATCCAGTCTACTGGAGAATTCTCAATTGCTAAAAGAGGTGGATCTTTGTTCTTCTATTCAGGCTTTTAAGTGATTGAATAAGGGCCATTCACATTTTGGAGGGCAATCTCCTTTACTCAAAGCCCACCAATTTAAATGTTAATCTCATCCTAAAACACCATCACAGAAACAGGCTGATCTAATACCTGGGCACCCCATGATCCAGCCAAGTTAATATATAAAATTAACTGTCGTATATACAATGGAATATCCTGCCTTAAAAGGAAGGAAATCCTGTAACATGCTACAACGTGTATGAACCTTGAGGATATTATACTAAGTGAAATAAATCAGTCACAAAAGTACAACTATTATACGATTTCACTTACATGAGGTAACTAAATGTAGGGTAAGTTCCTGACATTAAGCTTCTGATTGTCAAGATATCCATTTCAAAAGATATCCCTCTTGAATAAACATATTGCCAGATGTATGACACAATCACTAGGTAAAACAACCAGATTAGGAACTAGGTCACCCACACCCGTTAAGTTCCTCTTACAGAAAATCCTGGGTGATTTAGATAACTGACCACTTGAGTGAACCTGCTTCCACTCTCCCATGCCTTCATTTCTGCTTTTATGCATCAAATTAGCCAATAATGAGTAACCCCTAAAAAACCCTGACATTCTACCCTTGGATCCTAATAAAGTCAGAGCCCTAGCTCCTCCCTTTATCCCTGTCTCTCTACCTGGGACCTCACTTGTACCACATACCCTCTAGGACTTGCGTGTAATAAGTCCTGTTCCTCAAAATTTCCTTACTGTTTTTGCTTAGGTACAACCCGCAAACATTAAGAACCAAAAGGATCCAGTCACAGCCCAGGTCCCCATGGAGTTTGCTGTAAGACAGGACCAGGCGAGTGCCTCAAGCATTCCTAGCTGAGAGCGTCACCATCAATAGGTGGGGCAGAACACAACACTAAACCCGTCAAATTTGTAGAAATAGGAAGTAGAATGATGGTTGTAAAACCTGTGGTAGGGAAAAGGGGACTTTTTTAATAGGTACAGTTTCAGTTCTGCAGGATATACAGCTCTACAGAGCTGTTCACAGCAATGCAAATATACTTAGCACTACTGAATTGTACAATTAAAAATGATTAAGATGGTAATTTTTTAAAAATTTTTATTTATTTATGATAGTCACACACACACACACACACACACACAGAGAGAGAAAGAGAGAGAGAGAGAGAGAGGCAGAGACACAGGCAGAGGGAGAAGCAGGCTCCATGCACCGGGAGCCCTACGTGGGATTCGATCCTGGGTCTCCAGGATCGCACCCTGGGCCAAAGGCAGGCGCTAAACCGCTGCGCCACCCAGGGATCCCAAGATGGTAATTTTTTAAAAAAGACTTATGATCACACCCTGGGCTGAAGGCGGCGCTAAACCACTGGGCCACCCAGGCTGCCCTAGATGGTAAATTTTTTAAAAAGGACTCTGATACAGGCTATGAGGAGGGGAATTGGGCAGTAATTGTTTCACAGGCACAGAGATTCAGTCTGGGAAGATGAAAAAGCTCTGGAGATGGATGGTGATGATGGCTGCACAATAATGTGAACACACTTAATGGCACTAAACTGTAATCTTAAAAATGGTTAAATGGGGGGTGCCTGGGTGGCTCAGGCAGTTAAGCGGCTGCCTTCAACTCATTATCTCAGGGTCCTGGATCAAACCCCATGTAGGGATAGCCTGCTTCACCCTTTCCCTGTCCCCATGTCCCTCCTCCTGCTCATGCTCTCTCTAGCTCTCTCTCAGAGAGCTAAATAAACACAATCTTTAAAAAAAAAAAAAACGTTAAATGGTAATTTTTATGTTATATATACTTTATCCAATAAGAGATATCTACTAGGGATCCGTGGGTGGTGCAGCGGTTTAGCGCCTGCCTTTGGCCCAGGGCACGATCCTGGAGACCTGGGATCGAATCCCACGTCGGGCTCCCAGGTCATGGAGCCTGCTTCTCCCTCTGCCTGTGTCTCTGCCTCTCTCTCTGTGTGTGTGTGTGTGTGTGTGTGTGTGACTATCATAAATAAATAAAAATTTAAAAAAAAGAGATATCTACTAAATTTAATATGTAGGCTTTATTTAAATTTCAATTCAAATTAAATAACTATAAGATAATGAAGAAAATATAAAGTGTCTAGATATCTAATGATATTAAATTATTGATATAGGGGGCAGCCCAGGTGGCCCAGCGGTTTAGCGCCCACCTGATCCTGGAGACCCGGGATTGAGTCCCACGTCGGGCTCCCTGCATAGAGCTTGCTTCTCGCTCTGCCTGTGTCTCTGCCTCTCTCTCTCTCTGTCTCTCATGAATAAATAAGTGAAATCTTAAAAAAAAAAATTTATTGATATAGGGAAGTTATATTAATAGAGTGACTATGTAATAAAAACAGCGTTCTTAGCTTCCAGAAATACATATTAAAATATAAACATATAAATATGTTGAGATTTGCTTTAAAATAATTTCAAGCTAGGGTGATAAGACTAGACCCAAGACAAGCCAAGAGTCACTAATACTAGAATAAAGTGATGAATACATATATTTTACAGTTTCTCTACTTCTGCTTATGTTTGAAATTTTCTATGACAATAAGTTGTTTTTGTTGTTTCTTTAATGAATGGCATCTTAGAATTAAAGAAATAGAGTAATTGTGCTATCCTATGACAGAGCAAAGCTCTCAAGGACTACTGAGACCACTGGTCCTAATGGCCTGTGACAGGCAGAATGGTCTATAGACACAACCATATCAAAAGTGCTGGAGCTAGGATGCCTGGGTGGCTCAGCGGTTGAGCCTTTGGCTCCGGGTGTGATCCCCGTCCGGGATTGAGTCCCGTGTTGGCCTCCGGCGAGGAGCCTGCTTCTTCCTGTTTATGTCTCTGCCTCTGTTGTTTCTAATGAATATGTTTTAAAAAAAAAAGACACTGGAGCTTATGAATATGTTAGCTTATGTGCCAAAGGGGCTTTAGAGAGGTGATTAAAGACACAGACTTCAAGACAAGGGTACAGATCTGAATATCTGAATGGGCACAATATAATCACAAGAGTCCTTAAAAGCAGAGAACCTTTCTGGGCTGCAGTCGGGAAAGATAAGTGGGAAGAGGGATCTGAAGCTTGACAGGAACTGGCTCTGAAGACAGACGAAGTCAGTCTCAAGCCAGAAATGCCAGTGGCCTCTGAAGCTGTGAATGGCCCTCAGCTGCCAGCCAGCAAGGAGATGCAGACCTCAGTCCTACAACTGTAAGGAACTGAATTCTACCAACATTCTGAACAAGCAAGGACATGTGCTTTCTCTTACAACCTCTCCAGAGAGGAACACAGCCTGCTGACATCTTGATTTTATAGTCTGGTGAGACCCAGGTTGCACTTCTGACCTACAGAACTGTAAGGTAACAAATGTGTTCTTTTAAACTGCTAAATGTAGGATAATCTGACACAGCAGAAATGGAAAACTAATACGTGGTCCAGAATATCTATGACTTTTAATATTTCTGTCTGCCTTTTACATTTTTCCCCTACTTTCCTTTCGTTTGAGGCTATAATCTATGATTGCTGCTTATTCCCCATTTCAAATGTGCTATGGGAGTGGAAAGCAAATATATGTTTGTTCATTTGTTCAACACCAATTAGCAGATATCCAAGGAGTGCCTGCTCTGTATAAGGCAGGCAGTAAGCTGGACACCAGGGCTGTAACAGGGACCATCCTAAGAGATTAGTGCGTGTACCCAGACCTCCAGTAGCACCCACACTAGTCAGGCACCCTGACTCCAACCAAGCACAACTAGTAATTGGTGGTGGGTATAGCTAGGCTCAGCAGGCTGCCAAGTTTCTCAGATAACTGATACCAGCAATTTGATGATACAAGATTCTTGAAGTGGTTCCAATACCAACAGCTGAGTAATATATAAACGTGCATCTCCCTGGGCCCGAGGCTTCAAAATCCTGAGGCCCAGGGCCTGGCAATCTGCATTTTAACAAGCTCTTCAATTGACTCTTAGGCAGCCCTAAGTTTGAGAAGCAAGGCCACAGTGGGTCCTGGGGGCCCAACCCCGGCTCTCTGGAAGTAACAAGGCTCTGAGTAAGAGCCATAAAGCCTCTAAGGAATGTCTAAACATAACATTGCAAGAAAAAAAAAAAGTGCAAAGATTTGATGGTAACTGTTTTGGTGATTGCAGAGGTAAAACACTGAGTATACAATTAAATTTGCAAACTACCTTCAAACATGTAAAAATCAATAAGTTAGTTTGTTCACAGATTTCTCTAAGCAATATAACAAAAAGCATAAAGAGCACATACCAAGCTGTTAACAGTGGCAAATGCTCAGAGTTGGCTTATAGAAGATTTGCACTTTTCTGTGTTATGCATGTTGTTTGAATATTTAAAAACAAATACTGCACTTCCTATGAGTATATATTTCAAAATAAGAAGTTTAAAAAAAAGCATTATTTTTGCTCTTAGAAAATTGAAAAGAATGCCATTTTGTAAATTATATAAACTAAAAGCAAAATCAGCAACAAGTGCTAAAATTAAATCTTGATATCTGCATTTACATTTTCATCTAATTTTACTATTTTACCCTAGGGACATCTAAAAACCAAAGAACATTTCACTTTACCTTTTAGCTACTGAAGATCTTCCATATTGTCTTCTGTGAAGCCTAGCTGATGAAGACATCTTAAGTCCTAGGAAAATAAATTGCCTTTTTTTTTAGGATTAAATTAGAAAACCATTTCACAATATCAATAGCACTGTGAAACATTAATGAGCAGCAATGTTAAGGTCCTCCACCCTGCATCCCATCATACCAATTTTCAAGCAAACACAACAAGAAGCTAATCACAACCCTGAGATACACTCCCCAGCTCTATTTCTCTGCTACAGAGAAAGTCTAAGTCAACACAACACCTAGGGAAGATGCAGGGAGGACTGCGAAAAAGGCTCACAGATTGGAGAAAAGGAAAAGAAGTAAGTAAGAACTAAACCTCACAGTGGCAATGTGAGTTTTAGTTCATACAAACTTTATTCCACTTGGGTGTCCTGTCTTCCTTTAGAACCATGTGATGCTTGTTAAAGAGACATGGCAAAGCCAAACCAACACAAAACATACTGTCCAGCATACTGGCCAGATCTGGGTCAGCAAGGATGGCTTTCCATTATTTTTTTTAAAGATTCATTTATTAGAGAGAGAGAAAGCATGCAAGCACGCATGTGTGTGCATATGGTAGTGGGGAGGGATGGAGGAAGAATCTCAAGCAGACTGTACGTTGAGCACAGACACCAATGTGGGGCTCTCCCTCACAACCTTGAGATCATAACCAAAGCAGAAATTAAGACTCAGCTGCTCAACGGACTGTGCCACCCAGGTACCCCTCCATTATTTTAAATGACATAATACACACCATAAAATTTACCTTTAAAAGGGTAAATTTTATCATATGTGTTTTTCAGTACGTTCACATAGTTATGCAACCATCACCACTTACATAATTCCAGAACTCTCATCAACGCCCACCTCCCCCCCACCCCTGACAAGATATTCAGCAGTAGTCACTCACTCTCTATGCTCTGGCAACGAGTAATGTACTTCCAGTCTCTCTGGAATTATGTATTTCAGACATCTTATATAAATGCTCTTTTTTTATGTCTGGCCTCTGATTTAGCATGCTTTGAGATGTTGTGGAATACATCAGTATTTGTTCCTTTTTTAAGGCTAAACAATATTCCACTGTATGGATATACCACTTGTTCATCCATTTACCAGATTATGATCATTTGGGCTGTTTCCACTTATTGGCTATTATGAACAATGCTGCTATGAACATTTATGTAATAAATTTTTGTGTGAACACATATTCAATTCTCTTGGGCACACACTTAGGAGTAGAAATGCTGGGTGACACGGTAATTATGTTTAACTCTTTGAGAAATTGCCAGTTTGCCACATATGCTATACTATTTTACATTTTCACCAATAAACCATGAGGATTTCAATTTCTCCCCAACCTTGCCAACACTTGACATGAATCTTAAGTAGCAGTCTTAAAATTGGGTACATGAAGCTAGGGATAGGAAGACATTCTGTGGAGAGCATGAGCATCATGGATACTCTGAATACAATTTCAGACCCTCTGCTTCCATAATGCCCTTTCCCACATGGATTTGATCTAACGAGCTGAGAAAAGACCTGTGACCTCCTTCTCCTCTCCTGTTGCTCAATCACCCTATCCCACTGCACAAAAGAAAGATCCAACTGCTCACCACCCAGAATCTTACTTGGATTGCTCCAGCGTAAAAAATTCAGAATGAGATTAAAGTAAGTGGAGAAGGCAGAGTAATGCAAACAATTTCAATAAGAGATACTGAAAGGAACAGAGCCTTATTTCATCTAATTCCTAAATGGCTCTAAGCATTGTCCATCCTAGAAGAATGGAATGTTCAACATAAGGATGGATAAGTTTGATGACACCAAACCAATAATCAACTAAAAATGAAATGGACTGCAGACCTAAATGAAAAAGTCAAAAGTATAAAACTTTTGGGAAAAAACACAGGAGTAAATATTCACAACCCTGAGTCAGAGAAAGATTTATTGGATATAGCACCAAAAGCATAAGCATTAAAGAGTTGACAAGTTGGGGGGAACCTAGGTGGCTTAGTCAGTTCAGTGTTCAATTCTTGATTTCAGCTCAGGTCCTGATTTCAGGGTCATGAGATCAAGCCCCACGTCGGGCTCTGTGTTGAGCGTGGAGCATGCTTAAGATTCTCTCTCTCCCTTGATCTCTGTCCCTTCCCCTCTACCTCATGCTCTCTTAAAAGGGAAAAAAAAAACCTTAAAAAACTGAAAAGTTGATTTTTTTCAAAATTTTAAAATTTGGGGCTTGAAAAGATATCATTTAAAAAGATTTATAGAGCAGCCTGGGTGGTTCAGCAGTTTAGCACCGCCTTCAGCCCAGGGCCTGATCCTGGAGACCCGGGATCGAGTCCCACATCAGGCTCCCTGCATTGGAGCCTGCTTTTCTCTCTGCTTGTGTCTCTACCTCTCCCTCTCTGTGTCTCTCATGAGTAAATAAAAAAAAAATCTTTATAAATAAATAGATTTGTAAATCTTATAATGATAAACAACTTGTGTTCAGTACATATAAGGAACTCTTACAATTCATTAATAAAAAGAAAAATAACCGAATTTTAAAATGAGCAAAAGATTTGTTTTTTTAAAGATTTTATTTAATGAGATGCTTGGGTGGCTCAGCAGTTGAACGCCTGCCTTTGGCCCAGGGTGTGATCCTCGAGACCTGAGATCGAGTCCTACATCTCCCTGCATGGAGCCTGCTTTTCCCTCTGCCTGGGTCTCTCATGAATGAATAAACAAAATCTTATAAAAAAAAAAAAAAAAGAAGAAGAAGAAGAGAAGAAAGAAAGAAACAAACAAACAAACAAGATTTGGCAGCTGGGTGAGAGATCTACTTATCTTGTAGCTGCCCAAGACACACCTTGTATCTTAAGTTCTTTTGCTTACTATACCTGTCACTTACCAATCTGGAGTGGCTCACCTTTCTTTGGTCTCTCTCTACCCTCAACCTGTTTCAGATTATAGCGAGAAACTCCAAAGGAGCTTACAAACCAACATTTATATAATTATGTTCCATTTATATGAAATATACAGAAAGTGTGAATTCATGAAAAAAAGAAAAAAACAGAAAGATCACTGGTTGCCTAGGGTGGACTGGGAAGTGAATGAAAATGGGCATGGGGCATCTTTCTGGTGTCACAGAAATCCTCTAAAATGACTGTGGTAATGGTATTATGTAAATTTACTAAAAATCATTAAATTTTGGGCAGCCCTGGTGGCTCAGCAGTTTAGCACTGCCTTCAGCCCAGGGCCTGATCCTGGAGACCCGGGATCGAGTCCCACATCGGGCTCCCTACATGGAGCCTGCTTCTCCCTCTGCCTGTCTCTGCCTTTCTCTCTCTCTGTGTCTCTCATGAATAAATAAATAAAATCTTAAAAAAAAATCATTAAATTTAAAATGAGCAAATTATGTGATATGTAAATTCTATATCTCAATAAGCTGTTTTTAAAAGGTGAGCTCAGACTTCTGGGTTGGACAGTGAGGGACAATTTGGTCAGATAGGTGTTCTGCCATAAATAAAATTTCCATAAACTAAACAAGTGAAATCTACAATTTCTAGATTTTACTCCAATAGGATTAAAACACCGCACATGAAAACCACAGAACAGGGATCCCTGGGTGGTGCAGCGGTTTGGCACCTGTCTTTGGCCCAGGGCACGATCCTGGAGACCCAGGATCGAATCCCGCGTCGGGCTCCCGGTGCATGGAGCCTGCTTCTCCCTCTGCCTTTCTCTCTCTCTGTGTGACTATCATAAATAAATAAAAAATTTTTAAAAAAAAGAAAGAAAGAAAAGAAAACCACAGAACAGGATGGTCGTGATAGCCTTTGCAACTCCTTAGAAGTATAACAAAAAAATTCTATAGCTGTCAATTGACAAATATGTAAGGAGGAAACAAATTTTCCCACCAGGAGCTCCTGAACAGGGTCATACCACAGGTCAGCCTTGCCACGGGAACTAGCAAAATAAAACCTCACCCTAGGAACTACCCACACTAGTGGGTAGTGAGAACGCAATGGCGTTGTCAACACTTAACTAAGACCAGAATTAGAAAACCAGCACTGAATTGCAGGTAGCCTCTTTTTTTTTTTAAATTTTTATTTATTTATTTCTGATACTCACACAAAGAGAGAGAGACAGAGGGAGAGAGGCAGAGACACAGGCAGAGGGAGAAGCAGGCTCCACGCACCGGGAGCCCAACGTGGGATTCGATCCCGGGTCTACAGGATCGCGCCCTGGGCCAAAGGCAGCCGCCAAAACCGCTGCGCCACCCAGGGATCCCTGCAGGTAGCCTCTTGTCTGCTCTTATTCCTCCATTATGGCCTAGCCAAGGCAGCAGGCATTTACCTTGCAAAATAGGTAGCTTCTTGGACCCTACTGCCCCCTAGGACTGGGACAAAGTTGAAATACAGAGATGACCCCAAAAAACGAACGAACCAACCAAAAAACCCAGAAATCTCAGTTTGGAGCTTTCAAGATTCAATTCCTTCATGAGTCGCATTTTTTAAATTCAAGTTTATTTAAGTATTGTCTACACCCAAAGCAGGGGCTCAAACTCAGAATCCCTGAGGTCGAGTCACATGCTCCTCCTACTGACCCAGCCAGGCACCTTTCCTTCAAGAGTAACACTAAGCTTAACTGATTTTTTTCCCAGACACTGAGCTCCCCAAATAAGACCCAACCATGCCAGACCCGCTCCAATGCGCCTTTCGGACTGAAGGCGCAACCCTGATCACCCCTGTACTCCCAGCCCGGGCAACCCTGGCTTCAGACTCCCCCACTCAGGCAACCAGCTTGGTGCAGGGAATACAGGGCGAGCAAGTGAGCGCGCTGCCCTGCCCTCCCGGGAATAATCTATTAACCACGAACATTATGGGATCCCTGGGTGGCTCAGCGGTTGGGAGCCTGCCTTCAGCCCAGGGCGTCATCCTGGGGTCCCGGGATCGAGTCCCACACGGGGCTCCCTGCATGGAGCCTGCTTCTCCCTCTGCTGTGTCTCTCATGAATAAGTAAATAAAATCTTAAAAAAAAAAATTAACCAAACATTAAACAGCCAAAAACGGTTATTAAATAATCCCTGAAGCAAACTTACAACTACATATGGTAACGGGCAGGGGAAGCGGAGGCGCTTTGGAAATGGTGCGACAGGAGACTGTGTCTGCTCTAAATCTTTATCCATATTAACTCATTTAATCATCAAAAGACCCTATACGGTAAGTTCTAGGATTATCCCACTTGGGGGATGAGAAAATGTGGGCACAGAGAGGTCAGGGGTCGCGCCCGGGGTCACCCCGCCCGGCGGTGGCCCGCCCAGGCGCACGCGCGGCCCGACTCGAGACGCCTGAGGTAATCACCTAATCTGCCCGTCGGTAAATCCCGGAGGGAAGAGTGAAGCCGGGGCAGGGCCGGCGCAGGGAGCGCCCTGCTGTCGGGCAGGACGGGCAGGGAGGCTGCGAGCGACGCGGGAGAGGCCGCTGGGGCGGCCCGGCACGTCCCACAGCAACGCGGCTGGCCCACCTGCCGCTTCTCAACTGGGCAAACTGAGGACCCTGAGGAGCCGGAACGCAGGTTCTGAGGCACCGGCCCCCCTCAGCCCCCCTCAGCCCTCCTTGCCGGAGGTGGTCAGCGGCACAGGGAAGCACCGAGGCGGGGCCCAGCCCCTGCCCTCGGCGCGAGGCACTCACCTGGCCTGACCAAGGCGGACAGCCGCGGCCCCTCAGGCGGCCTCTCAGACAGCCTCTCGCGCCTCCTCTCCAGCCTCTCCGATCCCACCTTGCCCTGCGCGCCTGCAGCCCCGCCCCCCGCAGGCCCCGCCCCCCGCAGGCCCCGCCCACAGCGCCCACAGCGCCCCTGCCGGCTGGGAGGCCGCGAGGCGCAGGCTCGCTAACTGACTTCCAGGCCCTTCTTGTGGCGTTTCCCCTTTCCTCCCTCCCTCCCTGGCTTTTCCTTTGTCTTTCAGGTTTTCAGTCACACAGTCATTCTAGTGCTCATTCTTACACTTAATAATTATGTGTGTGCCAAAAACAACAGCAACAACCCCCCCAAAAAACAACAATTAAGTGTGTGCCAGAAACTGGTCGCAGGATAAAGCAGAGAAGACACAATGCCTGTGCCCGCCAGCTTCCATTCTAGAAGAGGACAACAGAGGAGTGGCTTTCCAGCCTTGTTACTCCCAGCCCCCGTTGCGACACCTCCCTTTCCAGGACACTTACACACACACACACACACACACCTAAAACTCAAGCTCAGGCTTCATGGAGCAATACTTACCCAGGAGATTGGCAGCTCCTCAAAAGACAACCAGAAAAACTTGTGACCAAGCACAATTAACTCTGTAAGGCTTGCTGCAGTAATGGAAAACGCTAACCTTGACAATCCCGGTAGGATCTCGGGATGGAGGGACAAGGAAAGGAAATTGTGAGGTTCAGGGGGTCCCTGGGTGGCTCAGTGGTTTGGCGCCTGCCTTTGGCCCAGAGCGCGATCCTGGAGTCCCGGGATCGAGTCCCGCGTCGGGCTCCTGGCGTGGAGCCTGCTTCTCCCTCTGCCTGTGTCTCCGCTTCTCTCTATCATGAATAAATAAATAAAAAATCTTAAGAAAGGAATTGTCAGGTTTTACATGGTCGGGGGAAGAATTAGGGACTGGAGCCAGGCAGCGCCAGGTTTGAGAGTGCTTTAACATGAAGCGCTCCCGGGCGAGGTTCCCAGGCTCGAGGGAAGTCGCGCCCAGGAGTTTCCATACCTGTGCGAGTAAAAAAAAAAAAAAAGGTGCTTAGGGACATAAGGTTTTTGTGATAGGGTGAAGCAGGGTGCATGCTCTTGTTTTTGGCTGATTCTGGTGTTTTTCCTCTTTTAGGCGGGTCTCGGTAGGTCGTGAGTTGTTTGTGGCTTGAGGAGTTCCAGGAACTTATCCGGAGTGACATCTAGTGGAAGGGTGACCCCACCTATTAGCCTTAGGTCACCCATTTTGGAGAGGCCCTACCTCCGTCTGCCCAACAGAAATGTATATAGGGTCGGAGTCTGGGCTTGGGTAGTTCAAGCAGGTCTTTCAAGATAAGAAGTGATTGGGAGTCTGTGAGACCTAACAGGCAAGAAAGATGTTATCAAGAAAGCGGAAAATTTGAATTTTAAAAGGACATTTTTAGTTCCTTAAGTGTATTGGCTATCAATGAGTTTAAAAGGCTATAGAACTTCCTCTTTAGTAATATAGCTTCTTCTTGTTCTTGTTCTTCTTCTTTATTTTTTAAAGTAGGCTCCAGGGCTTTTTAGGTGGCTCAGTGGTTGAGCAACTGCTTTTGGCTCAGGGGATGATCCTGGGGCCCCAGGATCAAGTCCTACATCGGGCCCCCATGGGAGCCTACTTCTCCCTCTGCCTATGTCTCTGCCTCTCTATGTGTGTCTCTTGTGAAAAGAAATAAATAAAATCTTTAAAATACATAAATAAAGTAGGTTCCACACTCAGCACAGAGCCCAACATGTAGCTCAAACTCATAACCTCAAGATCAAGACCTGGGCAAAGATGGAGAGTCAGACTCCCAACCAACTGAGCCACCCTATAGTAAGGCACCCTGAGGCGCCCTATAGTAAGTAGCTTTAATAAATAACATCCTTCAAATTTTAAAGAAATGTTAAATGTAATTTCCTTGATATTTATGTACTAAATAAATTATATATTATAAATTTTGAAATACTTTTAAAAGATTTTATTTATTTATTTGAGAGACAGAGACAGAGAGAGAGCAAGTACATAAGCAGGGGGGAGGGGTGGAGTGAGGGGTGGAGCATGTGGGGCTCCATCCCAGGACCCTGAGCAGGATGCAGACACAACCAAATGAGCTACCCAGGCACCCCTACATTCTGAATTATTTTTAAAAACAGGGATTGTTTGGGATTGGGCAAACGTCTTGGAGTAAATTTTAGGATTAGTGAATACAAGGCAAGGATCTTAAAGCAAGTCTCAGTAAGTAAAATTGCTATTTGACAGGAATGTGTTTTCCTAGATGAGTAATCTCAATGAGATTCCTAGTTCAAGAGCCCATCCTGCAAACTGTCCAGAAAAATAGGTCTGAACAAATTCCTAAACCAAACAATTATTGATTTATAGCCTTATCTTACTGAGCACAGCATCATTTTTGCTGTATTCTACAGGTCAAAGCAATAGCAAAGAGCTCCCAGACTCAAGGAAAGGGGAACAGACCACATCTCTTGATGTTAGGAATATCAAAGAGCGTAACCATCTTAAATCCTCCACATTTGAGGGCACCTGGCTGGCTCAGTAGGTAGAACACGTGACCCTTGATCTTGAGGTTGTGAGTTCAAGCCCCATACTGGGTGTAGAGATTACATAAAAAATAAAATCTTAAAAAAAAAAAAATCCTCCACATTTGGATGATGTAGAAAATAAGGAGTCCCTTCTTCTGAGCTAAAGAAAGAAGAGGAATACAGGAGAGGCAACCCAGGTGGATTGGCTGATCATAGCCAATTAAACTTTCCTCCTGGCAGGGAAACCTAAATATAACTTTTCTTGTACTCTCTAGTGCCAACCTGGGGTCTCAAAGTTGGGCCCAATTTCCCCAAACACATTTTCCTTTTATGCAAACCACATCATAACATGAATTAAGCTGGTGTTCCTTAGGTCTTTGACTGTATCAACTTCCAAAAAAGTCATTTTCCCCCATGTTTTTGTCTCTGAAAAAGTGTTTTACCTGTTTTGGCTAGGAAATGGGAAATATTAGAAAGTAACCAGCGTATACAGCAGAATAGAAATATGCATAGTGATCGATTTTCTCTGAAGATTGGGTATTGAGTGAGCCATTTGTAACCAGCTATAATGTCATACTCAGAAAAAAAATAAATAAACCTTAAAAAAAGGTTAACATAAAAGCAATTTTCCATCTTCATATTATAGTAAATGGGCAGAGAATGAAGAGCAACATGACTAGAATAAACCAAAGATTTGAAGAGCAAAACCAGAAAGACAAGGTGGAAAGTACTCTTCATTTCATCTACTTGGTCTGATGGCTTGGAGTAGCTATTTTTCTTCTCATACTGTTTGCTTTTAGAGGAACCTGAGAATCTTCTAATTATAGCTCAATTGTCAAAGGGTAATGAATTGATAACAAAATGTGATAGATACATACAGTGGAATATTTTTTAAAAGATTTTATTTATTCATTTGAGAGAGACAGAGAGATCACAGGCAGGGGGAGGAATAGGAGAGGGAGAAGCAGATTCCTCACTGAGCTGGGAGACTGACGGAGGTTTCAAACTCTAGATCTGGACATCATGACATGAGCCAAAAGCAGACGGTCAACCATCTGAGCTACTCAGGCACCCCCATATAGTGGAATATTATTCAGCCTTCAAAGGGAAGGAAATTCTGACATATTCTGCACAACCATGACAATGTGGATGAACCTTGAGGACCAAATGTTAAGTGAAATCAGTCATTCACAAAAGGGCAAATACTATTTGATTCCACTGACATGAGGTACTTAAAGTCAAAATCATGGAGACTGAAAGTAGAATAGTGATCACCAGGAGCTGGGGAGGGCAGAGAGTTAGTGTTTAATGGATAGAGTTTTAGTTTCTCAAGATGAAAAGTATTCTGGAGATGGATGGTGATGATGGTTACACAACTATGTGAATGTACTTAATGCACCAGAATTGTACAATTTAAAAATAGTTATAAAGTATTAAAGAGTCTCTCCCTTTTATCTTCAATTAATTCATCTTTCTTGCTTTTGTGTCAGGCTAAGATCCTAATCTATATTCACAGGAAATTGTCTGCAGAACATCAAACATCTAGCAGCAATGTCCACAATAGCCAAACTGTTAGGAGCCTCGGTGTCCATCAAAAGATAAATGGATAAAGAAGATGTGGTCTATGTATACAATGGAATATTACTCAGCCATTAGAAACGACAAATACCCACCATTTGCTTCAACGAGGATGGAACTGGAGGGTATTACGCTGAGTGAAATAAGTCAATTGGAGAAAGACAAACATTATATGGTCTCATTCATTTGGGGAATATAAATAATAGTGAAAGGGAATAGAGGGGAAGGGAGAAGAAATGGGTAGGAAATATCAGAAAGGGAGACAGAACATGAGAGAGTCCTAACTCTGGGAAACAAACTAGGGGTGGTGGAAGGGGAGGGGGGGTGGGGGTGACTTAGGGGGACACTTGTCGGGATGAGCACTGGATGTTATTCTGTATGTTGGCAAATTGAACACCAATAAAAAATAAATTTATTATTAAAAAAAAAAAGAACACCAATCATCTGCAGCTTCACTAACCCCCTTTCGCTCCCTATGCAATTTGAGATCTTTTAGGTCATCTTCAAGGGTGTGAAAATTAATAAAAGGAAATATCACTAAAATAAAGCCAGGAGGCCAGAAGGGGGAGCTCTTATGCCATACCACTTGATGTCAATCACAGGAAGAATGATCAATCACAGACCCCAACAGAATAGTCACAAGGAAGAATCATCAATTTATAGGCCCCCAAAAGAAAAGACGTTCACTGCATCACCTACAAGAAATCAACAGCTCCAGCAACTCAGCCAATGAGAAACATCATCACCCTGAAATCTTGCTCTTCTCCAGTGGATTTTTGTTCAAAACAAATCCTCCTAGTTTCTTCCTTCTTCATAAAATAACATTTCTCATTCCTTTATTTGTTGTACTAGCTAGCTATGGTTTTTACTGTAGCCTGCCTGTCCAGAATGGCAATTTTTTGTGATTCCCAAGTAAAACCATATTTGTTGGTAAAATAACTGTTTAAGGACATTACATGGTGTCATAAGTGGGATCTGGAGAGGACACCACCCCACCCCCAACTCCAAGGATGGTGAGCAAACAGGTGCTGGTACCTAGAGAGCCCATTGAGCCCACTGCTTTCCTGCCCATCCTGGAGTCTGAGTGAGTAAGTCTCTCCTGAATTGCTAAGTCTACTCTCTGCGTTTTGAGCTCCCTGGCCTTTATTTGGGATCTATTTGAAGGCTCTGTCTTTTCTGAGAGTACTCGTTTGGCCTTTAGTCTGACTCCATTTTGGAATTGTACTGTTCCTATCAGAACTGTGCTGGCCTTTGGCCTGATTCCTTTTGGAAGTGGGCCATTCCTATTAAAGTAGCAGTTTAGGAATTTTTCTTTTCACTCTAGAGAAAAACCTCTAAGGGGCACCTGACTGATTCAATCAGTAGAACATGCAATTCTTGATCTCAGGGTTGTGAGTTCGAAACCCACGGGGGATGTAGAGAATACTTAAAAAAACCAACTCAACTGTAAGAAATGGGGTTCCAGTCATCAAAATGTTTTGAGGCATCCCCCTTCTGGATTCCAGCCAGTTTTATGTTTAAAAACTGTGATCCTTCAAAAAAAATAAAAATAAAAATAAAAAATAAATAAAAATAAAAATAAAAATAAAAATAAAAATAAAAACTGTAAAAAAATAAAAATAAAAATAAAAAAATAAAATAAAAAATAAAAACTGTGATCCCGGGGTGCCTGGATGGCTCAGTCAGTTAAGCACCTGCCTTCCACTCAGGTCATGATCTCAGGTCCTGGAATTGAGTCCTGTGTTGGGCTCCCTGCTCAGTGGGGAGCCTGCTTCTCCCTCTCTCTCTGCCATTCCTCCTGCTTGTGCTCTCTGGCTCTCTCTCCCTTTCTGTCAAATAGATAAAACCTTTAAAAAGGAAAATAAACCAATCAACTTTATAAAAAAAACAAAAACAAAACTGTGGTCCCTCGTACACATTTCTAAGCAAATGGACCGACTTAACCAAAAATAATTTCAAACGCCGATGCCCATTATAGGGAAATTTCAATCTGGACGAACTTATTTTTCTCCAAACCGAATTGGACAGCCACAGGTTTAAAGTTGTCAAAGCCGAATGGGATGCCTATTTTGATTGGTATTTTGAAGCTTCCAAACGTCATCAGGAATCTAAAATTGCCTCTCTGCTAAATACAATTTCTAGACTAAGTGAGGCGAACAATTAGGAAGAGAAAAAGGCTTCTGGGGGACAAACAAATCCCAAATTTCTTATGTTCCCTGGACTAAAGCTGTATTGTGAGCCATAGTTAAAGAGTTTCCTAAAGTGACTGAGGACCCCCATAGGTTTGCTGAAGAATTTAACACAGTTATTCAAACTTACCAACCCGGTTTCTCAGATTTATATCACTTAGCCCACATGCTTGCCAGTGACAGCCAAGCCAAACATTGGATGAAATTTGCCCATGGGAGCATGCTAAATGGGATTTAGAAAAACAAACCCCTAACTTTTTGGCAAAATACTAAAAACACATGCTGAAAACCTCTACTGAACAATTGCAGTAGCTTTCTCTAAACCTGTTGACTGGAACAAAATTCAAACTTGCACACAAAAATCTGAGGAACCTGTTCATGACTATTATACATCAGATTATTTTCAAAGAAAATTCTGGTCTTCCTTTAGATGTTGAATCCACTTGGGTAAGCCTTTAGCCCCATATTTATTAATGGGCTGAGCCAGGAAATTTCTTTTTGTTGAAGGACAGGGGGAAATGTGAATCTGTGTCCACTCCAGATTGAGTTAATTTGGCAAACCGGCTCACCTGCATGCTAGATAAGTCACCTAAAAAGAGAGACCACTAAAATTCTGAATTTTTAACTCCGGCAAATAGAAGTCCCTAAACAAAACTGCAAAACCTCATGATCTCTGCTGTTATTGCAAAAAGCCAGAACATTGGAAAAAAGACTGTTACCAACTTATGGTGCCATCAGCCCTCCAGCTAGCCTTACCAGTGGCCTCCTAATTCCCAATGATGGGGCTCCAGGGAACTATAGAGGATTTTCCCAATCCTCCCTCTTACTCAGGTTGAAGAAAAAAGTATTCGGATTAGGAATGAATCTCTCTGTGTCCTTATTGATACCAGAGCTACACACGCAGTGCTTAACCCCACTGCTATACAGCAAGCCCTGCCTCAGAATATTAAAATATTTCAAATAGTAGGGGTCTCTAATAAACTTCAACCCTGAATCTATTACCCCTCCTTTTTTAAAGATTATATTTATTTATTCATGAGAAACAGAGAGAGAGAGAGAGAGAGAGAGAGAGAGAGACATAGAGGAAGAAGCAGGCTTCCTGTGGGGAGCATGTTGTGGGACTCAATCCCAGGACCCCAGGATCACAACCTGAGCCTAAGGCAGACATTCAACCATTGAGGGAACCCAGGCACCTCTGAACCTATTCCCTTTTGATTAGGCTGCTTAAATTACCCATCCTTTTCTCCTTAGTTCCTTTTTCCCTATTTTTTTTGGACAGAGATTTCTTAGAAAAATATCATGGTAGGGGATGCCTGGGTGGCTCAGCATTTGAGCATCTGTCTGCCTTTGGTTCAGGGCGTGATCCAGGAGTCCCAGGATCAAGTCTCACATTGGGCTCCCTGCTTGGAGCCTGCTTCTCCTTCTGCCTAGGTCTCTGCCTTCCTCTCAGTGTGTCTGTCATGTTTAAATAAATAAAATCTTAAAAAAAAAAAAAAGAAAAATATCATGGCAGAATTTATTTCTCCCAAAAGGGGGAAATAATTCTAGAAACTGACAGAAATAATTCTAGAGAGATGCCTAGGTGGCTCAGCGGTTGAGCATCTGCCTTTGGCCCAGGAGTCCCAAGATCGAGTCTCACATTGGGCTCCCTGCATGGAGCCTGCTTCTCCCTCTGCCTGTGTCTCTGCCTCTCTCTTTCTCATGAATAGATAAAAAGAAATCTTAAAAAAAAAAAAAAAGAAAAAGAAAGAATTCTAGAAATTTTATTACTAGAAATTCTAGTAATCAAAATAGCCAAGTAGGTGAATTAAAGGATGCTTCAACATTTTTTTATTTGCTCTATCTCTGACAGCACTATACTCGAGTGGGAGACACTGATCATGTGTCTTTACCGGATAAGCTACGATTCTCTTTATGGGAAAAATATCAACTGCTCTTGGTAGAATCCACAGTGTATCTCCCATAGATCATTCAAAACCTCTTCTAGAACTAGTCAATACTCCATATTAAATAAAGAAGCCTTTCACAGTACCAAGCCCATAGTAGAGGATTACAAGATTCAGCGTCCCATTATTCTCTGCATTCATCCCTGTAACATCCCTATTTTACCCGTGAGAAACCCCAATGACTGGGGATGAAGTTTTGTCCAGGACTTCCAAGTAATAAATGACATAGTTATCCTGTGGCATCTCCGTGTTCCTAACCCCCACCTGCTACTGTTATCTTTCCCACTGAAAACATTTTTTTTTTTTTACTGTAATTGATCTACACAGGGCATTTTTTAGTATTCCAGTTGGTTAAGTAGAGTCAGTCTCTTTTTGCTTTCACCTGGGAAGAACAGCAATACATCTGCACAGTGATATCTCAAGGTTTCAGAGTCCTTACTTTTCACAAATCTTTTTTTTTTTTTTAAGATTTTTAGAATGCATTTCTTTGACAGAGAGAAAGAGAGAGCACAAGCAGGGGGAGCAGCAGAGAAGGAGAAGCAGGCTCCCCACCGAGCAGGGAGCCTGATCCCAGGATCCTGGGATCTTGACCTGAGTGGAAGGCAGATACTTAACTGACTGAGTCACTGCAGGCATCCCTTTTCACAAATCTTACAAGCTAATCTGCATGACATAAAATTTTCTGCAGCCTCTATTTTGTGCAATGCATAAACTGCTTCTCTGTTCCACTTTTCGAACCTCTGCACCAGAAGACAGCATCCACCTGTTAAACTTTTGGCCTTGGGGCCCCTGGGTGGCTCAGTTAGTTAAGCATCTGACTCTTGATTTCAGCTGGTCAGGATCTTGGAGTCATGAGATCAAGCCCTGTGTTGGGCTCCATGCTCAGCAGGGAGTCTACTTCTTTCCCTCTCCAACTCCCCCTGCTCATGCTCAGGCGCTCTCTCTAAAATAAATAAATAAATAAATGAAAATGGGATGCCTGAGTGGCTCAGTGGTTGAGTGTCTGCCTTCTGCTCAGGGCACGATCCTGGGGTCCTGAATGGAGTCCTTCATCTGGGTCCCCACAGGGAGCCTGCTTCTCCCTCTGCCTACGTGTCTGCCTCTCTCTCTGTGTGTCTCTCATGAATAAATAAATAATATCTTATAAGTAAATAAGTGCTTGGCTTTAAAAATCACATAAAATCTCCAAGGAAAAATTGAAGTTTGCTCAAGCTTATTTTCTTTTTCTTTTTCTTTTTTTTTTCAAGCTCATTTTCAACAATTAGGGCACCTGATTTCAAAACAAAGGTTACATTTGGAGACAGGTAGATCTCATGGTATCCTGAACTTCCTTACACCTAAAACTAAGCACTAATTATGAGGTTCTCTGGGACTAGCTGGCTACTGTAGAAACTAGATTCCAAACTTTTTTTATGGCTCAAGTTTTCTACACTTTACTAAGAAACAGCAAACCTGACCCCGTTATTTAGAAAGACCGGGATGACATAGCTTTGAGGGACTTTTTTTTTTTTTTTTGGTAATACTTAATTTATTTATTCATGACAGAGAGAGACATAGGCAGAGGGAGAAGCAGACTCCACACAAAGAGTCTGATGTAGGACTCAATCCCAGGACTCCGGGATCACGCCCTGAGCCAAAGGCTGACACTCAAAAAAAAAAAAAAAAAAAAAAAAGTCTGACACTCAACCATGAGCCACCCAGATGTCCCAGCTTTTGGGGACTTTAAAGAAAAGTCTAATTAAAGCCCCCTGCCCTTGGACATCCTCTCAGCTCCTATTTCCTTTTCTTTTTTAAAAGATTATACTTATTTATTCATGAGAGACACACAGAGAGAGGCAGAGACATAGGCAGAGAGAGAAGTAGGCTCCCCAGGGAGCCCAATGTGGGACTCAATCCCAGGACCTGAGGATCACACCCTGAGCCAAAGGCAGACGCTCAACCACTGAGCTACCCAGGCATCCCTCCTATTTCCTTTTCATATGTGAAAGGAAAGGACATGTCCTTGGGGGTGCTCATGCAAAAAACCGTGAGACCATCATCAATCCATAGGGCATTATAGCCAAGAACTGCATCCTGGGGCTCAGGGACATACCCCTTGCCTCAGAACCATTCCTGCCACTGTCCTCTTAGTTAAGGTGACTGAAGAAATTGCCATGGAACCCCTTTTAACTATCTTTGCACCCCCTGTAGGAGAAGCCCTCCTACATTCTCATCACTCAACACTTTGCAGCCAGTCACCTCACCTCCTAAGACATCTTCCTACTAACTCCTCCTCCTATAACTCTTCTTGCAGCAATGACCTCCACCCTACTATTCTACTCCCCTCCTCCACAGATAAGACCCTTCATGATTGCTTAATGCTGACAGTTCACAATTTGCCTCCCCATGACAATATATAGAAAATCCCTCTAGCCACTGCAGATTCTTCATGGTTTACTGATGGATCTTTTTTGTTTAAGATTTTATTTTTAAGTAATCGCACCACCCAGCGTGGGGCTCGAACTCACAGCCCCGCGATCAAGAGTTGTCATGTGTTGCACTGACTTGAGCCAGCCAGGCGCCCCATGATGAGTCTTATTTAAAGGAAGAAAATGCTAAATATTGTGCTGGGCCTGCTATTCCAACTTTTTCTGATGTCATTGAGGCAGTATATTTGCCTTTGGCTGCATCAGCCAATGGACTGTGATATGCCTTCAAACTTGTACCTCAGACAAAAATAAAACCACAGATGATTATACTGATAGTTGATATCCCTTTGGGGTAGCTCATCACCTGGGAATGGTATGGAAATTGAGGTTTCCTTACTTCCAATGAGAATAAAATTTAAAATGGCTCCTATATCCAAAATTTATAAGATGCCATCATTTTGCAGATACCATAATTTTGCAGGCTGCTCTGGCTATTATTAACTCTCCTTGGTGTTGTACATGTAACTCCCTGGAGGCCAAACGAAACCACCCCACTGATATATCCAGCCAAAATTCTGCTCTCATGGAAACCAATAGTCAAACCTCTGTCAGGGTCCAGAGGGATGTTCTCTCAAGTGACAATTTGAAAAAATTGGCAAAGGCACTCAACAATTGGCCCCAGAAAAGGAAAAACAATATTGGAAATCCAATAAATGCTGGTTTAATAAAAAGAGTGAACTCTGGTTTGGAGTTCTTTTAGGTCACCAGATGGTCTGCAGGTGTGCTCAGGCTTTGGTGCTTTCTTTAAATGTGCCATGCAAATCCAAGAGTCTAGTCCCAGGAATTTACCATTCCAGCCCTTCCAAAAATTCTAAAACGCCCACTACTGACTACTGTATGTGCATTAAACCACTGGTCCACTGACAAAATGATAGCATTCCTCAACCAGTAATGATGGAGAAATATTAATAAGGTTGCAAAAAGTGTCCACTTCTCTTGTCCCACCTGTCCAAAGTCTAATCCAAGGAAATCTCTTCAATCTGCACCCAAACACGTTGAACTGCCAGTGGCCCATTCGAGGTTTGTCAAATCAGTTTCATACAGCTATTCCCACCTTGTGGAAATAAATGTTTCAGTCATTGGTCCAAAGTTTCACCTGTAAATGGGCCATGGCTGCTTCTGTGGATAAAATTCTGTTAGGGCAGCCCTGGTGGCTCAGCGGTTTAGCGCCACTTTCAGCCCAGGGTATGATCCTGGAGACCTGGGATCAACTCCCAAGTCGGGCTCCCTGCATGGAGCCTGATTCTCCCTCTGCCTGTGTCTCTGCCTCTCTCTGTGTGTGTGTGTGTCTTTCATAAGTAAATAAAGTCTTAAAAAAAATTAAAAAAGTAAAATTCTATTAAAAAAGACTATATTTAACTGCGAAACCCCTCTTGCACTTCATAGTGATCAGGGAATTCGTTTCCTGTGAATTCATCCATAGTGATCAGGGGATTCAGGTGCTTCAATAAATCTGTGTTGTTCAGCCACTCTTACAATACTTTCACTGTACATACCATCCTTAATCCTCAAGTTCAGTTGAATGTGCTACTGGCACTGCTAACACTCAATTAGCAAAATTTGTAGAAATTCTCCAAATACTTTGGCAAAAGCATTGCTGTTGGTCCTTCTAAATCTCAGATCCACCTTTTTTGGAACTCACAGAGTCTCATCCTTTGAGACAGTCACAGGACGCCCAATGCACTTGGTCCCTGCCTCCTTTGAGCCACAGCTGATAAAAGATACACTTCAATAGTGTCAAGGCCTAATTGCTTTTTATAAAATAACCATGCTGGGGTGCCTAACTGGCTCAGTTGGTAGCACATGCAATTTTTTTTTTTTTTAGTAGCTTCCACACCCAGCATGGAGCCCCATGCGGGGCTTGAACTCATAACCCTGAGATCAAGACCTAAGAGTCAAACACTTAACTGACTGAGCCACCCAGGCACTCCTAGAGCATGCAACATTTGATCTCAGGATTAGGGAGCCCATTTAAAAAAAAATGTTTTGACAGAACAGTCTTTTTACAGCACGTGCTCAGTAAATGGAGATCTTAAAGCATCGTATCTTGCAATCTGAAGATTTTATCTATTAAAAAGGCACCTCCAAAAGACTGTCTTCCACTTCAGTGTCAAGGCCCCATCAGGTACGGCTAACCAATCCTTGTGTCAACAAATTCCAGGGACTAGACTCTTGGATTTGCATGGCACATTTAAAGAAAGCACCAAAGCCTGAGCAGACCTGCAGACCATCTGGTGACCTAAAGTAGTTTTCCCAGAATTGAAGATATTTGATCATGGGGGCACCTGTCTGGCTCAGTTGGTGGAGTATACCACTCTTAATCTTGGGGTCTGGAGTTTGAGATCCACGTTGGGGATAGAGGTAACTTGAAAAAATAAAATCTTCAAAAATGAAGACATCTGAGAAGATGACATATGACAAGATAATTTTCCCAAAATGTCAAGAGCAGAGTAGTTACAAAGTTTAGGATTCAAAGAAATCTGTCTTTTTCATCTGGACTATTAACTGATTCTGGGTTTTGTTTGTTTGTTGATTTGTTTTAAGATTTCATTTATTTATTTGAGAGACAGAGAGAGCACGAGTTGGGGACAGAGAGGAGCAGCGGGAGAGGGAGAAGCCGACTTGCTGCTGAGCATGGAGCCTGATGATCCCAGGACCTTGAGATCATGACCTGAGCCAAAGGCACCCTCTGATTCTGGGTTCTTATCTAAATTCATAATTTCTAAATTTACAACTTTGTAGGCTATATTTTTGATGACACATTTGATTCTAAACAGTTATTTTGAAATAACAATACTGTTAAATGTCTTTGAAGTTTTGATGTTTTACAAAAAGTTCATCAGCTATTACTTCATGTTTATACCTGCACTATATCTTCCTAAATGCACTCACTTAATTATTTTTGTGTGCTTTTACAGTACCCACTATTCTACTTTCATGGCTGCTTTAAACAGGGACTTCTAGGAGATCTGCCTGGAGTCAGAGGGAGAACTTTTCCCCTCTAAGTCAGGAAAAATGTCAATAAATATTTTCAATTGGCTACTTTCAGACCCTGGGTCTTGGCTTAGAACCATCATAAAATTAGGAATTGTAATTACTTTGTGGGGGGGGGGGGCGGGTTGTGGGTTTTTTTATGTAATTACTTTTAATTCTGTACATATTGCCTCTCAAACTTCTATAAAAACTGATGTACCCAAGAAGATTATCTCCAATGCTTACGATCTTGATAAATATGGACAATATATAAATAAGTGCCTGAGTTCTCCCTCCTACCCCTCCTTGTTGCACAAATATGACAGTAGGTTATTTTTTTTCATTTATGTACTTTTGTTTGCTAAAGTTTATAACAGTATACTAAAACTAAATTTTAGAGACACTAGATATCATTAGTTTGAATACCATTAGCTTATTATAAAAGAGAGACATGAAAATTATTTACATGGGGGATCGCTGGGTGGCTCAGTGGTTTAGCGCCTGCCTTTGGCCCAGAGCGCATTCCTGGGGTCCCGGGTTTGAGTCCCACATCGGGCTCCTGGCATGGAGCCTGCTTCTCCCTCCTCCTGTGTCTCTGTCTCTCTCTCTATGTCTATCATAAATAAATAAAATCTTTTGAAAAAAAATTATTTACATGATGAAAGATTTCATAACTTCACTGAAATAGGCAGCTTCATTTCATGCTATTTTAATAATGATTTCAGTCCACATACTTCCCGAGAATGTTACCATCTCTAAGATGGTAGAAATAATCCTTGTCATCTAGAACTACTTTGGTGCCTCCATATTCTGGGGGAAGAACATTTATCCCCTACTTTCACACTAACTGGTTCAACCTCTCCACCCTTTCCTTTAGAACCTAATCCAACAGCTACTACTGTTGCTTGCAACACTTTTCCTTGAGATTTTTCTGGAAGCGTAATACCTCCTTTGGTTACAATTTCAGATGCACTCCTTTCAACTAAAGCTCAAAGAGGGGAAGAAACTTCCTAAACGCCTGCCCTGCCAGGACTCTGGCCGCTGCAGTCTGACCCTGCTCTGGAGCAAAGAGTGACAGGTTCCTAATCTGTACAATTTCCCTCCAGAACGGACATGACACCCAAGAAAGGCCCTTCCTGGCACCACAGGACAAAAGGCCAATTAAGAAAACATGACTCTTGGGACAGCCCGGGTGGCTCAGTGGTTTAGCGCTGCCTTCACCCTAGGGCGTGATCCTGGTGACCCGAGATCGAGTCCCACATGGAGCCTGCTTCTCCCTCCTCCTGTATCTCTGCCTCTCTCTCTCTGTGTCTATCATAAATAAATAAATAAAATCTTTAAAAGAAAAGAAAACATGACTCTTGATCAGTGAAAAATCTTGACTAAAAAGGGGAAATGTGAAAATTAATAAAGGGACCCCTCACTAAAATAAATTCATGAGGCCAGAAGGGGGAGCCATACCACGCAGTGTCAACTACGGAAAGCATCATTAAGCCCCCAAAAGAAAAAGACACACATTGCATCTCCATCAAGAAATTACCCCAGCAACTCGGCCATTGAGAAACTATCATTACCTTTAACTTGTGCTTTTCTCCAACGGATTTTCACTCAAAACAACAAATTTCAACTTTCTCCTTCTCCATGAAATAATATTTCTCTCCTTTGTTTATTGGGCTAACTGATGGTTTTTGCTGTAGTTTGCCCTGAAATGCAATTCTCTGCTATTCCCAAATAAATCCATTTTTGCTAGTTAAATCATTGGCCATTTCAATTTTTAAGACAACAGGGCTTTCCTACTGTCACTTTTTTAAAACAATATGTTTTATTTATTTATTCATGAGAAACACACACAAACAGAAGGCAGAGACACAGGCAGATGGGGAAGCAGGCTCCACGCAGGGAACCGACGTGGGACTCGATCCCCAGTCTCCAGGATCACGCCCTGGGCCACTGAGCCACCCAGGCTGCTCACCTACTATCACTTTTTAATCAAATTTTTGCAGTCAAGCACCTAACCAACACATGAACCAATTGGTATAGATCTAGGGGTGCCCGGCTGGCTCAGTCAGTGAAGCATGTGACTCTTGATTTAAGGGTTGTATGTCTGAGCCCCACATTGGATGTACAGATCACTTAAAAATAAAATTTTAGGGCAGCCCGCGTGGCTCAGCGGTTTGGCAACGCCTTCGGCCCAGGATGTGATCCTGGAGACCCGGGATCGAGTCCCGGGTCGGGTTTCCTGAATGGAGCCTGCTTCTCCCTCTGCCTGTGTCTCTGCCTCTCTCTCTGTGTCTCTCATGAATAAATAAATAAAATCTTAAAAATAAATAAATTAAATAAATGAAATTTTAAAGGGGCACCTGGGTGGCACAGTTAGGCATCTGACTCCTGGTTTTGGCTCTGGTTGTAATATTGAGCCCCACGTTGGGCTCCGTGCTCAGCGCAGAGGACTCTCTCTCCCTTCACCCCTACCCCCGACTAAAATAAATAAATAAATCTTAATAATAAATAAAAAATGAAATCTTAAAAAAATTTTAATACAGATCTGAAAGTCTTGGACTATATGGCACCAATATAGTTTTCTTTTTCTTTTTGTAACTTTAACCTTCTATTCCTCCAGCACTTTGAATACAACTGTATCCTTTAGTGTGAGTTTTTAAAATATTATTTTTAATTGTAGTAAAATATACATGATATAAAATGTACCACAGTTGTTTTTTTTTTTTTTTTTTAAATTTTTATTCATTTATGATAGGAACACAGTGAGAAAGAGAGAGGCAGAGACACAGGCAGAGGGAGAAGCAGGCTCCATGCACCGGGAGCCTGATGTGGGATTCGATCCCGGATCTCCAGGATCGCGCCCTGGGCCAAAGGCAGGCGCCAAACCGCTGCGCCACCCAGGGATCCCCTGTACCACAGTTTTTAAGTGTATAGTTCTGGCCCATTAAGTGTGTAACCACCACCATTATCCAGAATACTTTCCTTCTTATAAAGCTAAAACTTTATACCCACTAAATACTGAGACCCCATTTGCCCCCATCCCTGCCGCCTCTGGCAATCACTGTTCTACCTTCTGATTATACGGATTTGATACTCTTAAGTATTTCATATAAGTGCAATCATACAGTCTTTTTGTGACTGGCTAATTTTATTTAGAATAATATATTCAAGATTCATCCATATTATAGCATGTGTAAGAATTTTCTTCTTTTTTTTTTATTTTTAGATTTTATTTATTTATTCATGAGAGACAGAGAGAGAGAGAGAGGCAGAGACACAGGCAGAGGGAGAAGGAGGCTCAATGCAGGAAGCCCGATGTGGGACTCAATCCCGGGCAGGATCACGCCCTGGGCCGAAGGTAGGTGCTAAACCACTGAGCCACAGGGATCCCCGAATTTTCTTTTTAAGGCTGAGTAATACTTCACTGTGTGTAATGGACTGAATGTTTGTGTTTCCCTTGCCCTGGCCAATTCATGTGTGAAGCCCTAACCACCACTGTAGTGGTTATTTGGAGATGGGGCATTTAAGAGGGTAATTAAGTTAAATGAGGTCATAGGGTGAGGCCCTGATCCTATAGGATTAACGTCCTTATAAGACATATCAGAGGGATCCCTGGGTGGCGCAGGGGTTTGGCGCTCCCACGTCGGGCTCCTGGTGCATGGAGTCTGCCTCTCTCTCTGTGACTATCATTAAAAAAAAAAAAAAAGACATATCAGAGAGCTCACTTTCTCTTTCCTAGCTCCTACCCACCCACCTTTTTCCTAGTGCTATGTGCACGTGAACACCGAAGAAAGGCCACATGAGGACATAGTGATAAGGCAACTGTCTGAAAGAGAGTTTTTGTTTGTTTGTTTGCTTAATTATTTATTTATTCATGAGAAACACAGAGAGGAGAGAGAGAGAGAGTCAGAGACACAGGCAGAGGGAGAAGCAGGCTCCACACAGGGAGCCCGAGGTGGGACTCGATCCTGGGTCTCCAGGATCATGCCCTGGGCCAAAGGTGGCATTAAACCACTGAGCCACCCGGGCTGCCCTGGAAGAGAGTTCTTATCAGGAACAAAATTGTCTGGAGCATGAGAGCAGACTAATCAGACCCATGTCCATCCTCTTTACTATGAACTTTCTTTTATAGACTCTCACAATAAAAAGTGATATAAGAGATAGTAATCTGGGCACCTGACTGGCTCAGTGGGAAGAGCATGTGACTCTTGAACTCAGAGTTGTGAGCTGGAGCCCCATGTTGGGTTGAAAAATTACTTAAAGGGGGCCTGAAGAAAAAAAAATTACTTAAAAAAATAAAACTTTAAAAAGAGAGAGAGAGAGTAATCACACGGCAATGTTGTAATAAGGAAGCTTTCCACAAAAGAGAAAAAGTTTCAAATCTGATCACATCATCAGAGATTCCTAAAATGGCTCCCATAAGGAAATAGAATGATCCAATGGAAAAAAAAAAAAAAAAAAGACAAGCTCAACATTTAGGAACTCAAAAAGAGAAATCAGGTCCATTGTCCATTGTGAGACATACCTGACCATCAATGTGGCAGAGATCTTATAGGAGTACACTGTTTCCTGGTTGCAAACCTAAAATTGCCATTGAGGAGGTCTCAGTAGATTTTGGTAGAACCTCCAGAATTATTGAAAGTCAGCTCCTGAAAAGATCAGCAGAAAATCTGTTGATCAAGCACAGCTAAATGTATTGTGAGAGATGATACCAGCTTGATAGTCTTAGCAGTGTCTCAGTACGGGGTGGACAAGAAAAAATATGTATGTGCCTTGGGGTTATGAGCTCCAGTGATTCAAGGCAAGACTTTCAAAGGAGGAACTGATTGCGACATGGCAAAATTCAGAAATGAAAGTTTAGGATTGCTAACCACACGAGGTGGAGATTTGGGAGGGAGTTGTGTAAGTATTGATGGATGAGTGAGCTATTGGCCCACGTGAACAAACTATCTGACCAGACAAATGGACTTCTAGGGATTTCTTGAAGCAAACGGTGGGGTTCTTTATTAGTTTACAACCTTATCTTCTTTTTTTTTTTCCTTTTTTTCCTTTTTTTTTTCTTTCTTTTTTTTTTTTTTATTTATGATAGTCACAGAGAGAGAGAGAGAGAGAGGCAGAGACACAGGCGGAGGGAGAAGCAGGCTCCATGCACCAGAAGCCTGATGTGGGATTCGATCCCGGGTCTCCAGGATCGCGCCCTGGGCCAAAGGCAGGCGCCAAACCGCTGCGCCACCCAGGGATCCCTAACCTTATCTTCTTGATCAAGCTTTTCCAGCAACAATAAACCATGTGGCCTCAATTCTCAGTCTTGATACTCAAGCCATACAGATGTAGGGGATTTTAGCTTTCACCTTGATTATATGTGATAGATACCAATATATTCTATTTTATTTTGTCATTTGTTTTTTAAATTTCTACTCAAAAAAATTTTTTTTCTAAAGGTTTCATTTATTTAACAGAGAGAGAACAAGCACAAGCAGACAGAGCGGCAGGCAGAGTGAGACGGAGAAGCAGACTCCCTTCTGAGCAGGGAGTCCCATGCGAGACCATGACCTGAGCTGAAGGCAGATGCTCAACCAACTGAGCCACCCAGGTGCCCCTCTACTCAAATTTTTTTATTGCTGGGCCAAACCCACTACATTCCATAACTCATAGTGGGTTATAACCAGTTACAAAGCATCAATAAGCTAGATAGAACATTTCATTCTGTAAGCACTCTGGAAAAAAAGAGGATATTATGATAAAGTGTGTAGTGGGTTAACAGCACACCCCCAAATTTATGCCTACCTAGAAACTCTGAATGTGACCCTATTTGAAAAAGTGTCAGGGTGCCCAGGTGGCTCAGTCAGTTAAGCATCTGCCTTTGGCTCAGGTCATAATCCCGGGGGTCCTGATAACAGCCATAGCCAATGAATACCAAGGATAGCCAGCAGCCCCCAGAAGCAAGCAAAGACGTGGGAGAGATTCTCCCTCAGAGTCTCCAGAAGGAAGCAATCCTGCCAATACCTTGATTTTGGACTTCTAGCTCCAGAACCATGAAAAAATAAATTGCTGTGGTTTGAACTTATTCAAGTTTGTGATAATTTGTTATAGGAGCCCTAGGAAATGAAGAGAGATATTATAGATGGACAGGAAGACTTTTCTGAGGAAGTAACTCTTCAGCAGAGTTTTGGAAGAAAAGTTGTCAGTCTTTTGAAGGATGATGGAAGAGATACAGATAAAGAGAACACGAAATGCAATAGGTCTGAGGCTGGACCGGCTTAACATGTGCCGGGAGCTAACAGAAGGCCCAGTGCACCTTGGGGACAGAGAGAACTCTTGCGGTGAAGAAGAGCAGAATGTGAGGAAAGAGCATTTAACAGGAGAACTTGGCCTAATCCAGGTCAGGGGTAGAGGTCAAGGTGTGTAGAGGAACAGCTAAGAATGAGCATTGTGGGGAAGAAGTGAATTCCAGCATGTGTAAGGGCCCTGAAGCAGAAAAAGCAGAGATTTGGAGGAACACATACTCAGCATGATTTTCCCTAGACCAGACTCAAACATGCCCAAACCCACCCTCAAATACTACTGAAGAGGGCCTGCGTCTCTGTTAGGTTGACTGGTGATGCGGGTGACAAAGAATTACGCCAAGAGTAGAGCAACAAGTGAGACAGAGTTTATTCACTCTTCAAGAGAGGAGAGGGGCCCAGCCATCTTAGAAAACTGTCAGGCTGGGCCTTTTAAGGGTGTGAGAAGGTTACAGCTGCACCCACAGTGGGGTGTAGGAGGTGTGGGGAGGGGGATCGATTCCTGGCAGGGGAGAGCCGGAGATGGCAGTTTTTAAAGAGGCTCTGTCCAGGATGTGGGTTGTGGTCAGGCTAGAGAAGAATATGTTTTGTAGTTGGGGCCTATTTCCCAAGAATGTAGGGCACCCTAACCTAGAAAAATAAAGAGGACCAAGTGCAGACACCTGTTGAGTCTTGCCTGTAAGTATGGCAGAGCGGGCTTTGAATAGATTCCTTTCAATCTCTTACTCTGTAACTTTTTAGGAGCTCAACATGGCAGTATTTACCTGGCAACATTTAAATGGTTCATATTCCTTGAAACAGCAGTTACGTTGCTAGGAATCTAGTTCATATAAAAGTTTATATGAGAGGTGCCTGGCTGGCTCAATCAGTAGAGCATGCGACTCTTGATCTCAGGGTTGTGAGTTCCAGCCCTGTGTTGGATGTAAGGATAACACACCTGGGTGGCTCCGTTGGTTAAGCATCTACCTTGGGCTTGAGTCATAATTCCAGGGTCGAGACCTGTGTGGCTGGGAGTAGGGGTAGGTGTTCCTGCTCAGCAGGGAGTCTGCTTCTCCCTCTCCCTCTGCTCCTGCTCTCTCTCTCATTCACTCTATCTCTAATAAATAAAAGAAAATATTTAACAAGAACAGAAAAAGGAGGTGCCTGTGTGCTCAGTTGGTTAAGCATTTGTTCACTTCAGCTCAGGTCATGATTTCAGGATTGTGAGATCAAGCCCCATGTTGGGCTCACACACTGGGCATGGAACCTGCTGTGGGTTGTGGTCAGGCTAGAGAAGAATATGTTTTGTAGTTGAGGCCTACTTCCCAAGGATGTAGGGCACCCAAACCTAGAAAAATAAAGAGTTAGGACCAAGTGCAGACACCTGTGAGTCTTGCATGTAAATATGGCAGTATTTCTCTTTCTCTCCCTCTACTCTCCACCACATGGCAATTTAAGAAAAAAGTTAATGTGAAATATATAAAGATATATACATGTGTATATAAGTATGTAGATAATAAACCAAATTAATCATCACATTCATGAACATATATCTCATTTATGTTTATATATATGTTTATATATATGTATGTGTATATAAGATATATGTTCATGAATGCGATGGTTAATTTTCTGTATCAACTTGGCTGGACCAAGGTGCCCAAATTCTTGATCAAACATGATAAAATTAACATTTAAATTTATGGGCTTGGGTCACCTGGGTGGTTCAGTCAGTTGAGCATCTGCCTTTGGCTCTGGTCGTGATCCCAGAGTTCTGGGATCAAATCTTGCATCCAGCTACCTGCTCAGTAGGGAGTCTGCTTCTCCCTCTGCCTCTCTCCCTGCTTGTGCTCTCTCTCTCACTCTGTCTCTCAAAGAATAAATAAAATATTTTTCTTTTTTCATTCATGAGAGACACAGAGGGAGAGAGAAAGAGAGATATAGAGACAGAGAGGTAGAAGCAGGCTCCCCACAAGGAGCCCCATGTGGGACTTGATCCTTACCCCCTGGATCACGTCCCGAGCCAAAGGCAGATGCCCAATCACTGAGTCACCCAGGCATCCTCATAAATAAAATCTTAAAAAAAAATAAAATTGGCGGGGGGGACGCCTGGGTGGCTCAGCAGTTAAGCATCTACCTTTGGCTCAGGGCATGATCCTGTAGTCCTGGGATCAAATCCTGAATCGGGCTCCCTGCATGGAGCCTGCTCTACCTATGTCTCTACCTCTCTCTCTGTCTCTCATGATTAAATAAATAAAACCTTTAAAAAAAATGAATAAATAAATAAATAAATTCATGGGCTTTTAGTAAGGCAGATTGCTTTCCATAATGTGAGTGGCCTTCACCATACCTACAGTTGAAGCCCAGAATAAAACAAAAAAGCTGGCCTCCTCTAAGCAGGAAGGAGTTACACTAGCAGATGACCTTTAGACTTACTGCAACATCAGCTCTACTACCCAACCTGATGGCCTGCCCTGCAGATTTGGGTCTTGCCAGCCTCCATAATCACATGAGCCAATTCCTTAAAATAAACCTCTCTATATACGCATATTCTGTTGGTTCTGTTTTTCTGGAAAACTCTGACTAATACAATGCACATTCACTTGAGCCTTGTTTATAATAAAGAGCAATTTCAACAGACTAAATATCCACCAATTGGGAGCTAGATAGTATCTATCTGAACTGAAATGGAAAGATTTCCATGTCATATTTTTATTTCTTTTTTATTTTTTTAAAGATTTTCTTTATGTATTCATGAGAGACAAACAGAGAGAGGCAGAGACACATGCAGAAGGAGAAACAGGTCCTCCCCCCCACCAGCAGAAAGCCCCATGTGGACTTGATCAGGATCACGCCCCGAGCTGAAGACAGAGGCTCAACCACTAAGCCACCCAGGGGTCCCTCCAGGTCATATTTTTAAATCAAGAAAGCATTTTACACAACAACTAATAAAGTATGATTCTATCCATTATTGTAAAAAAGAAAAATAGACCTGTGTATGTATAAATGGATCTGGTATACATGCAAAACTGTATAAGTAGATAGAAAAGATCATAAAGGCAGGAGCACCTGGGTGGCTCACCTGGTTAAGTGTCTGCCTTCGGCGCAGGACATGATCCCAGGGTCCCAGGATCGAGCCCCAAATCAGGCTCCCTGCTCAACATGGAGCCTGCTTCTCCCTCTCTCTCTCTGCTGCTCCCCCAGCTTGCATCCTTTCTCTCTGTCAGATAAATAAATAAAATCTAAAAAAAAAAAAAAAAAAAAAAAAAAAAAGAATCTATAATGATAGTTACCAAACTAGCAATAAATAGTGGTCACCTTGGAGATGAGGCATGGGTTTGAAGAAGGGGTGGTAAAAAGAAGCTTAAATGTATATTTCTCTTATTTCTGTATCATTTGAAGCTTTGACAACTATAATGTATTCCATATTACATTAGTGACGTGATTTTTAGAACCTATAACCATCAAAGTCTATACTCTACTACTTTTCTTTTTAAAGTAAACTATAAGCCCAGCATGGAGCTTAAACCCAGGACCCCAAGACCAAGATCAAGAGTTGCACGGTCTACCTGACTGAGGCAGCCAGCTGCCCCCTCTACTACTTTAGTAAAACCCAGCCCATTTTTACTACTTACGTCCTTTATTTGGCTTTCTTTCTGCTTTCCAAACTATAGGATAAAAGACCCTCTCTCCTTTCCTCTCTTCTTTCTTTTGGTTCTTAGACAAACATTTATTGAGTATGTATTATGTGCTCAACAGTGCACCAGATGCCATAGTGAACTAAAAAGCCAATGTCTTTTTAGTGATCTTGCAGGCTGTTAAAGAAACCAGACATCAGACAGACAGACAGACAGACAGATAGACAAATTGAACCAAGCAACTGCCAAAGACAATAGATTTAGAAGAGAAAACATGGCACTCTCTGTTTCAGTTATGAAAGGGCATAACTGAATGATTTTGAGCAGGATGTTCACAAAAGGTCGCTATAGATATTTGAGCTGGATGTTAGCCAGGCAGTGGGTGTGGAGAGTGGGGCAATAGGAAGCCTTCCCAGGAGAAGGTAAACAGTGACTGCCTATTGCAACTTCCCCAAAGTAAGCAAGAAGAACTGACCAGAAGCTCATGACACTGGCCAGTTTGGGTGAAGGTGCCAGTTTTAAAAGATAAAATTGAAGAGACAGACACAGACAGGTCCAGGTTGTGTATATTCAGGTAAGGAATTTGGGCTTTCTTTCAAGGACAATAGAAAGCCATTATCAAGTTAAAACCAGAGAAAGGAGATCTGATTTACATTTTAAAAAACCCTCTCTTGGGGCAGCCCAGGGCACGATCCTGGAGACCCTGGATTGGTCCGCATGGGGCTCCCCACATGGAGCCTGCTTGTGTCTCTGCCTCTATCTCTCTCTCTCTCTGTCATGAATAAATAAATAAAATCGTAAAAAAAAAAAACAAAACCCTCTCTTAAATCTACACTATGGAGAAAAGACAAATCGTTATTGAAGGATACTAAAGATGATCTAAATAAGTGGAGAGCTAGCAGAATAGAACCCAGAAATAAACCCATGCATATATGGCCAATTAATTTACGACAAAAGAACCAAAATGTACAATGGAGAAAGAATGGTCTCTTCATGAAATGGTGTTGGGAAAACTGGACAGCCACATCCAAAAGAAAGAAACTGGATCACTATTTTACACCATGCAAAAATCAACTCAAAATGGATTAAAGGTTTGAATGCAAGACTTGAAACCATAAGACTCCTAGGAGAAAACATAAGGAGTAAAGTCCTTGACATCAGTCTTGGCAATGATTTTTTGGGAGTTAGTGCCAAAAGCTAAGGCAACAAAAGCCAAAAAAACAAGTGTGGCTACATCAAACTAAAATCTTCTGTACAGCAAAGAAAAACATCAACAAAATGGAAAGGCAACCTATGAAGTGGGAGAAAATATTTGCAAATCATATATCTGATAAGAGTTAATATCCGAAATATGTAAAGAACTCGCACAACTCAATGGAAAATAATCTGTTTAAAAAGTGGTTAGAGGGGCATGTGGGTGGCTCAGTCAGATAAGCATCCGACTCTTGATCTCAGCTCAGGTCTCGATCTCAAGGTCATGAATTTGAACTCTGTGTTGGGCTCCACACTGGGCATGGAACCTACTTAATTAAGAAAAAAAAAGTAGGTAGAACTGGGCACCTGGCTGGCTCAGTCAAAAGGGCATGCGACTGCGACTCTTGATCTCAGGGTCATGAATTAGAGCCTCACATTGAGTGTAAAAATTACTAGATAAATGGGTAGAGGATCTGAATAGACATTTTTCCAAAGAGACATACAGATGGGCAACACTTACATGGAAAGATGCTTAACATCACTAATCTGGGAAATGCAAATCAAAACTGCAATGAAATATCACCTCATATCCATGAGAATGGCTGGTATCAACTGAATATTGAGGATATGGGGAAGATATGGGGAAAAGGAAACTCTTATGCACGACTGGTGGGAATGTAAATTGGTGAAGCCCCTATGGAGGATGGTATGGAGGTTCCTCAAAAAATTAAAAATAGGAGAGATGCCTGGGTTTTTCAGTCAGTTGGGCTTCTAAATCTTGGTTTCAGCTCAGGTCATGATATCATGGTCGTGGGATGCAGCCCCATGCCCATGTTAGGTTCCACATTCAGCAGGGACTCTGTTTGGGATTCTGTCCCTTTGCCTCTCCCTCTGCCTCTCTCCTTGCTCATGCTCTGTCTCTATAAAATAAGTAAATAAAATCCTTTTTTAAAAAAATTTAAAATAGGTGTACATGGCTGGATCAGTTTGTAGAGCATGAAACTCCTGCAGTAGTGAGTTCAAGCCTCACATTGGATACAGAGCTTACTTAAAAAAAATTTTTTTTAAAGATTTTATTTATTTATTCATGAGAGACAGAGAGAGGCAGAGACATAGGTAGAGGGAGAAGCAGGCTCCTTGCAGGGAGCCCGATGTGGCACTTGATCCCAGAACTCCAGGATCACTCTCTGAGCTAAAGGCAGATGCTCAACTCCTGAGTCACCCAGGCGTCCCTAAAAAAAATTTTTTTTAAATAGAACTATCAGAGGCGCCTGGATGGCTCAGTTCGTTGAGTGTCCAACTGTTGGTTTTAGCTCTAGTTATGATCTGAGTCTGGGATTAAGCCCCACATTGGGCTCCATGCTCAGCACGGAGTCAACTTGAATTTCTCTCTCCCTCTGCCCCATCTTCCTGCTCACTCTCTATCTCCCTCCAGAACAAATTTTAAAATCTTTTTTAAAAGTAGAATTACCGGGATCCCTGGGTGGCTCAAGCCCATCTGTATGTCTCTTTGGAAAAATGTCTATTCAGATCCTCTACCCATTTATCTAGTAATTTTTACACTCAATGTGAGGCTCTAATTCATGACCCTGAGATCAAGAGTCGCAGTCGCATGCCCTTTTGACTGAGCCAGCCAGGTGCCCAGTTCTACTTACTTTTTTTGTGACAAATTGTCACAAATCTCCAAAAAGCCTTCCCATATTTATTGAAAAAAATATTCATATAAGTAGACCCACACAATTCAAATCTCGGTTGTTCAAAAGGTCAATTGTGTACACACGCACAAACACACACACACAATGGAATATTATCCAGCCACAACAAAAGAAGTAAATTTTACTCCTTGTGATAAACTCATACAAAAAATAGATTTAGTGGTTGCCAGAGATAGGGAGCAGGAAAAGTGCAAAATGGGTCAAGGTGGGGGAATGGAATCTACAGTATAGTGACTATAGTTAACAATATTGTATTGTGTACTTGAAAGTTGATGAGAGAATTAATCTTAAAATTCTTGTCACAAGAAAAACAGAACTTGAAACTCTACATGGTGATATATATTAACTGAACTTAATGTAGCAATCATTTCACAACACGTACATATATTAAATCATTATATTGTACTCATAAAACTAATGTTATTATATTTCAATCAAAAACTGGAGAGCTTGGGGTTCCTGGGTGACTTGGTCTGTTAAGTGCCTGCCTTAGGCTCAGGTCATGATCCCAGAATCCTGGCATGGAGCCCCACATTGGGCTCCCTGCTCAGTGGGGAGCCTGCTTCTCCTTCTGCCTGCTGTTCCCATGCTTGTGCTCTCTCTCTCTCTGTCATATAAATAAATAAAATATTATTTTGAAAATAAATAATTTTTTAAGCATTCAGAAGGAAATGCTCTCCATCCTCTTGCTTTACTGATTATTGATTGATTTTTTAAACAAATATTTTATTTATTTATTCATGAGAGACATACACAGAGGGAGGGGCAGGTGCAGAGACACAGGCAGAGAGAGAAGCAGGCTCCATGCAGGGAGCCTAACATGGGATTCCATCCCAGGTCTCCAGAATCAGGGTCTCCAGGTCTCCTCCCTGGGCTGAAGGCAGCACTAAACCGCTGAGCCACCCAGGCTGCCCTGATTGATTCATTTAAAGTAAACTATGTTCAACATAAGACTCAAGCTCATGACCCAACTAAGGACCTGGAGATTAAGAATCATATGTTCTGCTGACTGACTCAGCCAGGAACCCTATATCAATTTCTTTTTAAAATATGAAATAGACGGGGATTGCTGGGTGGCTTAGCGGTATAGAGCCTGCCCTTGGCCCAGGGCGTGAACCTGGAGACCCCGGATGGAGTCCTGCGTTGGGCTCCCTACATGGAGCCTGCTTCTCCCTCTGCCTGTCTCTGCCTCTCTCTCTCTCTCTCTCTCTGAATGAATAAATAAATAAATCTTTAAAATAAAATAGAATAGGGATCCCCGATTGGAGCAGCGGTTTGGCGCCTGCCTTTGGCCCAGGGCGCGATCCTGGAGACCCGAGATCGAATCCCACGTCGGGCTCCCGGTGCATGGAGCCTGCTTCTCCCTCTGCCTGTGTCTCTGCCTCTCTCTCTCTCTCTCTCTCTCTCTCTCCCCGTGTGTGACTACCATAAATAAATAAAAATTTAAAAAAATAATAATAAATAAAATAAAATAAAATAAAATAAAATAAAATAAAATAAAATAAAAATTTTAAAATATATATATAGGGCAAGCCCAGGTAGCTCAACGGTTTAGCGCCACCTTCAGCCCAGGGTGTGATCCTGGAGACCTGGGATCGAGTCCCACATCGGGGTCTCTGCATGGAGCCTGCTTCTCCCTCTGCCTGTGCCCCCCCCCCCTTCTCATGAATAAATAAAAAAATCTTAAAAAAAATAAAAAAATATATATATATATGAAATAGAGGGGAGATTGGGTGGTTCAGTCAGTTAAACATATGCCTTCGGTTAAGTGTCCGAGTTTGGTTAAGTATCCGACTTTTGATTTAGGCTCAGGTCAGGATCCCAGTGTCCTGAGATGGAGTCCTGCATAGGGTACCCTGCTCAGGGGGGAGCCTGCTTCTCCATCTCCCTCTGCTTGCATGCCCTCTTTCTGTCAAATAAACAAAATCTTTAAAAATCAATTAACTAATTAAAGTGAAATAGAGTAGTATAGAAAATGCCAAGGTGCCTCCCCAAAAGTCAAGATAAATATATGTGTGCGTAATGGGTCAGGACATAAACACAAAGAGGAATATAAGGGCAAAAATGAAGGCCACTACTCACAAGAAACCCTTATAGGAGTGCACCAAGAGACATGTAGAAGTACTGTTCAAAATAGGAATAAGAAAAAATAAAATAAAATAAATAGGAATAAGAGAAAAGATACAGTAGCGATCAAAATGTCTATCAGTAGTAATAAGAATAAAAAAATAATGGATCTTACCTTGGATTACTAAATAGCAACAGAAATGACTGTCTCGTAGCCATATACATCGACACAAATGAATCTTAGAATTAGGACTAGGAAATAAGCAAACCAATTTGCGAAGGAGTACTCACAAGTTGATCCTATATTTGTAAAATTTACAAACAAAAGCAAGTAATAAATTGCTCAAGAATACACACACATATATATGGTAAAACTATAAAAGAAACAAGGATGGGGTGCCTGGCTGGGTCAGTCGGAAGAGCACGCAACTCTTGATCTCAGTTCAAGAGCCCAAGTTTGGGTAGAGATTACATAGATGATAGATAGATAGATAGATAGATAGATAGATAGATAGATAGATAATAGATAAAAGAAAGCAAGGGAATAGTTTCAAGCCAACAATTTTTTTTAAAAGGCCAAGTTCCCAGTAGTGTTGAGGACACTCAGGACATCAAAGAATTTGGGACTGTTCCCTTTCCTAGGTAGGGAGGTAGGCCCACAGAGATTGTTTTGTTGCCACGCTTCTTAACCTCCACATGCAGTTCTTTTAAATGTCTGTACATATCAAACATTTTGTCGTTTTTAGAGAGAAAAGTGGTCTCTTGGAGTGCACTAAGTGATGTGGGAAACAAAAGCAGAGGAAAATTTATTGAATTTCCTTCCCGCCTACAGCCCGTTGACACGCCCTTGGAACAGGCAGAGTGGTCTTCCTCGAGGGGCTCAACTACCTCCGCCCCGATACCGTGGGGCGGCGGGATCAAGGGGGACGGATCGAGGGGGACGGCTCCAGGGGCACCAACAAAATGGCGGCCGGCCCGCCATCTTGTCACCTTCGCCTCGGGACCTTCCCGCCACTAGCGGACCCGCAAGGACACGTCATCGTGGGAAAACAGGGCCTAGGCAGGAAACGGAAACCGAGCCTTACCCAACCCCGAACCACAGGCAGACATCAGCAGCTATCGCCCTCTCCCCGCGCCACCCTGCCCTTCCCCGTAGAAGCCGGCCTGTGTTCCCCGGGCGACTCCCCCGTCTCACTCCCTTGGGGGCCCAGAACCTCGCCGGAGAGCGCTTCCGTCAGAAGCTCGCCTCATCCACCTCTGCCTGGCCTCTCTATCTCACTTCACCGACCGGATCGAACCTGACATTGATACTTTGCTAGGGGCAAAAGGAGATCTTAGCCCACCCCCTAGGACCCTGTAAATGTACTTTAACACACACACAAAAATTCCTTTCAAAACTTCCTTTATCTCTACCCTCCCCAAGATATATGTTGCAATCATCCCCCAAGCATATGATCCATCGATATACATCTCGTGACTCAGATTTTATTGGACAGTAATAAATGACCAACAATAGCTAGTCCCCTCAAGGCCCTGGAAACTTTGCTCCCAAAATTCCTTACAGACTCACACTATTCCCTAACCCCCTCCCAACTTGAAAGTATATAATGGGCCACTTCTCGTGACCCCGGTGCAGCTCTTTCTGCCCACGGGTCCTGTCCCGATGCTTTAGTAAAACCACCTTTTTTCACCAAAGAACTCTCATGAATTGTTACATGGCCGTCAGCTTAGAACCCTAACATCTTTCCTATATTACTAAGGAGAATGGCCAGAGGTAGGAGAGTTCCAGAGGGAAAGAGGTGGGTAGGCAGTAGATTGGAGCCATTCCAATCGTCTCTCTGAGAAATGACAGCGGTGTGGCAATGCAAGAAGACAGATTTGAAAGGTATTTTGGAGGTAGAATGGACTTGCTGTTGGGGTATCCATAAGGAACGAAGAAAAGGGAAAATCAGTAATGACTAGCCAATGGAACGGACTCCAAACAACAGGCCCTTGCAGAGGTAGAAACTTGATATCGGATGGCACTGCCCAGGTAGATCAACAGGGAAAGAGGATGGGCCACGACTAAATGGCGCTTGGAACAACTGGTAGACCACATAAAAATGAAGAGACATTGGATAGGTTTCTGAACAGGTTAAAGATTAGCAGGATAGGCAAAACTTGAGAATATTTAGAAGAAAAAGTGAACGGTTCTAAGATCCATTCTGAAGAATGGAAATAAGGGAAAAGAAAGAGCATGAACAACTCCTAGATTTCCGGCTTAAGTAACTGGATGGATAATGAAAATATTGCTAGCTAACATTTCCATAGCACTTACTATGAACCAGGGCGGGACTTCTCTAAGCATTTTTGCATGCTTTCTTCATGCTCAGCGCTTATGCTAATCCTGTAATAGAGTTTTCTTATTGTTGTTCACATTTATTTTTTTTTAAGATTTTATTTATCTATTCATGAGAGACACAGAGAGAGGCAGAGACACAGGCAGTGGGAGAAGCAGGCTCCTTGAGGGGAGGCCGATGCAGGACTCGATCCCCAGGCCCCGGGACCATGACCTGAGCCAAAGGCAGAGGCTCAACCACTGAGCGCCCCAGGCGTCCCTGTTATTAACATTTAAAGAGGAAAAACAGAGGCACAGGAAGCTTAGGTAACTTACCTGACTCACGCGGCGGGTTAGTGGCACAGTACTGATTGGCTGCAAAAACTCTGTCCAAGGAAGAGTGACAAAACCCGTGTGTAAAGCTTAGCCTGCAGAGTTTTCCCTAAAAGTACTACTTGAAAGAAGCCGAATTCTTCTCAGGGCATTCAACCTCGGAGGCAGGGTTCCCAGGATTTCCTGTACCCACCTCCACTCACCTTCCCAGGAGGGCGTGCATGCTAATGGGTGCAACGAAAAGGAGGAGTGTTATGTTAAAAAAAAAAAAAAAAAAAAAAGTCCCTGAAAATCCCAATCACAGACTACCCCCTCTCTGAGTGGCTAACCGTTCCTAGAATGCTCTGACTTGGCATCACTTAACTTTCTTTTTTCGTAGCTAACAAAGCTATCAAATATAATGTGGCAATAGTGTTTATTTTCTAACTGTGGTAAAATACACCATTTAAGCCATATTTGAGTATACAAATGAGTGGCATTAGGTACACTCACATTGTGAGCAGACATCAAGCTTCATTCACACTTAATGCGTCTTGAGGTTTTGATATGTGCCAGGCAACTATCCTAGGCACTGAAGGACAAACCAGATCTTCACCTGGGTGCAGCTCATATTCTAGTTAAAGACAAACAATAAACATGAAATTAATAAATATGTGAATGTGATTGTACCAAGTATTGACAGGTGCAAGGAAGAGAACAAGATGGGGCAATAATCACAGTTGCTATGAACATTTACTATGTTTCAGCAGTGATATGAGGCATGAGCAAGGGGTATCCCATTGTATCCCCCACTCCAGCCCTTTGGAAATAACCTCTGCTCCATTTTGTGGGGGAAAAAGTAAAGCACAAAGAGCTTCACATTCCTCAATGAATAAGTAAGAAGAGGTGGGGAGCAAGACAATTATGGTAAAACCTGGAGGGATCCAAGGCCTCTTTAAGGAGGAAACATTGAGCTGAAGCCAATGTGCAAGAGCAACCCAAGGGCAAAATGGTTCCAAAGAGAGGAAATAGCAAGTGCAAAGGTCCTGAGACACGCATGCCTCTCAAGGAACAACAAAGAGCCTACGTGATTGGAGCCAAATAAACCAGAAAGAAGTGAAGGAATGGGGGAGGGGACAGAGGTGGCCGAGAGTCTGGTGAGAAGGAGTCACAGAGGCTGTCAGAGTCAGAGCCCCGGAGCCTTGAGAGTGATCAATTGTTCTGGGTTTGGCCCAGGACCAGTTGGTCCCCTTAGTAAGTAAACATTATTCAAATTTATGCTAAGTGCAAAGGAAAGCAATGGAACATTTTACTTAAGGGAGGGACAGGACTTCTCTGGCTACAGGCAGAAGGAAGATTAGCAGGACACAAGGCAGGAGAAAGGAAGACAGTTGAGAGGATCTTGCAATCTTCCAGGCGAGGGTGGCCTGGACTTGGGCCTCAGAGGTAGAGGTGAGAAGTGAGAAAATTTGGGATACAGTTTGGAAAAAAAGTGATGGGACTTGATGGATGGGTTTAAGGAGTGTTGGGGGAGGGGAAAGGAGAGCCATCAAAGGCGACCCACAGATTCATGGCTCAATACCCGGTGAATGCTGGGCCATTTACTAAAAGGGTGGAGATGGATAAACAGCAAGTTTGGGAAAGATTCAAGATTAGTGCATGTCCTCCGAGAGGCCTCTCTAGCCCCCAGATTGAGACAGCGAGGAAGGGAGGCTCCAAAGAACCTGGATGCCCATTCCCTTGCTCTGCGACTGTGGTTTTCCTCTCTAGCAATCTCCCGAAAGCTCACTTTACAAAAGAAAGGTCTATCTCCAGCCACTCTGAATTACAATGGGGCAAGGCCCTAGGCGGGGAAAGATGGGGCTGGGGGGGGGGTTGGCAATCAGGGAACCTTATTATTTTTTTATTAAAGATTTTATTTTTAAATGATTCCTATAACCCTAAGATCAAAAGTCGCAAACTCAACTGACTGAGCCAGCCCGGTGCCCTGAAGGCACCTTATTTGAAATGGGGCACCTCGGAAGCCTCCTAAAAAACAAGGCTCATTAAATCCATCCTACATTCCTGGCTTTCTTGTCTTGTGCAGATTTCTGTTAAGAATGAAGGACTGTTTTGGATAAAAGCAGTTTGGCTCGTGTTGGTTTTCTCCGGGATTTGCATTGAAAAAGGAAGTAAGTAAGGTTTCTGGCACAAACGAAGTGTGATCTCGCTGATTGGTTTTACCGTAAAGACCGGTTTTGGCAGAGTCAACAGTGAAGAATGTTTATAAATTAAATAAGCTCAAAAAAATAAAAAATAAAAAAATTAAATAAGCTCAATCAGTTCCTTCTGATGAAAATATATTTAAGGTATGCCCTAAGATAAAAGCTTTTTTACTTTTTAAAAACTATTAGCAAAAACAATAGCCAAGATGTATTTAAATTTACTGACCTCGCAATGTGTCCCAATTGTTTTTTAGTGTATTGGGTTAAATAAGTTGTCTCTAAGTGAAAGAGGACCACAGAAAATTAGTTCTCAGTTGATAACTCTTTACCAAAGCCTTTTTGATACATTTTCCAGAAACTGAGGAGGTAAGAGGGTCTAAGGACAGAGTAAGAAATCCTTTTGTGAAAAAGGAAGTTGCTACAGTCCGAGGAAAGATCTAATCTAATGAGAGAGCAGTAAAATATTTTTTGATGATAGTTTGTTATGTTTTTTAGTTTTAATTTAAATTTTATTTAAGTTATCTCTACACCTAAAGTAGGGCTCAAACTCATGACTCCGAGATTAAGAGTCGCATGCTCCTCCAATTGAGCCAGCCAAGCACCTGTTTTTATTTCTTAAGTCTTGATAAAATACACATACAATTACCATCTTGACCATTTGAAAGTATACAGATCAGTGGCATTAAGAACATTGACACTGTTGTGTAACTACTGCCTCTATGCATCTCTAGATATTTTCTGCCTCTATAAATTGGACTACTCTAGGTACCTTGTGTAAGTGGAACCATATAATATTTGTCTTTGTGTAACTGGCTTATTTCAGTTAGTGTGAAGTCATCAAGTTTCACCCATCAGAATTTCCTTCCTTTTTAATGTTGATTGATATTCCAAGTATATACAGTATTTTGCTCACCCTTTCATTTGTCCATGGACACCTGAATCATTTCTACCTTCTGGCTATCTTGCATCATTTTTAAAAATTATTTTATTTATTTATTTGAGAGAGAGAGAGTGCACGCAAGAGAGGATCAGAAGGAGAGGGACAAGGAGACTCGATGCTGAACACAGAGCCCTATGCGGGCTTGGTTCCACAACCTTGAGGTCACCACCTGATCCAAAATCATGAGTTGAATGCTTAACTGACTGAGCCACCCAGGCGCCTCAATTGTGAATCTTTTTTTTTTTTTTTTGAGGAATTGCCATACTGTTCTCCATAGCAACTGCACCATTTCCTCTTCTTTATAAAAATATTTTATTTATTTATTTATGTATTTATTTATTTATTTATTTATTTAACAGAGAAAGAGAGAGAGCACAAGCAGGGAGAGCTGCAGGCAGAGGGAGAGGGAGAAGCAGGCTCTCTGCTGAGTAGGGAGCCTGGTGCAAAGATCCATCCCAGGTTCATGACCTGAGACGAAGGCAGAGGCTTAACCTACTGAACGACCCAGGTGCCCCGCAACTGCACCATTTCTATTCCCACCAACAAGGGTTCCAATTTCTCTATGTCCTCAGCCACAGTTATTTGTTTAAATAATAGCAGGCGCTGGAGGTGGGAATGGAGCGGGGTTGATAATAGGATACAAATGTCTGGTTATAGGATGTATGAGTCCTGGGGACCTGATGTACACAGCGTGGCAATCATTTTTTTTTTAATTTTTTATTTATTTATGATAGGCACACAGTGAGAGAGAGAGGCAGAGACACAGGCAGAGGGAGAAGCAGGCTCCATGCACCGGGAGCCCGACGTGGGACTCGATCCCGGGTCTCCAGGATCGTGCCCTGGGCCAAAGGCAGGCGCTAAACCGCTGTGCCACCCAGGGATCCCGGCAATCATTTTTTTTAAGAGTTTATTTATATGTTTTGTTTTAGATTTTATTTATTTATTCATGAGAGACACAGAGAGAGAGAGAGAGAGAGGCAGAGACATAGGCAGAGGGAGAAGCAGACTCCATGCAGGGAGCCTGACGTGGGACTTGATCCTGGGACTCCAGGATCATGCCCTGGGCAAAAGGCAGGCGCCAAACCGCTAAGCCACCCAGGGATCCCCCTGGAGATAGATTTTTGAAATTCTATCTATAAATCCAGGTTATATGGTGGTTTGGACCAGAGTGGTTGCGGTAGAAGTAGTGAGAAGCTGTTAAAGTTTAAATATATGTTGAGGGCAGAGCCAACGAGGTTTGCTGTGATCTGATGTACCATGTAGAAGAAGAGAGAGAGAAAGGTCAATAATAACTCCAGTTACAGGTTTGGAATTGATCACTTCAACAGCTCTTCTATGAACTCATCTCTGAAATGAGTTTGATGTATATCCTTGGGCTCCAAGCTGTTGTATTATTATAGGTTTTTAAGTTGCACTCCTGAACTATAAAAGGTGTAGTGCCAGACCCCCTAGTAAAATAAAACAAACTTCAGCTGTTGTACTGGACATCCCTCTTCAGAGTGGATCTTCATCTCCTCAGTGATGATTTCAGAGTCTGGTGTTTTATCTTCTGTTTTACACTGAACTCTACCCTTACAGAGGGCAGGAGTTGGTTGTAGATATCTTTGCATTCCCAGTTTATGTTTTATTTTACTTTCAGGCCTGTTCAGCCTGAACATGTATTCCTTTTTTTTTTTTTTTGAACATGTATTCCTAAAGTACTTGTTGACTATCTTCTTGCCAAATCTCATCGATAAGATGTTTTTACAAATCTATACTCTTTTGTCTCCCCAGTACCTTGGGTTCCCAATATCTTAACCTGACTATGAGGTCCATTTTCCTCTTTTCCTCCTATACTGCCTCCTAGCCCCTATAATCCATACATGTAGATGCCAGTGTTGAGCTAGAATGTGCACCCTTTCAAAGACACGTTTCACACTTACTTGAGTACAGTTGCAAATGAAAGAGGAGAAGGAGAACCCAGGAGACAGTCTTTGGTCTTCTTTCTGTTGTCCCAAGCTCTTGCCTCTTGTCAGGCAAGCAAAAGACCTGCAATTCGAAGGTCTCTTTTTCTTTTCTCTTTTTTTCTAAGATTATTTAAGCAATCGCTACACCCAACATGGAGCTCGAACTCACAACTCAAGATTCAGAGTTACATGGCTACAACCCCGACACAGTAGTATTTGTGCCAATTTCTGGTTGGAATGGTGACAACATGCTAGAGCCAAGTGCTAACATGCCTTGGTTCAAGGGATGGAAAGTCACCCGTAAAGATGGGAATACCAGCGGAACCACACTGCTTGAAGCCCTGGATTGCATTCTGCCACCAACTCGTCCAACTGATAAGCCCTTGCGTCTTCCTCTCCAAGACGTCTACAAAATTGGTGGTATTGGTACTGTACCAGTGGGTTGAGTGGAGACTGGTGTTCTTAAGCCTAGTATGGTGGTCACCTTTGCTCCAGTCAAGTTACAACTGAAGTAAAGTCTGTTGAAATGCACCATGAAGCTTTGAGTGAGGCTCTTCCTGGGGACAATGTGGGCTTCAATGTCAAGAACGTATCTGTCAAAGATGTTCGTTGTGGCAACGTGGCTGGTGACAGCAAAAATGACCCACCAATGGAAGCAGCTGGCTTCACAGCTCAGGTGATTATCCTGAACCATCCAGGCTGAATCAGTGCTGGATATGCACCTGTGCTGGATTGTCACACAGCTCACATTGCTTGCAAGTTTGCTGAGCTGAAGGAAAAGATAGATCGTCGTTCTGGAAAGAAGCTGGAAGATGGTCCCAAGTTCTTGAACTCTGGGGATGCTGCCATTGTTGATATGGTTCCTGGCAAACCTATGTGTGTTGAGAGCTTCTCTGACTATCCTCCTCTGGCCGTTTTGCTGTTCGTGACACAAGACAGACGGTTGCTGTGGGTGTCATCAACGCAGTGGACAAGAAGGCAGCTGGAGCTGGCAAAGTCACCAAGTCTGCCCAGAAAGCTTAGAAGGCTAAATGAATATTATCCCCAATACCTGCCACCCCAGTCTTAATCAGTGGTGGAAGAACGGTCTCAGAACTGTTTGTGTCAATTGGCCATTTAAGTTTAATAGTAAAAGACTGGTTAATGATAACAATGCATCGTAAAACCTTCAGAAGGAAAGGAGAATGTTTTGTGGACCATTTTGTGTGTGTGTGTGTGTGTGTGTGGCAGTTTTAAGTTATTAGTTTTTAAAATCAGTATTTTTTAATGGAAGCAACTTGACCAAAAATCTGTCACAGAATTTTGAGACCCATTAAAACAAAAGTTTAATGAGAAAAAAAAAAAAAAAGATTGAGAGTTACAAGCTCCACCCACTGAGTCAACCAACCTCCCAAATGGTCTCTTTTGAAGTCAACTTCACAAAGCTCCCACTTATCACTTATCAAAGTTTTGTACTGTCTTATTCATCAGTCTGCCTCACACCTTAACTTCCAAGGATCTTACCCAAGAAAGCCTATAATATAACAGAATACCAACCATTTTCTAAGCGCTGCTGGATGCCAAAGGAAAACATGATGAACAAGACTGAGAGATGGAAAAAGTGGAGCATTGAGCAAGAAGTGAAAATGGATAGTTTGACTTTAGTGTTAAATTTATTATTTATTTCTCCCTTTAGCTCACTGTGTGGCATGACTTAGTTCCTTCATACAACTATCTTTATCTGAAAACAATTACTTATTTGCATGTTATTTTTTTATTAAAGATTTTATTTATTTATTAGAGACACAGCAAATAAGAGAGAGAGAGAGAGAGGCAGAGACACAAGCAGGCCCCACACAGGGAGCCTGATGCTGGATTCGATCCTGGGTCTCTAGGATCACACCCCAGGCTGAAGGCGGCGCTAAACCGCTAAGCCACCGGGCTACCCGCCTGTTATTTTTTTTAAAAGTAAACTCTAGGGATCCCTGGGTGGCGCAGTGGTTTAGCGCCTGCCTTTGGCCCAGGGCGCGATCCTGGAGACCCGGGATCGAATCCCACATCAGGCTCCCAGTGCATGGAGCCTGCTTCTCCCTCTGCCTATGTCTCTGCCTCTCTCTCTCCCTCTCTCTGTGACTATCATAAGTAAATAAAAAAAAAAAAAAAAAACTCTATACCTACCACCATGTTGGAGCTCAGGACCCCAAGATCAAGAGTCACATTGCTAAATAAATAAATAAATAAATAAATAAATAAATAAAAAGAGTCGCATTACTTATTTTCATGTTTATCGCCTGCTGCAATAGGATGGGAATCTCCTCTATCTTGCTTATAACTGTATCCTGATAAAATACAGTGCCTAGAACATCATGCAATAGTTTTTTTTTTTTTTGCAATAAATAGTAGTATGAATGAATGAATGAATGACCATAAGGAAATGAACAAGAAGCATTTTAACTATAAATGTAGTTAATACGTTGCAGATTTTTTTTTCAAGTTCTAGGTATTTGGGCTCATACTTTGCCTTCTTTATGATTTATGAAAGTTGGTAACTTTCAGAAAGTTGGGTAATGTGAGAAAAAAGTAACCAAGGGAGGAATGCCTATTTAAGGATTGGGTTATTTATTTTATTATTTTGTTTTATTTATTTAATTTATTTATTATTTATTTTTATTTATTTATTTATTTTGGAGTTGGGTTAATAAGGAAGGAAAGAGGTACTCTAACCTAAATCCATTATTTGGCTTCTAGTTAGTTCTGTATCCTCTTGAGTCCTGGAGGAGAGAGCTAGCTCGTTCATTTCTCTGTTCCGCGTCAACAACCCGAACACTGCCCGGAAGGTGAAGGGCGCTCAATAAATATCTGAAGAATCAAAGAACCAGGCAGGAAAACTAAGAATGGACTGACGAGCGAGCTGGCTCGGAGAGGCTGCAGTTCCTCCCCGAGGCAGGAGGCGGCGCCAGCGTTACAGCAGCCCGGCCGCCGGCAGTTCTTGGTCCCTCCGGCTGACCGTCCGACGCCGGGCCCCGAGGCCGGTGCATGGAGCTAGCCAATAGGAGCTCGTCTTAGTTGCGGGGTCGGGCAGAGATGCCCAATGAGCGTAGCGGGTGTAAGCAAGGGGCGGCGCGACGCGGAGGGGCGGAGGGAAGCGGTTAGAGGTGGGAGTTGGCGCTGCGGGCCGGGCGGGGGCCGCGGAGCTGCGATGCGGACGGGGCCGCGGCAGTGACCGGAGCTGCCGCCCGACATGAACTCGCTGGAGCAGGCGGAAGGTACGGTGGGCCTCCTGGGTGGCCCGGGCGCTTCCCGGAAGCTGGAGGGGCTCCGGAGGGGTTGGAGTCGCGGAGACCCCGCCCCGGGGAGAGGAGGCCGCGAAGGATGGGCCGGGGGCCGCGGGGAGGCGGGCGGGGGCCGGGGGACCGGGGGGAGGCGGGAGGGCCGGGGGAGGCGGGCCGGGGGCCGGGGGCCTCGAAGGATGGGCTGGGGGGCCGGGCGCCGCGGGGAGGCGGGCGGGCGCGAAGGGTGTGCCGGGGGGCCGGGGCCCGGGGGGAGGCGGGCCGGGGTCAGCGGGGAGGCGGGCGGGCGGGCCGGACGTGGGTGGGCGCCCGGGAGCCCCTCGCGACGCCTACGTTTGCTTTTTATTCATTAGCCAGCGTCTTGCGTTTTGCGCTTTTGCGTGGCCGTCGTTTGCTTGATTTTATTGCGGTGACCCCGGGAGTTGCACCGTCGTTCCTGCTGCGGCTTCTGGTCAGCCGCCGCGTCACGGCCGTGCGATCGGGCTCCTGAAGTTAGAAGGCGCGACCGCGGGATGGTGGCCCCGCCCGTCGGCAGGTCCCGGCGCCGCCGCGGCCACCTGTGACCTGCGGGGGGGTGGGGCGCCTTTCCGCAGCCCCCCGCAGCCGCGTGGGAAATGCAGAAGGACCCGACACCCGGCACAGCCCCTAAGTAAAACCGGGCGCTAGAACTCGGAACGGCAGACCCCGTCGGACTCCGCCGTCAGGGCAGACGTCGTGCTAACGGACAGCTCTGGGCCCCCGCAGGGTCACTCGACCTGGCTGGGCTCCTTTTGTGGCACCCCCAGGGTGCTGGCTCTCGGCGCTGCCGCGGCCGGTCCACGCGGCACGTTACGAAGCTCCTAAAAGCGGAGCAGTTTCCTTATAGGCGAAATTGGAGTCAAAGAAACCTGATGGTTTCGTCCCGTACTCAGAGCTGTCCTAGGAAGCGAAGTAGACAGTGCAGAGAAACGTGTGAGCTGCTGTGTGAAGACCTGAAGCAGTTAGAGTATATCTGAAACGTCATCTTAAGAGATTCAAACTAGTCAGAGGGGCTAATTGGAAAATTGAAATCTTTTTACCTAGATCTCAAGGCTTTTGAGAGAAGACTTACAGAATATATTCACTGTTTGCAACCTGCCACTGGACGTTGGAGAAGTAAGTTCTTGAATGTTTTTTCTTTTTTCTCCCCCAGGGAAAATAAACCCACAATTGGCACTTTTATCCCTGCCTAACAATGATTTGCTTTTGTGTAAGAGTTTTGACTAACAAATGCTTTACTAAACCATGAGATTTCCTTTGTTTTAACGGTTTTAAATTTATTTGACTTTGTAAACAATGCATCCTAAAGAAAAAAATTTTTTTTAAGATTTTATTTTTAAGTAATTTCTACACCCAATGTGGCGTTCGAACACACAGCCTTGAGATCAAGAGTCAAAGGCTCTACGGCCTGAGCCAGCCAGGCACCCCCACCAAAGAAATCTTTAGGAAAAGGAACGGCCCATGCTAAAAGAACATATATTTTGTATGGTTGGGTTTTCATTTTTCCATTAAAATATATACAGTTTTTTAATTAAATATTACATATTGATAAATGACATGTGATTTCAGGAACTTGTTTAGCAGTTTTGTTTTGTTTTCAAAAGATTTTATTTATTTATTCATGAGACACACAGAGAGAGAGAGAGAGAGAGAGAGAGAGGTAGAGACACAGGCAGAGGGAGAAGCAGGTTCCATGCAAGGAGCCTGACGCAGGACTCCATCCTGGGTGCCCAGGATCAGGCCCTGGGCTGAAGATGGCGCTAAACCGCTGAGCCACACAGGCTGTCCTGCTTAGCAATTTTTAAATTTGCCTACAAACTTTTGAAATAAAGTTCTGTTAAGGAAAATCATATTTTTTTTCCCAAAGGTTTTTATTAGAGAAGGAGAGAGAGAGCGCGGGCACCAGTGAGAGAGCAGAAGCAGAGGGAGAATCAGGCTCCCTGCTGAGCAGAGACCTGAGATGCTGGGCTTGATCCCAAGACCCTGAGATCATGACCTGAGCAAAAGGCAACTACTTAACTGACTGAGCCACCCTGGTGCCCCAAGGAAAATCCTATTTAACATATACCTGCCAAGGTTATGAAATTACCCTTGGTCGATTTTAGTAGAGCATGATTGTATTGCTTTGCAGTATATCGTAGAAAACAAATTCACGTTATAACTGTCTATTCAAAATGTCGTGACTACTATAAAATATGATTTGAAAGAATTGAGATGATTGCTCAGTGGAAATACTTAGGAAATGCAAGTGATGACCTTAGCGAACAAAATGTTTTGCTAACTTGTGTTGGGACCAGTCTTAGTTTCTTGGATGTGTATGATTGAACTTCTTGTCAAAAGAGAAGTACAACAGCACATGTTGAATACGTACTTTATTTCACAGTATAATTCAGTTTGTGGGACCAAAGAGCACTATTGAAGTTAGGAACTTTTTTCTGTGTCAGGATTTTTTGTGATATTTTTCTTAGATCTATCTGCAAAGTTTCATTCATATGCTCTGAGAATTCTGATATGTCAGAATTTACAAAGAGTGATTTTTTTCAGATACCTTGGTTTAGGGAAGAATCCTCCCAAAACCTTATTTCACTACTACTTGAAAATCTTTTAAAATGATCCAGTGGTATCTCATAAAATATAAGACAGTGAATTTACTTTACTTTTTCTGTGATTCATGGTCTCAGTGGTTACATATAAATCAGCTTGGTTAATGTACCAATCAAAAGTATGTGTATGAGGTCCCTTCCAGTGAGTTTGAGTTTGATTTTGCTTCATTTTTCAAAAGAACAGTCTGTGTAGTGCATTGCTTATTGGAAACACAGCTTTATGAGAAATTGAGTTTAATCTGAGCTGAGAATGTAATTTTAAAATTTTGATTGTGTACTTAAATACCTAAAATGAGATTGTTTTCCTGTGATTTGCCTCTTCTAAAAGAATATCACTAGGACTTCTAGGTTAAGTTGCTTTTTGAATCTTGATCTTTATGTTTTAAAACTGTATGTGTCCTAACTGAAGGACAGTAACTTAATACCCAGAATGTTAACTAGGACTTGGTGCCCCTTTATTATTTTCTAGTAGTACCATTTATTACCTTTTTAAAAATTTTTTTAAGATTTTATTTATTTATTTGAGAGGGAGAGTGAGCAAGGTAGAGAGAGCACAAGTGGGGTGGGGGAGCAGAGGGAGAAGAAGGCTTCTCGCTGAGCAGGAAGCTTGATGCAATGCAGGGCTCAATCCCAGGACCCTGAAATCATACCTGAGCTGAAGGCAGACAGATGCTTAACTGACTGAGCCATCCAGGCACTCCTAAGATTTTACTTTTTTTTTTTTTTTTTTTTTTTTTTAAGATTTTATTTATTTATTCGGGAGAGACCGAGAGAGGGAGAGGCAGAGACACAGGCAGAGGGAGAAGCAGGCTCCATGCAGGGAGCCCGACACTGGACTCGATCCTGGGTCTCCAGGATCATGCCCTGGGCTGAAGGCAGCACTAAACCACTGAGCTGTCCAGATTTTACTTTTTAAGTAATTTATACCCAGCATGGGGCTCAGACCTACAACCCTGAGATCAAGAGTCACACGCTTCACCAACTAAGTCAACCAGGTGCCTCTATACCATTCATTCTTATGTTTTGCTTAGGATCTATTTAGAATTCTTAAAATAATTCTAGCTTAGTGGGGAGAAAAACTTTACTGAGCTCTACTGTCAGATTTCTACCCTGATCTTCCTTTAAGTCTCTGAAGAAAATCTGGTACTCCACATTCCTGATCACACCAACGGATGTTTAACTCAATGCAAGCAGTTGTCTTCCAGCAAAATCCTCTAGTCAGACAGTGCGTTCATAAAAGAGTCTTTGTTTGGTTTGTTTACAGTAGAAAATGAGAGGTGTTTTTTTGTTTGTTTTTTGTTTTTGTTTTTTAATTTAAATTTACAAGATCTGCAAAATCAGCACAAAGCCATCCAAAGTTCCTACGGCTTTTGATTTCATAAATCTTGGTAAGTTCTGACTGAAGTAATAATAGGGACAATATCATCCTCAATTACTGAGGTTCACAGTATTTAAAGAGAATTCCCGAAGGTCATACAGCAAGTTTCTTAATTCCTCAGTCGAATGCATTTTCCATTTAATAAAGTGCTGCATCCTTTGGCTGTCATTTATTAGGAACTGGTGGTATTAGTATAAATTTATTAACAGCTTATTTCCTTACTAATTTCGTGTTTATCTTTCATCAGTGCTTCTTATAGTGGTATCTGTCTGTACAGCTACTGGTGCCTGGAACTGGTTAATAGATCCCGAGACACAAAAGGTAGAAGTTTTGATTTAAAATCTTTAATGGATTAAATGAGATAATGTAGCAGTGCTTTGTTCATTGTAAAGTATTACTCAGATGCTTCCTATTATTACTAGTAGTGATATTGAACAGTATATTAAATATATGCTTTATATTAATTTGATTAAGAAAAACTTTGGCCACTGTAGATAAGTATCTTTTACAAGGAAAAATGCGTGAGAAATAACACTATGCTACTTCACATTCATTTCTGAACTTTTTGCATATCATTTTACATATGCCATAGTCACACATTTTTACCTATTTCAGTGTAAACATTGTCTTTATTCTCCTTTGTCCATTTAGTATCGTGTGTGCCAGCTTTAGAAAATTGTAAAATACCATTTTCTTCTAAGACTAATTTTTGGTAGGACCTTTCTTTATCCCACAAAGCATTTGAGATGACTTTGCGGGAGACCTATGATAAAATAGCAAAATATTAATGTAATAAAAAGTCAAGATGGTGGATAAGAGACAATTAGACTAGAGGGTCAAAAACAGGAAGGAAACTGGGTCACAGACAAGGCCATGTGGGACACCACACTTGCCCAAACTGAGTTATAAATTAGTCTCTGAGTTACCTGATCAATAAAGTCACCGTTCCATGGTTTTTCTACTTTGTGAAAAGAACACATGTATGAGTTCCATAAGCTAGCAAAGGTTTTGTTCTCCACATTTATCTCAAAAAAATTTCCTGCCTGAAATTTAATATAGGAAACACTAAGAGATCTCCCATTGGGCACTGTACAAGAACATCCCTATACCAAATGCAATAAAAAATTTCATAATGTTATTTCTCGAAGCATCCTTTGATGAAATCTGATAGCATGTTTTTCAGAATTCTACTTCTTTCTACTAACTTGTGCCTTAATTTCAAACTGAGGTGTTTGTTTGTTTTATTAGAGAAACAGTAGTCTCTAATTTTTCAGTGAAGTTTTTTCCCTTGGTGCAGCTTTATTTAGGTAATAATAATAATAATGTCATTTTCTTAAATCTTAAACCCACATCCTTTTTAAAACTGTAATTAGGTAGACTATTTCCAGTAGCTTTATTTATAACTTGTTAGGTTATACAGAAGAAAAACCTAATAGCAAAGCTTTTGTCAGCAGTCCAAATGGCATTTCAGGCAGCCAGGGATTTATTTAGCATGTAGTCTCCCTGACTTAATCCATTGGGGTGGAGCTATAAAAGAATAGGAGGTAGGGGAATTTGGTGATGGAATTTTGCATTAATAGAAGAGTTTTTATGGCAGATAGGAAACTCTCTTGTGTGTTGATTTATAAAAGTCTGATCTTAGGGCTGTGCTTGGTACTCATCTTCAGGGGAAGAGTAAGGAGGCTGGCGAGAAGATTGAAAAGGTCTATCTTGGGAAATGAATCTGACTTCTAATTGGGAAAAATATAAGCTGATTTCAGCTAGTTGAGATCTTAATAAAACACAGAATTAAATGTAATTTGAAATAGGCCCAAAACTCTGTAGTTAATGTAATTTTCTAAATTAGGTGAGAATATAACTATTAGCCTAAGGGTTAGCTCTTTATTTCAGTATTTAATAACCTCAAAGCTGATAGGGGTTTTAAACAGCAATTGTTTCTGTAGCAAGAGTTGCAGACTCAAAAGCCAGTGCATGATGACTATCTGGAAGAACCCAAGGAGAGAAGCAACAGAGCAAACTGGAAAGCACATGAATGCCTGATCTAAAGGGGGGAAACTGATACCTAGATGTAGTTGATTATTGCCATGGAGGAAAGAAGGCTGATGTTGACGGATCTAATTAAAATTAACACATAAGACACTATATGTGCTTACACTGTGCAGGCCATGTGAAATCTAGCTGGCCTTTGGGAATTAAAGGTTTAAGAAGACATTCCTCTGGAATATTAACTTTTTTTTCAGAATTTCATCCTTCAGGGAGCTTCTTCCCTCCTGATGTTTTCAGCCTCTCGTTTCTTCATTTGACAAATTTATTTAACCGATAGCATGCTGGGCTAGCTACCTGGTGCTTTTTATAAGTTTAGCTCTCAGTCTTGAAATATGTACACATCTCTTGGTATGAGAGTGGAGTATCGATGCCTCTGGCTTAATTCTGTTGCTCTCATTTAGTTCCTGGTCCATCTGATTTCTTTTTCCAGACTCTAAACATCATCTCTCCTTCAGTCTACAGTTCTGTTCCCCAGCCTTCAGTGCCCATTCTTGTTCCAGTCCTGGATCCTGGACCCTTATCTCCACCATATTCATGTTGTCTTGTTTCTTGCCATCATCTGATTATGCCCAGATCTGAAATCAGTTCTTTGTTTCTCTTAAACACTCTTTTTTCCTTTTCTTTTTTTTTCTTTTTTTAAGATTTATTTATTTGTTTTAGAGAAAGAAAGAGATGAGCAGGGGAAGGGGCAGAGGGAGAGAGAGAATCTGAAGCAGACACACCACTGAGCACGTGGAGCTCGATCTCACAACCCTGAGAATATGACCCGAGCTGTAACTAAGAGTCAGACACTTGACTGAGTGAGCCACCAGCACCCCCTTTTAAGTAATCTCTGTACCCCATGTGGGCTCAAACAACCCCAAGATCAAGAGCCACATGCTCTTCTGACTGAGCCACCCAGGTACCCCTAAACCCTCGTTCTTTTTTTTTTTTTTTTAATTTTTTTTTTTTTTTATTTATGATAGTCACAGAGAGAGAGAGAGGCAGAGACACAGGCGGAGGGAGAAGCAGGCTCCATGCACCGGGAGCCCGATGTGGGATTCGATCCCGGGTCTCCAGGATCGCGCCCTGGGCCAAAGGCAGGCGCCAAACCGCTGCGCCACCCAGGGATCCCACCCTCGTTCTTTATAGATAGCTACTAATCATCTTTCCCTGCTTGAGTGTCATCTGGCCATTTAAATTTCAATAGCTTTGGGCAGCCCGGGTGGCTCAGCAGTTTAGGTGATTCTGGAGACCCGGGATCGAGTCCCACATCGGGCTCCCTGCATGGAGCCTGCTTCTCCCTCTGCCTGTGTCTCTGCCCCTCTCTCTCTCTCCTCTCTGTGTTTCTCATGAATAAATAAATAAAATTTTTTAAAAATAAAAATAAAATAAAAAATAAATTTCAGTAGCTTCAAAACCACTCATTTTTTGCTCCCACAGAGAGGGAAGGAGGGATGAGTCTCCACATAAGAGGAGAGAAGGAATATGGTAGCGTCTATGCAGATGCAGCAGGAGATGGTTAGATTGGGACCAGGCTATGAATGGCAGAGTCTACCCAATTCTCATAAAGAAGCTTTTTAACAGGGAGAGTAACTAGATCACTTTTGTGTATTCATTGACTTCAGATCAGAGACCTCCTTCATCTGCACTCATTCAACAGTATTGGTTGAGCACCTATGTTTGCCAAGCACTGTTTCAGATGTTGGGAAAACAGTGATGCACATGACAGCATCTCTACTGTTGTGGAACTTAATCTTGTGCTTTTATATATGTATGTATGTATGTATGTAATCTTTACGCCCAACGTGGGGCTTCAGCTCACAACCCTGAGATCAAGAGATATATTCTACCAACTGAGCTGGCCAGACACCCCAATCCTGTACTTTGTTTTAAGTTTTATTTTTGTTTTGTTTTGTTTTGTTTTTTTACTAGTCTCTATACTCAAAATCAGTCTTGAGCTCAAAACCCCGAGATCAGGAGTCACACATTCCGTTGAGCCAGTCAGGTGTCCTAGTCTTGTGCTTTTTAAATTGCTTCTTATCAGGAAGGGTTCAGTAAATATTTTTGGTAGGATGTTTTGATTTTTTTTTTTAATTTTAAAAATTTTTATTTAAATTCAGTTTGTCAACATATAGTAAGTATAACATCCAGTCTTCATCTCATGTGCCCTTTGGTTTTTGATTATAAGAATGAATTTGTAATGGTTCAACTCTTTGGAATGAATAGAGGGAACATTGCTATATTATTTTGCTACATTAAAGATATGAAACATTTCTATTTTTATGACACAGCTAAACAACTGGGATTGTTTTAAATTATTCAAATCTTCATATTTCAGATGATCCAAATGTTACATATATTTATGCACAAGTGGGGAGGTAAGAATTAGTATTCTGAGATTTTAAACATTTTTATGTTTCAAACTCTTCTTTTCCAGGTGTCTTTCTTCACATCATTATGGAATCACCCGTTTTTCACCATTAGCTGTATCACTCTAATAGGCTTGTTCTTTGCTGGAATACACAAGAGGGTTGTTGCACCATCAATGTATCCTTTATCAGAATTGACTTTTATTCTCTGAGTAAAATTAAAGCACCTTCTTGATCATCTAGATGTTGTTTTAAAAGCTTATTCTTCATATGATAAATTTTCCTTTGACCACGTTTTTTCAGTATAGCTGCTCGATGTCGAACTGTATTAGCAGAATACAATATGTCTTGTGATGATGTGAGTATTGCTTATATTAGAAAATTATACATGTGCATGAAAGGACTGAAATCTTTTGGCTTAAATAAAGCAGACTTTGATAAGTTACATGGATTAATAGTGGAAATATTCTTATAGCATTGATCCTAATACCCATGTTTACATCTCAGAAATTGAGGTGCATCTAATAATCTGTAGTATCATACAGTTCAACTGATAGAGTTGACTGTAATTTTTTTTTTAAGTAAGCTCTATGCCCAATGTGGGGCTTGAACTCATGAACCTGAGATTAAGTCATATGTTCTACCACTGAGCCAGCCAGGTCCCATTTTGATCTTTCCTAATGATATAAAATCATAACGTGTGTTATGATTGAAGTCATCTTAAACTATATATAGAGTGGTCATTATTGGCTAAAAATGGCTTGTTGGGTGTTGGATTTGTAAACTCTAATGGTACTCTGTATGTAGGATTTTATTTTATTTTTGTTTTTTTAAAGATTTTATTCATTTATTCATGAGAGACACACACACACACACACAGAGAGAGAGAGAGAGGCAGAGAGAGCAGCAGAGGGAGATGTAGACTCCAAGCAGGAAGCCCGATGTGGGACTCAATCCTGGGACTCTGGGATGATACCGTGAGTCAAAGGCAGATGCTCAACTGCTGAGCCACCCAGGCGTCCCTAGGATTTACAAACTGACCGTGTTTTTAAAATTAATAACATATAGGCATTTTAAGATAAGAGTATGTCACAGATTTGATTTGCTTATTTATAAAGGTATTTTTACCTTCAGTTAAAAAAACTATTAAATAACACCTAGTTTAGAAAACTAGAATAAAGAGCAAAAAAAAAAAAAAAAGATACTAAGTCAGGGGGCCCCTGGATCAGTGAAGAGAATAAAGACTAAACACTTTGATTTTTTTTTTTTTTTTTTTTTAAGATTTTATTTATTCATGAGAGGTAGAGATACAGGCAGAGGGAGAAGCAGGCTCCATGCAGGGAGCCTGTCATGAGACTTAATCCTGGGACTACAGGATCGCGCCCTGGGCCAAAGGCAGGTGCCAAACCGCTGAGCCACCCAGGGATTCCCCCCCCCCCCCCACCCCGGTCCCATGAAGTCTTAAATATATTTAAAAAGACAACTCATCCCATAATTAAAGCATTAGAAGAAAATACAAATGAATATGTATTCTGTTGTTTTTTTTTTTTTTTAATTTATTTATTTATTAGAGTGGCACATGCACACACATTAGTCAGGGGAGTGGTACAGGGAGTGAGAAACCCAAGCAGAGTCCTTGCTGAGTGTGGAGTCCCAACACAGGGCTGGAGATCACAACCCCAATCAAAACCAGGAAGTGGACGTTCAACCCACTGCACCACCCAGGTGCCCCAAGGTGTAGATCTTGGGGTAGAAAAGCTCCTTTTTAAGACCCAAAACAAAAACACTGCCATGGAAGAGTTTGGATACCTTTAATTGAACCAATATTTGAAAACTTTGTACACCAAAAGGCAAGAAAGTGAGCACTGATGAGAAGTATTTGTGTGGCATCTGGCTGGCTGCCTCAGTCAAAGAACATGTGATTCTTAATCTCAGGGTTATGAGTTCGAGCCTCACATTGGGTGTAGATATTACTGGAAAAAAATTTTTTTAAAGAAGAAGAAAATATTTCTAAGATGTCTAACAAAGGATAGAAACCAGACCTACTTAAAATTTTTTTAAAATAGTAAATTTGAAAAGTGGGAGGGCAGCCCGGGTGGCTCAGTGGTTTAGCGTCACTTTCAGCCCAGGTCGTGATCCTGGAGACCTGGGATCGAGTTCCAAGTCAGGCTCCCTGCATGGAACCTGTTTCTCCCTCTGCCTGTGTCTCTGCACCCCTCCCCCCCCATATCTCTCAGGAATAAATAAATAAAATCTTTAAAAAAAAAAAAGTGGGAAAAGTAAATCTTAACATAGATGTGGGAAAGCAAATAGCCTCATTTGTAATTGGGGAAATGCACAATAAAACTGAATTTCCGTTTGTCTTACCTATCTGTCCCTGACATAAGTTAAAACTTCAGTACAGTGGGACACCTGGTTGGCTCAACGGTTGAGTGTCTGCCTTCAGCGTAATCCTGGAGTTTGGGGATTGAGTACTGCATTAGGCTCCCTGTGGGGAGACTGCTTTTCCCTCTGCCTGTGTCTCTGCTTCTCTCTGTGTCTCTCATGAATAAATAGATAAACCTTTAAAAAAGAAAACTTCAGTACGATGGTGGAGTAGCACTCCCATGCTCTACTTGATGAGAATATATTGCCATGTTGGAAAGCAGTTTTCATCATTCTTATAAAACGAAAATTTGGCATGCCTCGTAACCTAACCATTCTACTTCTCCCCATCTACCTTTGGTACCCCTACCTTTGGTGGGAACCATCACATTTCACATAAGGAGGCAGGTATGAGGTAGTAAGTTGCAACATTCTTGGTAGTAGGGAAAAAATGGAAACAGGTTTTAGGTTTCTCAACAGGGACATGGTAAAATAAGCTTTGTATAGCCACATCATAAGAAACTATGGTAAATCTATAAATTTGGACGTGCAAGGATCTTTCAAGACATAATGTTAGGTACAAGAAGGAAATTATTAAACAATACACTCAATTTGGTATCTTTTTTAAAAGATTTTTTTCCCCAGTACTGTTTTCTTTTTAATTCCAGTATAGTTAACTAATATACAATGTTATATTAGTTTCAGGTGTACCATATAGTGATTCAGCAGTTCTGTACATCATCCCATGCTCATCATAACAAGTGTACCCCCCCGGCCCCATCACCTATTTCACCACACCACCACTGTCCCCCACCACCTCCCCACTAGTAACCATCAGTTTGTTTTCCATAATTAAGGGCCTGTTTCTTAATTTATCTTTTTTTCTTCCTTTGCTTTTTTTTTTTTTTTTTTAAGATTTTATTCATTTGAAAGAGAGAGAGCGCACAAGTGAGGTGAGAGGCAGAGGGAGAAGCAGACTCCCCACTGAGCAGGGAACCCAGTGCGGGGCTTGATCCTAAAACTCATGATCATGACTTGAGCCGAAGGCAGATGCTTAACCAACTGAACCACCCAAACGCCCCTGTTTTTTTCTTAAATGGCACAATGAGTGAAACTCTACAGTATTTATCTATTTCTTTTTGGCTTAGCATTATAGTCTCTAGCTCCATCTATGTTGTTGTAAATGGCAAGATTTCATTCTTTTTTAAATCTAAATAATATTCCATTGTGTTTATATATGTATATATGTGTGTTTTTTATGGATGTATATATATATATCTTCTTTATCCATAAAAAAGTTTTAATTATGAAAATTTCCAAACAAAAAAATAAAGAGTATAATGAATACCCACTGGGCAGTGTCAACAATAATCAGCTCATGGCCATTCTTATTTCATGTGCACCCCTGCCCACTTTTCCTCCATTAGATTTTTTTTTTTAATTTTTATTTATTTATGATAGTCACACAGAGAGAGAGAGAGAGGCAGAAACACAGGCAGAGGGAGAAGCAGGCTCCATGCACCGGGAGCCCGACGTGGGATTCGATCCCGGGTCTCCAGGATCGTGCCCTGGGCCAAAGGCAGGCGCCAAACCGCTGCGCCACCCAGGGATCCCCATTAGATTATTTTGAAACAAATCCCAAGTGGTATGTTTTACCCTCATATTTTAGCACATTAGAAATACCAGATTTTTTTTTTTTTTTTTTTTTAAGATTTATTGATTTATTTGAGAGAATACAGGGAAGAAAGGCAACAGGAAAGGGAGAGGATCTCACTCAGACTCCCTATGAGCACGGAGCCTGACACAAGTTCTTTTTATTATTTGTATATGGGAATGTAAATCTATAGAACACAATCTGGAAGGATTCATGCTAAAACTGGTTTCTTCTTTAAGAGGGCTAGAATTTGAGATAGATGGAAAGGATTTTAACTTATCTATATTTGAAAATTGTTTTAATTTTTTGTTTATTTTTTTAAGTAATCCTATACCCAACGTGGAGCTTGAAGAAGTCATATGCTTCACTGGCTGAGCCAGGCAGGCACCCTCATATTTGATTTTTTTTAAAGATTTTTATTTATTTATGAGAGACAGAGACACAGGAAGAGGGAGAAGCAGGCTCCCCATAGGGAGCCTGATGTGTGATTTGATCCCCTGACCCTGGGATCACACCCTGAGCCACTCAGGCATCCCTAGTTTTTTAATAATGAGATTACATTAATATCATATTTATGTAGTTTAATTTTAAAATAGATTAAAACCATGGATAAAACAAATGGGGTCTATTCATACAGTGAAATATTGTATATTTTATATCAAAATAACAGTATAAAATAGTACAAATTACTGAAACATAGTAACAGATGAATGGCAGAATTACATTGAGTGAAAGAAGTAGATGCCAAAGAACACACTCTGATTCCATTTGTTTAAAGACCACAGACAGGCAAAATTTTTGGGAAATGGTTATGTCTGCATAAGGAGTGGGGCTGCCATTGACCAAAAAAGGGCCTGGAAGGACTTTCTGGGTGGTGGCTGTGAGTGTATATTGTGTGTATATTAAGATTTTTGCCTAGTTAACATATAGGCACAGGGAGAGGCAGAGGGAGAGAATCTCAAGCAGGCTGGGCACCGAGCACAGAGCCTGATGTGGGCTCAATATTGTGACCTGTGTCAGAATTAAGAGTATGACATTTAACTGACTGAGCCACTCAGGCAGTGGGTGTATATATTTCTTAAAACTTGTTAAACTGTATGCAAGGGTTAGCATCTTACTGTATTTAAATTATACCTTAATAAAACAGTGAAAAAAAAAATAGCATCAAAGTTCTACCTGCATATCAAGGAATTACCAAAAAGAAGAAGTCCCCTGAACAGCAGTGTATAAGCATCAGTGTTCACTCCAGTCATTTGTTTACATTTTTATCTGAAAGTAAAAATTTAGTGTTGGTAAAGGAAAAATGTTTAGGGACACCTGGGTGGCTCAGCGGTTAAGCACCTGCCTTTGGTCCAGGGCGTGATCCTGGAGTCCCAGGATTGAGTCCCATATCGGGCTCCTTGCATGGAGCCTGCTTCTGCCTCTCTCACTCTCTGTGTCTCTCATGAATAAATAAATAAGATCTTTTAAAAAAAAAAAAAAAAAGGAAAAATGTTTATGCGCGAGTACGTTTATTTTATAAACTTCATTTGGCAAGGAGCATAGATTGGTTTATATACATTGGATTGATTGCCTGATTTATAGGGAAGCCAGTGGACCGGGGAGTTCATCAAATACATTGTTTTAAAGTAATGAAGATTTTCGAAAGAAAGCTCCACACAAAACTTTGAGAACATAACTGTTAATTGCTTAATCTTGATTGAATATAGAGAGGTGTTCTGGTACCTTTTAAGTGCACTTCAAAGTTTATGGATAAGTGGTGATTTTTTTAATGGAACTGATTACTGAAAAAAAATTTTTTTTCCCCATTTTTACAGACAGGAAAACTCATTTTGAAACCCAGGCCTCATGTTCAGTGACAATCTGCACTCATTATTATGGGACCTAAAACAGCCTTTCTTCAAATAAGTGATACAGCAAAAAGCCATAAAGGATTCCTTTTACAGTTGGATATATGAAGGTCACAGCAACAACTGACAAGAAGTGTGCAATATTTACTCAGATGATCTTGATGATGATGACTCACGTCCTCCATGCTTGGTACCTTTGATTATCTGTGTTACAGTATTAGTGTCACTTTAGTACTTCAGACCCTGCAGAGACTTTTGCAGATGAAGTATGTCTGTATGTTACTAAGTTAAACTTAGAAACAGAACCTCATCCAGTTTTTATAACGTATTTTTGCAAACTACTGTAAATAGCAAATCAATGCCAATGTCAAAGAGGGAAGCATTATGTGGACATTGTTCTGCACCAGTATCTTATGAGCATCTGTTTGCCATCCCCACGGCTCTTCAAAACCAGCTATCACACGTAGCTGTGCCTTTCATTCTCACACCCCTCTGTTTTAATCATAATGCAAGAAAAACATCGGATTGGGCATAAACTGAGGAAGACTCGTCTCCATTAAGAAATTATAAGTAAGAAATTATAGATGTTCTGAGAAACCATTTTTGTTAAACCGGATAGTGAACTTCAGCCACTCTTGTGGTAAATGTTTCCAGTTGGTTGTTTTCCTTCAATGCTAAATATACTTTATATTTTCAAAATAATTTTAAGAACACTGCAAAGGCTTCTGAATATATAAGTTTAGTTATAAATTATGTGATGTCTGGGAATTTGATAGTCCTTGTTTTAGATAATTGGATCTTATGCCGTGGTGGACGTGCTGTTACACTAGTGTTGCACGGGTGTAGTTGATCAGCCGATCCATCACGGGGGTGACTTGGGAGCGGCGCCCCAAACCAGAGTCTACAATTCTCACTGTTCCGAGAGTGTTAATGACATACTGTGTATGCATCTTAGCCACCTGTACTATAATTGCCCTTAATCTTAAACTATTGGGATCGCTGTAAATATTTTAAAGAACTGGAGGTGCCTTTTACCTGTTTATTAGAAGATTTTGAAAAGGTTTAAATTATTTCATGAGCAGTCTTTTAAATTCCACTTAACATAAAACTGAAAATTCACTCACAGGACAAAAACTTTTTAACAAGGCTACCATTTAACTTAACTGTGTTCATCTTGGCTTTCCCATCTATAAGATTTTATTCTTGAAACTGCAGCAATAAGACCCTCTGCTCCTACAAAGTCATCAGAGGGTATTCTATATACTCGGCACTGTTTGATTTTCTGTAAATTTTGTAGGTAAATATGTGCATAAAAATAAATACTTTATATATAATTAGTGATCGGGCTTTTTTCCTTTATTCATGCAAAGTCTAACGCTTAAAAATGTTAAAAACATACCGCGTGTGTCAGAAACAGCCTCGTTCCAAATGAGAAATCTTTAACTCTGTCTAGTAGAGCAAGTAGCAATTGTAGATATCAGTTTATTAAGCTATGATTACCTTTAATAGTCCTACTCATCGTTGTGTGATGACATTTGCCTCCTAATCAGGAAATGCAGGTTTCCTCCATTGTGCTTTATAAATTTAGATTGACCATTTCCTCTAAGAATATAAAGTAGAAGAGGGATTTTATAGGTCCTTAATCCTTTTTGGAGTAATCAACTACTTTGAATATTTAATGAAAGCCTTGACTCTTCTCCCCTAGAAAAATACACCTGTGTGTGTACATATACTTTGCATGCATTCAAAGATTTCTTGATGTTAGACTGCTTGGAATCTGATGGCTCCAAGAAAGAAACTTCTGTTCCAAAGATTTTTCATCCCTATACTTCTAGCAGAACAATTCATTTGCCAAAAAAGTCTGCTCTGGTTGAAATGGACAAAGAATCCTTATTTGGTTAGCTTCTCTTTACCACCACCCTTACTCTCTCATGTCCCCTTCCGCACTATCTAGAAATTACTGGTTGAGTCCAGCCAGAGATTACAAATGGAGAAGATAATCTTCGGATGTTTAGAGTGTCTTCATTCTGGCTCTCCACAACTTATTAAAGACAGAACTAGCACCAGGATCCAAGTCTCCAATTGAAAAGATGTTTGTTTGTGTGTTGAACTTAATTCAGGAGCCATTAGAATGTGATAGTTAAGAGTGTGGATTCTGACTCCAGACTGGATTTGAATCTCAGTTGTACTGCTTGCTTGTTTTGTAACTTTAGGCAAATTATGTATTAGTTTCCTCATTTATGAAATGAGTGTAATGCCAACCATCCAGATTTATATCATATGCTACAGAGTCAGTGCTCTGTAAATCTAGTTGTTAAACCAAATCCTAAAAGTTAGAAAACAAACAATTCCCTGTTGGAACTTTACCCAACATCAACATTTTAATTGAGGAAATTCTGCTTATCTTTTGAACCAAGCAAAGTCCTAAATAGTGGACTAAATGGAAAGAGAAAAGATATTTGGCCCCTAATGATAAGAAACCTAAAATGGTTCTAGGTATTTAACTTTTAAGCAGCGTCACTGAAAACATCAAGGCTTGTGATTCCCTATTACTGCTGTTGATTGAAGAGCTCTTTCCTCCTTTAGGAATGGACTCTTGGGGTAGCCCAGGTGGCTCAGCGGTTTAGAGCCGCCTTCAGCCCAGAGCCTGATCCTGGAGACCCAGGATTGAGTCCCACATCGGGCTCCCTGCATGGAGCCTGCTTCTCCCTCTGCCTGTGTCTCTGACTCTCTCTTTCTCTGTGTCTCTCATGAATAAATAAATAAAATCTTTAAAAAAAAAAAAAAAAAGGAATGAACTTTTTTTTTTTTAAGATTTTATTTATTCATAAGAGACAGGCAGAGACATAGGCAGAGGGAAAAGATGTGGGACTGGATCCCGGGACTTCAGGATCATGCCCTGAGCAGAAGCAGACCCTCAACCACTGAGCCACTCCAGCTTCCCTAGAACAAAATTCTTGATTGACATTTTCTTTCAGTTTTTTTTTTTTTTAATCTCTACACCCATGTGGGACTCGAACTCACGACAAACTCAAGTCACATGTTTTTCACACCATGCCAGCCAGGCACCCCTGGATTGATATTTTATGCAGACTGAGCTAAGAATCATTGTAACTGATGGATGCTCTGCCCTCATCATTGACAGTTCCCGTCATTTCTTCCTGCTAAAACCATAGAAACTCGAGTTACATTCTTCAGTTTCATTTTTCTTTTATCCTCTAAAAATTGGAAGAGCATCTTGTCTGCATCATGAAACATTTTAAAAGCACATTTTTAGTGTATGATGGTTACACAAGTCCTGATTGTGTGAGAGACAAAAGTGAAAAAAGTGTCTTACTGGAAAGTTTTAGGGGTGCTCTTTCCTCACTTTTGCAGACTGCCATTTATGTGGCAAGTGCTTTATTGGGTATGAAGGTATAGAAAATGTCTGAGGAAAACTTTGCCCCCTTGGAACTGGTGGGGGAATACAGACCATTGATCGAGGAATTAGCATATGGTATAAGTGCTATGAAAGTTAAAAGTGTAGATGCCCAGAGGAAGGGGGTTCAGCCCACACTGGGCTCTCTAAAGAAGTTCTTTCTAAATGGGTCTGAAGGGTCATGGGGGACGGTGGGGGGTGACACACAAGACAGTTTTTGAGTGTGGCCACAGCATGGAGTTTTGGAGAAGGGTCATGGTGAGAGATGAAACTGGAAGTAAGTAGGAACTGGGGGTCAGGAGTACTGTGAGGACAGTGGGAAGCCACCAAATGTTTTGATAGGGAAGTGACAACTGGATTTGCACTCGATGATAGTGACTACTGTAGACTGAAGGGACATGGCATGGGTAGGCAGTTGAACTCTATTTCAAGAGCCCAGTTAGGGGAACCAGAGGAGGGAGTAGGAGCTTTTGGCAGTCACATGAGTGATACCTAGTGGGAGGCAGAGATGGGTAGCACTTGAGGATGAAGCCTACCACCCCTTCCCATCCCATGTAACCTGTTACAGAAATAAAGATTCTGTGATCACCAATGTTTGGGAACTATTATATCCTCCTCTTGGAGATTCCCTACGCTCCAAAGTTTATTAAAAACTCTGAAGAGGGCAGCCCGGGTGGCTCAGTGGTTTAGCACCGTCTTCAGCCCAGGGCCTGATCCTGGAGACCGGGGATCAAGTCCCACATCGGGCTCCCTGCATGGAGCCTGCTTCTCCCTCTGCTTGTGTCTCTGCCTCTTTCTCTCTCTCTCTCTCTCATGAATAAATAAATAAAATCTTTAAAAACAAAAAAAAACTGAAGAAGTCCTGCAGTAGAGAAACCTGTTTCTGCCTCTGCCATTTTGTGAAACAGCTACTAGCATTCACCATGGATATTTGGATATTTAGCATGGTTTCTGTCTCGTCTACCAAGCTCCTGTTGAGTACTCTTGCCGGGTTTGGGGATTAGTAGCCAAATCAGTCCTGCTTCTCCCAGACAACTTAGAAAACTTCCTTGACTCCTTTGCATTTGGGACGTGGTCATGTGGGAAAGCTGTAAAACTTCCTGTTGCAGGGTGCTCTGTGGTGCTTGCTGGTGATGGCACAGTTTCATCAGGCCAGTTTGATGACATGAGTTTGGGCATTTATTTTTCTTAGTCTTAGGCTGGTCTCTCTAGACCTCCCCAAAATTCTCTGAGATACCCAATGTCCTTTCAGTGATACGTTTTTTGTTTAACCAAAGCTGGCTTCTCTTACTTGCAACTAAGACCCTGACCTACACAGAAGCAGTGTTCCCAGGAGCAGACTTTGAGGAAAGTTAATCTATGTAAGGGACTAGGGCACTGCTTCAAACCAAGCATGATGTCATCTGTCAAGTTAGGGAGCTTCAGGCCATGTGTAGTGGAAGAGCACCAGCTGGCAGGTTGACTGGTCCATAGTCCTGGTTCATCCATTAGCCACTTGGGCCGATGACTCATTCTCTCTGAACCTAATGGTCCTCATTTGGGCCTATTCATAGCTGTCTTGCAGAATTGTCATAAGGACTAAATGAAATTATGTGTGTAAGATATATAACATGTTGGGTGTTTTTATTACAAATGAATTTTATTTTAAGTCCTTATTCTGAGTTCTTGTCATATGCAGATCTTCAGTACCCAAGAGCACTTGGCAAGATGCTCAGTGACTATCCATTGAATGAATGAATCTTGACTTTGGTTGAAATTGGGTTTGTGGAGCACCTGGAGAGCTCAGTGGTTGCACATCCGCCTTTGGCTTGGGTCATGATCCTGGAGATCTGGGATGGAGTCCAGCATCAGGCTCCCTGTATAAGGAGCCTGTTTCTCCCTCTGCCTTTGTCTCTGCCTCTCTGTGTCTCTCATGAATAAATAAATAAAATCTTTAAAAAAAATTGGGTTTGTACATAATTACACTAAATCTTAACTTTTCTTACATAATTTGCCTATATAGTTTTAGGAGAGGTTTTCTTTCCTTTTTTTTTTTTTTTTTTTTTTTTTTTTTTAGATATCTTATTTTTAAGTATTTTCTACACCCAGCATTGGGCTTGAACTCACAATCTCAAGATCAAGAGTCACACACTCCACCAGCTGAGCCAGCCAAGTACCCCTGGTTTTGGGAGAGGTCCTTAAATGCTAAGATTTTTTTCCCCCCCTGCGAGGGAGAGAGAAAAAAAGCAGGATCTCACAATCCTGAGATCAGGACCTGAGCCACAATAGTTGGATGCTTAATCAGCTGAGCCACCCCATTGCCCTACCTTTATTTTTTTTTTTAAGTAAAGGAGCTGGGGCTGTGTTTCTGAAATTACTGTTTTTTTAATTAAAAAATTTTTAAGGATTTTATTTATTCATGAGAGACAGAGAGAGGCAGACACAGGCAGAGGGAGAAACAGACCCCCTGGAGAAGGAGCCTGATGCAGGACTCAATCCCACTACCCTGGGATCATAACCTGAGCCTAAGGCAGACATTCAACCACTGAGCCACTCACGTGCCCCATAAGTTATTTTTTTATTACAGTGTGTTTAAGATGTAGTGTTACATTTGTTTCAGGTGTATAGTGTGATTCGACAATCTGCTACATTACTCAGTGCTCATCAAGATAAGTGTACTCTTAATCCTTTTTATTTCTCCACTCATTTCTCTTGGCAACCACCAATTTGTTCTCTGTAGTTAAGTCTGTTTCTTGGTTTGTCTTTTTTTTTGTTGTTTCGTTTCTTAAATTCTACATATGAGTAAAATCATACGGTATTTGTCTTTCTCTGACTGACTACTTAGCATTACATTCTTTAGCTGCATCCATGTTACAACTGGCAAGGTTTCATTCTTTTGTTTTTTTGGTGTTTTTTTTTTTTTTTTTTTTTTTTTTTTTTTTTTGGTTTCATTCTTTTGATGGCTGAAATATTCCATTATGTATATATACCGCACCTTTATCCATTCATCAATGAATGGATACTTGAGCTGGCTGCTTCTGTAATTTGGCTATTATGTTTATTATGCTACAGTAAACATAAGAGTGCATGTATCCATTTGAATTAGTGTTTTTGTATTCTTTGGGTAAATACCCAGTAGTGTGATTGCCAGATGATAGGGTAGTTCTATTTTTAACTCTTTGAGGAACCTCTATTCTGTTTTTCAGAGTGGCTGCAACAGTTTGCATTCCCACCAACAGTGCACAAGTGTTCCTTTTTCTCCATATCCTCACCAACACTTGTTGTTTCTTCTGTTTTTAATTTTAGCCATTCTGAGAAGTGTGAAGTGTAGCTCATTGTAGTTTTGATTTGTATTTTCCTGATGAGTGATGTTGAGCATCTTTTCACGTATCTGTTGGCCACTTGGATGTCTTTTTTTTTTTTTTTTTTTTTAAGATTTTATTTATTTTATGTGACAGAGAAATCCAGAGAGCACAAGCAGGGGAAACAGCAGAGGGAGCAGGAGAAGCAGATTCTCCACTGAGCAGGGAGCCTGACTTGGGGCTTGATCCCAGGACCCTGGGACCATGACCTGAGCCCAAGGCAGACACTTAACCGACTGAGCCACCCAGGACCCCCACATGGATGTCTTCTTTGGAAAATGTCTGTTCATGTCGTCTGCCCATTTTTTAATTGTATTATTTGGGCTTGAGGAGCTTATTTGTTTTTGTTTTTAAAGATTTATTAGAGGGCAGCCCAGGTGGCTCAGCGGTTTAGCGCCACCTTCAGCTCAGGGCATGATCCTGGAGGCCCAGGATCGAGTCCCACATCAGGCTTCCTGCATGGAGCCTGCTTCTCCCTCTGCCTGTGTCTCTGCCTCTCTCTCTCTCTCTCTCTCTCTCATGAATAAATAAATAAAGTCTTTTAAAAAAATAAAGATTTATTAGAGAGAGAGAGAAAGCTAACCAAGGCTGGGGGCATAGGGAGAGACAGTCCTCAAGCAGACTCCCTGCTGAGTGCAGAGCCTGATGTGAGGCTCAGACCCAGGACCCGGAAATCATGACCTAAGCCGAAATTAAGAGGTGGCCGCTTACCAGACTGAGCCACCGAGGCGCCCCAAGCCTACTCAAAAAAAAAAAAAAATCAGGAGATAATATACTGTAGTTACTAAAAACCATCTGAAGCCTATGTAGGGTCAATCGCCTCTGTGTCATTTATGAATCTTAGGCAAGTAACCTCTCTGTACTCCGTTCTCTCATCTAACGTGGGTTTATCCACATCTCATAAGATTGTTGGTGCGTTAAATAGCTTATACATGCAAAGCTCCTGGAGCAGTGTCAGGCACAAAGCAATGGCCCAGTTAAGTATTTCTGTAGGACACTCATTCCACAAATAGGAAATGGAACTCCTTATAATCACTGATGAATCTGGGGAAGTGATCAAAACATAAATTCTATTGGCTTTTTTAAAAATCTACTTCATTAAGGTGGATTTACAGATAATACTTTTTAAAATACAGTTTTTAAGCACAGTTTGACAATTTTTTTAAAGATTTTATTTATTTATTCATGAAAGACACAGAGAAAGAGGCAGAGACACAGGCAGAGGGAGAAGCAGGCTCCATGCAGGGAGCCCGACGTCGGACTCGATCCTGGGACTCCAGGATCACACCCTGGGCTGAAGGCAGAGGCTCAACCGCTGAATCACCGGGGCTGTCCTAACTTAGGTATTTTTCACAGTGTTTTTGTTTATTTGTTTTGTTTGGAGCCAAACAGCCAACAAGGTAGACAATAGATTTCAGGGACAAAGATGTAAGTATCCCACAACACAAAATTGATCTGACTCATTTTAGGCAATGACCACTAGATTTCAGCATTTAAAAAAGAAAATCCCCCCCCCCAAAAAATCCCATACTTAAAAAAAATTAATAAAAGGAGCACCTGTTTGACTCCGACAGTAGAGCATGCAACTTTTGATCTCAGGATTAAGAGTCTTACCTATGTTGGGCATAGGGCTTGCTTATTTAAAACAAAATCAGGGACGCCTGGATGGCTCAGTGGTTGAGCATCTGCCTTTGACTCAGGGCATGATCCCAGGATTTGGGATCGAGTCCCACATCGGGCACCTGCATGGAGCCTGCTTCTCTCTCTGCCTGTGTCTCACTCTGTGCCTCTCATGAATAAATAAATAAAATCTTTAAAAAATAAAAAATCAAAAGAGGTGCCTGGGTGGCTCTGTCAGTTTAGCTTCCGACTTTGGATTTCGGCTCAGGTCATGATCTCAGGGTTATGAGATTGAGCCTTGGCCCCATACTCAGTGGGGCCCCCTGCTTTCTCTTTCTCAAACAAATAAATGTAAAAAATGTTAAAAAATTTTTTTTAATCTAAAATACTTATTCTCTACTTGAAGAGATTAACCTGGTAGTGCAAAATAAATAATTGAAAGTTTCTCTACATTAGCAATTGGTGTATTTTTGTCACTAATTTTTTGCTGTTCGTTAAATAGGTGAAATGATAATTTAACTCTGAACTTCTTTTTATTTGTTTTTATTTTTAAAAAGATTTTACTTATTTATTCATGAGAGATACACAGAGAGACACAGAGACATAGGCATAGGGAGAAGCAGGCTCCCTGTGGGGGAGCCTGATGTGGAACTCATCTCTGACCCCGGGATCACAACCTGAGCCAAAGGCAGGCGCTCAACCACTGAGCCACACAGGCATCCCTTATTTTTATTTTTTAAAGATTTATTTATTTTAGAGGGGGGAGTACGCATGAGTGTGGGAAAGGGCAGAGGGAAAGGGCAAGAAAGAATCTCAAGCAGATTCCCCTGAGCATGTTGCCAGAGAAGGGGCTTGATCTCATGATCCTGAGATCATGACCCAAGCTAAAATCAAGAGTCAGACCTCAACAGACTGAGCCACCCAGGCACCCCAAGTCTGAACTTTTTATAGAGAGACTATATATTTATTTTGCATACTTGCAACCATGATTATTTAGAGTAGACCTAGCTTTGCATATTTTAATCACGTTTTACCCAGATTCCCTGGTCAATTTGTAAACTTTGTATACTACTTGAAATGCATAAAACAGCTGTCAGTCATTTAAAAATTTTTTTTCTTGCCTCCATTTTTACTTGAAAATTGGGTAAATCCTGATTTCGATTTGGAATGGAAGGTAATGCAAAAGCAAAAATGTGTGATTGCTTACATTTTTTTTTAAACCAAAGTGATACTAGGTTAAAATAAATAAAACAAGCCCTCCCTTTCTATCCAGCTGCAGAAAGAGCACACAAATAGTCATTTCTGGGAAATGGGTGCTCACTTTGTGGGTGGCAGCATGGAGTTGACTAGTGGGACTGCTGAGCTGGTTTCCAGGGAACTGGTGTCTGTGGCACATGCTCTTTCTCTCCTTGCCAGGTTTTACTTCAACGATCCTGATATTGAGATGGCTTGGGCATCTCAAAGCAATGCAGCATGCTGACATCAGCTATAAGCTGATTTCATCAGTTGACTAACAGTTCCTGAAACTCACCAGAGTAGATGACCAAATCTATTCCAAGTTTTGAGAAAATTTTGAGAAACTCAGGATCAATGGGTTGGACTCAGAAGAGCTCAAATCAGAATCAGTTAAAGAGAACTGGAGGCCATTCTGTGTGACGTTTGACAGAACTGTAGAAGACTAACTATGGTCCTTTGCTGCGACTGGATTGTTCTCTGGGCTACATTGAGCAAAAACACCATCTTTGCTCCCAGGATACAATTTTTTTTGCCATTGAAATTGCTTGAACTAAAAAATAAATAAAATAAAATAAAATAAAATAAAATAAAATAAAATAAAATAAAATAAAATAAAATAAAGAAATTGCTTGAACTGGGAAAGCTATAAGAAAGTTTACACCAGTGTTCATGATAAAAAAAAAAGAGAGAGAAGGCAACCATGGAAGAGAGAAAGGAGCTGACAGGAGAAGAGCAGAAGAAAAAGCCACAGAAAAAAAGTTGAAAACCAACAAAGGAAAAGAAAAAGAAAGAAGCCAACGAGGAATTGAACAAGAGTAGTGAAATAGTCATGTAAGTAGGCAAGGACTAGCACTCTAGAAGCTGTGACTCAACTAGGTCTATAGATGCTACTTGCACGGACCCCTGTGGTTAAGTGTATGTCCTTGTGCAATTGTAAGATCTGCAGAAGGACATCTTTCTAGCCTAATAATCAAGAGCTACTCTGCTTATTCTTTTGCATGAACTGGCTTAAAGACTATTAGTGGGGTCTTAGTTGATTGTTTCTTGGTATAATGTTTCTTGGTTCTCCCCACTAGTCAAGTAAAAAAATTTACACATAAATTTGGTTCCTAAAAAAAGTAAAAAAATAAAATGAGCACTGAAACACATTAGTAATCTTTGGATGACCCAAAGCTAGCCTTGACATGCCCAATGAAAACCAGATGGGAAGGTACCAGGTCTTCTCTGAAGAGCCAGAACTACCTTGGCTGAGAGGGAGTTCAGTGAGACCCAAGCAAGGGCAGTAAGAAACTACCAACAGGGAGGAAATGCTGCCTGCCTGGGAACAGAGAAAATACTCTGCGATATTAAATGGGCTGATTCAGAGGGAAAAAAATTTTTAAGTGGAAAGTTGTTTTTTTTTTTTAAGATTTTAAAATTTAGGGCAGCCCTGGTGGTGCAGCGGTTTAGCACTGCCTGCAGCCTAGGGCGTGATCCTGGAGACCCTGGATCAAGTCCCACATCAGGCTCTCTGCATGGTGCCTGCTTCTCCCTCTGCCTGTCTCTGCCTCTCTCTCTCTCTCTCTTTCTCTCTCTGTCTCTATGAGTAAATAAATAAATCTTTAAAAAAGATTTTTAAATTTATTTATTCATGAGAGACACACAGAGAGAGAGGCAGAGACATAAGCAGGCTCCCTGAAGGGAGCCCGATGCGGGACTTGATCCCAGGACTCCAGGACCACGCCCTGAACCAAAGGCAGATGCCCAACTACTAAGCCACCCAGGCATCCCTTAAGTGGAAAGTTTTATAAGAGTTCTACAAATTGAGATGGCTTTACTATATGACACTCTTCTGCTACAAATAACCTGCAAACAACATCCAAAGCTATCCAGATGAATGACTACTGACATTAACAACAAAGTATCAAAAAACAAAACAAAACACAACAAACTATCAGCTGCTGATCCAGACCCCCAAGTCATGGCAAGAGTCCTAAATCTTACAGCAGAGCCTTTGGGGCACCAAGTGTGGCCATTGACCAGTGATAGGTGAGTCAAGGGATAGCAGGAAACGGGGGCCACATCGAGGAGGGAAGAATTATACTGTATTTCCTTAGAAAATTTTTCATGGCTTAAAAAAATTATACAAATACTATCTGCTCATTCTAGAAAACCCCCCAAAATAAAACAGGCCAAAAATCAGATTAAAAAAAAAATTCTCCTTTAATTCCACCCAGAAACCAACACAAGTGACACTTTGATAGGTATACTTACATAGATACTCTGTGTTTTGGGGCAGCCCCGGTGGTGCAGCGGTTTAGTGCTGCCTGCAGCCCAGGGTGTGATCCTGGAGACCCGAGATTGGCTTGTCGGGCTCCCTGCATGGAGCCTGCTTCTCCCTCTGCCTGTGTCTCTGTCTCTGTCTCTGTCTCTCTGTGTCGCTTATGAATAAATAAAAAAAATCTTTTTTTAAAAAAAAAGATAGTCTGTGTTTTTCCAAAAATGAGATTATACTATATATCCTGCTTTTTAATCTGCCTCTTCACATCACAGCACCTGGTGAACACCTTTTTTACCCTAAGAATAAATAGTCAAAGGATGATGTGCAACAAGTTAGAAAATTGACTCAGATAAACATACTAAGTATGTAGTAAATATAGTAAACATAGTCAGTTCCTTAATGAAGAACCCAGGAGGATGGTGAAGCTGGTTTAAAGGAGAAACAGAAATGTATATAGTCAGTGAGGAAACATTCACTTAACTAAGATTTTCCTAGGTTAGATCTCAAATTGGTGACGTTCTCCAAGGCAATAATGGAATTGTATCCTTTGAGGTTATATTTTCTACTGGACAGAAATAATTTGTACCTCAAGAGGACAAAATTATTTCTTATTTACTAATCTATAATTCAGTCTCAAACTTCAAAGAGTCTAGGCCCGCAAGTAAGCAGTCACTTGACAAAAGTACATTTTTCTAGTGTGATGATTCTCAACTGAGGGCCATGTTGCCTCCCAGGGCACATTTGGCAATGGGCAAAGTCACGCTTGGTTGTCAGAACCAGGGGGATGCTACTGGCATCTAGTGGGGAGAAGTCAGGGTTGCTGCTAAACATCCTACAATGTACAGGACAGTCCCCATGCTAGTCCAAATGGCAATAGCAACTACCTCTACCCATTAGATGCCAGTAGCACCGCCACAGTTGTGACAACCAGAATGCCTCCAAGACATTTCCAAATGTCTTTTGAGGGTCAAAATTATCCCCAGTTCAGAGACATTACTATAGGACTGTGCTGTACAAAATGGTAGCTGCCAGCAGCATGTCGCTAATTAAGTTGAAATGAATTAAAATTGAAAATTGAGTTCTTGGGCAGCCTGGGTGGCTCAGCGGTTTAGCACTGCCTTCAGCCCAGGGCGTGATCCTGGAGACCTGGGATCGAGTCCATGTCAGGCTCCCTGCATGGAGCCTGTTTCTCCCCTCTGCCTGTGACTCTGTCCCCCTGCCTCTCTCTGTGTGTCTCTCATGAATAAATAAATAATAAAATCTTTTTAAAAAAATAAAATTGAGTTCTTTAGCTACACTAGCTACACTTCAGGTGTTTTATAACATGTGTGGCTAGGGGCTACCGTACCAGGCAGGACAGAGAGCACTTTGATTATGGTAGAAAAGTCTGTTGGACAGCACTGCCTCAGAGAAATAATCCTTTGATAGAACTGCTAGATATTGACCCACTATGACATTTAATAAAATATTTAGTTATTTGCTTTCCTTATACCCAAAATTTGGATAACTTTTTTTTTAAAGATTTTATTTGAGATAGAGGCACAAGTGGGAGGGGGGTGGCAGAGGGAGAGGGAGAAACAGATTCCCTCCTGAACAGGGATCCTGACTTGGGGCTCCAACCCAGGACTCTGGGATCATGATCTGAGAAGAAGGCAGAGACCCAGCTGACTGAGCCACCTGGGCGGCCCTACAGTAACTTAAAAAAAAAAAGATTTATTTAAACGGAATGTGAGTAGGGGGTGGGGGGGGGAGAGGGAGAGAGTGAATCCTCAAGCCAACTCCTCACTGAGCGTGGAGCCAATGCAGAGCTCTGTCCCAAGACCCTGTGATCACCACCTGAGCCAAAATCCGGAGTTGGCGGCTTAAGCAACTGAGCCATCCAGGTGCCCCTACAGTAACGTTTATTTATTTTTTTTAAGATTTTATTTATTTATTCATTATAGACAGAGAGAGAGAGAGAGGGAGGGAGGGAGAGAGAGAGAGAGAGAGAGAGAGAGAGAAAGAGAGAGAGAGAGACAGGCAGAGGAAGAAGCAGGCTCCATGCAGGGAGCCCGACGTGGGACTCGATCCTGGGTCTCCAGGATCACACCCTGGGCTGAAGGCAGCACTGAACCACTGAGCAACCCAGGGATTCCCTACAGTAATGTTTTAAAACACAGCACAGAGGTCTAGCGCTAGATGGAGTATAAACCCCACGGCATCAGGGACCGGTCTTAGCTATCACGTTATTCCTAGTACTAGTGCAGTGCCTGACACACAGTAAGCATTCAACAGTGGATATCTGCTGAATGAATGAATGAACAAATGAAGTAAGTGGAATTTCTGATGGGCAGCAGACCCCTTTGCATGACTTTCAGGTTGGCTGTCAGCAGTTACCCTATACAGAGCTTGGGAAAATCTTGAGGACCAAATGGGAGGTCAGCAGCAAATGTGCCTCTCCCAGGCTCTGACACCTGCTCTGGAGGCACTCAACATTCAGTTTTCCTTCCAGAAGGCCTTTCTTGAAATAATCTGTGTAGTTTACAGCCCTCTGATATTTCGAGGACCCGTAAAGCATCTTTGTAAAAGGAGAAACTGAGGTCTAGGGAAAAGAAGCAACCTTCCCTTAATTATATGGTCCGCTAGAGGTGGATCTAGAGCTAGAGGCCCAAGTCTGATTATCTACAGATGGCTTTGCCAGCAGCGACATTCCTGTAGATGACTACTGAGTTGCTTTATGCAGGGCCAGCTGAGGCAGAGGGCAGTAACCACGTGGAGAGAGTGGATATCTCAGGGACTTCTATCAGCTGAGTCCCAAACACAGGTAGTAACAGAGACTGGTAGTGGCCCCTAACCTCCATGGAGCTTAAAACCTAGTGAGGGGAACACACATGCATATTTTGGATGATATTTCATAGACAATCCTAACAGATACAGGGCGCTCAAAGAACACGTAGAGTACTGGGACAGGAGGGAGGATGACGATAGTAGGAGAGGACCTGTGGTACAGCCATCTTTGTAGTGTACATCTCCTATCCCACCATGAATTCCTAAAACTCAGAAGAACTATAAACATATCTGAGACTGGGATCCCTGGGTGGCGCAGCGGTTTAGCGCCTGCCTTTGGTCCAGGGCGCGATCCTGGAGACCCGGGATCGAATCCCACGTCAGGCTCCCGGTGCACGGAGCCTGCTTCTCCCTCTGCCTGCTTCTCCCTCTGCCTGTGTCTCTGCCTCTCTCTCTCTCTCTCTCTCTCTCTCTGTGTGTGTGTGTGTGTGTGTGTGACTATCATAAATAAATAAATTAAAAAAAAAACATATCTGAGACTATGTACCAGGAAAACTGAGATGATTAATGACAGGGTGTGCTAGCCATACAGTTCCCCAGCCCCAGCTAAGGGAAAGTGCAAGGGAGTTTCTGGGATACCTAAGGAGCTCCTGGACAGAAATGATTTGTTGGAAGCATGTGCCAGGGTACTGTGGCAGCATGGGGTATGCTCTGTAAAAGTCTGAATCTGAGTCTACATGGCTCAGTCATGTCCCTATCTGAGACTGTGAAAGATTTTTGAGAAATAGAGATCAGAATGTTTTCTTCAGGAAGATCACAATAATATGAAGGGGGCGAAACAGGATTCCCAGGAATCTGGGAGAACAGCTAGCTCCTATTTAAGACGTGTGTGACCAATAATTGATTATAAGCATTTTTATTGTCTCAAGGGAAGAGGCTTTACTCAGTCTAATTCAAAAATTCCCTCTTGACAAAAGATAATTTGTAGGAAAAAGGGATTGTTGGAAAATCATTGCTTGACTGGATTTTTAAAAAGCAGCTGGTTATGGATTATTAGACTAGTTAAAGGTCACCGGGCTCCTCCTAAAACTGCTATCTCTGTGGTTCCCAGAAGGGATCTTGAGCTCATTAAATAAAGTTTATCATTCATTTTAACAGAAATGCTCATTTCTCCCAGGAAAGAGTAACTAATGAAAACAGATCACAAAGTCCTCCCTAGCTAAGATTTTGGACCATTTTTTTCTTGTTCATCCCCACAGTGAGAGAAACAGCAGGAATATATATATATATTTTAATCTCCTGTTCTGTCTTGATGGCATGCCCTACTCTTTCCTGATTATGTGGTCACTATTTATTCAAGAAATTGCATGCCTATTCTATGCCAGGCAAGCCTTGTTGGGCCAGTGTTGGGAATACAGTGATTTGTGTAAAGAACAACTCTTGTCCTCACAGGGTTTGGTGTGTGTGTGTGTGTGTGTGTGTGTGTGTGTGTGTCTGAGTATTATACACAAATTTAAGAGGTGCCTGGGTGGTACAGTCCGTTGAGCATCTGATGCTTAGTTTTGGCTCAGGTCATGATCTCAGGGTCATGAGATTGAGCACCATGTCAGGCTCTGTGCTCAAATAAATGAATCTGGGTGGCTCAGTTGGTTGAGTGTCTACTTTTGGCCTGGATCTTAATCCTGGGGTCCCTCTCCCTCTGCCTCCCACACCCCCTTCTTCTTAGTGCTTTCTCTCTCTCAAATAAATAAAATATTTTTAAAAAATAAATTTAAATTGTAACTGTAATTTTGAGCTGTGCTTTGAAGGAGGAACAAAATAAGCGCAGTATCAGGGGAGACCTGTCTCCGACTTCGAAATCAGAGGAGATACCTATGAAGAAGTGACACTTGCAATTCACCAGGACTGAGATGGGGACTGGGCCTTTTCAGGGTCCTTCGGCTGAAGACATATCGGCCCTATGGAGGGTGGCTAAGGGGCAGAGCCCAGGAGGTTATGTAAGATGAAGCTGGAATCTGGCCTCGCTACTTCAACCTGCTACCTGGTAAGATTTTGATATTTATTTATTTATTTATTTATTTATTTAAAGATTTATTTATTTATTTATTTATGATAGACATAGAGAGAGAGAGAGGCAGAGACACAGGAGGAGGGAGAAGCAGGCTCCATGCAGGGAGCCCAACATGGGACTCCAGGATCGTGCCCTGGGCCAAAGGCAGGCACTAAACCGCTGAGCCACCCAGGGATCCCCTTGATCTTTATTTTAAAAGAAAGGGAAACCACTGAAAGGTTTTAATCAAGGGAGTGATTATGAGAAAGATGGAAAGAATCACTCTAGGTATTCTATGGATAAGCAGGGTAGAAAAAGAGAGAACTGAAGCCCCTGTAGTCAAGACAAGAGAAAACAATAGCTTGGACTGGGGAGATGGCAGGACAAAAATGACCAAATGGAGAGATGCAGGAAGTAAAATCTACCAATATACACTTGGAGCTCCAAATTTTCCTTGTACTTAAAGTGGTCTTTTTTTTTTTTTTAAGATTTTATTTATTTATTAGCACACTCACGCAAGCGGGCAGCGGGGTAATGGGACAAAGGGAGAGGGAGGAGCAGATTCCCCGCTGAGTAGGGATCCTGATGTGGGGCTTTATCCTAGGACCCTGAGATCATGACCTGAGCTGAAGGCCATGCTTCACCAACTGAGCCACCCAGGTGCCCCTTAAAGTGGCCTTTTATAGGTCAGAAATTTTGTACAAGCTTAGCTACACCTCTGTGACTATTTTCCACAATATGCTATGGTAATTTTATTTCCCTTACTATACAGTACACTCCTTGAGGGGAGGTTGCCACTGGGGAGAACTCTTCTCCCATACAATATTGACCTGAAAGCTCGGAGCTTTGGGAGGTGCTCAATATCTCAATATGTACATGTTTAATTGTAAAGACTACAGAACCCGTGCCTGAGTGGCTCAGTCCGTTAAGCATGTGACTTCAACTCAGGTCATGATCTCAGGGCCCTGGGACTGAGCTCTGAGTAGGGCTCCCTACTCAGAGAGGAGCCTGCTTCTCCCTCTCCCTTGGCCCCACCACTGGTGTTCTCTCTCACTAGCTATTCTCTCTCTCTCTCCCAAATAAATAATCTTAAAAAGACTACAGAAGATCCTCCTGTACAATAACTTGTTTCTGTACTACACTATAATTATTCAATTATAACTAATTATTCATATAATTATATATTTAACACATCTCTCTCTAAACTGTAAACCCCCTAAAGACAGGGGCCAAATATGTCTCGGTTATTGCCTTATTCCATTGCCCAGAACTGTGCATGGTGCTCAGTAAATATTTGTCAAAGAATCTTTTTTTTTTTTTTTTTTAGATTTCATTTGTTTACTCATGAGAGACACAGAGAGAGAGAGAGAGAGAGAGAGAGAGAGGCAGAGACACAGGCAGAGGGAGAAGCAGGCTCCATGCAGGGAGCCCCATGCGGGACTTGATCCCAGAACTCCAGGATCATGCCCTGAGCCAAAGGCAGATGCTCAACCGCTGAGCCACCCAGGCATCCCAAAGAATCATTTTGTTGTTAAAAGTTTCAACCAAACATTTATGTAATACTTATTGTGGGGCTGTGAATGTTCTTAATACCTAAACACACTAACACATTTAATCCTTAGACCAACTCCATTAGGTATGTATTATTGGTGTTCCCGTTTTTACAAATGAGGAAAACCAAGGCAGGAAGATGACCTTGTTAAGGGAGTCCGTCTTATCAAACACTGATTTACATTGGGGCACTCGGGTGGTGCAGTGGGTTAGGCCACCCACTCTTGGTTTCGGTTGGGACCTGATCTCAGGTAGTGAGACTGAGCCCCCTGTGGTCAGGGCAGAGTCCGCTTGAGACTCTCTCCCTCTCATCTCCCCACCCCAAATAAACAAATCTTAAAAAAAAAAAAATGTACATTCATTCAAAAACATTAGCTGGATTTTTGACTGTGACAAGGAGCTGTACTAGGCCTGCAAAATAATCGTGGTTAAATAATTTTGAGCACCTACAAACTAAGTATGTCAGGTTTGGTTTTATGTGCTTTACACGGGATTAGTTAAGCCTCACAATAACCTTGCAAGTTAGGTATCCTCAATCGCATTTGATTATTATGGAAATAAAGGTTCCGCAAGGCTCAGCAACAGCAAATGCCACCAGCCGGCGGGAGTCCCATTAAATTCCTGCCTCTTCCTTCCCAGGTTATAAACACAGGACCCCGCCCCTTGTCCATGTCTGGCCCCGCCCCTTCGTCCAGGTCTGGCCCTGCCCCCTCGTCCAGGCCTGGCCCCGCCCAGTCGCATCACGCCTGCGCACTCCCCGCGCCTGCCCCTCCGCCCCGCCCACACGCGGCGCGCCTGCGCACTGCGTCCCCATGTGGGCTCTGGCCGTCAGCCGGGCGGGCTGAGCAGTGGCGCTGCGACCGCTGCGCTAGCAGGACCCTGCCCCCCCCCCCCCCCATTCAGCGGCGTCCTGCTGTTGCCCTCTGCTCTCGATCTTTCCCCCGTAACGCACATCGCCATGGGCAAGAGCCGGACGAAGCGCTTCAAGCGACCTCAGTTCTCCCCTACGGGCGACTGTCAGGCCGAAGCGGCAGCGGAGGCGAACGGGACCGGGGGAGACGAGGACGACGGGCCTGCGGCGGAGCTGCTAGAGAAGGTGAGGCGGGGGCCGCGAGGGGCGGGTCTCGCGATGAGCCCCGGGGTCGCGCGGCGCCCCCTGCCGCGGCCTCCGCGCCTGCGCTCTGCGCCGCCTCTGACTTGCTCCCCTCCTGCAGCTCCAGCATCCGAGCGCCGAGGTCCGCGAGTGCGCCTGCGCGGGGCTGGCCCGGCTGGTACAGCAGCGGCCGGCGTGGCCCGGCTTGGCGCGGCGGGACGCGGTGCGCCGCCTGGGGCCGCTGCTGCTGGACCCCAGCCTGGCGGTGAGGGAGACGGCGGCCGGCGCGCTGAGGTGAGCGGAGCGGGGCGGGGGGTGGCGGTGGGGGGAGTCGCGGTGGCCAGCCAGCGCCCGGCGGGTGCCACGCAGTTCCCTTGCCTGCGGCAGCTCCGCACGCCCACAACTGCCCAGGGTCTCCTGTTTGCAGAGCGGGGATTTGAACTCAGGCTGCAGACTCCAGAGCAGCCCACGCCGCCCGAGCCACACGCATTCCATCTGTCCGGTTGGCTGCTTTAGCTGCAGCAGCCATCTGGCCAACAGATCCCCCCCGCAGAGCCTCACCTACTTTAGGCTCTCTCCAGGAACCCTCCAGAGTCCCGAGGTTCCGTGAGCTCTCCCGGTGTACGTGGCAGGCGTCCCAGGTGCAGGGGGTTGGAGCAGGGCGCCGAGATCCCTGCCTTCAGAGAACCCATGTTGATGAGACAGGAGACTAGGAAACTGGTAAAACAGGTAATAGTAGATAGTAGGAAGTGCAATGGAGAATACCAAGAGGATGATGAGCCGGAGGTGGGAAGTTTACTTTAAATTCTGATCTGTAGATGACACTTGATCTGATGCATCGGAGCCAGACAAGAAAATCCAGGGAGAAAGCATTCCCGGCAGCGGGCACAGCAGAGAAGTGAGGCAGCAGAGGGCTTGGCATGGTGAAAGCACAGAAAGATTAGTGTGGCTGCACAGAGTAGACGTGGGTATCACAGGACATGGGGTTGTAGAGATGGACAGGGACTTGGTGGTAGCGCTAAATAGGGCCTATTTTGAGCAGGAGTGGCCTGATCTAATTTACCTTTTGAAAAGGCTACTCTGGTGGCTGTGCAGAGAATGGACTGTAGAGGGGGTAAGAGTAGAAGTTAATATTTGCAGTTCTTGCAGCTGTGTTACATTATGTTTCATTCACTGATTTAGCAAGTATATTTTGTGTACCTACTATGTCCTCCAGGCAATGGGCTAGGCTGTGGGCATGCGTCTGTAAGCAAGACAGACACAATATCTGTCCTTAGTGGATCTTACAGTATTGAGGAAGACTGGCATTAACCAAATTAATCACACAAGTGTATAATTACAGCCAATGATAATTATGGAGGGTGCTATAAGAGGATATAACTGGGGATTCAGGGGAGAAAACCATAAAGGAGGGATGGGGATTAGCCACATGCTGGAGGAAACTGCATGTAGGAAGCCCTATCCTCTCCCTGAATCTTAGACATGCTGAGAACTCCTGGAAGGTTGTGGGGACAGCTGATTCATCTCCATATCTTCAATGCCTGGCACAGTGCTGTGCACTCAGAAGGCAAGCAAGCAGTGTCTTCCCAGTTAAAATTCAGTTAATCCACAGTTGCTTGGGGGCCTGTCATTCAGCCTTACCCTTGCTGCCCTTGAAGTCTTGATCCCAAGAAAAGATCCCATCGTATAAGATGATGTGATTTGTTTGAATTAACTAGAAATCGTCTTCTCCCCTCTATTGCCCCTGTAGCCACATACCTGTGTATTATCTCAGACTTCAAAATTAAGTTGTTAATGTAGAGAAAGGATCAGAACAGATGGAAATCTGTGGATTGGTTCTGCAGCATCTTACAGAAATAATAAGCAGTTTTCATCTGGAAAACCTTAAGTACAGGTAGAAATTAATTTGAGAGCTTAAAGTGTTTTGTGACATGTGCTCTGAGAAAAACATATTTTAAATTCTTTGTGTAGAAATCTCAGTGCTTGTGGAGGTTTTGAAGTTTGTGATGACATGGTGACTAAGGATATCATGACTCCTCTGGTTGCACTGCTGAAAGAGGTATGTGGTTTTTAGAGCATCTTCGTGGTAGTTTTTAACTGTAGCTTTTTGTATACACACTTAGATTTCTTTAAAAATATTTTATATATTTATTTGACAGCGCACAAGCAGAGAGAGCTACAGAGGGAGAGGGAGAAGCAGGCTCCCCACTGAGCAAGGAGCCCAAGGTGGGGCTCAATCCCAGGAATCTGGAAACATGGCCTAAGCTGAAGGCAGATGCTTAACTGAGCCACCCAGGCGCCCCCACACTTAAAGTTTTTTATTTTATTTTATTTTTATTTTGTTTTTTAGGGCTTTGGTATTAGTTATTTTGTCTTCCTCCAAACATTTCTATGGGAATTTGATTTCTTTTCCTAGAAACACTGATTTCTCATCATTAATATCAATCTTATTTTGTTTTTCCTATATTTATATGCTAATTGGAAAAGACCTTCCTAATACTATAGACTAATTCCTTTAGACCTTAAATTTTATTTATTTTTTTAAAGATTTTTATCTATTCACGAGAGACACACAGAGACAGAGGCAGAGACACAGGCAGAGGGAGAAGCAGGCTCTATGCAGAGAACTGGATGCGGGACTTGATCCCAGGACTCCAGGATCACGCCCTGAGCCAAAGATAGACACTTAAACCTCTGAGCCACCCAGGCCGTCCCTAGACCTTAAATTTTATAAATTAAAATAATTAGTCTTTATGGATTGCTTATTTTTGTGTCAGGTGGTGTTTTATGTATTATTCAGTCCTTTTTTTTTAATAACAGTTCTTTTTTTTTTTGTAAAGATTTTTTAATTTATTTATTCATAGAGACACACAGAGAGAGAGAGGCAGAGACACAGGCAGAGGGAGAAGCAGGCACCATGCAGGGAGCCCAATGTGGGACTCAATCCAGGGTCTCCAGGATCACACCCTAGGCTGCAGGTGGCGCTAAACCGCTGTGCCACCAGGCCTGCCCAATTATTCAATCCTTGCAGCAGTCTTATTTGAAAGGTGGTATTCCTGTTTTACAGATGAGAAACCTGAGGCATAATTTGCCATGAAGATTACATTAAATTTTGAAATTTAGTATCATCCCAACCTTATTGCATGATGTAGTTTAGGGATTAAGTTCTCTCTTGGGGCACTTGGGTAGCTCAGTCGGTTAAGTGTCCGATTCTTTTTTTTTTTTTTTTTTTAAGGATTTTATTTATTCATGAGAGACACAGAGAGAGAGAGGCAGAAACATAGGCAGAGAGAGAAACAGGCTCAATGCAGGGAGCCCGATATGAGACTCAACCCCAGGATCACACCCTGAGCTGAAGGCAGACACTCAATTGCTGAGCCACCCAGGTGTCCCATAAATAAAATCTTTAAAAAAAAAATTTTTTTTTTTTTTTTACTTAAATCTTCATAAAGAATATCCACTTTTGATGAAAGGCATCAATCTTATTCTGTTTAGAGCATTGGTTCTGAACTGGTGGTGATTTGCCCCACAGGGGACATTTGACAATGTCTGGAGACATTTTTGATATGAGGGTAGGTGTTGGTACTGACATGAGGTGGGTAGGGGCCAAGGATGCTGCTATACATCCTACAATGCACATGTCAACCCCCACAACAAAGAATCGCCCGAAGTGTCAGCAGTGCTGAGATTGAGAAGCCCTACTTTAGCGGGGACTGTGGCTTGTGATCGAGGGCCAGTACCGCAGTGGTACCAGCCACCAACTTTGGAGCCAGAATCCCTGGATCAGAATCCCAGCTTTGAGTTTGCTAAGCTACTGCTTCAGCAATCTGTCTGTACCTCAGTTTCCTATTTGTAGTGGACGATTGGGAATAATAGTTCATCTGCTTCACAGGTGTGTTGTCAGGATTAAATTACTTAAAGTGCTTAGAGTAGTGTCTTCCACATAGAAGGCACTGTAGAGACAGTAGTGCATGTCACCTTTCTGTGTCTGATTTATTATCTTTATTGCGTTAGATGAAATACATTATATCAATTTTAAATTTTAAAATGTTAAATGGTTTGTATCCAGTTTGTATAGTGACTTGTGAACTTCAGCTGTATTTCTTGCCAGAAAAGAGCAGGATTGTGGGAAGTGTACTGCTTATGAGAATTTGATGAGCTCGTTAACCACTATAATTGCTGATGTTTAGTTTTTGTGATTCTTCACTATCATTAGCCTTTTTGTTTAATTATTCTTTTGAACTAGAGTGCTAATCATGATATTTGGTTACAGTGTAGTGCTGGCCTGGATTCAAATGAGATGTCTCCACAGGAAAAAAAAGATCAGAACAGAAATTCTATTGAGAACATAGCCAATGAGGCCATGAACGTGCTGTGGAATATATGGTAAGAAATAGCCTCTTGCTACAGCACCACTCAGGTTACTGCTTTTTCTGTTAAACTGCAGCCTCTGTTCTCCTTGGTGGGCCCCCCGTACCCTGATGTTAATGCTTGGTAGGAGGTAGTCTCAAGTGACCTAAGATCACCCCTCCCTCCTAAGCGCATCATTACATCTTTCTTTGCTTTAGAACTCTTCTTTCCAATCATTGCTGCTGACAGAAATAAGAGGAATCGTGGTCATTATCACCTGCTGCACCCCGGCTCTCCCCCACTACCTGCATAACCTTAAGCAGTCACTGTCTTAAAGCTGGTCAGGCCTTTGAGTGGTAGCTGCTTTGGCCTATGAGATGAATGAGACGGGGGCCACAGCCCTTGGCTGGTGCTTTACTCCTCTACCCTGGCATTGACTGTTTGACAGGGAAGTAGATGCCTAGGAAGAGCTCCCTTGGCCCCTGTAGGAAGGAGGCCATGCTCTTGATGATGGTGGTGGTGGTGGGCTGAGTGGGCTTGCTGTTAGGAATGGAAATGCTAGAAACAGTACCTGGATTTACTTGTTTCTACTCAATTTTATGTCCCACTTTTCTAGCAGGATTCTACCAATTTCCTTATTTTCCAATCAGCAGTGATGATAACTTCTGACATAAAAAACACAGGTATATCTTAGAATGCAGGACTAAGTTGGATCCTGAAAAACTGCCCACATAGCCGTCTGAACTTGCCTGTGGTATCATTTCAAACTGGTGCATGCATTCCATTAGAAGAAGTGGAGAGATCAGATTTGAGAAGGTGACATTTGAGCGAACTGGTGGGCACATTTTTCTGTGCACCAGATGACTTTAACTTATTTAATTGTTGGACTTAGAAATTTAAAAAAAATCAAAAAAATTTTTTTGAAAAGAGCCTGTAAAAGTACTCTCCATACTCACTTTCCTGAATGCCTATGAGCCCTGTCTATATCATTTCCAGTTGTCCTAGCTCTTCACATTTTTGTTTTATACTTCATATTTTAAATTGTATATATCATGCATATGAATATATCTGCAGGTACCTTAACGCATGAATGCCTTATCTTCCTGACTATACCTGAATTTCCTGTGGGCATCTTGAGAGTAGGCTCATAGTGTTGTAGTAACCAAATAGGTAGACAGACAGGCAGAAAATACTTTAGATAACCGAATTGAATTTTATAATTTAGTCAATTCTGTTTAATAATCTGGTCAGCTCTTTTAGTGTATCATGTAAATGTGATTATGAGAAATATTCTCCTCTGGAAACATGGATCAGATTATTAAAATCAGCTCTTTTTACCCTATATTTGGTATGTATGTTTATTAATAACATTCTTTTTTTATATTAATAACATTCTTAACATTAATTCTTTTTTGTTAAAAGTGTAATTTCAAATGTATTATAGTAATTTCTCTTTTGCAGACTGCAAGTCATGCTTACTGAAATTATAATAGCAGTCTAGAAGGAATGTATAAAATTAGTTTTATTTTCTTTTAAATTTGTGCTTTTTGTATGATAACTATAGAGGTCTTTTATCCTTGCTTTAACTTACTGTTACGTGGTAGAAGGAACAGTAGGCTAGACTTTAGGAACCACCACTAACAAAATGTGTGATCTTTGGATAGATCACTTCACCTTTTGGGGCCTGGATGTCCTTATGTATAGGGTGAGGAATAGAAGTAAATGATTTCTAAGATGTCTCCTGGCTCCAGCCTCATAAAGGAAACTGACATTGCAGGTAAGGGATTGGCTAAAATGTTCTGTGATAGAAATAGAAATAGAAAGCCAGTTTTGTTTATGTGCAGTGAATTTGAGTGGGCATCAGTTTCTTCATCTATAAAAATGGCGGGTGTTTGACTCCAATTCTTGGGTTCTTTTATAAAGCCTAATTTATCTTTTCATGAATTTCTGTGGTTGATTTCTTAATGTTCAAATGTGAATAGTAAAACTTTTTTTTCCCCCTTCAATTTAGTGAATGCAGTAGTAGAGCAGTATCTATATTCAACAAAGAAGGGTGTTTGGAGATTGTATTAAAGTATTTAAGTAGGTTTTCCACCAATGTTGACCTGGCTATTTCAGTAGGTAAGTGAAGAAAAAGTGATGATTTATTAAGTATGTGTGGCCTTATTCAAAAATTTTTATTCCAACACAGCGTGTTTATTCTACAGAAGTGATTTTTTTCCCCTCATGTAAATGTGTAACTGAGTTATGTTTGTTCTGAATCTTTTAAATAAATCTGTGATTAATATTTATATAATTTTCCTGCTCTTCACTCTGAAAGGGAGGAAGGTAATTATGTGAGCAGGTGCGGTTTCTAGTATATTACCATCCTTAGAAGGCTTTATTAATTCTTGAAGCTTTCATCTCCCATTTACTGAGAAACAGTAACCCACAACCACCTGGCCTCTGAGCCAAAGTTAATTGGAATCTAGACTTATTTAAATGTCTTGTACCACTGTCTCATACTCCCAGCAGAAAACGGGTAACCTGTGCTTTTTTTTTTTTTTTTTTTTTTTTGAGAGGAACATAAGTGATTGAAATTTCACATAGGCCTGCTTCCCTTCTATGGGAGAGGGAAAGTAGAGCCTGGCAGCTTCAGCTGCCTTGACTCCTTCACGTTTTCTCTGTGTGGTATGGAGCATAGGGAGCCATAGTGGGGAACCCTTGTCCATTTGGAGAGACAGACTGGAGGCTGTGTGGCTCAACAGAACTCTGGGGAGGTTGGAGAAATCATTGATGAAAAACATTTCGTTTCCTCCCATTATAATGGCCAGGCATCCAGCTGTCCTTTTATTTAATTATGCATTTCTCCTGGCATGGACTAAGTGTATTCCCTTTACTGATGCTTCTCTTGACTCTAATATATACTTTTAAGGGAACAGGAGAAAAAAACAGTGGAATGAATACTACTGGGAAAAATTAAAAAATTAGTTTCTCAAAATGAAATCTTTGGCAAAAGGGCGATTTATGAATAAATGTGGATTTTAAAAACAGTTGAACTAGGAAATTGGTAGGTGGCTTTTAATCTCAGAAGACGGTTTTTCTTTACAATTAAGGACATTCACAAAAGTTAGTTAATAGCTTTTATTTTTTATTTAAAGATTTTATTTATTCATTCATGAAAGACAGAGGCAGAGACATAGGTAGAGGGAGAACAGGCTCCATGCAGGAAGCTGGATGTGGCACTCTGATCCCGAGACTCTGGGATCACGCCCTGAGCCAAAGGCAGATGCTCAACTGCTGAGCCACACAGGCATCCCAGTTAATAGCTTTTAAAAGAAAAACTTCACTTCTGTTTTTGTATCTTTAGTCTTGTAGATTTATTTAAAATTTATTTTTCTCTAATAAAAAAAGGATTAAAGTAATTTTGCATTGTATAATGTTTTCTTTCTGCATTTAGCTAGATTCATGAGTTTTTATTTTTTATTATTTTATTTTATTTTTTGATTCATGAGTTTTTAAACAAGTGTCAAATTACTTTGTGTTGAAAATCAAGGTTTACATACAGTAAAGTGAACTTCTGAGATTCTGTCATATATATTAACATGGCTTTCTTAGGTCTTGTCTTTATGGTAGCAACCATAGTTTCTCTTGGCTTTTTGCTAAAGTGAATTTAATCAGTCTCTTAATGAAAAAAATTACATTTGGATATATGCGTGTATGTGGATTTGTATACAAATGCATTTGGGGAACTAAACTAGATCACAGCAGTAGCATGTATTTTGACTAATTTGGATGGGCATGGATCAGCTGTGAAATTTTGAGACTGGAAAGAAATGGATTTGTTTGGAATACACTAAGAAAAACACATTTGGGCTTGGTTCCTCTTTTGTGCTTTAGAGATTTTTCTGTCAAAGTTGTAAGGCAATCCCAGTTGTTTTGATACTTTCAGTTAATTATTTCTGATCTGCAAAGTGTAATCCATGGTCTTGTATTAATGCAAGGAAGGAGCTAAGCACTGAAGAGATCATAGCCATCTCTTAATTTACTCATAGTTTTATGTAAAATACTTTTTTTTCTTTTTTTTTTTTTAATTTTTTTTTAAATTTTTTATTTATTTATGATAGTCACAGAGAGAGAGAGAGAGGCAGAGACACAGGCGGAGGGAGAAGCAGGCTCCATGCACCGGGAGCCTGATGTGGGATTCAATCCCGGGTCTCCAGGATCGCGCCCTGGGCCAAAGGCAGGCGCCAAACCGCTGCGCCACCCAGGGATCCCAATACTTTTTTTTTCTTAAAGGAATACTGCTTCACCAGAAATAGCCCTAACTTTTAAGATCATACTGAATTTAAAGGAAGCCAGAATGTCCCCAAGCCTGCTAAGTGTTGTCCCTGTGCTGGCCTTTGGCCCCCAGACTCTTTGTTACTAGTCCCTGATACATACAGAAATTGAGGAGAAACCTTTATAAATGTTCATTAATAATTCCACATTGTCACAACATCTAAGAGCCTTTTAAATTGATTTTGTAAAAGAATAATTCTGTAAAGAATTAGAAATTAAAAGAAAAAAATCTTTCATTACACTGATAGTCTGAGAAGCCACATTTGCATGTACCGTCCTTTAAGTAAAACATACCTATTTTACAAAAGCCACCTGTGTCTGAAGAAGTTATAAACATACAAATGTTTAGTTGGAACTAGAGGGTATCATGCTAAGTGAAATAAGTCAGTCAGAGAAAGACAGGTACTATATGATCTTATTCATAAGTGGAATTTAAGAAACAAAACAGATGAACATAGAGGAAGGGAAAGAAAATAAGATAAAAACAGAGAGGGAGGCAAACCATTAAAGACTATTTACTGTAGGGAACAAACTGAGAGTTGCTGGAGGGACAGTGGGTGTGGAGGATGAGGTAATTGGGTGATGGGCATTAAGGAGGGCACGTGGTGGAATGAGCCCTGGGTTGAATACTATATGCAGCTGATGAATCACTGAATTCTACCACTGAAACTAATAATACAGTATATTTTAACTAAATTGAATTTAAATACAAAATTTTTAAAAAGTTGCAAATGTTTTCTGATGAGTTAAATTGTTGTAAATTATCCTAGCAGAATTCATTTGTGTCTTAATTTTTATCTTTATAGCATATTGTTTGCAGACAGTGACTGAAGATAACCCAGAGCTGCTGAAATCTTTCAGTGCCCCAGCATTGCATGTACTGGAATCAGCAATGCTTTCTCCTGTCACTTCCATGGACTACATTCTATTAAAGACATTGGTGGCAGGTAAAATTTAGCTATAGGCAATAGTGTGCTTTTTTAGTAATTTGTAATGGGTAGAGATGGATTCCAAAATTCAATCATTCATTCATTTTCACCACATCAGGACCTTCTGTGCTTATATCTGTACTGAAAGTTGTAATATTTATGTGGAGATCCTTAATTCAAGAGGTTATGCAGGGCAGCCCTGATGGCTCAGCGGTTTAGCACTGCCTTCAGCCCAGGGCCTGATCCTGAAGACCTGGGATCGAGTCCTGCGTCAGGCTCCCTTCATGGAGCCTGCTTCTCCCTCTGCCTGTGTCTCTGCCTCTTTCTCTCTCTCTCTGTGTCTCTCATGAATAGATAATAAAATCGTAAAAAAAAAAGAGGTTATGCATAGTTGTGGAGCCTTCTAGAATAGGTTTCTCTTCAATTTAACAAGTTACTGTCAACAGATAAAGAAGTGCTATTCTCAAGATCCTCTCTTCTGAACCAGTGAGTTCAGAAAAGGATTCTGGGCATCTAAGACATGACCACTCACTTTTTTTTTTTTTAAGATTTTATTTATTTATTCATGTGAGACACCCAGAGAGAGAGGCAGAGACATAGGAGGAGAAGCAGGCTCCATGCAGGGAGCCCAATGTGGGACTTGATCCTGGAACTCTAGGATCACACCCTGAGCTGAAGGCAGATGCTCAATTGCTGAGCCACCCAGGCATCCCTCTCTCTTGGGATTTATATCTCCTAGATGTAAAGATAAGAAATAACCTGGTGATCTGTTGAGTAGTGGGTAATTTATATTTTTTATGTATATATCTTCCTCTTGCCCTTGCAGAGGTAAGGTCTTGAGTGCTATTGATTTTTAAAGTAGTGAAATACATGTACCATAGACTTTACCATCTTGGCCATTTTTGAGCATACGGTGATGTTAAGTACATTCATGTTGTTGTGCAACCAATCTCCAGGACTCTTCATCTTGCAGAAGTGGAACTCTGCACACGTTGAATAATTCTCCATTTTCCCTTCCTCACACCCCTACTTTCTGTCTCTATGAATTTGACTATTTTAGGTGCTTCATATGAGTAGAATTATATAGTGTTTTTCTTTTTGTAACTGGCTAATTTCAGTTGTTTTATTATTTTTAAACTTTTTTGTTTTGTTTTGTTTTCAAGTAAGCTCTACACCCAACGTGGGACTCAAACTCACAACCTTAAGATCAGGAGTTGTATGCTCTACCAACTCTAATTCATTTAGTATAATGTCCTCAGAGTTGTCCATCCACGTTGTAGGGTGTGTCAGAATTTCCTTCCTTTTTAAGGGCTGAATAATATTCCACTATATGTATGTGTCACATTTTATTTAACCATTCATTAGCAGATGGGAACTTGGGTCAGTGGCTATTGAGTAATGCTGCTGTGATTATGGGTGTACACATATCTGTTTGAGTCCCTGCTTTCTTTTTTTTTTTTTTTTAATTTTTTTATTTATTTATGATAGTCACACAGAGAGAGAGAGGGAGGCAGAGACACAGGCGGAGGGAGAAGCAGGCTCCATGCACCGGGAGCCTGATGTGGGATTCGATCCCGGGTCTCCAGGATCGTGCCCTGGGTCAAAGGCAGGCGCCAAACCGTTGCGCCACCCAGGGATCCCTTATTTTTTTTTTTTTTTTAATTTTTTATTTATTTATGATAGTCACAGAGAGAGAGGAGTCCCTGCTTTCAATTCTTTTGAGTTCATATCCAGGATATATTTTTATTTTACAGTGGCTTTTTTGTTGTTGTTGTTGTTATCATCTATTTACTTAATAGTAGCTTCTGTTCTCTTTTGATAAATTAGCAAAAAACCAAGAACCTACTCTTTGGTTTGTCCATGAGACCTTGGAAATTTAGTGCATTTCATTCCTCTCTTGGAATATAAGAAACTGCCTAGAGGGCAGCTCAGGTTAAAATGAAAGAATGAAAAAAATAAAAATAAAAAAAAAATGAAAGAATGAGGCAACTTCATTTGTCATTTCATGTGAAAGTTGATCAGTATTCTCTCTGTCTGTTGCTGTGCGGTGTGTACGAGAGGCATTGTTTGTCAAGGAAGAGAGGTGATTATGCAGGACTGTAATAAAGGGAGCTGCCTCTGTGCAAAGCTTGCTTGCTTTCTTTCTCTTTTTCTTTATTTCTTCCTTTTTGACATTTAATAAAAATTGAACACAGGCAGAGGGTTTGAGATTTCTTTTTTTGAAATTACACCTGAGCTTAAAAGAACCAATCTTGCAGAAACTGTATTTTTTTTTTTTTTTTTCAGAAACTGTATTTAATACAAGCTTTCACAGGCAAGTCCTTTGTGCTTATGTGCATTTTCCCCTCAGGCACAATTTGGAACCTAAAGGACATTATTCCATCCAAGAGTCAGGCAGAAATCATAAATGCCATACTGAAGATCTTGTCTGAAGTTCTGGACTTGGATGCTGGTGAGATAGTAATCCGAATGCAGGAGGCCGAAAAGCAGAGGTTAGAAGCCGCTGCAGAGACAGAGGACATACTAGGGAGAGCCAACCATGACACTTTGATGGAAGATGATGAAATGGAAGAGATTCCGCACAAAAGAAAAGTCAGAAGGAAAACCTTCATTTCAGATTTGCTTCCAGTAAGTCAGATTGATGCTTGCAAGCCTTGATTAATATAGCTATTTTCTTCCAATAAGTATCCTAAGCTTTGTAGAACATTGTCACAGTACAGTTAATTATAAAGTGAATTTCATTTTATTTATTTATTTTTTTTTAATTTTTATTTATTTATGATAGTCACAGAGAGATAGAGAGAGAGGCAGAGACACAGGCAGAGGGAGAAGCAGGCTCCATGCACCGGGAGCCCGACGTGGGATTCGATCCCGGGTCTCCAGGATCGCGCCCTGGGCCAAAGGCAGGTGCCAAACCGCTACGCCACCCAGGGATCCCCTTTTTTTATTTTATTTTTTTTTTTAAATTTTTTATAAAGTGAATTTCAGTAAAAATCCATCATGTTTCCCCATTGGCTCTCTTTGCAATGTTAGAAATCTATTCCCAAAGGGGGAGCAAACATCTCTTGTCTAAAATGAGACTTTTCCACAGAAGATTTCCAAGAGGGGAGAGACCAGTACTTTTGGGACACTTGAGAAGCATTCAGTCATCTTCCTAACTCCTATGTCTCCCCCTCTTCATTTACACACTCTCCACCAGATTGTCTTCATACTGAAGGAGTTTTTATTTTGCATTCTTGTCCCTTTTATGTTAATGTTTATCCTTATCAAAATAGCAAGCTCAGCCCTCATTAGCCCACTACTGCTGAGCAGAGAAGGTTGGGTGCTTGTGAGAATTGGTGGTTTTAGGGGTCACTGACACACTCGTGTTGGTGTAAAAGAGCAAGCTCAGGTGCAGGGAAGGGAACATTTCAGCAGAGCAGGTCAGCAGAGATGGAGCCATACTTTGGGAAAATGTTCCCCCCAAGGAGGAGTGCAAGCAGTTGGGAAGACAGGAGGACAGCGACTTGGCTCTATTCATTCAGATGCACATTTTCTGTGTTCCTGCTGCGTGCCAGGCACCGTGCTGAATGCTGACACGAGAAGATGATTAAGACATTTTTCTTGTCTTCAGGGACCTTATCTGTCTTAGGAGGACAGACACATAATTAGGACATGTTACAATGCTTTTGCTAAGAGCAGGGTAGGGCTGTGCACAGATTTCTGAGGGAGTGGTTTGCATAGAGAAGCACGCTGGCTGGATAGCCCTGATGGGAGAGGAGAAGGAAAGATTGTCAGAGAAGGCTTTGTGGACAGAACAACTAGCTGCCTTGAAGGATGGTATAGGAACAGTGTGGTGAAAGCAGGTTACTGTCATTAGGTGGTCTAGTGGCAGAGAGATGGGTTAGGTTGCTGACATCTTTTGGAAGAGAGATGACGGAGTCTGACCTGGAGGAGTACTGGTCCTTTCCTCTCAGGCCTTCTGCGGTTCCAGGTTCTCTCCAGACCCACATACGGTGAACTGAGCCTGACAGCTGTCTTCGGTCAGGGTTTTGACAAGTTTATGCCCAATATAAGAATTCTTTAAATGGAATATACCTGAAAATAGACATAACGGTATCCTACTTTTCTGGATTCACAAAGTCTTGTAAAGCATGAATTGGTGGTATTTTAATGAAATGAAAATGTTGTAGTTAGAAGTGTTTTCCAAGCCTCCGTGGATAGATAGCTCTTAGGTGCATAGCATCATGTTGAGTCTGGGGGGTGCATGTAAAGATGAAGAGGCTGCCTCATCCTTGAGTTGCTTGCAAGTCAAAGTTGCTTTGGAATTGTAGCACCCCTTTTGGTGCGGGCAGGCATGTTTGAACTCCAAATTTAGTCCTTGTTCTGTAGTCTGAGTAGAATTGAAAATCAGTAAGACAAGGTAGGCAAAGGCAGAGCTGTGAGTCTTATCCTCCCAAAGGGGTATTTCTGAAGAACCCTAGCAATATTTTCTCTGCAGTTGTTACGGGAAGGGTAAGTTACAGATCTGGGACAGACGTGGTTCCCCCCCTGGGGAAAGGCAGGATGTGACGGATTAGGGCTTGGAGGCCCTGTGGCGGTGGCATGGCACGGATTGTCCCAATTAATTGATGTGTACAGTGTTTGTGCCGATTTCCCATCGGTGGAACTGGAGAGCGCAGTTGGGCTGTTCGGGAACTCTGAAGTATCTGAAATCCCTTGTGGGGAGGGGGAGAGTGGCACTTTTGATTTCCGCCCCCTCTTCAGCCTTGCTTTCCAGGGTGAAGGTGAGGACTGCAAGATGAGGTGGCATGGGCAAAAAGTACTGATCATTAACTGTTCAAGCATTTACTTTCCTTCATATTATTTAAAAATAGAACATTGGTGCTTATAAAATGCAGCATTTTCTCATAACAAAAGCTTGCTTTTTAAAGTCTGTTAGCATAGCTGAGTAGATCGGATTGATTAACATGCGGGTCAGTCAGCCAATGTTTAAGTGCCAGTAGGGTACTGGACATCATGCTGGTATGTGCCCAGAATACAAATGTAATGGAAGGCTCTGGTCTTTCCCACTGTCCAAGGGCTGGTGCAGGAGGCCTTTGGAATCAAAACCTTTAATTGGATTACTTACGAAGGTATAATCACAAATATGTAAAAGAAAGAACCAATCCAGGTTGTTATTTTAACATATGCAGAAGAGGAGTCACTCACCCAGCTTCCACGGTTATCAGTGATCAAATCATAGTCTGTTTTATTTCGTCTCTTTCCCCTTCTCCTCTCCCCTCTCAGCACTGAATAGTTTGAAGCAAATCTCAGACGTCATAATATTTCATCGAGATTGTTTCTTTATGATTGTTTGATGACAATAAGGAGCAGGAGAGTTTTTTTTTTTTTTTTTTTTTTTTTTTTTTTTTTTTAAGGAGAGTTCTTTAAAGAAGTAGAACTTAATTTCAGGGTTCTTCTGAGCCAGGTTTTCATATATCTCAAGAGGATGAGAGCTCCACAAGAGCTTGTCTTTATTTAGCTTTGAGTTGACGCTAATAATGTTTTCTTGAATATCATACACAAAGCAGATAGGAATAATTTTTATATATGTTCTTCCCAGCAGTAAAAAAAAATACAGGGATTCCTAAGCTACATCTTTTTATTTATTTATTTATTTTTTTTTAAGAAAGAGAGGGGAGAGCACAGGCAGGTGGAATGGCAGAGGAAGAGGGAGAAGCAGATTCCCAGCTAAGCAGGGAGCCCAATGCAGGCAGGGCTCAATCCCAGGACCCTTAGCAGATGCCTCACCAACTGAGGTATCCAGATGCCCCTCAAGCTACATCTTTTAAATGAACACTTTGCTTTAAAATACATTTTATCAAAAATAATTATCTTTTAGTAATTTTATTTTAAATTTATTTTTATTATTTTATCATTGCTATTGATCTTAAGTAATTTCTGCATCCATCTTGGACCTTGAACTCACAATCTCGAAATCGAGAGTCACATACTCTACCAACTTAGCCAACCAGGTGCCCCTATTTATTATTTTTTAATAATTTTGAACACACAGGACACCTGGGTGACTCAGCGGTTAAGCGTCTGCCTTTTGGCTCAGGGTGTGATCCTGGAGTCCTGGGATCGAGTCCCACATCAGGCTCCCTGCATGGAGCCTGCTTCTTCCTCTGCCTAGGTCTCTGTGTGTCTCTCATGAGTAAATAAAAAAAAACCTTTAAAAATAATAATTTTTTTTTAAATTTTTATTTACTTATGATAGTCACAGAGAGAGAGAGAGAGAGGCAGAGACACAGGCAGAGGGAGAAGCAGGCTCTATGCACCGGGAGCCCGATGTGGGATTCAATCCCGGGTCTCCAGGATCGCGCCCTGGGCCAAAGGCAGGCGCCAAACTGCTGCGCCACCCAGGGATCCCTAAAAATAATAATTTGAACACGGTTCAAAGTGGGAGTCAGATTGTTGCACAAGAAGTTGCTAGAGGATTATAGATCAGCGTGAACATTCTGGAAAGGAAAATAAGGACACATCACAGGATCTTTAGATGTTTCTTTGACCCAGTAAATCTGAGGAAATGAGATATCCAAGTAATCTGAAATATTCCAAATTAGTGTATTTAATGGAATATTGCACATGCATTAAGAAGACAATTAGAAGCTTGTTGAGACAGAAACATTCAGACAATAAAAGATACTTTTTTTAAGCCTATACACTATCTGAATATCAATGTAGCTATTTCACTTTTCATAGGTAATTTAAGAGTTAAGGTCACATAAATTTCTACAACCCGTTTTAAGACTAGTAATTGAGAAGTTCACATTAATTATTCCCATAATTAATATGGAACGTTCCAGAAGAAAGTTCTCCCCTTTCTTCAGTTTATTTTTATTTTATTTTTATTTTTTTTTAAGATTTAGTATATTTATTTGACATAGCACAAACAGTTGGAGAGGGAGAAGCAAGCTCCCGCTAAGCAGGGAGTCCGGTGCAGGGCTGGATCCCAGGATCCTGGGATCATGACCTGGGCCCAAGGCAGATGCTTAACTGGCTAGCCACCCAGGTGTTTCCCCCTTTCTTCAGTCTTAAATAAATGTTTTAATTTTTAATTTTTAAAAATATTTTACTTATTTATTTATGATAGACACACACATAGAAAGGCAGAGACACAGGCAGAGGGAGAAGCAGGTTTCCCGCAGGGATCCTGATGCGGCACTTGATCCCAGGACCCTGGGATCACGACCTGAGCCAGAGGCAGACGCTCAATCACCGAGTCACCCAGGTGCCCCAAATAAATGGTTTATTGCTGGCTTCAGAGAAAGCCAGGAAGCAAGCCTGTCTACACCTTAGCCAAGCCTTGTTAGTCATATAAGGGCTTGTTAGTAGTTCTTGTTAATGCAGTCTTTTCCAAGAAGATGTCTAAGCATCTAAACGTTAGTGTTAGAGCAGCCCCGGTGGCCCAGTGGTTTAGCGCCGTCTTCAGCCCCGGGGTGTGATACTGGAGACCCGGGATCGAGTCCCACATCAGGCTCCCTGCATGGAGCCTGCTTCTCCCTCTGCCTGTGTCTCTGCCTTTCTCTCTCTGTCTGTCATGAATAAATAAATAAAATCTTAAAAAAAAAAAATAAAAGTGTTGTGTATAAGTGCCTAGTCTCTGAAATGAGCTCTTGTTTTAATCTTAGTGTGCTGAGCTACTTCTTAACAAATTAGATTAAGTTTCAGGGTAATTTCAGTTCACAATTCCTGAGTATTTATCTCTTCTCCCCAGCTAACTATGCAACGCTTAGAGGATAACCATGTAGATAGATGGAAGCCCAGTTAAGAGTGGCCTACTGCACAGTGCCAAGAGGAATCATAATGCTTGTTTGTACTTCAGCACATTATGACTTTTCTTCTGGCTACCCCATCCCCCATGCACTCTATTCCAAGGGTAAAAATCATGTAGTAGGCTCTAAGGACATTCATGTGATAATATTTTCCCAAACATTGATAGTTGGTTGTTTGATTTATTGATTTATTTATTTTTTAGCCCACTGACAAGGAACTGAGAGAGAGCATAGCGTTATTGACAGCTCAGCAGACTGCTCTGGAAATTATTGTCAACATGTGCTGCAGTGAAGGTTTGTGACCAGTTTATGGTTTACGTTTAGACATTCTCCCTCTGGGCTGAAAGGGGAGCTTCCATGAGGATTTTTTAAAATATTCAGTTATATGTGGTTTGCACTCTTCCCAGATCCCTCCGATGATGAGTGGGAAGAGCTTTCTAGCAGTGATGAGAGCGATGCATTTATGGAGAATTCCTTCAGTGAGTGCGGTGGGCAGCTGCTGTCTCCCCTCTGCCTCTCCCATGAGGTTCACACTGCTTTCACCAACTACCTCATCCCAAAGAAGGTAGTCTGTTTCAAGTCTAGCTTCATATTGGAGCATGGGAAGGGCTTAAGAGAACTATTCGCCATGTATGCAAAAGAGATTTACTCTCACTTCCAGACTGTAGGTAATTGGTAAACAACAAGTTAGAACTAACAGTAGTGGGAGTATGCTGAAAAGTAGATCCTTCCCAAGCCTAACCATTTCATTGAGAGGTAATATGTTGGGACTTGATAAAGGGATCATGTAGAAAACGACGCTACTCTTTTAACCTTTGCTTTACTGCCTTTCTTAAATCTAGATTTTTGAGAAAACTGCCTTTCCAAACAGCACTGCAGTTGACTTATGTTCTAGGAGTCCCACTTGGAAATCTTTGGTTAGAAAGTAAGAACTTTTCTGTTTTCAAAACTGTTTGTCATTATGTTATTACATGAAATGATGGACCACTAACTAAAAGATACTGACTCCCCCCAGATCCAAGAGTTCTATTCCTATGTATATTCCCTAGAAAAATGTGTGCCTATAAGCTCTAAGGCATGAGAATGTGCATAGCAGTGTGTTTCCAGTTGTCCCAACCTGGAAACAACCTCAGTGCCCATCAGTGGCAGAATGGAAAGGTAAATTTTGACGTAATCCCACAGTAGAATACCTAAAAGCAGTAAAAACAAACAAACAAAAACAACCTGAACTAGAAGGTTGACAAGAAAAAGAAAGCAAGGCACAAAAGAATATATACACCGAGATTCCTTTTTTATAGAGTTCAGTAACTGGCAGCAGTATTTTGTTTCAGGACACATACTAGGTGGTAAACCTATAAAGAACAGGGAAATGTTTACCATAAAAGTCAGGATAGTGGTAGCCTTTAGGGGTCAGAGAGGCGGGATGAGACAGGGAAGGGGTATGTGCACTGCGAGGGTGCTGAGCAGTGTTTATGATTTTTTTTTTTTAGCAGTGTTTATTTTCTAGGGGCACCATGTTTGCTTTATAAACTGTTAAATTCCGTATATGCTTTGAGCACTTATGTGTGTCCTGTTTCATAACTCAAAGTCGTTTTGCCAATGCTGCCATGCGTAAAAATTTTTCTAAAGCAGATTCCTTATGACTCATAAGTGAGTTGTGCCTCAGGCCCTGAGTGCTCAAGCAATTTGATTAGGGAGATAATCAGTTCACCTTAAGATTCTTTGTTATAGCCATACACCTATGTACAGGTATTTCCAGTCAGAGCCCAAAGCTTAGGTTAAAAGCAAATACTGAATTCTGTTGGAATACTGTTAGAGAAACATCACATTCTTTCCACTTCCTTTCCAGAATGAACACTATTCAGTGCAGAGCCCTCGTGTGTCTCCAGAGTCTTGTCTCCCTCCTGGATGTGGACCATCTTGGGGGCCCTGCAGCCCTTCAGACACTTGCACAACATCTGTCACAGCTGCTTTTTTCTCAGCCAGGTAAATATTTAGGACTCATTGTGAAAGACTATTTGGATCAAGCAGAATTTTGAAGGCCCAGGAACTTGGACTTTGGCATTTTGCCGTGTTTGTCATCCAACCTGCAGAAACCTTTCCCAAGCAGGAAGAGTCATATTTATAGTTGCCAGTGGCATAGAGTCCAAACAATATATGTAAGCTAGTTTATGGGCTATACTTTTATTTTTTATTAAAATTGCATTATGTCAGGTCAATAAAGCTGAATCACAAATATCGTAATATCATAAATATTAGATATTTGGTTAATTCTCTAGTCTTTTTCCTTTTTTTTTTTTTATTTAATTTTTATTTATTTATGATAGTCACACAGAGAGAGAGAGATAGAGAGAGAGGCAGAGACACAGGCAGAGGGAGAAGCAGGCTCCATGCACCGGGAGCCCGACGTGGGATTCGATCCCAGGTCTCCAGGATCGCGCCCTGGGCCAAAGGCAGGCGCCAAACCGCTGCGCCACCCAGGGATCCCTAGTCTTTTTCTTCTTAAAATAAAACTATTTCATTTACATTTGGATAATCCATGGATGTATTACAGAATTCACAAGTTATTAGAGGATGTAAAGCAGAAAGCCTCTCTCCTTTTTCTCATACCATCCAGTTCTCTCCCAGAATCAGTCACTGTTACCAGTTTCTTGCATGTTCTTCCAGAGAGATTCTCAATATAAAAATATGTATCTGAGTTTTGTTTTTTTTTTTAAGATTTTATTTATTTATCCGTGAGAGACACAGAGAGAGAGAGGCAGAGACATAGGCAGAGGGAGAAGCAGGCTCCATGCAGGGAGCCGGATGCGGGACTCAATCCTGGGACTCCAGGATCACACCCTGAGCCAAAGGCAGAGGCTCAACCGCTCAGCCACCCAGGCATCCCTGAGTTTTTTTTTTTTTTTTTTTTTTTAAGATTTTATTTATTTATTCATGAGAGACAAAGGGGGAGGGAGGTGCAGGCAGGTTCCCTGTAGAACAGGGAGGCTGATGTGAGACTCAATCCCAGGACCCTGGGTCATGACCTGAGCTGAAGGCAAGACACTTAGCCGACTGAGCCACCCAGGCATCCCTGTATGTGTGTTCTTAAGTCAAATTGTAGACTACTAGACAGAGTACTGTACTCTGATTTTTTCTAATATGTTTCTTTCTTTAAACACCTTTGTTTGGTAAAAGGTGTTACCAGGATCTCTCTAATATGAATTACTTTCATTTGTACACAGAAACCTAGAGAGATAGCATACATAGGTAACTATTCTTTCTAAATGGCCTGGCTGTACAAGTGTTAATGTGTGCTACTCTAACAGATTCTCATAGTTTGTGGTAATAGAATCTCATTTGACTTGGCCACATCAAACTATAGCAACTCAAACCAAACCAAAGAAGAAAAACTGAGAGGGAGGGGGAAAAATAGTATTTTATGTAGTAAAAGAGAATTCTCCACATTACGTCCCAGCATTGCATGTCTGCATCGATGGTAATTGAGAGATAAGAATTGGCTGCTCTCAGCTCCCCAATTTCAGAGTGTCTAGGGAGTTTTTGAGGGTAAATTTGAAGATATTTAATATTTGGTTTCTGCACTAATTTTAAAATTTAACCACCAAATAAGCTATAACTTAACTGTGTTACATTCAGTGTAGTGTTCATATATCTCATTGTAAACTATTTATTAAACTTATTCTCTTCTCAGATACAACATTAAGTCAAGAGTTGAAGCTCTTAAGTTGACGCCTGGCTGGCTCAGATGGAGGAGTATGTGACTCTTGATCTCAGGGTCATGAGTTTGAGCCCCACATTGGAAGTAGAGATTACTTACATAAATAAAACTAAAAAAAAAAAAAGTTGAAACTCTTAAAAGATCAAAATATGGCCATTTTTGACTAAATATAAGCTTTTATATAGATATTCATTTAAGAGTTCCTCCCCAGTTTTTTTTTAAGTTCTTTTTGTTTTTAAGTAATCTCTACACCCAGTGTGGGTCTCAGACTCAGTGACCCTGAGATTAAGAGTCACATGCTCCTCCATCTGAGCCAGTCAGCCAGCTGCCCCACTCCCTAGTTCTTCTAGAAATCTTTTTTTTTTTTTTTTTAAGATTTTATTTATTTGAGAGTGTGAGCTTGAGCAGGGGGGAGGGGCAGAGGGAGAAGGAGATGCAGGCTCAGTGCTGAGCAGAGCACCCAGGAGCCCCTACTTTGCACTCTATCAAGTTAATACAAGGTGCTGTGCATTTAATAGTGCATGTTTTAGAAGTTCTAGATCAGGGGTGCCTGGGTGGCTCAGTAGATTAAGCATCTACCTTTGTTCGGGTCCTGATCTCAGTGTCCTGGGATGGAGCCCCCATGTCAGGCTCCCTGCTCAGTGGGGAGCCTGCTTCTCTACCCACTGCTTGTGCTTTCTCTGTCTCTCTTTCTCTCAAATAAATAAGTCAGTCAGAATACTGAGATTCTTAAAAAAAAAAAGTTCTAGGTCAGTTTTTAAAAATTAAGTAAAGATTCAGATGCCCGTACATAGTTATTGTTCTGTCTCTATTGACCTTCCAGCATTTGTCAGCAGATGTAGTTTTCCATTGATCTCAGGCTGTGCATTCTTTAGCTGGTGTGATCATGAGAAGACTGTGCCCAGCCACACCTAAGACAGGATACAGGCAAGACTGGGCACGCTTTGGCTACAGAGCTGACTTGGTGTGAGCTGGCCTGATAACTGTATCTTTTCATTGGTCCCCCAGCCATATAAACCAGGCAGAGATATGGATGGCATGGAGGGCAGGGGACATGGGAAAGAGGATGTTCTATCTGACTTTTGCTGACATTCTGGCTCCCACCAGCACAGCCCAATATCCCATGGTAGAGGACGAGGAGGGCTACTCTTGCTCAGGGCCACTCCCATTCACCCCTTCACATGGGCTCTCCCTGCTGGGAACTGGGCCAAATGGGGTTGTACATAGCCAGGCCCCCAGGGGAGCAAGCCTAGCCTATCACTACTTCCAAGACCTGCGTACCCTGAAGGAATCCTGTCTGCCCTACTGGCAGAACAAACAGCCATTTTCCTGCTCAGTGGGGAGCTCCAGTCAAGATACCAGAAGCTCCATTTCCACCCCAACAATTAGAGTTCGTTTCACTTGAAGTAAAGCTCACATACTTTGTCCCACTGCTGTACAGAAAACACTTGGGTATGTTTCTCCCCTTTCAGCTGGCTATTTGTGGTTACTGATGCTTGCACATTTATTACCTGGAAGATCACAGGAAAACGATACCAGCTTAGCCTTGGAGAAATCATGGAAAGTTTCTGAATTGTGGGAAAATATAATTAAACACTTTAAGTAAATTCCAAGTTCATAGGTATTGTTGACATAACCTTTTCTTATCAGATTGAAATTTTTGATAAAGGATAATTGCTTATATTGAGAGATGGTATGCTAAAGTTCCTTTGAAACATTGAGATTTATTAAATAACGTAATCTTGTGGGTTTTGTGTGGATGGTGTGAACTGTTACTGGAGAATTTTCTGGGGAAGATGGGGTCAAATTTCTCTAACTTTTTGTTACCATGTTTGAACATTAAGTGTATGAGGATCATACAACTCTGCCTAACTTGCTTTATTTTTAATGCTAAAGTACAGTTGTGAAAAGTTACAAAATTTGTGATACTTACACCCTGTGGCTGACATCAGAGATAAAAGGAGAACATTGTCAGTGAATCAGATTCTGGTCCTTCCATTCAGTATGTTAATACCTTTGTCTCCTTTGTTAAAAACCATTAATCTTCAGATCATCAAGAAAATTTTAGGGATGCCTGGGTGGCTCAATGGTTGAGCATCTGCCTTCAGCTCAGGGCATGATCCTGGAGTCCCAGGATCGAGTCCCACATAGGGCTCCCTGCAGGAAGCCTACTTCTCCCTCTGCCTATGTCTCTGCCTCTCTCTGTGTCTCTCGTGAATAAATAAATAAAATCTTTTAAAAAATTATAGCGATGTTTTGTTTTCAGATTGGGTCAGTCAATCATTTGTTCCATTACTTGGGTTCCATAATCATTTAGGGTTCCCTGTTTTCCCACATTTGGGGAAGTAGAAAGCTCTTTTCACTACAATTAGAATGATAGTAGCACCCATTCTGGGATGTTTCCTGTTCTCTTCTAGGATATGGAAAATCAACCCGAGAAAGACACTTAAATAGAAATTTGCTGTTTGATTACCTGTGGGTTGGCTACCTACCTGCTTTTACATGTGCAGCAATTCTTAAATGCTGTACAAAGTTGTTGAGGGGAAAGACATTTTCGCCCACCTTCTTTTGCTTAACTTCTGTTGATATTAATTTCTTCAACAATACCACATGGGTTGACCTTCTGAGAATTTGTCAGAAAGGCAGCATAATTTGAAGTCTCTTTCCCAAATTTGGATACATGACTAGAAATGTGAATTCAATAAAAATCACCCGCATGTTTTCCTTAATTTAGGTAGAGTATGAATTACACATAATATAAAATAGTAACGTGGTTTAAATTAGGGTTTTGAATCTAAGGTAATGGTTACTTTTCTAAGAATGCAAGACAGAAAAAAAATTGTTTCTGAATGTGTTCTAGTTCATATTGAGTTATTCATGATTTTTTTTTGTTTTTTTTTTTTGTTGGTTTATGTGCAGTTGGTGAATTTCTAGAGCTATGCTTAATAGCTCTAATCAAATTCAAATATAACCTACTTGCTAGAGCCAGGGTGACTTTTTGAATTTTAGTAGCAACAACTTCACACCAATTTTTGAGTGGCTTTTGGGTGCTAGACTTTATGAGCTAGGTATTATTACCCCACCTTTCTGATAAGGAAGCTGATTTGAGGAACTCCTTTGGGGCACTCATTCCTTTAACACATACTTCTTGAACACTATGCCGTGTACCACTCTAGGTCCAAGGGATATGGGGGTAAATGAGCTAGGCAAGATCATGATGCTCATGGAGCTTACAATCTCAGACAAAGATACAATGTAATTTCATCTAGGAAGAAAATAAAAGGAGATGGGTTCGGTGGAAAGGGCTCTCTGAGAAGGTGACGTTTGAGCCGAGGCCAGAAGGAGAGGTCATACAACATCAGAGGCAGGATTCCATCCCAGGTCTGTCTGATCCTAAGGCTATGCTAGTATCTCTCCTGTAAGATTTACGGGCATTCCCTACTTCAGTACATAATGTATATATGATCATGCGAGGCAAAAAAATATAATAAGCTTTGATTCAAGTATGTGCAGAAGCCACATCATGCTCAGGTAGGCAGCCCCAAAAGGGGCATTGGAATAATTATAGGGCCCCAGGCACTAGAGAGCAGAAAGCCAAAGTATCTATCTCATCCCCAAACTTTGTGGCTTAAAACAACAATAATGGTTTTTCTCATGGTTTCTATAGGTCAGGAATTTAGACGGTGCACAGTGGGGATGGTTTGTCTCTACTCCACAATGTTTAGGCTAGGGGTTCTCAACTAGGAGCAGCCCCCTACACACACACACACACACACACACACACACACACACACACACACACACACACACACACACACACACCGTACCCTCCTCCCCCACAGCATATTTGGCCATGTCTGGGGGCATTTTTTCTTGTTACAACCTGGGGGTTGTTACTGTTATCTAGGGGGTAGAAGCCAGGAATGCTGCTAAATATCCTACAGTGTACAGGGGATCCCAAAGAATTGTCTGGTCCAAAATGTCCATAGTGGCAGGGTTGAGAAAACTCTAGCCTAGGGCTTCTGCTGGAAAACAAGAAGCCAGAACTGTCTGAAGTCTTCAGTCCCATGTTGATGGGTGGTTCATAGGGGCTGTCAACCAGAAAAAGTGACCTCGCCATGTGACCTAGGCTTCCTTATAACACGGTGGCTGAGTTCCAAAGGCAAGAGTTGAGAAAGAGAAGAGAGCAAATATATGTGAGTCAGGTGCAAGTCATGTTGTCTTTCCGTGACCTAGCCTGTCATGTTCATGTGTCCTGTTGGTTGATGTCACAAAGTCCCCCCAAATTCAAGGGGTGAGGAAATAGACTGTTGTGGTTATTTTTGGACAGTATTATCTACCACAGCAAGTTCATCGCTTTCCCTTCCCACCTCAGGGGTAAGAAAGAAAACACTAAAAATGACCAGGAATGGGAAGGGGAAGTTGGATCAGTAAAAACTATAGAAGACTGAAACTGTGGAGGTGTAGTGGTCCAGCCCTATGCAAGCAACAGCTCTTGCCTAGGGAGTGCGTTTGGGTTGTTAGGAAGCAGTCTGATTTGGGAGACATCTCCATGGGAGGTCTGCCCAGTACCATGATAGCAATCTGTGAAAAGCTGAATTCTGTCTATGAAGCTACCTCAGGTGTATCCCATGCTAAAAAGCCAGTTAAATGAAAATCCAGCATCGGAAAGGCAAGGACTGTCTGTAGAATGTGCCCTTGTTAGGGTTATTTCAATTGTGGATGTCTTTTCAAACTTACATATACAGTCCACAGGGGGCTGTTGACTAGAAGTTTGGGCTTAATGTCAAAAATGTTTTAATTAGGGGATCCCTGGGTGGTTCAGCAGTTTAGCACCTGCCTTCAGCCCAGGGCGTGATCCTGGAGTCCCAGGATGGAGTCCCATGTCGGCCTCCCCGCAGGGAGCCTGCTTCTCTCTCTGCCTGTGTCTCTGCCTCTCTCTTTCTCTCTGTGTCTCTCATAAATAAATAAATAATATCTTTTAAAAAATGTTTTAATTAGAATAGCATGTATAATATTTAACAGGCTGTGTTTTGATTCCATATCTTTTTCTACAAAAAAACTTAGCATAGGGATCCCTCGGTGGCGCAGCGGTTTGGCGCTTGCCTTTGGCCCAGGGCGCGATCCTGGAGACCCGGGATCGAATCCCACGTCAGGCTCCCGGTGCATGGAGCCTGCTTCTCCCTATGCCTGTGTCTCTGCCTCTCTCTCTCTCTCTGTGTGACTATCATAAATAAAAAAATAAAAAATAAAAACATTTAAAATAAATAAATAAATTAATTAATTAATTAATTAATTAATTAATTAATTTTAAAAAACTTAGCATAGAGGAAGACGAATTTATATTTCATTTTTGTGTTTTAGATTTTGCTAAGCATGTTGACTTTCTAGAAGCCATAAGTAGTGCCTTGAGGGCCCTCTTGCAAACTATGGCCTCCAACAACATTTCTCAGGTAAGATTTTTAAGAATTTTTATGTGAAACTTGCAAAGATTCTGTATTATGGAGGCAAAATTCATTATTTAACTGTTTTTTTAAAAGTGTTTATTTTTCTTACAAGAGTAATATATGATCCTTGTAAAAAGAAAGCAAAAATGCTTAAAACAAAACGTAAAATATTTTGCTTCTTCCCACCACCATCACACACGCAGGTTTGTTTTTTTTATTGATGTGATATAGTTGGCATATCTGTTAGAAATATTTTCTCTGAGTGTCATTTGTCTTTTTCTGTAACATTTTACAGAAATTTTCAAGCATGCCCACTGATTCCACAGTGATCCCTCAGCATCTCTATGTGATGGGTGGTTTTCCACTTTTTTTAAAAAAATTTATTCATGAGAGACAGAAAGAGAGAGGCAGAGACACAGGCAGAGGGAGAAGTAGGCTCCATGCAGGGAGCCCAAAATGGGACTCGATCCCCAGTCTCCAGGATCAGGCCCTTGGGCTGAAGGCACTAAACCGCTGAGCCACACAGGCTGCCCTGGTTTCCCACTTTTATTCTTTTTCTTTTTTTATTATTTTTTAAGATTTTATTTATTTATTCATGGAGACACACACAAAGAGAGAGGCAGAGACACAGGCAGAGGGAGAAGCAGGTTCCATGGAGAAAGCCGAGGTGGGACTCCATCCCGGGTTTCCAGGATCACGCCCTGGGCTAAGATGGTGCTAAACCACTAAGCCATCAGGGCTGTCCTCTTTTCTTTTTATTAAGGAAATTTTCAGATATCTCTAAAACCAGAGCTAGTAGTATGATGAACCACAAGTGTCAGTGAGTTGGCAGCGTCCTGGCATCTAGCATTCTTTTTTTTTTTAGGCAAACATCCTGGCATTCTTGTTCCCTTCATCTCCCTTATACTTTTGTTTTTGTTCCCTAGATGACTTTAAAGCCAGTCATGTTACTTCACCATAAGTATTTTATTACTGCTTCGTTATGTGTCTGTGACAGAAAACCAGAAGTAAAAAACCAGAAGTACCATTACTCCCAAATCAACAGACATTGCTTAATTATCAGTTGATATGCAGCCTGAGTTCAGTTTTCTGATTGTCACAAAAATGTCTTTTTATTTGTTTTGTTTGAATCAGAATCCAAAGAAAATCCACACATTGCTTTGATACTTTGGTTTCAAAAAAAATTTTTTAGTGGCTTTAGTGAGATTTAATTCACATACCAACCATACACTTCACCCATTTAAAATGTACAATTCAATGGCTTTTAGTATATTTACAGATTCTTAAATCTTTTAATTTAAAACATTTCCCATACCAACTCCCCTTCTCTATATTATTTATTCATTGAAGAAGCTGTCATTTGTCCTGTAGTTTTTCCCATTATGAGATTTGGCTGGTTTCTCAGGATAGTATTGTTGTGTTCCTCTATTGTCCATACATTCTATAAACTGGGAGCTAAGTCTAGAGTCTTAATTAGATTCAGGATCAAATTTTTTGGCAAGAATAATTCATACTGCTATATATATTTTCTACTTTTACATCACAAATTATATATTTTCATAAATTTGTGATGTTAAGATTAATTAGTGGATTTGGGGAGCCTAGGTGGCTCAGTCAGTTAAGTGTCTGCCTTCAGCTCAGGTCATAATCCCGGGATCCTGGGATCGATCCCTGAGTCAGGCTCCCTACTTAGCTGGGAGTCTGCTTCTCCCTCTCCCTTTGCCCCCCCCCCCCCCCCCCCGCTCATGCATTCGCTCGCCCTAAAAATCAATCAATCAGTCAATCTTTTTAAAAAAGGTTAAAATGGGGAATGCCTGGGTGGCTCTGTGATTGAGCGTCTGCCATCAGCTCAGGGCCTAATCCTGGGGTCCTGCCACATTGGGCTCCCCACACGGAGCCTGCTTCTGCCTCTGTCTATATCTCTAACTCTCTCTGTGTCTCTCATGAGTAAATAAATACAATATATATTTTTTTAAGGGTAAGATGGCAAGTGTTACGTTATGTATGTTTTACCACAACTTATTTATTTATATTTAGTCTAGCTTCTGTCCCTTTGCCCTGTTCTTTTGAGTAACTCCTTTTTGGGTTTATCATTCCATTGTTCTTATTTTGAGAACATAAGCAAATATGTAAGCATGTGTATTTCACCCTTTTTGCTTAAAGTAGTGCTTCTGCACCTTGCCCTGCTTTTCCCCCTTATTAATCATCATAGTAAACCGATATCTTCCTCATTTCTTTTTTACAGCTTCATGTTCTGTTACTCCATTGTGTAGGTGTTCCTTACTCATTCAACCTGTCTGCTGTTGATGGGGTTCTCATTTCCAGTCCTTTGCTATTACAAATGGAACTGCAGTGAATAGCCTTTTTTGCAGATGTTATTTTATGTTTTTGCCATTGTGTCTTCAGGATAGTTTCCCAGAAGTGGGCTTGCTGATTTGGAGAATGGATGGATTGGTGATTTTGCTAATTATTGCTGTAGTCCCCTCCTTAGAATTTGAGGCATTTTGAATTTCCTCCAGCAGTGCTTGAGAGTGCCTGTTTTGCTGTAGCCTTACCAACAGAGTTATGTTGTCAGGATGTTGGATTTTTACCAGTTTGATAGGTGAGAAATTTTATCTCAATTTTAATTTGCATTTCTCTTATGACGATGAGACTGGATGTCTGTATGTGCTTTAAGGGCCTTTGCATTTTTTTTCTGTAACTGTTACTGTTCCTATCTTTTGCCAGTTTTGCTCTTGGGTTGGTGGCCTTTTTCTTCTTTGTGTATAAAGGCAAATCCTAGGGCCTTGCCCGTAGTCCACTGTAGCAGAAACTTTGAGGGGACCAGTGATCTATATTTTAACAAGTTCTCCTAGTGACTGGCATGCACACTACATTTGGGAACCAATGTGCTAAACCATCCTTGCTTCTTCGTTTTTAAAATCTTTTTTTTTTTTTTTAATTAATTTTTATTGGTGTTCAATTTACCAACATACAGAAAAACACCCAGTGCTCATCCCATCAAGTGTCCACCTCAGTGCCCGTCACCCATTCCCCTCCAACACCCGCCCTCCTCCCCTTCCACCACCCCTAGTTCGTCTCCCAGAGTTAGAAGTCTTTATGTTCTGTCTCCCTTCCTGATATTTCCCAACATTTCTTTTCCCTTCCTTTATATTCCCTTTCACTATTATTCATATTCCCCAAATGAATGAGAACATACACTGTTTGTCTTTCTCCGATTGACTTATTTCACTCAGCATAATACCCTCCAGTTCCATCCACGTTGAAGCAAATGGTGGGTATTTGTCGTTTCTAATTGCTGAGTAATATTCCATTGTATACATAAACCACATCTTCTTTATCCATTCATCTTTCGATGGACACCGAGGCTCCTTCCACAGTTTGGCTATTGTCGTTTTTAAAATCTTAATCAAAATTTTGATTAATGTGTCATTAGACCATACTACCCACTTCTCTTGGTCATTAGCCATTCACTATGCCTTGGGCACCCTTTGTCCTTCAAGATTCTGGCTATTGGGCTTTATTACTCTTGGCTAGTCCTGTCATGATTCTGGGTGACTTCGAGTTCCACATGATGCTCCCCTTAGTCACCTGGCCTCGAAGTTCTTGGACCTTGCTTTGTCCAGAGGTCTGCTCTTCCCTCCTTCCCTTAGTCATTCCATAGCCACACCCTAGAGCATTGCTCCCCAAACTTTATCTTGGTCTACAGTTTAATGAGTCTATCTCTCATGTTTTACTGTCAAATACAGTATGGGCTGTTGGTGTCTAGTTTTTAGTCTTTAAAGTTTTTTTTTTTTTTTTTTTGCATATTTGAGAATTTTTTTCAAGAACATTTGACCCTCATTTTCTTTGAAATGGGAATTAGAAAACTCTATACTGTAGGGCCTATGGGAATATAAAGTATTTTTATTGATTTTTCATGATCTTCAGCAGTAGCTAACGGGATCAGTCTGACATTTTTTTTTTTTTTAATGTTTTTTTTTTTTCCTTTTTTTTAAAATTTTTATTTATGATAGTCACAGAGAGAGAGAGAGAGAGAGAGGCAGAGACATAGGCAGAGGGAGAAGCAGGCTCCATGCACCGGGAGCCCGACGTGGGATTCGATCCTGGGTCTCCAGGATCGCGCCCTGGGCCAAAGGCAGGCGCTAAACCGCTGCGCCACCCAGGGCTCCCTCAGTCTGACATTTAAAGAGAATTGCTCACAGTTAATTTCTGGGCATTCATATATATTGAGACTATAAATTCTCAGGTTGGGTGTGTATTGGACATGAGCATAAAATTTGAGAACTAGAAGGATCCTGGCTCTTTTTTTTTATTTTTTATTTTTTTAATTTTTTAAATTTATTTATTTATGATAGAGAGAGAGAGGCAGAGACACAGGCAGAGGGAGAAGCAGGCTCCATGCACCGGGAGCCCAAACGTGGGATTCGATCCCGGGTCTCCAGGATCGCGCCCTGGGCCAAAGGCAGGCGCCAAACTGCTGTGCCACCCAGGGATCCCGGATCCTGGCTCTCTAATGCTTTACAAGGAGAGGAAATCAGGGACCAGAGGTGCTGAGTGACAGCACTAGGAGTGGAGTACAACTGTCCTGCTCCCTTGTCCACTTCTCTGCCTTGTAGGTTTGTGCGTATTGGGCAGCTTACATGTGTGACTCAGGCCTGTAGTAAAGTAGCGTGCCTCTAGCATCCTGGCAGCCTTGTTGTGGCTGTGAAGAATACCATGGTTGGTAGGATTGTTTTCATTAGAAGAAATCTGGGCATATTAGCTGTTACCTTTAGATTTGGCAGAAGCACTGCAGATGATTCAGAAATGAGTTTGATTTAGAACTGTTGAGTATTTTTATATATTAATAATACTTAACATTTAGTGAGTTCTTTATATGCATAATTTAGTCCTTATAGCAACTGCATGATGACTACTGTCCAGTGTCACTGATGGGGAAATGGAGATGTTAGTGGAGGGAAGTATCTTACACAGGATTGCTGAGTGATAAGGAGAGGAGACAGGATGTGAACCCAGAATGTCAGATCCCAAACCCTTGGTCACCACACTGTGCTGCTCCTCACAGGTAATAATAGCCTGGCAATACAATACTTGAATTCTCTTGTGATACCTGCATCCTCGTGTGTGTTCAGATTAGCTTAGAATGAAAATTATCACTACACAGCGGAAGCACTCTATGATTTAATGGTTTTTACAATCTCTCATATTTACTGTAACATATACATCTCAGGGTAAGTTCTTAACTTGTATAGATTAGCCGAGTTTTATTAAAGCTACATGATTAAAAAAAAAAATAATAAAGCTACATGATTCTACTTATATTTTCAAACCATTTTTTATAATCATTGTTAAAAAGAAATTAGAATCTTTTTAGTGTGTGTACATCCGACTGAAAGTCTTTTTTTTTTTTTTTTTTTAAGATCTTATTTATTAGAGAGAGAGCAAGCACAGGGATGCCTGGGTGGCTCAGCGTTTAGCATCTACCTTCAGCCCAGGGCCTGATCCTAGAGACCCGGGATCGAGTCCCACGTCGGGCTCCCTGCATGGAGCCTGCTTCTCCTGCTGCCTGTGTCTCTGCCTCTCTCTCTCTCTCTGTCTCTCACGAATAAATAAATACAGTCCTTGAAAAAGGAGAGAGAGAGCACAAGCAGGATGGGGAGGAGGCAGAGGGAGAGAGAGAGGCAGACTCCCCACTGAGGAAGGAACTCACCATAGGGCTCGATCCCAGGACCCCGAGGTCATGATCTGAGTTGAAGGCGGATGCTTAACCCACCCAGGCATCCCCCAGAAAGTCTTCTTCAAATGAAATAAGAAATGAAGCCTCTCTTCTGGGCTAATAGCTATGTTAGATTGAATAATGACAGTGACAGGAACAGGGCTCATCTTGGTTCAGGATTACCAGCCGTATTAAGGAATGATTAGGATACATAACTTTTCTGTCATCTACATTCTGTCTGTCCTGTTGTGCATGCTATTGGAACTGATCGAGGTTAACACTATAAATACTCTCTTCTTCCTTTTCAACAGTGCATGACTCCTGATCAACTGATGACACTATGCACAGCCAGCATTCATAGTAGTAATACCGGGGTTAGAGTAAACGTTGTTAGTATTTTAGGAATCACAGGCAGCGTCCTCGCCAAAGAAGATGGAACACTGGAAACTCTTAAGGTAAAACTATATGCTTCCAACGTGAAACGTTAAATCATTAGAAACAGGAAAGGGTAACAGTTGGTATGGGATTTTTAAAAACTTCTATGTGGCAGCTCAGGTGGCTCAGCGGTTTAGCGCCGCCTTCAGCCCAGGGTGTGAACCTGGAGACCCGAGATCGAGTCCTGCATTGGGCTCCCTGCATGGAGCCTGCTTCTCCCTCTGCCTGTGTCTCTGCCTCTCTCTGTTTCTCATGAATAAATAAATAAAATCTAAATAAATAAATAAATAAAATAAAATAACAAATAAATAAATAAATAAAAACTTCTCTGAACATCATGAGAAGAAATCCTGTTGAGAAGTTGCTTACTAAGGTACATTATTAAAATATGCCCTTTGGAATGATCAAACTCTATGAATTAGGTAGACACTTGAGAAATGAGTTGCATTTTCCCATATAACTTTATTCTGGAGATACTTTGTCAGAAATAAATTTGTTTTCAGTGAAGGGCCAGGTTCAGAATTGTCCCAGGTGTCTGTCTTTGCTGTTGCAGAGACTGTATGGCTATTATATTCTCCTCCTGATGAAGGAACAACTCACCAGTTGTCTTGGCACACAGGCTAAAGTATATTCTGAATAATACCACAGTCCACTCTAATATTCTGAAAATTTTAAGCAGCAAGTACCCTAGAAACTCAGCATATTTGCTTCCAGCACTTTATCTCAGCACAGTTGCTCAGGAACTACACTGCTAGAGACACAGCATCACTAGTAACTAAAAGGACAGGGGTAGTAAAATTACCCTTCATTGTGCTAATAATAATTGCTGTAGTGTTGATTACTAATTAATCGGTAGTAAACTGAATATTAGGACTTGCTCAAAACTTTACAACATTGACTGTTTTCTTTTTGTTTTTTAAGGAGGTTCCATGCCCAACATGGAGCCCGACACAGGGCTTGAACTCATAGCGCTGAGATCAAGACCTGAGCCAAAATAAAAGAGTTGGAGGCTTGGGGTGCCTGGGTGGCTCAGTCAGTTGAGCATCTAACTCTTGATTACAACTCAAATTGTGATTTCAGGGGTGGTAAGATCGAGCCCTGTGTTGGGCTCAGTGCAGTGTCTGCTTTTCTCTCCCTCCCTCCCTCTCCCTCTGTGCCTTCCCCTGTGTGCTCTGTCTCTGTCTCTGTCTCTCTCTTTAAAGTAAATAAGTCTTTAAAAAAAGAGAAAATTGGGCACTTAACTAGACGGGCCACCCAGAGGCCCCAAGGACTGATAATTTAAAGAACCTTATTTTGAAAAGATATATACATATAATAAAAGATTCAGAAAAGAAAACTAGGAAAGAGTATATAATCAGAGACCATTTCTAAATTTCTAGCCCCCCTAGTTTGACTCTAGAGACACAGCTACTGTTACCCATTTCTTCTGTATGACTCTTAAGGATTTTTGATACATAGACCCATAAGTGAGAGGGAATATAGCTGTGTGGCTATGTATATGTATACATATACAGATGAGCATGTGCATGTTCAGTCACTTCCTGCCCCCCCAAGACTATAATTTCCAAAATTCACTTAGGAGGAGCAGCAAGTTTTTCTCAGGCATAATATGAGATTTTTGAAATATTTTTATTTAGTCACATTTCTGAGCATGAAGAAAAGTAGAAAGTACAATGAATTTTGTGTACTAGTCAAGCATATTTAATGATCACTAATCTATCATTTGCACTTCATATAGTTTCTTTGCTGGGTATGTTGAAGTATGTTAAAGTTAAAGCTAACATATTAAAGCCATTGTGTTCTTTTGCCCCTTTTGGTTCAGTATACATGTCTTAAAAATAGGGACAATTTTGGGGTACCCAGGTGACTCAGTTAAGTGTTGGACTCTTGATTTCAGCTCAGGTTATCATCTCAGGGTCCTGGAATTGAGCCCTGCTTTGGGCGCCACACTCAACAGGAAGTCTGCTTGAAGATTCTCTCTCTCTCTCTCCCTCTGTTCTCCTTCACACACACACACCTCTCTCTCTCTCTCTCTCTCTCTCTCAAATAAATCTCTTTTTAAAAATAGGGACCGTTTCTTACATAACCACCATTATCCTTAGATAATGAACTGACATTGTTTAACATGTTGTGGGGTGTTTTTTTTTTTAAGATTTTATTTACTTATTTGAGAGAGAGTGAGCATGAGTGGTGGGGTGGGAGTGGGGAGCAGAGAGTAAAAGAGAGAGAGAAGCAGACTCTCCCCTGAGCAGGGAGCCCAAAGGGGCTCAGTCCCAGGACCCTGAGATCAAGACCCAAGCTGAAGGCAGACACTTAACTGACTGAAGCACCCAGGTGTCCCCTATTTTTGTTTTTGTTTTTTTTAAAGATGTTAATTCATTTATCCATGAGAGACACAGAGAGAGGCATCGACACAGGCAGAGAGAGAAGCAGGCTAGGCTCCCTGCAGGGAGCCCGATGTGGGACTCAGGATCATACCCTGGGCTGAAGGTGGCGCTAAACCGCTGAGCCACCCGGGCTGCCCCTCCCCTATTGTTTAATATGTCTTATGAATGGTCTATCCTCAAGTGTTGCCAGCTGTTGCAAAAACATCTATTTATAGATAGTCTGTTTAAACCAGGGTCTAAATCAAGTCTGCATGTTATGTTTGGTTTGGGATCTTCTAAGCTTCCCTCAATCTGGAAACTTCTCCTACCACTACCCTAGCACTGCCTCCCACCACTTGTTCTTTTTTTCTTTCTTTTTTTTTTAAGTAAGCTCTAGACCCAACATGGGGTTTGATCTCATGATCTTGAGATGAAGAGTCACATGCTCTACTGACTGGCCCAGCCCTACTACCACCTGTTTTTACCTCAGCTCCTGGGGTCGGCTGTCTCCCAGTATCCAACCTTCTGGATTTGTCTGATTGCTTCCTTGTGGTGTGAAGCTTTGTTCCTTTATCCTCTGTGTTTTCTACAAACTGAAAGTTAGATCTAAAGGCTAGATTAGATTCAGATACAGGTTAATCTTTTTAATAAAACTACTTCATAGGTGATACTGTGTGCCTCATAATTTATTACATCTTATTAACTCTAAATACTATTCTAGAGGTTATCTAGATTACTTAAATTTAGATAAGAAAATTAAGTAGGTAATGGACTAAGAGCCAGATTGTTATTTACGTCACAGCTGGAGTTTGAACTCGCTGTTCTTAACATTTCCACTCTCCCACTAATAATACCAGATGTGCCCATCACCCTTAAGACATAAAGGGTGAAGCAGAACAGCCAAAACAAAATAAGTTTACCCTTGAACAGTTCCTTGCAGATTGGGAATGACCTGTTCATTAGCTAGCTAATCATAAAAGGATAGATGGGTGCTAAACATCATCACTGGGAAGCAGAATGAGATTTAATGTTTTTATTTTTAATTGTTCTAAAGTGTTTTTCATACAATTTTATTTTTTCATCTAATTTTAAAAGCATTTTTTTTTTTTTTTGGTTACAGATATATATCTGCATTTTAACACCATGGAGAAAGCCTTTTTGAGGGAGATAGAGGGGAAATTTTAATTTCTAAAACCAACCTTTTATAAAACCAATTATCATTTTTGTATTTTAATTTATATTATTTAGGAATGTAAACTCTAATATACTTAATTTATCTTGTTGATATTATACTTTAGGAATGTAAACTCTAATATACTTAATTTATCTTGCTGATATTATACTTGGTGTATTTATAAATATATGTGAAGTCTTTAATTCTTTCAAAGTTTTAATTTGTCTCTGGCATCTCTAAATTTTAAGATACCATGCGTGAACTGTTGCCACATTTAAAGTTAGTCCTTTTTTTGGAAACTGATGTTAGAATACTGGACAATAACAATATGTATTATTGACTCCAGACCATTGGATGCTTTCTGCTTGAGGTTGCCACCAAAGATCCCTCCCTTGTGGTGGCAGGAGAAGCCTTGGATGCCCTCTTCGATGTTTTTGCAGATGGTAAAGAAGCTGAAAGGGCCTCAGTTCAAATTAAATTGTTATCTGCTCTGAAAGAATTCCAGCCAGTCTTCAAAATGAAGGTATGTAGCTCTTTTGTGTAGAAATGCTTTGGTCTCACCATCCTCCAAGAAGGGAGTATATGCAGTTCCCTCCATACACTCCCAATGATTCATAGAGTGCTTCATCCATGGAACTGAAGAATGCTTGTTGGCTGAGTCAGAGCTCAGGCCTTTGTGTTGAATCACTGTGACTTGGGCCAAAATGGTGTGGGCAGGGTTCCTTTTCTGTAAGAGTTCAGTAATGCTAACAGTGCTTATGGAGAAGCAGTCTAGTCTGTGACCTGCAAAGCACTTTCATGTACATATAAATTTATTTTAAATCATTATAGGTGATAAATTAGAACTTGATTTTAATGTTAGGAATAGTTCCCTTTGGTGCTGCATGCTGATCTTTATCAGAGAATGTAGCTACCTTCATTTGCCCTTTTATTTTTTTGTTTCACTAGAAACATCAAAGCTAACTTTGAATCAAAAAGTAATTTTCAAGGGCACCTGGGTGGCTCAGTCAGTTAAGCATCTGCCTTTGGCTCAATTCATGATCCTGGGATCCTGGGATCAAGCCCTGTATGAGGCTCCCTGCTCAGCGGTGAGCCTGCTTCTTCCTCTCCCTCTGCCTTTTTCCCCTGCTTGTGCTCTCTTGCTCTCTGTCAAATAAATACATTTATTTATTATTATTTTTTAAAGATTTATTTATTCATGATACAGTGAGAGAGGCAAAGACACAGGCAGAGGGAGAAGCAGGCTCCCTGCAGGGAACTCGATGCAGTACTGGATCCGGGGACTCCAGGATCACGCCCTGGAGTGAAGGCAGGCGCCAAGCCGTTGAGCCACCCTGGCGTCCCCAAATAAATACATTTAAAACAATTTTTTTTTTTTTTTAAGTAATTTTCAGAAACTTGGTACCAGGAGAGAGCCGCCAGGAATTTAAAAAACAGCCTTGAATCACATTTCTGCAAGTTTAAGTTTGCCATCTTCCACTTCTCTAAATCCCATTTCTAGGGGGCGCCTGGTTGGCTCAGTCGGTGGAGCCTGTGACTCTTGATCTCGGGGTTGTAGTTTGAGCTCCATGTTGGGCATAGAGTTTACTTAAAAAACCAACAAACAAAATTTCCATTTCTAAATTATGTCATTTTGAGAAGTAAAAATATTTGTACTTTTTGCTTTTAGATTTCAGATTAAGCATTTACTTTTAAATCTTTGTCAAGAGGGATCTCGGGCAGCCCGGGTGGCTCAACGGTTTAGTGCCACATTTAGCCCAGGGCCTGATCCTAGAGACCCAGGATCGAGTCCCACGTTGGGCTCCCTGCATGGAGCCTGCTTCTCCCTCTGCCTGTGTCTCTGCTTCTCTCTCTCTCTCTTTCTTTCCCTCTCTCATGAATAAATAAAATCTTTTTAAAAAAAATCTTTGTCAAGAAAATAGAAGTTTGGATGAGAAATTAGCTTACTTCTGTTGTTTTCCAGTATGTATTTGTTTTGTTAAATTTTTTTTGAGAACGAGAATAGGAGAAGCAGAGGGAGAGGGACAAGCAGACTCTATGCTGAGTTTGGAGCCAGATGCGGGGTGATCTCATGACCCTGAGATTATGACCTGAGCTGAAACCAGCAGTCAGAAGCTTAACTGACTGAGCTACCCAGGTGCCCCCAATGTGTATTGCTTTCTTCTAACAAGCTTCTAATACAGAATTGATTGCTCAAGGAGAGAACTCTGTGATGACTTTCTAGGAGACTATGATTGTATGTCTAGTAATTTAAATTTTCTGAAGTTTTTTAAGGCATAAGAATTAGTTTTCTTTAGAAAACTAGCAACACACACCATGTACATTCTAAATTGTAGGCCCATCTAAAGTCAGTGTTGATTTAAGGACAGCAGTGTTGGTTTGTTTTTAACATTTTCATATTTTGCTATCTTATATTTAAAAATGTCATCTTAGTGGCTGACATTTATTGAGTTAAGTTTCACCAATAGGTAACTTAAGTTACCTATTATTGGGGTATAAGTTACCTATTATTATACCTTAAGTTATTGGGGAAAAAACTTGAACAGTTTGCCTTAATTACAGTTTGTTCAAACCTATAGGTTTTTTTTGTTTTTTGTTTAATTGAAATACAACTGATGTATAACATTGTATTAGTTTTAGGTGTACAGCTTAATGGTTTGATACATGTACATATTGGGAAATAATTACCAGAAAAAGTTTAGTTAAATCCATCACCACACGTAGGAGGACATTTTTTTTCTTGCGATGAGAACTTTTCAGGTCTACTCCTAGTAACTTCCAAATTTACAATCAGTCGCCATACTGAACGTTACATCCCTGTGACTTACTTAGCTTATAATTGGAAGTTTGTGCCTTTTTTGTTTTTTTTGGAAGTTTGTTCCTTTTGACCCTCTTCACCCATGTTTGTCTATTTTTTAAGCAGTGAGAGGTTTTATTGTTTATCATCAGTAAACAAATTGAGTGATATCTCTCCATGTAAAGACAGATGTGCATTAGTATTTTCCCCCCTTTCTTTTCCAAAAGGTAGCCTAATATATTCACAACCCTGCACTTTGTGTTTTCTCTTAACACGATCTCCTAGATGTATTTCCATACCAGTACATGGTGGGCATCCACAGGGTTCTTAAAGGGTGCAGGCAGGCCCTTGAAACATCTGAAAAAGGAGTCTACGTGGTAAGAAGAAAATATCCCCTATTTCCCTGCAGCTGCAGGAAAGCAGATGTAGTTAAGTCTTTAGACTGCAGAGGCAAATGCACGGAGAGGAGTTATGTAAACTATGAACTAGCAAAACAACCCCTAACCGCTGGGAGGGCTGTTCTGATTGATTTTCCTACTTAATATGCATTGCTTTGGTAATGATGTTTAATTAAGTGTTTTTCTTTTCTCAAAGGTATAAAGCCCTAATGAAATTTCTTTGCTAGCCAGAAGGGCAGCCTGTAGTTTTTCATATGAAGATCCTCTGTGAATGAAGCCACAATTGCATTAAAGACTGCCTGGTATATATTTAGCCCCAGGTTGCATTTCAACATGATACACAATGTATTTTACTAAAGAACTTCTCAAGAGCCCTGGCTCTCCAGAATTGCCCTGTGATTAGCAGCATCCAAATCACCTGGTAACTTGTTACAAATTCCTAGGCCCAACTCCAGACCTACTGAAAATCGGACACAGTGGGTGGGCCCACCAATCTGTTTTTTAACAAGCCTTCCGGATGATGCTGTTGCACACCGAAATTTGAGAATTACTGCTCTAGACTAGAGGCGAAGTCCAGGTCACATACCATAAAAGTTACTCTTTTTTTTTTTTAAGATTTTATTTATTTATTCATAAAAGACGTAGAGAGGCAGGGACACAGGCAGAGGGAGAAGCAGACTCCCTGTGGGGAGCCTGATGTGGGACTCGATCCGAGGACCCGGGGCCAAAGCCAAAGGCAGACGCTCAACCACTGAGCCACCAGGTGCCCCCAAAACTTATTCTTTTAAAGTCTGCAATTCATCCATTCTTGTAACTATCATTTTTAAAAGTTGTATAATCTTAATTTATCTTTATGGCTCACACACTGTATTCTTTTACCTTGGAAATTGAAGATCTTTCACCAAATTCTGGCAGCTTTGTTCTGAAAAGAAACACACCCCAAATCAAAGGCTTTCTTATCTAACGAAATTAGTAATATATACCAATTCACATATGATTTTTTGGCAGATACGAAAAGAAGGGAGAGGTAAATACAGTCCAGATCAGCTGTGTGTTCTCGACAATGTGAAGATGAATTTGAGAAGGTTTGTCGCTTATCAAGAAACTGTTGAGAAAAGACTGACTGCTTGAACCATTGAAAGAGAGACCAGTTCAATGTTAAAGAGTACTAAAGTGTTTCCTTTGAGTGTGTGTTTCTAAAAGTCATTTTTTAATCTCTTTATCCTGTACATTAATTTGAAGTTTATAAAAACTTCAAAACTTGTCAGAAACTCCTAAGCTCTGGGATCTCTGTGGCATTTCTAGTGTTCTCTTAATTATGTATCCAGCATGTTTTAATCACTGGAAACAATGAATGGAAGAGTAGAAACAGAAAGTAATCTCAGGTGGTTCTTCGTGAGCAACAAAGAATCTGCCAAACAATCATGTTTTCCTTGAATTTTGCAGGAAAAGAAAATGCAAAGCATTGCTTAGATGTTCTTTTAAGCAAGTATCATTTTATATTAGCTAAATCTCTAACTGAAATTATGAAGACAAGCTTTATAAAAGCTTTAGTATGGAGTATAACAATTATATTTCCCTTTTGTGCAGAAGTGAATGAGTTGCATTTGTATTCCACTATTCAGTAGAATATGCTTAGGAATTAATGAGGTCATTGTCAGCCTCTCTACAAACGGAGCTGATGAGTTACTGCTTCGTAACATCACTCCATGTCTAATTTGATATGGAATCAGAATTAGGAAATATTTTTTAATAAATAATTTTTTAATTGAAAGCTTTGTGTCTTACAAAGTCTTTATGAAAATACCAGATACCTGAGTTGTTTGCTTGGTAATAGATATTGCTTTGACTATATGTGAGATACTAAAAACGGGACTTGCAGCAGAAATCTCTAGCATTATTCTCAATGTCCTTGCATTAATGGGGTGACAGCTGGAGTAAGAGGGGGAATTTCAGTGGACTTCATTGTCTGAGAGGGGAGGCCCCTGGACCATGCATTTGCCTGATCAGAAGAGTTGTGGTTGAAGATCTAAAAATTTTTCCACACTTGATCTCAGTTGTCCTGTTAAAAGGCCCAGTACCCAGTGTAGAGCTTACCTTTCTCATCTAGTTAACATCCATCACCTCACACAGTTAAATGTTTTTCTCTTGTGATGAAAACCTTCAAGATTTACTCTCTTAGTAACTTTCTTTTTTTTTTTTTTTTTTTTTATTTATTTATGATAGTAACAGAGAGAGAGAGAGAGAGAGGCAGAGACATAGGCAGAGGGAGAAGCAGGCTCCATGCACCGGGAGCCTGATGTGGGATTCGATCCCGGGTCTCCAGGATCGCGCCCTGGGCCAAAGGCAAGCGCCAAACCACTGCGCCACCCAGGGATCCCTCTTAGTAACTTTCAAAGATTGTTTTTTTAATTTATTTATTCATGAGAGACACACACAGAGAGGCAGAGACCCAGGCCGAGGAGAAGCAGACTCCATGCTGGAAGCCCGACGTGGGACTCAATTCTGGGTCTCCAGGATCACGCCCTGGGCTGAAGGCGGTGCTAAACTGCTGAGCCACCCAGGCTGCCCTCTTAGTAACTTTCAAACATACAGTACAATATTACTGTCATTACCATGGTGTATATTACATCCCTTACTTATTTGTCTCATAACTGAAAGTTTGTGCCTTTTGTCTCTCTTCACCCATATTGCCATCCCCCGCCCCCCTTGGGTAACCACCGATATGTTATTTGTATATGTGAGCTTATTTTGTTGTTGTTGATTCCCCATACATGTGAGATCATACACAATTTGACTTTTCTCTAACTTATTTCAGTTAGCATAACATATCAAGGTTCATACATATTGTCAAAAATAGCAGAATTTGGGCAGCCCCGGTGGTGCAGCGGTTTAGCGCCGCCTGCAGACCAGGGCGTGATCCTGGAGACCCAGGATCGAGTCCCACGTCGGGCTCCCTGCATGGAGCCTGCTTCTCCCTCTGCCTGTGTCTCTGCCTCTCTCTCTCTCTCTCTCTTTCTCTCTCTGTCTCTATGAATAAATAAATAAAATCTTTAAAAAAATAAAAAAAATAGCAGAATTTCTTTCTGTCTTCTTTGTGGCTGAATAATATTCCTATGCGCACACACTACTTACTCTTGCACTTAGGTTGTTTCTGTATGTTGGCTATCATAAATGCTGCAATGAACATGAGGGATGCAGATATATTTTTGAGATAGTGTTTTAGTTTCCTTGGGATATATACACAGAAGCAGAATTGCTGGGTCATATGGTAGTACTATTTTTAATTTTTGAGGAATGTCCGTACTGTTTTCATGAGTGGCTGTACCAACTTATATTCTCACCAACGGTGCTGAAGGGTTTTCTTTTCTCTACATCTTCGCCAAATTTGTTATCTCTTGTCTTTTTGATAGTGGTGATTCTCACTAGGTGTGAAGTGGTATCTTATGGTTTTGAAAGAGTCTTCCAATGAAGAAAAGCTTCAGAGTTCTGCCTGCTTGAGATTTTTAGAAAATATAATTGTTTTCAAGGAGAATAAAATTTCCAGTTCTAGCACAGAGACTAATACCTAGTTGGTTTTTGATAAATATTTGTTGAATGAATAGATACTAGTGTGTTTCTGTTTTATTAAGCAGCCTCTAAAGCAATTGTTGAATTCAGAATTGTCCTATAGAATAGTAGAAGGTGAGTTCTTACATTGAAAATGTGCCCTCCAGGGGCACCGGGGTGGCTCAGTGGCTTAAGTGTCTGACTCTTGATTTCAACTCAGATCATGATCTCAGGGCTGTGGGATCAGGCCCTGCATTGGGCTCTGGGATGGGCAGGAAGCCTGCTTGAGTCTCACTCTTCCTCTCTCTCCGCCCCTCCCCCTGCCTACCTCCCTAAAAATAAAAGAAGAAAATGTACCATCCAGAAATTTTAGACTCTGAGGCATTGATAGTTTGGCTTGTATTGCTACATTTAATTTTGCTCTTCAAACAACAAAGATAGGAAAAGATTAAATATACTTTATGGCTCTGTTTACATAATAGCTCAGTAGATCATACGAATATTATTCATAGCACAGTATAATAGAAACTTTTTTTTGTATATGACTGTAGGAGAAAATCTGTTTTAAAAGTGTATTTTTTTGTAAATCATCCAGAATAATCCATTAGGAATATGTACTATATTAAGTGTTGAAGTATGAACTCATGTGAGATCCTTTGTTTTAGGAGATTTTTTTTTTTTTTTTAAATTTTTTATATATATATTATAGTCACAGAGAGAGAGAGAGGGGCAGAGACACAGGTGGAGGGAGAAGCAGGCTCCATGCACCGGGAGCCTGATGTGGGATTCGATCCCGGGTCTCCAGGATCGCGCCCTGGGCCAAAGGCAAGCGCCAAACCACTGCGCCACCCAGGGATCCCAGATATTTCTTAAGTATTCAACTACCATGGCATATTTGCCCAAGGAAATGAAAATCACTGCTTCACTTTTCATTTTCTTAACGTTGGGGGGGATGCTTTAAGATGGAAGCTCATTTTATTTTAAAATAGAATTTATTTTGAAATAGTCATTTAATTACATTTATTTGCAATTTTATCTTTTGCTTTTATTTAACCTTTCAAAGAAATACCTTTTGAGTTGTCAAGATAGGGAAGGATTCTTATCTCTTCAGTGGTCCTGTTTATCCGGTTATTTTTTTTTTCTTTAATACTTTCTTTTTTTTTTTTTTTCAATAGATTTTGTTTATTCAGAGAGAGAGGCAGAGACACACAGGTTCCATGCAGGGGACCCTATGTGGGACTCGATCCAGGACCCCAGGATCATGCCCTGAGCCAAAGGCAGACGCTCAGCCACTGAGCTACCCAGGCGTGCCCTGTTTACTCAGTTCTGTTCTAGGCTTGTTTCCTGCCTTTTTGAAGTTGCATAAATCAGTATCTGATTGAATTTAACCAATATTGTAGGACATGAACAGTTTTAGGACTCACTTTGCAACATCCAAAAATTCTTTATTTTCAGCAACAATAGTAAAATTGCTCTGTAGTATTTTAAACATCCACTTTTAGCAGAAGGCTCCCTTTCTCTGCCATTTTATTTTTATAAAATATGGATTTCTAGTATCTACCTACTGCATGCATTCTGTCCCCTTTAAAAGAACGTCTGTCACTGTCTCTGTCTTAATATTGCTCAGATTTAAGTAGTCTTCTAAATAGACCATGATACCAATAGATTGTCTGTTAAAAAGAAATTCTTGGTCTTTTGGATGATTCTGCCATAGGACTTAGAGTGTTGTGGCACCAACACATGTCAAGGGTTAGTTGACATATTCATGGTGGCAACAAGAGGCCTGTGGCCAAATGGTGACTTCTTTTCTGGGACAGCTTTTTTTAATCTATTTTTTTTTTAAAGATTTATTTATTTATTCATTCATGATAGATATAGAGAGAGAGAAAGGCAGAGACAGGCAGAAGGAGAAGCGGGCTCCACCCTGGGAGCCCGACACAGGACTCGATCTCGGGACTCCAGGATCGTGCCCTGGGCCAAAGGCAGGCGCTAAACCGCTGAGCCACCCAGGGAGCCCCCCTCTGGGACAGCTTCTTATTTGACCATTCCTGTGGCTGTACTGGGTCCCTGGTGCCCTGTGCCTGTATTTCCTGTCCACTTGGAGAACCTGATCCTCCTTCCCTGTCATCAATTTTGTCACCTACTCTAGAACTTTATAATAAACTTTAAAAAAATTTTTTTTATTTATTCATGAGAGACACAGAAAAGGCAGAGACTTGGCCAGAGGGAGAAGCAGGCTCCCTGCGAGGAGCCTGATGCAGGACTCAATCCCAGGACCCCAGGATCACGACCTGAGCCAAAGGCAGATGCTCAACCACTGAGCCACCCAGGTGCCTCATAAACTATTTTTTGACAGCCATGATGAGTTTTTGCTGCTTATAGCTGAAAAATCCCTGATTAATATTGTATCCTTTTAGAACTTTTTCTGGACATATCCACTTATATGTATAAGAATATACTGTTTCCAGGGATCCCTGGGTGGCGCAGCGGTTTAGCGCCTGCCTTTGGCCCCGGGCGCGATCCTGGAGACCCGGGATTGAGTCCCACGTCAGGCTCCCGGTGCATGGAGCCTGCTTCTCCCTCTGCCTGTGTCTCTGCCCCTCTCTCTCTCTCTCTCTCTCTCTCTCTCTCTCTCTGTGTGACTATCATAAATAAATGCAAAAAAAAAAAAAAAAGAATATACTGTTTCTGTATGGGAACATTGTGTTCTGTAACTTGGGCTTTTTCTTTAGCAATAATTTATAGATATATTATCATGTCAGAATTATGCTTAGGTCTAATGATAGACTTTCCTTAGAAAATGAAAAAGTACTTCATTTCTACTAGATATACTGTTGGATCTTAGTTTGATAGGTTGGGTAAAGTTTGCTTTTCTCTGCCCTTTTTTTTTTTTTAAGATTTATTTATCTAGGGCAGCCCTGGTGGCACAGCGGTTTGGCGCCGCCTGCAGCCTGGGGTGTGATCCTGGAGACCGGGGATCGAGTCCCACGTCGGGCTCCCTGCATGGAGCCTGCTTCTCCCTCTTCCTCTGCCTGTGTCTCTGCCTCTCTCTCTCTCTCTGTGTCTATGAATAAATAAATAAAATCTTTAAAAAAAAAAAGATTTATTTATTAAGGAGAGAGCATGTGCCCATGCCCGCACACAAGTGGGGGGAGGGGCAAAGGGAAATGGGGAGAGAATCTCCAGCAGACTCCCCCACTGAGCGCAGAGCCTGTTGTGGGCCTCAATCTCGGGACCCAGACTTGACCTGAGCTGAAACCAAGAGTCAGATGCTTAACTGACTGAGCCACCCAGGCACCCCTACAACAGCTTTTTTTTTTTTTTTTTAAGATTTTATTTATTTATTTATGAGACACACTGAGAGAAGCAGAGACATAGGCAGAGGGAGAAGCAGGCTCCATGCAAGGAGCCCAATTTGGAACTCAACCCCAGGACTCCAGGATCACGCCCTGGGCTAAAGGCAGGGCTGAGCTACCCAGGAGTCCCCCTACAACAGCATTTTTAAACAATCTTTTGAGTCTTCCAGTGGTTTGGAGAATTGAATTTTCTCATTTGTTGAACCTAATCCCAAACTTGTATAAAAATTAACCAGTAGAAACTATAGACCAAAGATTTTTAAAAACCTAGTACCTGTTTTGGAGTAGTAATTTTTACCCTTTTTCAGATCATCAATTTTACTGAGAATCTAATGAAAATCATAGACTCCTCATCCAAATGTACCCCATTAATTATCTTTTGTGTAACAAATTATCCCAAAATTGGTAGCTTAAAATAAAAAAATTTATTATCTCTTAATTTAAGAGCAGCTTAGCTGAGTGGTTCTTCAGAGTCTTACAAGGTTGCAGGAAAGATGTTGGCCACACTTGCAGTCAACTGAAGTCTTGACCGGGGCTGGAAGATTTCTTCCAAGGTGGCTCGCTCACATGGCTGTTGGCAAGAGGCCTCCGTTCCTCACTGTGAATGTCATCATGACATAGCACCTGGCTGCCCCCAGAATCAGTATCTGAGAGAGAGAGGAGAAAGCTAGTTTCAGAAGTGACACACCATCACTTCTGCCACATTTAATTTGTTGCAAGTCATTGAATCCAGTGCATACTCGGGGAGGAAAATTCAGTTCCACTTCTTGAAGCGAGGGTTATCAAATAACTGGTACACACACACACATATGTTTACATTTTGTTTTAAAGTAATCTCTATATGATGTGAGGGCTCAAACTTAGAACCTCAAGATCCAGAGTCTCATTATCTACTGACTGAACCACCAGGCACCCCAGTGGACATCTTTTGAAACCGCCACATGCACATACCTGCATTCTGCATCAGCAGAGTTCAGAATGTTTATGGGTTTTTTTGATTCATGCATGGACATCAGGTTGAGAATTGCAATTTTGTATTGCATTGGGGTTTTTTTGTTTTTTGTTTTTGTTTTAAAGATTTTATTCATTAGCGACACAGAGAGAGGCAGAGACACAGGCATATGGAGAAGCAGGATCCATGCAGGGAGCCTGATGTGGCACTTGATCCCTGGTCTCCAGGATCATGCCCTGGGCCGAAGGCAGTGCTAAACCCCTGAGCCACCTGGGCTGCCCATGTATTGCATTGGTTACTCTTCAAACTTTAAAACAGTATTCTGAGCAATTTTAGATGCATTTGTTTCTTAACAAATTTCCTTATTCACTCAACATTTATTACGCAAATATTGCTCCTATTTTATTTTCTTCTTCACAATGGAGCAAAGGTAGTCTTTTTTTTATATATAAGGTAGATTTTTTAAAAATTTTTATTTATTTATGACAGTCACAGAGAGAGAGAGAGAGAGAGGGGCAGAGACACAGGCAGAGGGAGAAGCAGGCTCCATGCACTGGGAGCCCGACGTGGGATTCGATCCCCGGTCTCCAGGATCACGCCCTGGGCCAAAGGCAGGCTGCGCCACCCAGGGATCCCCCGAAGGTAGTCTTCTTAAAACACGAACTTACTCAAGTTTCTTCCTGGCTTTTATGCTCAATCACTTCAATGGTTCCCGTTACCCACAAGATAAAAGGTTTAGAATCCTCACCATATCCTGTAAGTAGCATGACCCGAGGGCCAGGTTTGCCTGATAGAGTCTGGATTTGTGCCTGTTGGCCCAGCATAATTATCAATAGCATTCCATTTGACTGCCAAAATGGCCCTGGATGAATATCAAAATGAATTGATGAGACAATGTGAGATTCAGGAATGGGTGTGGGACCAGGATAGAAACTGCTATAATGGATAAAACAGACAACTGACCAGGTGGAATTTGCAAAAACGAGTAGAAAACAGTAATTTTTCAATGTTTGATTCCCTGATTCAATCACTATGGAAGAGAATATCTTTGTAAAGTGACAGGATGTCTCTGATTTACTCTCCAATGATTCAAGAAAAAAAAAATTAGAAGGAATAATAAAGCAAATAGGGCAAAAGAAAGTAAGTTGAGAAAAGGTACATGGGGCTTCTCTGAACTATTCTTGCAACTTCTTATTGTTTGAAATTCTATGAAAATGGAAACTTAGGAAACTGATATTTAAAAGGATGAAAAAGGAAATGCTCCAGTGTAGACACTGAATTATGTGGTTATCCAATCCATAACTCCTTGCATAGTCTGGTTCTGCTTGGCCCTCTGGTCTCCTGCTCTGCTCGCTGCCTCACTCAGCATCAGCCATTCTGCTCTTTATTCAGTTGCTTGAGTGTGCCATGCTCCTTTGTGTGACATGCATATGCATACCCACTGCCAGGCTTCTTTTCTTCATTTAGTTAACCCCCTGGTCATCCTTTTTTTTTTTCCTAGTCATCATTTATTTATTTTTTTTTTTAAAGATTTTATTTAGGGATCCCTGGGTGGCGCAGCGGTTTGGCGCCTGCCTTTGGCCCAGGGCGCGATCCTGGAGACCCGGGATCGAATCCCACATCAGGCTCCCGGCGCATGGAGCCTGCTTCTCCCTCTGCCTGTGTCTCTGCCTCTCTCTCTTTCTCTCTGTATGACTATCATAAATAAATAAAAAATTAAAAAAAAAAAAAAAAAAAAGAAAAAAAAAAGATTTTATTTATTTATTCATAGAGATACACACAGAGAGAGAGAGAGAGAGAGAGAGAGGGAGAGAGAGGCAGAGACACAGGCAGAGGGAGAACATGCAACAAGTCTGATGTGGGACTTGATCCCGGGTCTCCAGGATCACCCCCCGGGCTACAGGCGGCACTAAACCGCTGCGCCACCGGGGCAGCCCCCTAGTCATCCTTTAAAACTCAGTACAGTATGTGGCTGACTCAGTCAGTAGAGCATGTGACTCTTGATCTTGGGGTTGTGAGTTTGATCCCCACTTAAAAATAAAATCTTAAAAAAATAGAATCAGTAATTCTGTAGGGAAACTTTCTCTAACCATTTAGATAAGGAATCAGTGTTCTAGACACTCAGAGTGTCTTGTACCATATATTTACTCTTTCTTCATATAGCACTTCATTCTTCATTGGATTTATTGAAGCTCCCATTTTATTGTGCCAGGCATTTTGCTAGCTATAGAGGATGCCAAGGTAAGCAAATATAGTCCTTGTCTTACAGAGCTTGTGGGCTAGTAGGAGACAGATATAATCTATGTAAGATTGCAAGTGACAAGTACTACAAAGAGAGGGTACCTAAAGCTGAGGCCTCACTGGAGACCAGGGAAGACTTCCTGGAGAAGTGATAGAAGTAGTTAACTAGGAGAAGAAGCAAGGAAAATAGTTTCCAGCGAGAGGGAACAGCATCTACAAAGATCCTGGGTGGGGCCTGAGAGAGTGAGACAAAGATGAGGGGTCAGTAGAAGCTCCCATGTGGTGGGTGTTCATTGCAAGGTGTGACTAGTGAGGCAGGATGGGGTTCAGACTGCCAGGGTTTTTTAAGATGTTCCATCTGTATCCTACAAGTAATGGGAAAATGAAGTCCCTCAAGTATTTTTTAACAAAGAGGGTGATATGATCAGGCTAAAATTTTGGAAACTTCTGCTCTGGCTATGGTGTGAAGAAAAGATTAGAGGTGAGCCAGAGGAGAAGCAGGTGGACCAGCTAGGAGGTTACTGGGGTGGATTGGGAGATAGATGATGTTGGTTTTGATCAGTGTGGTGTTGATGAAGTAGAAAGATAAAACAGCAGGTGGTGATGGATTAGACACATGGGGAAAACAGTAAGATGGAGGCAAGCGTCAAGGTTGAGTCAGGTTTCTGGCTTACATAACTTGTTGGATGGTATTACCATTTACCAAAATAGGAAACACCAAAAGAGGAGCAGGCTAGGGGAAAACTGATGAGTTTTTGATTTGTTATGTATCAGATACGATGGTTTTTAGTGCAAACAACAGAAAACATGGATCCACTGTCTAAAATTGTAGTGAACTTACTGTCTCACATAAAATCCAGTGAGAGGGCTGGTTGATTCAGCAGCTCATTGACATCATCAAATATCCAGTCTCTTTCCAGTTTTAGTTTTGCCTTCTTCCACACGTAGGCTAGTTCCCTTTTGTGGTTGTAGACACTAGTCCAGAGCCAGAAAGGGGACTTTCTCCTCATTATGTCTTTCTCTGTCTTTTTAAAATATTTTATTATTTGGTAGCACAAGTTGGGGGGCGGGTAGCAGAGGGAGAGGGAGAAGCAGACTTCCCGCTGAGCAGGGAGTCCCAATGGGCCTTGATCCCAGGACCCTAAGATTAGGAGTCAAAGGTAGATGCTTAACTGATTGAGCCACCCAGGCACCCCTTCTCTTGTGTCTTTAAGAGCTGAATACCTGTCCCAGAAGCCCTCATAGCAGATCTCTGTATCAGAGTACTTACTGTTAGACGCTTTAACAATCTCAATCACCAAGTGGCTTAACACAATAAAAATTTATTTCTTACATCACAGTTCTGTGAAAGTTGGGTGGCTCTCTTGAGGATTCAAGCTGACTCTAAAATTTATCTGGAAATACAAAGGATTTAGAATATCCAAAACAACTTTTTAAAAGGTGAACAAATTTGGAGAACTTACACAACCTGATTTTAAGACTTAACTGTAAACTCTTTGACATGCTTCCACAATATTGGAGTCCAGTCCTTTTAGCCTTATGGGTGAGCAAGAGAGTGACCCAGGGATATCACTTGAAATTTTAGGGCCAAGCTCCAAAGTGGCAAGTCTTATTTCTGCCCACATTGCATTGGCTAGAACTATTTCCCACCCTAACCTAACAGCATAAGGGGCGAGAAATGTAATCTTAGTCTGTGCCCCAAAAGAGGAGCCAAGATTGGTCAGCATGCAGCCAGCCTGCTGTAGCCTCACATTATCAGCAGCCAGAATTGGGTCAAATACCTTACTTCAACCACTGATAAGGGGAATGGAATTACTGTGATTGGCTTATATTAATAATATCTGTGTGAGTCTAGATTTTCCTCCTATACTTCAATCATGACAACATATTGCAACAGATTGAATGCAAAAGCAGCACTACTGGATCCATCTTTCAGCCACAGAGGGGAGGTAACCAACCCCTTCATTGGATTTTTTTCTGTGATAAAAAAGTCATTATGATTTAAACCAGTGATTCACATTTTCTGTTACTTGTACAGAATGGATGTGGAAACCATATGACCCTCTTAATAGATGCAGGAAAAGTATTTGACAAAAACCTACCACTCTTAGCAAACTAGGAATAGGAGATTTTCTCAACCTTTTAAAGAACACCTACAAAAAACCTACAGCTAACATCATACTTAACAGTGAAAGACTGAATTATTTTTGCCTAAGATCGGAAATATGGCAAGGATTTCCACTCTGGCTACTTTTATCCAATATCATTTTGGGAATCCTAACCAGTATAATAAAGCAAAAAAGTAAGTAAAAGACATGTACTAGAAAGGAAGACGTGAGACTACCTTTATTTGCAATTGACATATATATAGAAAGTCCTTAAAAGCATACAAAAAAAGCTATTAGAATTAGTAAGTTTAACAAGAACACAAGATACAGGATCAATATATCACAGTCACATATTAGTAATGAAGAATCCAACAGAAATTCAGATAATCATATTTATGATAGCATCCAAAAATGTACATAGGAATAAATTTATAAAAGATGCACAGGATAGGGGTACCTCAGTGGCTCAGTTGGTTAAGCAGCCAGCTCTTGATTTCAGCTCAGGTCATGATCTTAGGGTCCTGGGATCAGGCCCACCATCTTGGGCTCCATGCTTAGTAGGAAATCTGCTTCAGGATTCTTTTTGTTTTTTTTTTTTAAGATTTTATTTATTTATTCATAGAGATGCAGAGAGAGAGAGAGAGGCAGAGACACAGAGGGAGGGAGAAGCAGGCTCCATGCAGGGAGCCTGACATGGGACTCGATCCAGGGTCTCCAGGATCATGCCCTGGGCTGCAGGCAGCACTAAACCGCTGCACCACCAGGGCTGCCCCTGCTTCAGGATTCTTTCTTTCCCTTTGCCCCTCCTCTCTTCTCTAAAATAAATAAATCTTAAAAAAAAAAAAAAAAAGATATGTACATTGAAAACTACAAAACATTGTTGAGAGAAATTACAACCTACACAAATGGAGAAAGATACCATGTGCATGGATTGGAAGATGACATTTCTCCCCAAATTGGTCTGTAGATCCAAAGCAATCCCAGTCAAAACCTCAGCAAGCTTTTCTGTAGAAATTGACAAGCTGGCTCTAAAATTTATGTGGAAATACAAAGGATTTACAATATCCAAAACAACTTTTTAAAAGGTGAACAAATTTGGAGAACTTACACAACCTGATTTTAAGTACAGGGATTAAAGTAAGACACAGAGATCAAAAGAACAAAATTAGGGGATCCCTGGGTGGCTCAGTGGTTTAGTGCCTGCCTTTGGCCCAGGGCGTGATCCTGGAGACTCAGGATTGAGTCCCACAACAGGCTCCCTGCATGGAGCCTGCTTCTCCCTCTGCCTGTGTCTCTGCCTCTTTCTCTGTCTCTGTCTCTCATGAATAAATAAATAAAATCTTTAAAAAAAAAAAAAGAACAAAATTGAAAGTCCAGAAATAGACCTATAATTACATGGCCAATTGCTTTTCCACTCAGATGCCAAATTGATTCAATAAAAAAATAATCTTTTTAGTAAAATGTGCTAGAATAACTGATACCTGTATGGAAAGAGACATATTCAAGAGTCAAGGTTTAATAAAATTAAATATTTTTTACTAATTCATCAAGCACATTTAAAAAAAAATTCAGTATACTTAACATACAACATCAAGCACATTCTCTTTTTAACATTTTATTTATTTGAGAGAGAGAGAGCATGAGTGGCAGGGTGAGGGGAATCAGGAGAGGGAGAAGTAGGCTCCCCACTGAGCAGGGAGCCTGACACAGGGCTCAATCCGAGGACCCTGGCTTCATGATCTGACCCAAAGGCAGATGCTTCACCAACTGAGCCACCCAGGCACCTCCATCAATCACAATCCTAAGTGCAGCTTTTTTTCCTGTAAGTGCACAATAGGGAAGAATACAATGAGTATTCGTACAGTTTGGTGCCAATGCCTTGATTCATACTAACCACCAGCAGTTTTATGAGCCAATGCTTTTGTGCCCACAGGCCAATGTGCCAACACAGCAAAAAAGGCAAGTCACATTTTAGTATTGTTGCAAAAATAGTTTTGACCTTGTGGGAACCCCCAAAGGATCTGTGGAACACACTTTGAGGACTGCTCGTCTAGAAAGAAGTAAAAAGAGAATAGAAGGAAGACTGAGACTATGCCTTGGAGAAATCTCATTTTTGGTCACCTGGCTGGAGGATGAACCTGAAGGGAAACAGAAGAAATGACCTGAGAGGTAGGAGAAAATCCAGAAAAGTAAAAAGGTAGGAAATGCGTTCAGAAGGTGGACGGGGCCAATCATGTGGAACATGTTTAGGGATCCACTGGTTTAGGGATGTAGATGTCACTGATGATGTTAGCAATCACTCTATGAAGTGATTCCAGTTTCCAAGTCAGATTGAAGGGGGCTGGACAGTGTGGGACAGGGAGGGGAAGCTTCTGGGGAAACTTGTCAAGAACAGAAAGAGACAGCAGCTTAGGGATGGAGTCACAATTGCTTGTTGACTTTCAGCGAATGAATGAATGAATTGGTGATGCACTGGATGTGGAGGACAGAGAGAAAGAAAGCCCCAGGAGGGCACTGAGTTTCCAGTTTCTGAAAATGATCAAATAATGGTCTGTTTCTTGAGATGGGAAGCTCAGGCCCAAGTTAGATGAACATACCTGTAGTTTGAGTTGAGGAAGCATTTCCCTTAGAGATTTTACTTTCCTTTTTAAGCATGTTGGTTTTTTCCCTCCTATACCTTGAAGCCGTTTACTACTTCTCTTGGTAAGAAGCATTGAGAGTTTCCAGTCTTGAGTCATACGCTTTTTATCTTCTCCCCTTTTCCAGTTAAAAGTTCACCTTAGTTTTACTACCTAACCAAAAAAGTGTTATGTCTTTATACTGTAGTAGAGTCTTGAATTTTGCTCTATTTGAGAAATTTATTTTATTTTATTTTATTTATTTATTTATTTTTATTTGAGAAATTTATTTATTTTTTTTTAAATTTTTTTTTTTTTTTTTTTTTTAATTTATGATAGTTACAGAGAGAGAGAGAGAGGCAGAGACACAGGCAGAAGCAGGCTCCATGCACCGGGAGCCCGACGTGGGATTCGATCCCAGGTCTCCAGGATCGCGCCCTGGGCCAAAGGCAGGCGCCAAACCGCTGCGCCACCCAGGGATCCCTTATTTGAGAAATTTATATCTTTAATTGAAACGATTTGGCCCACTTAATTGAGTATTTTCTTATTTTAATGAACAGAATTAACTTGAGTTATCCTTTTTCTTTCTTTTATTTTTTATTTTTTTATTTATGATAGTCACAGAGAGAGAGAGAGAGAGGCAGAGACATAGGCAGAGGGAGAAGCAGGCTCCATGCACCGGGAGCCCGACGTGGGATTCGATCCCTGGTCTCCAGGATCCCGCCCTGGGCCAAAGGCAGGCGCCAAACTGCTGTGCCACACAGGGATCCCCGAGTTATCCTTTTTCTATGCAGAGTGAGAAATTATAAGCAAGTGGTTTCCAATATTTGTTTAAATATATTTTTATCCTCCCTAATCTTATATAGGAATCCTAATTTTGAGAACACAGCTGCCCTAAAATTTTAACATTTTCAGCAATGTATGCCTGTCCATGAAAAGAAAAAATTCCTTTTGAATAAAGGAGCTTCTTTAATTACTTCCATTTACTATGAAATCAGGAAAAACACTTTGCTACTCTCATTTGTAGGGACCAATTTCTTGAGTTTATTTAACATAAAAGACAAAGTTATTCGAGTAAAATAGGAAGAAATGAAGATTTTTTAAAATATACGCTATTAATAGGAAGAGTGGATCATTTTTAGGGCCATCAGATTTTAAATTGCAGACGGTGGAACAGGTATAGGCCATGGAGCCAAAATGATTTCACAAAGCTGTTTGAAATAGTTGACTGCCTTTTTTCCTTTTTTAGTTTAAAGATTACTAACAAAGTCAGAAAATGTCTAAAATCAGCACAGTCTTTTTTTAAGATTTTATTTATTTTAGAGAGAGAGAACCTTAAGCAGACTCCATGCTGAGCCTGGAGCCCAACACAGGGCTCGACCTCACAACCCTAAGATCAGGATCTGAGCCAAAATCAAGAGTTGAGCACTTAACCGACTGGGCTTTTGGTCTTTCACCTTGAATTATAAATTTAAATAAGTTTGAAAAATTCAAAACAGGACATTTTTCATTGCTCTATTAAAAGAAGTTAGGGGGGGATCCCTGGGTGGCGCAGCGGTTTGGCGCCTGCCTTTGGCCCAGGGCACCATCCTGGAGACCCGGGATCGGGTCCCACGTCGGGCTCCCGGTGCATGGAGCCTGCTTCTCCCTCTGCCTATGTCTCTGCCTCTCTCTCTCTCTGTGTGTGACTATCATAGATAAATAAAAAATTAAAAAAAATAAAAATAATAAAAATAAAAGAAGTTAGGGGGGCAGCCCCGGTGGCGCAGCGGTTTAGTGCCGCCTGCAGCCCAGGGTGTGATCCTGGAGACCCGGGATCGAGTCCCACGTCGGGCTCCCTGCATGGAGCCCGCTTCTCTCTCTGCCCCTCTCTCTCTCTCTCTCTCTCTTATTCTGAATGAATAAATAAATATATTAAAAAAAAAAAAAGAAGAAGAAGTTAGGGGATCCCTGAGTGGCTCAGTGGTTTAGCGCCGCCTTCCGCCCAGGGTGTGATCCTGGAGACCCAGGATCAAGTCCCACATCAGGCTTCCTGCATGGAGTCTGCTTCTCCCTCCACCTGTGTCTCTGCCTCTCTCTCTCTCTGTGTGTCTCTCATGAATGAATAAATAAAATCTTTAAAAAAAATAAAAGAAGTTATAGATCCTTTCAATCTTTTAAAGTTATATTTAACTTATATATTATAAAACAGGTATTATATGTGTATGATAAACAATTAAAAAATCCCAGAAAACGTCCATGAAAAGATTTTGTGTCTTCCGTTTCCTCTCCAGAAAGTACCCCTATTGGTTTTGCATGTGTCCTTCTAGAAATGCTCTTTGCATAACAAAGCACATGTATGTGTTCTTCTCCCATTTGGGATGCAAATGGTAGCTTACTCCTTGATGTTGTTAGTATCTTAGGGATCTTTCCACATCAATGTGTACACAACTGCCCCAATTCTTTTCAGCAGCTCCACAGAATTCTATTGAAGGGTTGGAACCATGATTTAATTAGTTTTTCCATAGAGAGGGAGGCAGCCCTGCATCCAGCTCAAGAGATTAGACTCTGGAGCTAGATAGTGTGGATTTGAATCCTGACTCTACCCTATCCTCACTGTGTAAACATGGACAAATGACTTAATTTCTGTGCCTCAGTTTTCATATCCGAAAAAGGGAATGATAAATAAAGACCATGCCACTGAACAGGTTTGTTGTTGAGGGTTAAGTGGGTTAATATTTGTGAAACAGAACGGTGACCAACACATGTTAAATGCTATACAGCTGCATCTTACATTGATGGATGTCTAGATTGTTTCTAGTCTCTTGCTGCTACAGACAATGCCGAATATTCTAGTATTTGTGTGACTGTGCACAAGATCCTAGAGTTTGAATCACCAAACGGTAAAAAGAAAAAATATACTGCCTTTCTCTGCTGTATTTTTCTTCTTTAGTACTTAACACCATTTGACATATACATTTAGAACATAGTATTTTTAATTCCATAAATTGGCCCACATTTCTTCTCTTAACATTTGAAAAGAAAAATGACACCTAGAAACCTGAGAAACCTCCTGTGTTCTAGAATTTTAAAGAGGGCTTTAGAAAGAACTGAGCATCTGGAAGCTGCATGTTACATGGTGGTCACCATGCTCTTTCCTGCTGGAGATGAGAGGTGAGGGAGTCTCTGTTCCTCCCAATCTGTGGGAGGTGGCGGGGAGGGGGCTTGCAGAGTCTCTGCAGAGAATGAAAGAGGATCTGAGTGTCTGTCATATGTATAATGATATGGACAGCCAACTAAATTATGGAAGAAAAAGAAGAGGCCATTAATTTTACTTAGAAGTTTCAGGAAGAAAGATGTGGCAATGCTGCCTTGCACACATCTACCTTCATGCTTACCACTTTGGTGCATATCAGCCAGACTTCCAACTACCAGTCCCCAAATTTCCTTGCTTGCTGACTTTCTTTGGCTCCAGGGTCCCCCTTGGCCCCAACATGACAGCTCAGAAGTATAAGGAATGGAGGAAACTCCTCCCCTCCCCCACCAGAATCCCTCCATCAATGACTGGCAAGAAGTGTGTAAATACCCAAGACTCTTGCCCACTCTGTGGGGAGACTCGGAGGTCCCAGAGTTCTCCAGCAGGATTAAGTCTTAGACCTTGCTTGAAAACAAACCTTCATTGCTGCCCTCTCTTGTCTATCTGATTTCTCCTCTCCCAACTTGTGTCTCCTGGGATCACCTGCCACATAAAATGCTGGCAGTTGACACCTTGGCTCAGTGTTTGCTTTCAGGAAAACCCAAAGCAACACAAGAAGTATTAAAGTTGCGTTGTGTGTGTGTGTGTGGGGGGAATTGTGTATGTGTGTAAAAGTTTGTAAATTCATAAATTTATATTCTGGGCGTGTCATTGCTTTGTGCATTAGCCATACTCGTGGAATAATGTTTGTCAATGTGCAAGGTGATTATCTTAAATTTCTCGCCTTAGGATAGAAGAGAATTCTCATTTCCATTTCCTTCTGCAGATATCAAAAATTGCTTAAGTCAGTTTATATCTCTTAGAGAAATTAATTTGATGCTAGATTAAATTATATTTTGGTCTACTTAGGATCGGAACAATATGGTTATTTGAAATGGGAAAGCAACATGTTAAAAAATTCTCGTGGAAAAATATGATGGCACCCCCACATTTGCCATGTCATTTCACTGCCAGTTATATGAAAAGCAAATTCAAGACGGAAATCTTTCACTCTAAAACTCTAAACCCACAGATGCCTGGGTTTGGGTTCTGAGGTCCAAACATCTAACTTCAAGGCTGTTTCAAGATCTCATCTATTAGCGTGTGGATGGAAATTCTTGCTGTACTACGTGTGAAAGTGCAGCCCAATAAGGCAATTGCTAAGCTTTACCTAACAGGCATGAGATGAAATGAGATACTGGAAAATTAGAGCAATACACCCCAGTTTGGAAAACAATGTTTTCATTTAGGAGAGACAACAGGTATAAAAACTACAAGAACTTAAAAAAAAAAAAAAAAAACTACAAGAACTTGCTTATCCACACTGCCTGCATTTGTGCCTCTGAAAAGGGGAATCACCTTGATGATTGGTTGGGTAGGTCTGGGGGTTAATTTTAAAAAGTAACAATAGAGTTGTTATTAAAAGAGGTAGAATGACATGAGCTACTCTGAAGATCTTCCTCAGAGCAGTGTTTATACTGGTAAAAGATTGCCAACTAGCTAAATGTCCCTCTCACGGTGGTATGGCTAAGTCACTACAGTGTAGTCTTGTTTCTTTCTTTCTTTCTTTTTTTTTAAGATTTATTTATCCAGTTTTGCACATGCATCTGCGAGAGAGAGAGTGAGTGTGAAGGAGCAGGAGAGGGGGAAGCTGACTCCCGCTGAGCAGGGAACCTGATGCGTGGGACTTGATCCCAGGACCCTGGGATCATGACCTGAGCCAAGTAGACACTTCACTGACTGAGCTGGCCAGTTGCCCACTACCGTGTAGTCTCAGTGTGCACATCTGTACAGAGTTTAAAAAGGAGGCAAGTAGTCACATGGACTAACACTGAGAGATGTCTAAGGTCGTGGAGTGAAAAGAAAGTTACAGAAAAAAATGCACATCTGTACCTTAAAAAGAAACTATGATTTTATAAAGGTACATATGGATGTGGATCTAAGTCTGTGTGCATATTGATTTTTTTTTTTGACAGATTTTATTTATTTATTAGAGAGGGAACAAGTGGTGGGAAAGAGCAGAGAGGGCAGGGAGGAGGAGGAAGGAGAAGCAGGCTCCCCACTGAGCACAGTGCTGGACTTGGGGCTCCATCTCACCACGCTGAGATCATGACCAGCGGCAAAATTAAGAGTTCATCACTCAACTGAGACACCCAGGTGCCCCCGTGTATTGAATTTTTGTCATCACCTTCCCTACTAGATAGTAAGCTCTAGAAAGGCAGGGACTATGTTTTGTATGTTTCATTCACTGCTATACCCTCAGTGCCTTTAGTAGCGGCTCAGCAGTTATTTTTCTTCCAATAATTACTTTTATTTACTTTTGGGTGTTTGTGTATGTTCCTTTCTCTGTGGTAAAATATACATCACATAAATTTGTGTGATTTTAACCTTTTTAAAGTGTATGGTTTGGTGGCATCAAGGAAATTATTGTTGTGTAACCATCCCCACCATCCATATCAAGGACTTTTTTTTCATTTTCCCCAACTGAAACTCTGTCCCCATTAAACATTAGCTTCCTCTTCCCTTCTCCTCACTCCCCCTGCCCCTGGCAACTACCATTCTGCTCTATGAATTTAACTACTCCAGGGACCTCCTATAAGTGGAATCATATAATACTGCTTTATGACAAGCTTATTTCATTTAACATCTCATTTAACATGTCTTAGCATGTATCAGAGTTTACTTCCTTTTTTTTAGAGATGTATTTACTTATTTGAGAAAAGGAGAGAGAGAGAGAGCACACAGTGGGGAGGAGCAGAGGGAAAGGGAGAGAATCCAAAGCAGACTCCCCATTGAGCATGCAGCCTGGGTTGAGCTTGATCTCATGATCCCAAGATCACAACCTGAGCCAAAATCAAGAGTCAGGTGCTTAACTAACTGATCCCCCAGGCACCCCAGAGTTTCCTTCTTTTTTTTTTTTTAAGATTTTATTTATTCATGAGAGACACAGAGACAGAGAGGTAGAGACATAGGCAGAGGGAGAAGGAGGCTCCATGCAGGCAGCCTGACATGGGACTCAATCCTGGGTCTCCAGGATCACACCCTGGACTGAAGGCAGCGCTAAACCGCTGGGCCACCAGGGCTGCCCCAGTTTCCTTCCTTTTTAAGGCTGAATATTATTCCATTGTGTGTGGGTGTATAATGAATATTTTCCCATGTAGCTATATCTATCTATCTATCTAGAAAGACAGACACCACATTTTATTTATCCATTCATCTGTTGATGGACACTTGGGTTATTTATACCTCTTGGCTGTAAATAATGGTGCTATGAACACATGTGTGTATATATATATATATATATATATATATATATATATATACATATATATAATCAAATCTCTGATTGCAATTCTTTAGATACCCAGAAATGGAATTGCAGGATCATATGGTAGTTCTATTTTTAATTTCTTGAGAACCACCATACTGTTTTCCATAGCAGTTGTACCATATTACCTTCCCACCAACAGTGCACAAAAGTTGCAATTTCTTTACATCTTTGACAACATTTGTTATTTTCTATATTCTTTATAACAACAATCCTAATGGGCATGAAGTGGCCGATAGTTATTTTTTGAATGAACAAACAATATCTCTTAAATTAGAATAACTACTACCTGTTGCATTATATTTTAAGATATTAGTGTTATCAAAAGAATACTTACATGCTTTTGAGATACGCTGTTTTCAATAGCAAGAACATTATAGTGTCCACTTTATACAAGATATCTAACAGGCCCTAAGTCAAAATATATTGTTAAATCCAGGTTACTAATTTAATTCAGATAATGTCCGTTGTCAATGTCTATTTGTTCTAGAGATTCTACTAAAAGATCTTTCAAATCCTGTCCTATACAGTTTCATTTCTGGCATGAAATTAAACATTTAAGCACAAGAAAAACCAATATTCATTCTCAAAACATTACACATAGAATTACCTGATGGGCCAACAGTTCCACTCCCAGGTATGTACCCAAAAGAACTGAAAACCAGTATTCAAATAAAAACATGCACACAGGGCAGCCCCGGTGGTGCAGCGGTTTAGCACCGCCTGCAGCCCGGGATGTGATCCTGGGGATCCTGGATCGAGTCCCACATCAGGCTCTCTGTATGATGCCTGCTTCTCCCTCTGCCTGTGTCTCTGCCTCTCTCTCTCTGTCTCTATGAATAAATAAATAAAATCTTAAAAAAAAAAAACATGCACACAAATGTTCATAGCAGCATTATTCACAATAGTCAAAAGGAAACAGCCCAAATGTTCATTAATGGATGAATGAAAATACTAAGTGTGGTATATTCATATAGTCATAAAAAGGGATACCTATCCCACATGGATGAACCTCAAAAGCATGATCCGAGGAGTGTCTAGCTGGCTCGGTAGAGCATGAGACTCTTTTTTTTTTTTTTTTAAGATTTATTTTTTATTTTTATTTTTTTTAATTTTTATTTATTTACGAGAGTCACAGAGAGAGAGAGAGAGAGGCAGAGACACAGGCAGAGGGAGAAGCAGACTCCATGCACCGGGAGCCCGACGTGGGATTCGATCCCGGGTCTCCAGGATCGTGCCCTGGGCCAAAGGCAGGCGCTAAACCGCTGCGCCACCCAGGGATCCCTAGATTTATTTATTTATAATAGACAGAGAGAGAGAGAGGTAGAGACACAGGCGGAGGGGGAAGCAGGTTCCATGCCGGGAGCCCGACGTGGGACTCGATCCCGGGACTCGATCCTGGGACTCCAGGACCGCACCCTAGGCCAAAGGCAGGCACTAAACCGCTGAGCCACCCAGGGATCCCCTAGCATGAGACTCTTGATCTCAGGATCATGAGTTTGATCACCATGTTGGTCATGGAAACTACTTTATTATTATTTTTTTAAGATTTTTATTTATTTATTCATGGGAGACACACACACACACACACACACACAGAGGCAGAGACACAGGCAGAGGGAGAAGCAGGCTCCATGCAGGGAGCCCGATGTGGGACTCCATCCCGGCTCTCCAGGATCATGCCCTGGGCTGAAGGTGGTGCTTAAACTGCTGAGCCACCGGGGCTGCCCTGTGGAAAGTACTTTAAATTTTTTTTTTGAAAAGAGGGGCACCTGGGTGGCTCAGTCAGCTGAGCATCTGACTCAGATTTCAGCTCAGATCATGAATTTGGGGTCTTGATCTTGGGATTGTGATCTTGGAGTCGTGGGGATCAGCCCTGTGTCGGGCTCTGCGATTGATGGGGAGGCTGCTTGAGATTCTCTCTCTCCCTCTCCTGCCCTTCCCCCTGCTCATGCTCTCTCTCTCTCTTTTGTGCATATAAGTAAATCTTAAAAAAAAAAAAAAAAAAAAAAAAAAAAACAAGAAAGAAAACATTATTCTAAGTAAAAGATGCCAGAAACAAAGGCCACTTGTTATATGATTCTATGTATATGAAACATCGCAATAGGTAAATCCATAGAAACAGCAGATTAATGGCTGCCAAGGGCTGGGGAGGGGGGAAAGAGGACTTCCTGCCCACCTGGGGTGATGAAAACGTTTGCAACTTGCTACAGGTGATGGTTGCATAACATTGTGACCATACTAAATACCACTTTTCAGTAATTAAAATGGTGAAGATTTTACTCTGTGAAATTTATCTCAATTTCTTTTTTTAACAAAAGTAACATACCTCCACAGAACAGAGAGGGTGGGCAAAGTGCACACAGTACAGAAGGTTAGAAGGAACAAGTGCTTCCTCCCATGCTCCAAGTCCACTCCTCTGAGGTAATAACTGTCAATGGTTTCTTACAAGTCCTTAAAGAAAATATTGGTACTTAAGCTTTTTTTTTAATAGAAATTGGATCATATTCTACACACTGCTCTTCACCTTGCTTTTTCCAATTAATGATACATTTTAGTGATTTCTCTATGTCAACATGTTTAGTGCTGGTTTGTTCATTTTAACAGGCAGGTAGTAGTATTTTATTGACTGAGTGTACCTTAGTTTGTTTAACTAGACTCCTTTTGATGTATGCTTATATTGGCTACTGCAGACAAAGCAACTTTAAATATTCTTATTCAAAGATCTATATGCGCATATGAAAATATATAAAATAAATTTATTTTTTAAAAGATTTTATTTATTTGAGAGAGAAAGCAGGGGGAGCAGCAGAGGGAGAGGGAGAAGCAGGCTCCCCCAGTGAGCAGGGAGCCCGATGTGGGACTCCATCCCAGGACCCTGGGATTGTGACCTGAGCCGAAGGCAAGCGTTCAACCATCTAAGCCACTCAGGTGCCCCTAAAATACATTTCTAGGGATCCCTGGGTGGCGCAGTGGTTTGGCGCCTGCCTTTGGCCCGGGGCGCGATCCTGGAGACCCGGGATCAAATCCCACGACGGGCTCCCTGCATGGAGCCTGCTTCTCCCTCTGCCTGTGTCTCTGCCTCTCTGTCTCTCTCTGTGTGACTATCATGAATAAATAAATAAAATCTTAAAAAATAATAATAAATAAAATAAAATACATTTCTAAAAGTAGCTTTGCTGGGCGCTGTGGACCACATTTGTGCCCCCCCTTCCATTCATATGTTGAAGCTCTAACCTCCTTGTCTACCCTATTTGGAGATGGGGCCTTTCAGAAGGTAGCTAAGGTTAAGTGAGATCATAGGGTAGAGCTCTAATCCAATATGACTGCTGTTCCTATAAGAAGGGGAAGAGATGCCTGACTTCTGTCTCTGTCAGCATGTGCACATGTAAAGCACACAGGGAGAAGATGCCACCTTCAAGCCAGGGAGAGAGGTCTCACCAGAAACCAGCCTCGATGGCACCTTGATCTTGGACTTCTAGCCTCCAGAGCAGTGAGAAAATACATTTCTGTTGTTGAAGCCACCTGGTCTGTGGTTTTCTGTTACTACAGCTAGAGGTGACTAATGCTATATGCATTTTGAATTTGATAGCTAGGACCCAAATAATCCTCCAAAGCCTTTTCTCCACTTTGTCCTTCTGCAGGCAGTGAACAAGACTCGTTTCTTCTATATCTTCACCAGTACTGGGTAACGTACTGTTTAATGTTTACCAATCTGAGAAACACATATTTCTGTGTATTGTAATTCAAAGGGATGCATGAAGTTGAATTTTTTCCAACTGTGTGTGTGAACAATGAATTTATTTTATTCTTCCTCTCCATCCCTGGAAGCCCGTTATGTGGTAGGTACTACATAAAAGCTGGTCCAACCACAGGGACATTTCAAGAAACTTTCTTTCTTTCTTTTTCTTTTTTTCGGGGATGGGGGTCCAGAGGCAGACAGAGAGAGGAAATCTTAATCAGGCTCCATGCCCAGCACAGGAGCCTGAGGCAGGGCTCAATCTCACGACCCTGAGACCATGATTTGAGCCAAAATCAAGAGTTGGCTGCTTAACTGACTGAGCCACCCAGGCTCCCCTCAAGAGACTTTCTTATGGGGGATCCCTGGGTGGCTCAGCAGTTCAGCGCCTGCCTTTCGCCCAGGGCATGATCCTGGAGTCCCGGGATCGAGTCCTGCGTCAGGCTCCGGGCATGGAGCCTGCTTCTCCCTCTGCCTCTCTCTCTCTCTCTCTATCATGAATAAATAAATAAAATCTTTTTATTTAAAAAAAAGAAACTTTCTTATGCACTTTCCACTTTTACTTGCTATTTGCATATTTTATGAGTTGGAATGGCTATGAAAAATACAAATAAGAATGTTATTTTGGGGTTTCTCATACTTCATAGCAAGATATTTAATTCACAGTGATTTTTGGGGAATGAGCCATAGGTCATATAGTATCGTAGATGAACATAACCTTCCACTACAGTCAAATTTTCTCAACTGCCTGATCCCAACAAAATGGGTTTGAACAACTTTAGAACAGGGGTGGTTACTACATGTGTCCACAGCATATTACAAGTAGGGGCAGGAGGGGCGTGTACTCTTTGGTCTTTGAAATCTGCTGAAATAGATTCTCCTGGATCATTCTTCTTTCTTCCTTCTTACCACTTGGGAGTCCAAAGATGTGCCACCAGGACACTCTGCTCCAGGGCCTCCCAGGTGCCCCATTTGAGTTATATCCCTCAAGCCTGTCCTCCAGGTGCTTGTGTGTCAGCCGATTGGAAAAAGATGACATGTATTAACTAGAAAACACATGAACACACCCATGGACAACTGGACTGTGACCAACTCCCCTGACTTAATCATCTTTGTACCCTAGAGTTACAGTGGAATGAAGGATGGAATGTATAATGAATGGCAAAGACACCAACTGGTTAAGTATCCAGGTGTTTCCCGGGAAGGGTGTTATTTCAGCCAAGAGGGTAAGTGCAGCTGTTGATCTTCCTAGGAGTCAAAATCACGACCTTGTAGCCACGTTGGCAAGATGCGTGGCTTGACCAGATTGAACAGTCAAGCTGATACAGCCTTAGTGTCACCTGTGAGATTGTAATGCTTTATATGCACACACATACACACCCCTAATTACGATCTAAAGAGCGAGATAGAAGTGGTATCTTATAACTCACTGTTTTTCAACCATCAGTTCACAGATCCTGATTAATCATTGAACATTCATTATGGTTGTGTGTTTTCAGGTCCAGTTTTAGAACTTTGAACAAGGTCAAAAATCTCATGTTGCTGTGGTCACAGTCCCTTGCGATTACTGACAGTGAATAACCGAGTCTCAAATATTCTCTCCAGCCCTAGGAGAAATGACTTTCAGTATCTATGTCTTAAATTTGTTATGTAGACTAGTTTCAAAGCAGATTGGGGCTGCAGATTTGAAACTGTTCCACTAGCAGGGTGTCATAGTATTTTTTCCTAAGTAGTAACCTCAGCAGCTTCCATGTGTGGCACATGGTATGTGGCTTCCCGAGGTCTGTGCTCTGCTCTCTGACTTGCTTTTCCTTGCTGTATAATGGGTTCTGTCCATTTGTCCTGAGCCTGCAAATTTTTAGTTGGCTTTTTTGCACTTCCACCAAACAAATACGGAAGTTGCCCTTCACTATTTTGGCTGACAAGCCTATCAGATTGTCTAAAGACTTTAGGGTAACTCTGTAACTTAAATTACTCAAGTTTTTCTTGAATGAAATGCCTTTTGGGCTAGATACACAATAAGGGAAAACTTGGCACCCGTAGTTGTGCATTTTACCTTAGAAAAGTCCCCTGTGGCTTGGCTTACAACACATCCAGAAATAAAATTTGCCTTTCTGCTTTCTTTTGAGGCAAAGCATGATGTACACGTTCCAAACATATTTACTGCTGTTTGTAGCAATTCTCTTGTTGAATTTGCTTGCCACAAAACATACTGGAGGGGAGTCAGATGGAAATGAATAATAAACTAGGTGTTTGGACATAGAGGGCAGAGCATCAACTAAGCACCTGAGCACTCAAGAAGTGATTTTACTCTGGAAATCATTAAAATATGAAGTCACAGAGCTATTTTGTTTTGTTGGATTGTATGTATGTATTCAAGTATTAAAGACTTTGAAACCAGGGAGAAAGCCCTGATGGCCTCCGAATGGCCTTTGGGGTCATTCTTCCCTTGAAGAATAGTGGTGACCTCAGCTAACTAGTTCTATGGGCTCATCCCGTGAAACCCCTGAGGTCTGACAGCCTTCCTTCTTTCGTTCTTTCCCATCTCCTACTCCTGGCAGTTATCCTCCTGGGGTGGCTGATTAATCTGTGGCTCACACCCACACTCATTACCTAATAACTCAAATGGCTGCTTGGCCATGTCCGTAATGTTCTCATTTTTTGCTATATGCATAGGCTGAACATTTTCCAAATCATTAAATTCTACTTCCTCTTTGCTTAACAATTCTGTCTTTAAGTCATTTCTTTCTTCTCAAATTTTACTATAAGCAGCCAGGTGGAGTCAAGCCACATGTTCAACCCCTTTTTTTTTTTTTTTTTTAAAGAAATCACTTCAGTTAAATACCCAGTTTCATTGTCTGCAATTTCTGCTTTCCATAAAACACTAGAAAACAACGAACACAATGCAGCCACTTCTCTGCCACATTATAACCAGGACTGCCTTTTGTCCAGTTTCCAGTAACATGTTTCTCATTTCTATCTGAGACCTCCTCAGAATGGCCTTACTGTCCATATTTCTACCAATATACTGTTCATGACCACTTAGGGATCTCTAAGCAGACTGAGGCTTTCTCTACAGTTCTCATCTTTTCTTTCTAACCTCTAATCAGAATTACTTTTTTTTTTTTTTTTTAAAGCAAACTCCACACCCAGCATGAGCCCACCATGGGGCTTGAACTCAGGACCCTGAGATCAAGACCTGAGCTGAGATCAAGAGTTGGAAGCTTATCCATCCACCCAGGTGCCCTTTGCCAGAATTACTTTTTTTTTTTTTTAAGATTTAATTATTTATTCATGAGAGACACAGAGATAGAGAGGCAGAGACAGGCAGAGGGAGAAGCAGCCTCCTTGCAGGGAGCCTGATGTGAGACTTGATCCCGGATCTTGGCATCATGCCCTGAGCCACCCAGGCATCCCAACCAGAATTACTTTTAAAGATCTATTAGTGGGGCTCCTGACTGGCTCCGTTGGTAGAGCGTACAACTCTTGAACCCCATATTGGGAGTAGAGATTACTTAAAATCTTGGGGTGCCTGGGTGGCTCAGTTGGTTAAAGTGCAGACTCTTGATTTTGGTTCAGGTCATGATCTCAGGGTTCTGAGATCCAGCCCCATGTCGGGCTCCCTGGTCAGTGGGGAGTCTGCTTCTCTCCCTCTCCCTCTGCCCTTCCTCCTGCTCTTGCATGCTATCTAAAATAAATAAATACATCTTTAAAAAAATAAAATCTTATCAATGAATGAATGTCTATTCATGGCATGTAGGCTTTTTCAAGCATGAACTTTCAAACTCCATTTCTCTACCCATTACCCAGTTCCAAAGATACTTCTCCACTTCCACATTTTTAGGTATTACAGCAGCACCCCCACTTCTCATTTTCATATGTATGACTTATTTGGATTTATTGTATACATAATATATACCCATTTGTAGAGATTTGTATGGATACTTATTATGAGGAATTGGCTCATGCAGCTATGGAGACTGAGAAGTACCACAGTCTGCTATCTACAAGCTGGAGACCCAGTCAAATTGGTGATAAAATTGAGTCTGAGTCTCAAGTCCTGAAAACCAGGGATGCCAATGGTGTAAAAATGAGAAGATGAGATGAAATGGCCCAGCTCCATCAGCAAGGCAAGAAAAAAGGGACAAATTCCTCCTTCCTCTACCTTTGCTTCCATTTGGGTCCTCAACTGATAGGATAAGACCCACCCACATGAGGGAGGGCAATCCACTTTCCTGAGTCCACCCATTTGAAATGCTAGTTTCACCTATAGCTATCCTCACAAACATACCTAGGAATAATGTTCAATCTGAGCACCCCATGGGCAATCAAGGTGATAAATTAACAATCATACCAAGTAACTTTTTCAAGGAGAATGTCTGGACTGCATTTCAAGTAATAGAAGGTTCTAGCAATATTCTAGAGTGAGATTTTGATGGATAGTAAGAACCTTTGTCTTTAGAAATGCAATTTCAATGACAGTTGACAAAAGTAGTTGTGAGTGAGCACCTGCTTAGGCAAGACCACCTTATCTAGGGTCTTCATCCTCTCCCACAGACTGCCCTGCAGTGATGTATTAAAAAGAAATAGTTATTCAGATTGGGTCATGATCTCAGGGTCCTGAGCTTGAGTCCTGCGCTGGGCTCCTTGCACAGCAGGGAGTCTGCTTCTCCCTCTCCCTCTGTTCATGTTCTCTCTCTCTCAAGTGGATAAATAAAATCTAAAAAAAAAAAAAAATAAATGGTAAAATGCAGAGGATTGTTTTGGTGTTGGAACTTGGCTGAGTTTCTGGGCTTTCATGGCCAAGGAAGCTATTTCCTGGACAAGAGGAAAGATGGTAGCAAGAGCTGCCTTAACAGCCTTGTATAAACTTGACTCTGAAAAAAACGTCTGGAACTTTTTTTACAGATTGGTCAGAAATTTGAGAAAATACACTCATTGTGGCAGTGTTTTTTGTTTTGTTTTGTCATTAGGCTAAGCAAGCAATTCTCTGTGGGGGCTATAACAGTTACCATGGTCAAATTCTATAGAAACACCAACCAGAATAGAGGTTATTCAGAAAAGACAAATCTATAGAGATAAAAAAGTAGATTAGTACTTGCCTGGGCATGGGGTTGGGAAAACAGATTGACTACAAAGAAGCTCTTGAGATCTTTTTGGTGTTGGAAACATTCCAAGATCAGATTGTGGCAATAAGCTGCATAAGTCTGTAAATGTACTAAAAATCATTCATTAAAGTGTACACTTAAAATGGGTGAATTTTATAATATATATACTAAAAAGCTCCTAAACGTACACACGCGTATACACACGCACACACACACACACTCTCACACCAAAGATCCCAGAATGGCACAGAATTTAAGCAATTTTGTTTCTAAAATAGGAATGGAAGAAATTTTAACTGTCCAGAACAAGATACAGGCCTCCACATTGCCAATTATTTTGAAATGTCATTGAAAAAGATGCTCCTACTTGGAATCCTGTTTGAATTCATGAGGGAGAAAAAAAACCACGGTACAAGGATGTATATTGTGTGCAAAAGGGGAAGGTTTGTAAATGGGCCCTACGTCCAAGATTATTAATACCTGGAGCAAATGCTTCATAACCTAAACACTGAAGATACTAATAACTTTAACTATATGACTTATCGTTTGTGTTTCTTGTTAACTCGGGAGTGAAGTAATATAATCACACACTGCCTAAGATTTAATTATAATGACAACTATTAATAATACCATGTAGTAGTGTGTGTGTGTGCAATTTCCCTTCAGTTTTATTCAAGTTAATAAATCAATGAAATCATATTTAAATTTGCTTGATTCATGGGTAATTCACTTTCTTCTCATTTTTCCACTCGATTTTTACTCTGCAGAATCTTGATGTTTCAGTAAATCTTCCAAGTTAAAACCATTGACTCAACATTTTCCCCCCTAAGAATAAGAATACTGAGAATGAATAGGAGATTAGATTATGGAGCAAAATGTCTGAGTTTGTGATAACCGTGTTTTTTGGCTCATCAATTTAATGCAGATGGTTTTGAAGACTGTAATAAGTGTCTGTTCTTTTGTTCTAAATAGCAAAATGAAAAGGTTGAGTAATCAAAATTTATTGAAATTAGTGTAGTCTATCTCTTTGAATGCAATAGTAGATTATTTTGAGAAAAAACACTGCAGATATGTTGGGGAAAATGAATACATTTTTGTGTATTTAAAATTCTCCACTGTTTTACGTTAAACTGAATGATTTTTGAGGGAACTTCCACAAGAAACACTTTATAATTCTATACCATGGTTGACATTCAACACTCATTACAACTTTATAGCATGGCATATATTCAACACTCAATTGCATTTCCTTGCTGTCTTGCACATGAAGTATATTCTTGCCTCAGGGCCTTTGCACTTGTTATTCTCTCTGCCTGATAGATCATTCCCTAGATGGTTATGGCCTACTGCTGCATTTAAGTCCCTGCTCAAATATCACTTCCTCAGAGAAGCCTTCCCTGATTAGCCCATCTTAAAATAGCAGGCTGTTACTATCCCTTTAGCCTGCTTTCTTTTTCTTCGTAGCACTTAACCACTGTCTGACCTTACATGCTTACCTTACCCACTAGAATGTAAGGTCCATGAAGGAAGGGACCTCATCAGTATTGTTCATTGCCATATCCCCAACAATGGTACATATTTGCTGAAATTAATAAACTGCAATTTGACTTTAAATATTTACCTCTTTTTTCCTTCCTAACCAGACAGTAAATTAATGGCAGCCAGCCAAAGACCCTGGTTGCTTATTTATCCTCTCTAAAGCAATAGCTCAGCTCTGCATCGATGGTAGACATTCAACCACGATTTACTGAATGAATGCTCTGAAACATGGATGTGTTATGGGGCTAACTAGTCAGCATTCCCTGCAGGTGAACAAACTAATATCTTCCCTCTCAGCCCACATTTCACAAAGTTCTTTTATTTATATCAACTCATTTGATAATTTTGCCAATACTTTAGTAATTTTTAAGGTTTGCCTGAACAAATGGGCTCTCCAATATAACAAATGTTAATTTCTGGCATGAACTATTACTAACTTTGAATACTTTTTTTTTTTTTGGCTTAGTTATCAGTGGCATGTAATGTGTTCTTTGATATCTGAAAAAATATTTTTAAAGACTGAATAATATTCAAAATAAAAAAGGCTATCTTGACGCATAGCATGTGCAGGGACAGAGTTTTGGAAGTGTTTTAACAAAGTCTTTTTGGAGATTGTTTCTAGATAGTGGGACTTTGATAATGTCTACTTTTTTTCAGCTTTCCAATTTTCTTGTTTGATTATTATTATTTTTTTTAAGTAGGCTCCATGCCCAGCGTAGAACCCAACACACGGTTGAACTCAGGACCCTGAGATCAAGATGTGAGCTGAGACCAAGTGCTGGATGCTTAATCCACTGAGCCACCAGGCGAACCTCTTGTTTGAATTTTAAAACAAGTTTGAAGTTTGTCAGAATAAACCTTTTTTCTTTTTTCTTTTTTTAATTTTTAGGTATATCTGCACCCAACCAGGGGCTCAAAGTCATAACCTCCAGATCAAGAGTCCGAGGCTCCACCAACTGAACCAGCCACGCGCCCCCAAAAGAAACCCGTTTCTATACAATGCTTTATTTTTGTATGATTTGTCAGTGTCAATAGCCTGAAGAATACCACTACTCATTTTCCTGGCTTGGTAATTCTCAGTATGGATCAAATTGCATTCTGAGAACACTTTTAATACTGACTTGTAGAAAATCACCAAATAGGATGAACCAAAATTCTTCAGGGTTTTTTAGGGTGTGTTTTCCTATTTATGGCCATGTTCTTCTCTGAGCAAGAAAAACTGTAGAGCAAGGCTTTGTAATTTGACCAATATTTTTTTCGTCTTTGCCAAAAAACCCCAAACTTTCCGGAATATCGAGCTCCTAAAACGGCCCCAACAGGGCATCAGGGACTCCTTCTGGACTTTGGAGCAACCTCAGAGGGCGCGCAGGAAACGAGCTCACTCTTATTTTTCCTCTTTAGGATTTAAAATACTTAAAATTCCCCTTTCCTTGTCGTTGTTGATCACAGGGATTGGGAAGACAGGCAAATAACCACTCCGGAAAATCCCGACGGACGCCAACGATACGGTCCTCGTTTGAGGCTTAAAAGGTTTGGGGTTTTCTTGAATTCGGAGTGGAGGAGACCTGCCCACGGCCGCCGGGGCACCTGGAGGCGAGGATCCCCCGCACGAGGATCCCCAGCAGCCCGTGGGGCCGCCGCGTCTGCACCTGCGCGCGCCTGGAGCAGGTTCCGGGCGGGGGAAGGTGGTTCCGAGCCGCGGGCTCACACGCTGCACGAGGACGCGCGTCCGGCCGCGCGGGCGGCGCAGGGCCCGGGGCGGGGGGCCGGGGCGGGGGCCGGGCCGGGGGCGGCGGGGGCGCCCGCGCAGCCCGCGTCCACGCAGCGTCGGGGCCGCGGGCCGCAGCTGCCCCGAGGCGGGCTCGGAGCGGAGATCTCGGGAGGGGTCGCGAGAACCGAGGGGTCCCCGCGGCCGCCGGGTGGAGGAGGGCAGGGCGTGCGGCGGCGGCGCCTCCCACAATCCATTCGGTGCGGAGCCGGCGTCCGTCCGTCCGTCCGTCCGGCCCGGCCCGGTTTCAGCGACCGGGAAGCCCAGCCCGGGGCCGGCGCGCGCGTCGGGGGCGCCTGGACGCCCAGGTACATGCAGCCTCTTGGGGCGGCGCGGGGACGGTTGGGGCGGGCGGTTGCGGCCCCCGCCGCCCCGCACCGCGGCCTCTGTGACGCACGGCGCGGCTGCCGGGGCCGGCCGGGCGGCGCGGCGCGGCGGGGGCGGGGCGAGCGCGGGGGCGGGGCGAGCGCGGGGGCGGGGCGAGCGGCGGAGGCCCCGCCCCGGGGCCGGAGGAGCGAGGACGCTACGGAGCAGGCGCGTCCCGCCGCCGCCGCCGCCGCCGCCGCCGCTGCTGCCCCCGCCGCCGCCGCCGCCGCCGCCGCCGCCGCCAGCGCTGCCGCCGCCGCCGCCCCCGCCCCCGCCGCCGCCCCCGCCGCCGCCCGCGCCGCCGCCGCCGCTCGCCCTCGACTCCGGAGCCGCCGCCGCCGCCGCCATTTGCACGGGGACCCCAGTGACAGGGGCTCGGCGGAGGGGCGGAGGGAGGGGGGGAGGGCCCGCGGAGCCCCCGAGGGCGGGAGCGACGCCGCCGGCGCCGGCCGGGCTCCCTGCGCGACCGCGCCGCCCGCGGCGGGCCCCAGCAGCAGTAGCAGCGGCGGCAGCGGCGGCGGCGGCAGCAGCAGCAGCAGCCTCCGAGGCCGGGCGTGCGCCTGAGGCGCGGCGGCGGCGGCGGCCCTGCGGGCGGCCGGGAGGGGCGGGGGCAGCGGCCGCCGCCGTTTGATGGATCCGAGGATCGCCTGGTTCCAGCCAGAGCAGCTCGGACCGTCCAACAGTCTGTGGATGCAGATCTGGGAGACGACCCAGGGGCTGAGGAACCTCTACTTCAACCACCACTGTCACAGCAGCGGCGGCGCGAGCGGCGGCGGCGGCGGCAGCAGCACGGCCACCGGCGGGAGCGGCAGCAGCACCGGCAGCCCCAGCGGCGCGGCCCCGGCCCCGGCCCCGGCCCCGGCCGGCATGTACCGCTCCGGGGAGCGCCTGCTGGGCGGCCACGCGCCGTCGGCGGAGCAGCGGGACTTCCTGCCCCTGGAGACGACCAACAACAACAACAACCACCACCAGCCCGCGGCCTGGGCCCGCCGGGCCGCCGCGGGCCCCTCGGCGTCCCCGTCCCCGTCCGCGTCCCCGTCCCCGTCCCCACACTCCGCCGCCGCCGTCCCCGTCCCCGCCGTGGAGCCCGCGGACCCGGCCTCGGGCAGCAGCAATAAGCGGAAGCGCGACAATAAGGCCAGCACCTACGGACTCAACTACAGCCTGCTGCAGCCCGGCGGAGGGCGGGCCGCGGGGGGCGGCCGGGCGGACGGCGGCGGGGGCGTGTACAGCGGGACCCCGTGGAAGCGGAGGAACTACAACCAGGGAGTCGTGGGGTGAGTGTGGCCCTGCGGCCCGGCGGCCCGGCCCGGCCCTTGCACACGCGCAGCCGGCACACGCCCACAGACGGTGGCTTGGGGGACCTGGGCGAGGCCGCCCCCCGCCCGCCTGCCTTCGTTGCTCCCCGGGGCTGACGCCCGGTCCTCCATTCCCCCGCCGCTCCAGCATCCGCACCTTCCCCCCCTCCGCCTCAGCGATCCACACCTTTCCCCCTCCCCCTCAGCCTTCCAGGCCTTTTCTGGACATTCCCTCAACCATCCACATCCTCCCCTCACCTCCCTTAGTCATCCACACTCTGCCCCCTTAACAGTCCGCACCTTTCCCGGCCCCCCCACCCCCACCACATCCATCTACTCTTTCCTCCCCTCCCCCTCCCCCAATCACACACGCCTTCCCCAGGCTTCCCCCTCCAGCCCTCCGCATCAGCACACCCCAAGATGAAGTCTGTTAGCACAGGCAAATCATTGATTCCCTGAGAACATTCCTGTGTTAGTGCCTTTTGATGGTACAGGACCTGGAGGTGCGTTCCTTGCCAAGAATAGAAACATCCAGAAAGCTCCTCCTCCTCCCCCTCCCCCTCCCCCAATCCCAAACAGGAATCCTGTCAACCCTGTAAGGTTTTGCCTGCTGTTAACCCTTTTGCCCGTCTTTTAATTTTTTTATTTAAAATTTTTTTTCCCCTGTAGTAGCGATGCCTTTTTTCTGTGGGTGAAAAATGGGGTGACAGCTGAGTTTAGGCTGGTGGAGATGGTGAGCTCTTCTGAGGTTGATAGAACTTTCTAGGAGTTCACGGTCCTCGGCTCCAGCTTCTCACTGTAAAGTTGTCATTCTGGCAGATACAGCCAGTGCTTTTCGTTCTAGGGGGTAACTTCACGCTAATGAGTGAATGTTGCACCATTAATGAGTTTCTGGTTAAAGTTCAGCTGTTACAAAATGGAATCTTAGTTGACCCCTAGTGAACTATGTACATAAGCAGGGAATGTTTCCAGCTAGATTTCCCTTCTAGAAGAGCCCCCCTGTGCTGGAATAGGTTACTGAGTCTATTTTTTTTTTTTTTTTTGTAAAATAAAAAATCGGGCCGTATATGTGTGTATGTATGTATGTATGTCTGTGTGTGTTTAGCTTGAGTATGGAGAATGAGCTTTCAAATTGTTTTTCATTTTCCAGATCTTGTTTTACATTGGGGGCTACAGTAGGCAAATGTAATACCATTAGTAAGCCTTTGTGAAACATTTTCTTAGATTCACCCATTCAGATCTGCCCTGCTTTGGCAAGCACAGATAGTTCTGTGTACCTTTTTGGAGGTCTGGGTAAAATGAGTTGGTGGGTTCCATCTGCTTCTAGTGGGCTGGTGTCTGCTATATGCTACTATTACAACTCCCACCTTTTATGGAAAATGCAGTCAGGCGTTTCAGGACTGGCACTGGGTTACATGTCAAACCTGTCCTCGCTTTCCAGAGGGGAACCTTTTAGGGTTGAGTCCTCTGTTGCTAAGCTTCAAGGGCGCTCTCCATGGTCATCACGTTTTAATAAAAGACTCATGGGTTCCATCCTGTTAGCATTTCCAAGATGAAGCATAAAGCGGTGGTTTAGCGACAAGCAAATTGATATTTAAAGGTGCTGGTAGTTTCATTTCACAGAAATAAGCTCCAGTTAAGTAATCACTGTCAACTAAAACCTTGAAGTTCTCTAGTTTCGTTTTACTGAAGCTTCTGCATGTGTGTCTGGCAAAGAGAGGTGATAAATCCAAAATAGTGGCTGCTTTTCTTTTTGACAGATAAGAAATTATTTTCTTCTCTACTTGCTATATTTCATGATAGGGATACCGTAAAAGGTTCATATTTGAACTTCGATAGAGTCAGGATGTTCTTATTCCCGATTCAAATATATTGCCCTCAGAAGGGATTAGGGAGAGGAATTTCCATTTCCCAGCAGGATTACTGTTTAAAAACTGATTGTAAACCTGTTTTTAAAACTGTTTATCACTTCATAAGACTTTTTATTCTTTTGCCTTTTCCTTTAGAGGCTGTCAGTAGCAAAATTTCCTGTGTTATTAAGCAGTTCCTAACTTTTCGTAAGAGTGTCTGGGTGTTTAAAAATTCATGTTTTGATTTATGGATCCTTATGTCTTGACTTTTACAGAAGTTTTGCTATTTTTAGTACAGGTTTTTAAAAATCTGAATTCATGGTGCACCTCAAAGTTACGCTATTTAGTAAAACTGTTACTAGCATTCTGAGTTCCAGGAACTGATGTTTAGCTAATAGGTCAACAAATTGTAGTGGTTCCTGGCCTCTGAACTGACAGTCCAGATAGGGGAGAGGCGTGGAAGGCACATGAACAGTGGACTGGAACTGGAGACTGCTGTATATATACTCTCTCTTGTATCTTTGGTTTCTGTGTTCTCTGCCTCCACCAAACTGGTTGACATACTTCCTGAACAGTCCAAGATACAGTTCAAAATCCTGACTTCTCTTTTGTCCCGGTCCTTCACTTTTGTCGTTCCTCCTTTGAACTTTTGAATTACTTGCTTCTCGCTCTTGCTATATAGCCTGCTTATGTTTATTTTTCCTTTTATGTATATGTTTCCTTTAGTCCACTAGGTCACTAGTTAAGATGGAAACTTTTTTTTTTTTAATAAAGATCTTATTTATTTAGAGTGTCCATGAGCAGAGGGTTAGGGAGGCAGAGGAGAGGGGAGAGAGAGAGAGAGCGCAAGCAAGCTTCATGCAGGGCTCCATCCTAGGACCTTGAGATCATGACCTGAGTTGTGATCAAGAGTCAGTTGCCTAACCAGCTGAGCTACCCAGGGGGCCCTAGGGTGGAAATCTAATCTTATCTTTTCTTTTCTTTTTTTTCTTTTCTTTTCTTCTTTTCTTTTCTTTTCTTTTCTTTTCTTTTCTTTTCTTTTCTTTTCTTTTTTTTCTTTTCTTTCTTTCTTTCTTTTTCTTTTCTTTTCTTTCTTTTTCTTTTCTTTTCTTTTCTTTTCTTTTCTTTTCTTTTCTTTTCTTTTCTTTTCTTTTCTTTTCTTTCTTTCACTTGAGAGAGAGTGTGTGTATGTGTGTGTGCACGTAAGCAGGTGTGAGGGGCAGAGGGAGAGGTTCTTAAGCAGACTCCACTGAGCATGGAGCCAGATCCAGGGCTCAGTCTTGCGACCCTGAGATCATGACCTGAGTTGAAATCAAGAATCAGATGCTTAACCAATTGAGCCACCCAGGCACCTGGAAATTTCTTAAATGTAGAGTAAGATATTTGGATTTCATCCTGAAAGCTTCATATTCTCTTTCAAAATTGAATACAACTGGCAGGGCCTGGTTTGGTTGAGTTGGTGGAGCATGTGACTCTTGATCTCAGGGTTGTGAGTTTGAGTCTCATGTTGGGCATAGAGATTACTTAAAAAAAAATTTTTTTTTTTTTTTTAATTAAAAATCCAGGATGCCTGGGTGGCTCAGTGGTTGAGTGTCTGCTTTTGGCCCAGGTCGTGATCCTGGAGACCCAGGATCGAGTTCCACGTTGGACTCCCTGCATGGAGCCTGCTTCTCCCTCTGCATGTGTCTCTGCCTCTCTCTCTGTATCTCTCATGAGTAAATAAATAAAATCTTTAAAAAAAAATAAAAAATCTGCTTACCACCTAGCCTTTGTGTACCCACAGACTCAGGGAGTTTGCTCGTGTTCCTTCTTTTTTTTCTTTTTAAAGTTGCTTTCACTATTCTATTTCTTGGAATTCATTTCCCTCCAAGGCTGTGTAGTGTAGGAAGCAGTCCACCTGCTCCTTCTGGTTGTCCATGAAAATGAGCTATAAACCCTTTTCAAAGATTTAATTGTTGATTACCATGGAGAAAGAAGTGATGTCCAAAAAGTAATGAACACGGTTACCTTATGGAGACTCAGAGTCCTTGGTCTTGAGCCCCCCTATGTCTGGAAACTTCTTGTGGAAGGTGCTTGGAGCTTGTCCAAGCTCATCAGGATAGGTTTGTGTTGGCTGCATTGCCAGATCTATAGATAGTTTTTTTCAAGCCTTGGATGACTTGTTCAAAGTAGTGTTTTGGAGCATGAATCTGAGTGTGGGAATCAGGAAGACCCTGCTGGGAAACTCAGGTTTAAGGAATAATTTCTTAACCTGGACTGATGGGGATGGGAACAGTAAAGAATGAATGAGTGTGTGTGATGCTACAGGGTAAGGTTGGAGAGGATCCTGACTCCCTTCCTGGGTTAAATAATCACGCTATAGCTTTGAACCAGAGTGTGGAAACGTTGCTGTTATTATTGCAAATAAGGGGTGGGATTGTGGGTTTGGAGTAAAAAAAATATGGTGATGTTAAGGTGGAGCTGTCTGGCAGTGACTTGAAATTTGGGGGCCACAGCATAGTCATCTTTGCTGCAGTGGGGCAATGTCCTTCCTGATGTGCCCTGTGCTCTAGATCATGGTAAGTCCAAGATGCTGACGCTGTTCTTCAGCACCGGCATTATGATTTCTTTCTGCTAATTTCTACACGATGTGATCAATAGGCTTGCTGTTGGTGCTGGGCTCCAAAGTAAGTGATCCAGCAGATTAACATGGCGTTGAGTATGAAAGAATTTAGAGGCCGTATTCCAAGTGCTTGCTCTAAATGTTAATATCTGTGCATTTGCTAATGTAGTCCCAGCAATTCTTTGGTGAACTAGAACCCTTGGGTCCTTGAATTCTACTACATTTGAGTACTGAAAGGTGATTTTGAGAAGATGTTAGGTTTTTTCCAGGGTACATTCTACACTAACAGTGTAATTCATTTTGGAGAATTTCCCTAAATCTCATATACTATGTTCACCTAAGATACTTTCTTCTTCTTTTTTTAAAAGATTTTATTTATTTATTCACGAGAGACACACAGAGAGAGACACACAGGCAGAGACACAAGCAGAGGGAGAAGCAGGCTGCATGCAAGGAGCCTGATGTGGGACTCGATCCTGGGTCTCCAGGATCACACCCTGGGCTGCAGGTGGTGTAAACCGCTGCGCCACCGGGGCTGCCCCACCTAAGATACTTTCATGTCATAGCTCGTCTTCTGTCTAAAATCTGTGACCAGTGAAGACTGTCACTGAGGATTATTGGTATGTCAGGGTGTGTAGTCTTTTTCAAACCCCATTAAGTTTTTAGCTGTTGAAAGGCAAAAGGAACCAGCAAGTGGATAGAGCTTTTTGGAGTCTACCCTGGGTTCACACAGAAGGTTCAGTATATTGCAGTAAAGGAGGGATAGGAAAGGGATACTAGAAAAACCCAAGGTGGGGAGGGTGTGTGTGTGTTAAAACAGTGCTGGTCCTGGTGTGATAGATGGCCTTATAGCACAGCTTCTTCCATGAAACCCCTACCAAAACATCCTAGTGTTAGGAGCCCAGAAAAGTCCATGGGAAGAAAATTCAGGGGCTCCCTTGCTGATATGGGCACTGGTCAGATGGTTGTAGTTAGATATTCTTATACCTGCTGAAGCTGAGAAAAATTTCAGCTGCTTTTTCTATGGAAGATAGAAAAGCAAGCTGTTGTATAATTTCACTCAGCTTTCTATTCTCCCTTCTGTTGAATCCGTTAGAGTAATATTTAGTGGAGGAAACTATTTCAGGATCACACCCACGGCACTAGAGACTGTATGTATTAATCACTTACACACACATAGGTGTGGAGTAATCCCGAAGAGGGGCTCTAGGCCCAAGAGGATGCTTATTTGAAGAGTTAGGGTCCACTTCCCAGCAGCTAGTCTGAGACTCCTGTCTTTGCTCTTTCCTACAGAGCTGACTGGACAGCTCAGAGCCTGCTTGAGGAATTCAGAAGACTGCCAGTAGAATGTTCTTTCCATCCTTCAGAATATTTGCTAGGGACTCAGCTGCCGCAGAACACCATAAAGGCTTCAAATCCATTTTACCATTTTTAACATGACATGGAATTTTTTTCCTAAGGGAATATTGAAATGGAGGATGGCCTTGAACTAGACTGTACATTAATTTGCATCCAAACAGGCAATATATTTATTTTCATCTTACAAGTTATTTGATGATGTAAGAGACTTTTGTATACTAAGGGCTTTGGACCGTATGGAGATTGAAGTTGGGAGATTTGGGGGAGAGACAATGTGAAGATGTTTATGTTGTGCACTGGCTCCTGGTTCACTTGAATAGCTTCAAGTCTGAAAAAAATCTTGCCATGTCTGTAAGAGATTTCATGGAGTATCTAGTGACTAAACTCAGGAATTCTACCTCTGATCATGCTTCCTGCTCCAATAGTTTGAATAGTCTGCAGAAACCTGTGTTTTCAAATTAGTTGATTTATTATTAAAAGTGCTCAGTAAAATCATAAAGTGCTCGTGGTAGCCTTTGTATCATGTTCCAAATGCTATGTTAAATTTTTTCTATTTATTATATTAACCTGCTCATGCATTGCCCCATCTCATTTGTTTTTCTTTTGAAATACAGATTCACAGAGTTGCAAAAAAAAACAGTACAGAGATCCCATGTTTCCTTCACCTAGTTTCATGCAATGGTAACATCTTATATAACTATAGTTTAATATCAAAACCAGGAAATTGACATTGTTACACTTCATAGCCTGATTTAGATTTCACCAGTCTAACAACTAGATAACACCAGTCTAACAAATGAATGCATACTCATTTGTGTGTGCGTGTATGTAGTCCAGTGCACGTTTATCATGTGTAGATTGTGTGATATCACTGCAATCAGAGATCCCTTATGCTACCCCTTTGTTTTCATACACACCGTCATCTCTAACCCTGAGCAACCACTAATTTGTTCTCCATTTCTATACTTTTGTTATTTTGAGAATGATAAATGGAATCACACAGTGTGTTACTTTGGCTTTTTTCCTCTTACCATAATTCCGTTGAGATTTGTCCAGATTGTTTCGTGTATTAATAGTTCATCCCTTTTTAATGTTGAGTAGTATTCCAATGTGTGGATGTACCACAGTTTGTTTAATGATTCATGCATTGAAGGACATACCAGAAGAGTTTCCAGTTTTTGGCTATTACAAATAAAGTTGCTATAAACTTAGGCATACAAATTTTTATGTGAACATAAAGTTTCATTTTTAGGGGGTAAATGCCTTAAAAGTGCTAGGTCGAGACACCTGGGTGTCTCAGGTCATGATTCTGGGATAGCTGAGAACCTGCTTCACCCTCTTCCTCTGCCATTTTCCCTGCTTGTGCTCTTTCTGTCAAATAAAATCTTAAAAAAAAAAAAATAGGGACACCTGGGTGGCTCAGTGGTTGAGCATCTGCCTTCGGCTCAGGGCATGATCCTGGGGTTCGGGGATTGAGTCTCGCATGGGGCTCCTTGCATGCTCCTACTTCTCCCTCTGTCTATGTCTCTGCCCCTCTATGTCTCTCATGAATAAATAAAATCTTTAAAAATAAATAAATAAAGGTGCTGGATCATATGGTAAATACATATTTATTTTTATTTATTTATTTTAGAGAGACACAGAGTGTATGTGGCGGGCGAGGGGGAGGGACAGGGAGAGAGAATCCCAAACAGGCTGCCTGCCAAACATAGTGCCTGATGTAGGGCTTGATCCCACAACCCCAAGATCATGACCTGAGCTGAAACCAAGAACCAAAGGCTCAACTGACTGAGCCAAAGATACCCCGACTATGTATTTAGTTTTGAAAGGAACTGCTAAACTCTTATTTATTTTTAAAAATATTTTATTTATTTATTTATGAGAGACATAGAGACAGAGGCAGAAGGAAAAGCAGGCTCCCTGTACAAGAGCCTGATGTGGGACTCGATCCCAGACTCCAGGATCACACCCTGAGCCAAAGGCAGACGCCTAACCACTGAGCCACCCAGGCGGCCCTGCTAAACTCTCTTTTAGAGTGATTGTACCATATTATATTCATATCGTGATGTGTGTAAGCCTGTTTCTCTGCATGCTCACCAGCATTTAGCATTATCACTTTTTAAAATTTTAGTTTTAATAAAGGTACTGTGGTTCATTGTGCTCTTTCTTTCTTTCTTTCTTTTTTTTTTTTTTAAAGATTTTACTTATTCATGAGAGAGAGACACAGAGAGACAGAGAGAGGTAGAGACACAGGCAGAGAGAGAAGCAGGCTCCATGCAGGGAGCTTGATGTAGGACTTGATCCTGGATCATGCCCTGGGCCGAAGGTAGGTGCTAAACTGCTGAGCCACCCAGGGATCCCCTCATTGTGCTTTTATCAAATTAACCTCATAAATAGCCTCACCTAATTTTAACTTTAATTTTATTTTTGAAATATTTATTTAGAAAGAGAATGTGCATGGGAATGGGGGAGGGGCAGAGGAGGAGGGAGAAAGAATCTAAAGCAGACTTGATGCTGAACTCGCAGAGCTAGATGTGGGGTTCAATCTCACAACCCTGAGATTACAACCTGAGCCAAAACCCAAGAGTCTGAGGCTAAAGCAAATTGAGCCACCCAGGCGCGCTCCAACTCTTTTTTTTTTTCCCGAAACTTCTTGACAGTATTGAGAATGTCCTTAATTAAAAATTCCTAAGTAAAACACATTTTAACTATTTATCTTTGAAGTACTTTGCAGTGTTTCCTTTACATATTGCTTTTTAAACTAGTATGAAGTAGAGCTTTATTTTCACTTTTTAAAAACATGTAAAAAGACAACTGCAGAAAAGATTTCAGAATTTAGTGTCCTTTCCTTTCGTATGAGTATTATTTTCTCTCTGCTTGGCTCTCTTCTGGGAAGTAAACACTCGTTGGTGGTTTTTGTTGGTGATGGTGAAGTGTTCTTTAGAGTGTTTTTTTTTTTTTTTTTTTAAGATTTTATTAGAGAGAGAGAGAGAGACAGTCCATGTAGATTTGTGCATGGGGGAGGAGAAAGACAGGAGAGGGAGAGAGAATCTCAAGCAGTCTCCCTGTCAAACATGGAGCCTGGTGCAGGGCTGGATCTCACGACCCTGAGATAATGACCTGAGCTGAAACCAAGAGTCAAGATGCCTAACTGTGCCACCCAGGTGCCTCTTTTTTTATAGTATTTTTATATCTGAACAATGCCTTCAGACTGTGCTTCATCTTCACACTTGTCCTGGAGTAAACCGTGTTTCAGCAGAACTAGTTTCTGGACTGAGAACTGGGACTTCATGTGTTTCCCTTACTGTTTTGATTTAGTCAAAATAATGTAACTTTCAGTACCATCAAGTGTTTATAAATTTCTGCCACAGCAGGAGGAAGAATCCATTAGCATCATGGTTGAGGAGGTTCAAAAGTTAACTTCTGATAATTTGGGTTTAATGAAGTATTAGGTGTCTGATGAGGTTTGGAATTTTGATGTCTTTTCCCTCAAAGTTAGTTATTCTACCTTTCTTTCCTTCTTGGTATGAGGTGTTAATACCATTGTCCTTTTTTTTTTTTTTTTTTTTTTTTTTTAAGATTTTACTTATTCATGAGAGACACACATACAGAGAGAGAGGCAGAGACACAGGCAGAGGAAGAAGTAGGCTCCATGCAGGGAGCCCGATATGGGACTTGATCCCAGACTCCAGGATCACACCCTGAGCCAAAGGCAGACGCTTAACCACTGAGCCACCCAGGCGTCCCTACCACACTGTCCTTCAAAATACTTGTTTTTAAAAACAATATACAGTTGAAATACTACTAATTAATACTGATTTTCAAGAAACTAGAACATACAGCTAAATCAAAGAAATTAAAAAAAAAAAATAGCCTCCGTTAAACTACTTCCAGGGTATAACTACTGACATCTTACTTTGTTTTTAGTTTTTTGTTATTTATAAAAAACGTGTTTTTAGATGAACCTTTGGATTCTTTCTTTTACTGAGATGTAATTCATATGCCATCACATTCTCCCTTTTATAGTATACAGTTTAGGGGTTTTAGAATGTTACAGGAGTGTGTAACTATCACCACTATCTAATTCTGGAACATTTTCATCACCCTAGAAAGAAACCCTGTACACATTATCACTCCCCGCTCTTTCACTCTCAGCACCTGGCAAACTCATGCAGCCCTTCTCTGTCTATGGATTTACAATTCTAAACATTTCATAAGAATGTATGAAATCAGGGCAGCCCCGGTGGCTCAGCGGTTTAGTGCCGCCTTCGGCCCGGGGTGTGATCCTGGAGACCCAGGATCAAGTCCCACATCAGGTTCCCTGTGTGGAGCCTGCTTCTCCCTTTGCCTGTGTCTCTGCCTCTCTCTCTCTCTCTCTCTCTCTGCCTCTCATGAATAAATAAATTTTTAAAAATATGTATGAAATCATAATATGTGGCTTTTTGTTTACCATTTATCAGTTGATGGACAGTTGGGTTGTTTCTGCTTTTTGGCTGTTATAGATAATGCTGCTCTGAACTTCATGTTCAAGTTTGTATGTGGACCAATGTTTCTATTTCTCTTGGATAAACACCTCTAAGTGGAATATATATTGTGGGAGTGGAATTGCTAAATTACATAAAGCAGCTGTAATATTTTCCATACCCACCAATAATGTATGAGGTTTCCAGTTTCTCCATATTGTCAACTTTTTTCATTATCTTTTTGATTATAGCCATCCTATTGGGTGCAAAGTAGTATCTCATCGTAGTTTTGATTTACATTTTCCCAAAACTAATGGTGAACATCTTTGCATGTGCACATAGGCCATTATTTTTCATTGGGTTGACTTTTTTTTTTTTTTTAAAGATTTTTGATTGATTGATTTGACACAGAGAAGGGAGTACACAAGTAGGCAGAGTGGCAGGGAGAGGGAGAAGCAGGCTCCCCACTGAGCAGAGCGCCCATTGTGGGGCTCGGGCCCCAGGACCCTGGGATCATGACCTGAGCTGAAGGTAAGATGCTCAACCGAGTGAGCTACCCAGGTGCCCCTTGGGTTGACTTTTTGTTGAGTTGTAAGTTCTTTGTATATTCTAATACTAGACTCTTATTAGATAAATGATTTACAAATATTTCTTCTTTTCTATGGATCGTCTTTTTACTTTCTTGATAGTGTTCTTTGAAGTACAAAGGGTTTTTTTCCTATTTCATAAATTCTGATTTATGTATTATTTTCTGTTGCTTGTGCTTTAAGTGTTATGTCCAAGAAACCACTGCCTAATTCAAGATCATGAAAATGAACCCATGTTCTTTCTAAGAGTCTTACAGTTTTAGCTTTTACATTTAGTTATTTTATTATTATCTTTGTAAGTAATCTCTGCCTAACATGGGCTCAAATTCATGACCCTGAGACAGAGAGTCATGTGCTCGACTGACTGAGCCAGCCTGGTGCTCCTTCATTTAGGTCTTAGATCCAATTTTTTTTTTTTTTTTTTTAATCACAGAGCTTGAGCTCAAGTCCCTGAGATAAGACCTGAGCCAGGATCAAGAGTTGGATGCTTAACAGACTGAGCCACCCAGGTGCCCCAGGTCCTAGATCCATTTTGACTTCATTTTTGTATATGATACGAGGTAGAGATCAACTTCATTCCTTTGCCTGTGGATATCCAGCTGTCTTAGCACCATTTAAAAAAAAAAAATTTTTTTTTTAATTAAAGATTTTATTTATTCTCTCTATCTCTACAGAGAGATAGAGAGTGAGAGGCAGAGACACAGACAGAGGGAGAAGCAGGCATCATACAGAGAGCCTGACGTGGGACTCGATCCAGGATCTCCAGGATCACGCCCTGGGCTGCAGGCAGCGCCAAACCACCGGGCTGCCCTTATTTTTTTAAAACTTTTTTTTTTATTATTATTAAAGATTTTATTTATTCATTCCCATTTTTAAAAAACTGTTCTCTCTCCAAGAATTGTATTGGCACATAAAGTTTTAGACAGGAGGTTTTTGTATCTTGTAAGGCTTTTACCACTCTTATCTGTGGAAAGATTCGGCTGGTTTACCCTTATATCAGCAGTGTGCAAGAATCCCAGTTTACTCTAAACCCTCTCCAATGCTAAATATTATATCCAAAACCAATACAAAAGAAAACAGTTTGCCAATTTTATAGGTGAAAAATAGTATTTTCCTATTTTAATTTGCACATATTTTCATACTAATTGGCTATTTTTTTTTTAAATTTTTTAATTGGCTATTTTCTTTTTTGAATTGCTTATTTCCCTTCTAGCTTTTTTCTCTTTTTCTTTGCCTGCCTGTCTTTCTTTCTTTCTCTGGTTTATTGAGGCATTTTATTTGTGTGTGTATTACATCCCTAGAAAAAGAATCCCGGGATTTTCCCTCCTGTATGTTTTTGTTTTGCTTCTTCATGGTCCATGATGCTAGCTGAGGTTGTCAATACAATGAAACCAAACCAAACTGGTGGGATGGGAGCAGATGCTTCTGCCATTTTTCTAGATCTTTGAGTTGTACGTCAAATTTTAGGACTGATCACTCTACACTTGATTAACCTGCCTGTGAGATTCATAACAATTTTCCCAGCTCTGTGATCATCAGTGATTTCAAATTTGTCAATGTAACCATGCTTCATCCCAGTAAGAAACCAGCCACTGACTTTGGATCATGGCCTAACCTGCTGTTCGCCTCTTTTCAGCATTGTTAATGCTTCTGAAAGCATCTGCCAGGACATTCAAAGCATACCATTATGGCAGCGTGGAAAGATGGTGGAAAGAACATTGCTAACTTTCTTCTGATGTTTGTAGGAGCTATTCGTCTATTACAAATATTTACAACTTTTAATTCTAATTTTATGACTTTTAAATGGCTTTATTAGGGCATAATTTATCATTATAGTATTCATCCATTTTAATTGTATAGTTTGGTGACTTTGGGCAAATATATATAGTTGTGTAACTGTAACAGTTGAGATACAGAACATTTCTTTTTTTTTTTTTTAATTTTTATTTATTTATGATAGTCACAGAGAGAGAGAGAGGCAGAGACATAGGCAGAGGGAGAAGCAGGCTCCACGCACCGGGAGCCTGATGTGGGACTCCATCCCGGGTCTCCAGGATCGCGCTCTGGGCCAAAGGCAGGCGCCAAACCGCTGCGCCACCCAGGGATCCCCGAGATACAGAACATTTCTGTCACTCAGAAAATAACCTTGTGCTCTTGCAGTCAGTCCCCTTACCTTGTCTCTGGCCTTAGGCAACCACTTGCCTTTTCTAGGGTTTCATATAAATGAAATATATACTTTGTAGTCTTTTGTACCTGACTTCTTTTACTATGATGTTTTGGGACATCCATACTGTTGGGTACATTGGTGTTACTTTTTTTTTTTTTTAAGATTTTTATTTATTCATGAATAAAGACAGAGAGAGAGAGAGATGGGGGGGGGGGGTGGCAGTGACACAGGCAGAGGGAGAAGCAGGCTTCATTTTCATGCAGGGAGCCCGACATGGGACTTGATCCCGGGTCTCCAGGATCACGCCCTGGGCTGAAGGTGGTGCTAGACCGCTGAGCCCTTGGTGTTACTTTTTAATGTCAGTAGTATTCCATTGTATGGATCTGTCACAATGTGTTCATTCTTTGTGGTCTATAGAATTTGTAAATGTGTCCTCTGCTTTTGGTATTGTATTACTTGCTGGTTTTGCCACTCATTCCTGTATAGGCCAGAACTGATCCACACATTTTTTGGTTGGATGATCAACTACTTTATGCAAACTGTTGTGCAAGACTTTTGTGGGACATAATGACAGTAGAACATGTTCCTTGCCTCCTGGAAAGTGATGCTCTGGTTGGATAGACAGTGCATAAGGTGGACAAGCCTTGAGTGGAGATTTTTGCTATGGTTTTGAAAGATTGGTTAGGTTGTGGAGGGTTGGAAAAGAAAAACTGCTCGTATTGGTTTCAAATGATAAGCTCTAAAGGGACAAGTTGGATATGTAGTATTTAGCATAATTGAGGTGGGTAGTGAACAGGATCTAGTTTACCATGATGGTTGACCTCAACTAAAGGAGTCTGAAATTATTCAAGTTAATTTTATAAAACCTATTTATTGAGGAAAACTACAAACAATGTGGAAGTGCAGAGTATAAAATAATGAACCTCCATGTATTCATCATGCATTTGACAGTGATAAACCTTGGCCAAACTTACTTCACCAGCCCACCTTATATTCATTCCCACCCCCATTACTTTGAAATAAATTACGGATGTCACATCATTTTTTGCGTCTCTAGATAAGGCCTTTAAAAAAAGTCATAATTGCAATGCCATAAGTACACCTAAACAAATTAACATTAATACCTGAGTTGCATAAAAAATCCAGTGTTCGTATTTCCCCAGTTGTGCCATAATTATCTTTTTAATGGTTTGTTAAAATCAGAATCCATATGAGGTTTGCCTTGCTATTGGTTGAAATGCCTTTTAAATCTTTTAATCTACAGCTTTGTCAGCCATCTGTTTTCCCCTCATTAATGTATTCATTGAAGAAATCGAGTTGTTTTTCCTGTTGACTTTTCTGCTGAGTTTTGCTGGTTACATTCCCTTGGTGTCAATTTAATGTTCCTTTGTCCCCCTGTATTTTCTATAAAGTTGTAATTAGAGGTTTGTTTATGTTTTGTTTTGTTTTCAAGAATACTTCATAGAGGGGCACCTGGATGGTTCAGGTGGTTAAGCATCTACCTTAGCCCAGGTCATGACCCCAGGGCCCTGGGATTGAGCCTCGCATCCTCCCTCCTCCCTCTCCATCTGTGCTGTCTCTCTCTCTCTGTTTCTCAAATAAATACAATTCTTTTTTTTTTTTTTTAAGATTTTATTTATTTATTCATGAGAGGCACACATAGAGAAAGGCAGAGACACAGGCAGTGGGAGAAGCAGGCTCCTTGAGGGGAGCCCAGTGTGGGACTCGATCTCCGGGATCGTGCCCTGAGCCGAAGACAGACGCTTAACTGCTGAGCCACCCAGGTGTCCCAAATAAAATAAAATCTTAAAACGTAGACTACTTCATAGATGATGATCTGTAATTTTCCCAATAGACACACAATGTCTAAGTATCTTTCTTTTGTGATATTAGTAGCCATTAAGGACCATTGCCTGTATTTATTAGTTCATTATTAAGGTTGTAAACTTGTGATATTGTTATTCTCTTGAACCTCTATCAGTTGTCAGCTGCAATACTCCTGAAAGGAGAAACATTTTCTCCTCAGCTCTTCGGTTATCCTAAGGGCATAGTTTTTTTTTTTTCTTAAGATTATTTATTTATTCATGAGAGACACACACAGAGAGGCAGAGGCATAGGCAGAGGGAGAAGCAGGCTCCTCTAGGGGAGCCTGATGTGGGACTCAATCCCAGGACCCCAGGGTCACTCTTTGAGCCGACGGCAGATGCTCAATCACTGAGCCACCCAGACGTCCCTTAAGGGCACAGTTCTCATGGGAACATGGGCTAAGAGGAGAAGGCGGATATAAATTCTGACTTTGTGAATGAGCAGAAAGAAGCAAGGTGGGTTGCATGCAAAAAGCTGAAGTGGTCTTTGGGCTGACTAGTGCAGGATGTCTGGAAAAGGCAGTTAATTCTCCGAGCATAGTGAGCTATGCTTGGCCTTCAGTGGGTGGCTGGGAACTGCCAAGGAAGCCGTTCATCCACAGCCATACCTGACCTTTGCTTTCTGCTTGTGTTAGCTGAACAAAACCATGGTGGATCTAGTGACCTGTGAGTCTCTGCTTAGGAGACCCGAGTTCTCACAGCCTTAATGCAGCAACCAGGAGTAACACACTTATTTGTCCTTGGAATTAACTTTGATTATATTTCTTCCTCTTGTTCTAATATTCTTTTTTTTTTAAATTTTTATTTATTTATGATAGAGAGAGAGAGAGAGAGAGAGAGACCAGGCAGAGGGAGAAACAGGCTCCATGCACCGGGAGCCACGGGACTTGATCCCTGGTCTCCAGGATCGTGCCCTGGGCCAAAGGCAGGCGCCAAACCTCTGCGCCACCCAGGGATCCCATTGTTCTAATATTATTCTTAAACCTTTGTGAGAAGCACCCCTGCCCTCAGGCTAATGGTAACCTCTACATCATTATAGTAAAAGGATTCCTACCAGTAGTAAATCTAGTGATTTTTTTTTCTTTACCCCCATTCAAATATTTATTTTAAAAGCCACTATTTACTGTAAGAACCACATAGCAAGCATGGTGGCAGCTGTGTAAAGAAAGGGCTGTTGGGCATTGGTAAAAGAGTGCTCCGACCTCTAGGCCATAGTTTGGCTTCAGCTTCCTTAGGAGTTTGTGGGGGCCTCTTCTGGGATAGTCAGTAGGTAAGGTCATCTGGGAAGCCGGGCAACACAGAGAGAGTCAAGGACTTTGCTCTTCTGAGGTAGCTGTTCTGTTTTTCCTCCACCACAAGTTGTGTGTGCGTTAGAATTTTTTTGATTCTGGTTTTGTATTTACAGAATAATTGAGCAAAAATACAGAATCTTTGTATACTCCCTCACTCCCCTACTCCTGTCCCATTTCTCCTATAATTAACATCTTACATTTGTTATGATTGATAAGCCATGTATCAATGCATTACAATTAAAGTCCAGGATTACATTAGGATTCAATCTTTGAATATCTTGTAGGTTTTGGCAAATGATGCTTATTCATCATTGTAGCATTAGTACAGAATAATTTCAGTGCCCTAAAAATATGTGCTTTCCCTATCCATCCTTCCTTCTCCCTGAGCCCCTGGCAATCTCTGATCTTTTTACTGTCTTCCTAGTTTTAGATTTTCCAGAATGTCATGTAGTTGGAATCATGCAGTATGTACTACTTTCCCTGATCCTAATTTAGGCTTCCTCTGTATCTTTTCCCAGCTCTATAGCTCTTTTGTTTTTACTTTGGTATTTCTATTGCTGAATAATACTTCATTGTATGGATGTAACACTATTTACCCAATTACCTATTGAAAGACAGCTTGGTTGTTCCAAGTTTTGGCATTTATGAATAAAACATCTGCATGCAGGTTTTTGTGTAGACGTAAGTTTTCAGCTCGTTTGGGTAAACACCAGGAAAGAAGATTGCTGGGTCATATGGAAAGAGTATGTTTCGTTTTTTAAGAAACTGCCAAACTGTATTGCAAAGCGACTGTACTATTTTACATTCGCGCCAGCACTGAATGAGTTCCTGCCGTCCCACATACTTGCCAGCATTTGGTATTGTCAGTGTTCTGGTTTTGGCTGGTCTGATAGGTGTGTAGTAGTATCTTGTTTTATTTTTTATTTTTTATTTTTAAATTTTTATTTATTTATGATAGTCACAGAGAGAGAGAGGCAGAGACACAGGCGGAGGGAGAAGCAGGCTCCATGCACCGGGAGCCTGATGTGGGATTCGATCCCGGGTCTCCAGGATCGCGCCCTGGGCCAAAGGCAGGCGCCAAACCGCTGCGCCACCCAGGGATCCCTAGTATCTTGTTTTAATTAGAGGTTCCCTAATGACAGATGATGTCGAGTATGTTTTCATATGCATATTTGTCTCTTTATATTCTTTGGTTAGGTGTTTTGCTTGGTTTTTAATTGGGTTATTTTCTTACTGTTAAGTTTTAAGAGTTCTTTTTACATTTGGATAGCAGTTCTTTAATCAGATATGTGTTTTGTAAAAATTTTCTTCCAGGCTGTGGCTTGGCTTTTCATTCTCTTGACAGTGTCTTTTGCAAAGTAGAAGTTTTTACTTTTCGTTAAATCCGCTTTAGCAGTTCTTTAATGGGTTGTGCTTTTGGTATTGTGTCTGAGGAGTTCTTGCCAAACAAGGACACCTAGACTTTCTCTTAAGTCATCTTCTAGAAATTTTATAGTTTTGTGTTTTGCATTTAGGTCTGTGATCCATTTTGAGTTCATTAAAAATGACCTGGTGGAATATGAAAGGTGGAATATCAGTGTCTAGATTCATTTTTTATTTTGCATGTGAATATCCAGTTCTTCTGGCACCATGCTTTTTTAAAAAGACTGCCTTTCTCCATTGAATTGCCTTTGCTCCTTTGTTAAAGATCAGTAGACTGTAGGAGCCAGGGCTGCTCACTTGTTGGGCAGCTGCCTATAGCTCAGGTCATCATCCCTGCATCAGGCTCCCTGCTCAGCACGGAACCTACTTCTCTCTCTGCCCTTCCCCCTACTCATGTGTACGCATGTGTGTGCTTGCGCTGAGTGCATGCCCCACCCCCCCCAAATAAAGATCAGTAGATTATATTTTGTGTAGGTCTCATTCTGGGCTCTCTCTTCTGGTCTATGATCTATTAGTCCATTCTTTTGCCAGTACCACACTGTCTTGATTACTTTAGTGGGATTTTTTGTTTGCTTGTATGTTTTTGATTACTTTAGTTTTATAATAAGTCTTGAAGTCAGGTAGTGTCAGTCCTTCAACTTTGTTCTTCTCCTTCTGTGTTGTGTTGGTTATTCTGGGTCTTTTTTACAGCTTCCCATATAAATTTTAGGATCAGTTTGTTGATAATACACAACATCTTGGTGGAATTTTGATTGGGATTTCACTGAATCTGTAGATATAGTTGGGAAAAAATGACAGTGACATTGTGACAACATTGAATCTTCCAATCCATGAACCTGGGACCACCTTCCATATCTTTAGATCTTTGATTTCTTTCATTAGAGTTTTGTGATTTTCTTCATAAAGGCCTTATACATACATTGTTAGACTTACACCTAAGTATTTCTCCCTTTTTTGATGCTAATATAAATGGCATTGCATTTTAAATTTCAAATTCCTGTTGTTTATTGTTGGCATGTAACAGAGCAGTTGACTTTTGTTTATTAACTTTGTATCCTGCAACTTTGTGTTTATTAATTCCAGGAATTTTTTTTGTTGTTTGGGATTTTCTATGTAGATAATCATGTCATCAGCAATCAAAGGCATTTTTATTTATATATTTTTATTATTATTATTTTTTAAGGCAGTTTTATTTATTTTTTATTTTTATTTTTATTTTTATTTATTTATTTTTTTAAAAATAATTTTTATTTATTTATGATAGTCACAGAGAGAGAGAGAGAGAGGCAGAGACACAGGCAGAGGGAGAAGCAGGCTCCATGCACCGGGAGCCCGATGTGGGATTCGATCCCGGGTCTCCAGGATCGCGCCCTGGGCCAAAGGCAGGCGCCAAACCGCTGCGCCACCCAGGGATCCCCAAGGCAGTTTTATTTTATCCTTGCCAGTCTGTACACTTTTTTCCTTGTATTACTGCATCTGCTAAGACGGCTTTTTTTTTTTTAAGATTTTATTTATTTATTTATTTATTTATTTATGAGAGAGTGCAAGAGACCAGGAGCAGAGGGGAGGAACAGAGGAAAAGGGAGAAGCCAGCTCCCTGCTGAACAGGGAGCCTCATGTGGGAAGACCATGACCTGAGCCAAAGGCAGACACTTAACCAACTGAGCCACCAAGGCGCCCTTCTGCCAAGGCTTCTAATATGTTGAGTAAGTGGGGTGAGAGTGGATATCTTGCCTATTCCTAATCTTAGTGGGAAAGCATCTAATTTCTCCTCGTTAAGTATGATGTTAGCTGGAAGATTTTTGTATATGTTCTTTTGTTTGTTTGGATTTTTTTGTATATGTTCTTTGTCAAGTTGAGAAACTTCCCCTCTGTTTCCAGTTTCCCGAATTTTTGATTAGGTGTTGGATTTTTTCAAATGTTTTCTCTGTATCTGTTGATATGATCATAGATTTTTTTTTTTCTTTAGCCTGTTTATGTGATGGATTATATATATATTTATTTTTGAATCTTGAACCAGTCTTACATACCTGAAATAATTCCTATTTGGTCATGATGTATCTTTTTTTTTTTTTTTTGGTACCTTGTTGGATTTAGTTCTCCAATATTTTTTTTTAATTTAAATTTTTTTTTTTTTTTTTTTTTTTTTTTATGATAGTCACAGAGAGAGAGAGAGAGAGAGAGAGAGAGAGGCAGAGACATAGGCAGAGGGAGAAGCAGGCTCCATGCACCGGGAGCCCGGTGTGGGATTCGATCCTGGGTCTCCAGGATCGCGCCCTGGGCCAAAGGCAGGCGCCAAACCGCTGTGCCACCCAGGGATCCCAGTTCTCCAATATTTTGTTGAGGATTTTTACATCTGTGTTCATGAGAGATACGTTTAGTTTTTCTTTCTTCTAATGTCTTTGTCTGGTTTGGGGATTAGGGTAATGCTGGCCTCATAGAATGAGTTGACAATATTTCTTCTATTTTCTGGAAGAGATTGTAGAGAACTGACATAACTTTATCCTCAAACTTTTGGTAGATTTCACCAGTGAACCCATCTATTTTCAGTTTTAAAAGGTTATTAGGGGGATCCCTGGGTGGCTTAACGGTTTAGAGCCTGCCTTTGGCCCAAGGCGTGATGCTGGAGTCCCAGGATCGAGTCCCACGTCGGGCTCCCTGCATGAAGCCTGCTTCTCCCTCTGCCTGTGTCTCTGCCTCTCTCTCTCTGTGCGTCTCTTGTGAATAAATAAATAAAATCTTAAAAAAATATGAAAGGTTATTAGTTATTGATTTAGTTTCCTTAGTAGATACAGGCCTATTCAGGTTCTTTTCACCTTATGTAAATTCCTTTTTTTTCTATTAAATTTTTTTTTAAAGATTTTATTTATTTATTCATGAGAGACATTGAGAGAGAGAGGCAGAGATACAGGCAGAGAGAGAAGCAGGCTCCATACAGGGAGCCCGATGTGGGGCTTAATCCCGGGACTCCAGGATCATGCCCTGGGCCAAAGGCAGGCACTAAACCGTTGAGCCACCCAGGGATTATCCCCTCTATTAAATTTTTTAAAAATTTATTTTAGAGAGAGAGAGAGATTGCTTGCAGGGGTGGGTGCAGAAAGAGGCAGAGACAAGCAGACTCCTCACTGAGCAGGGAGCTTCACACAGCACTTGATCCCCAGATCCTGAGATCATGACTTGAGTTAAAACCAAGAGTCAGACACTTAACCAACTGACCTACCCAGGCACCTCTCATCTTGTGCAAATTCTGATAGATTGTCTCTTTCAAGGAATTGGTATGTTTCCTCTAAATTATCAAAAAGAGTAGTTCATAATAATCCTTTATTATCCTCTTAGTGTCCTTAGGTATAGTAGTGATGGTCCTTCTTTCATTAAAAAAAAAAAAACTTTTTATTTTCAAACATTTTATTTATTTAATTGAGAGAGAGACAGAAAGACAGAGATAGTTACAGTGAGAGGGAGAAACAGATTCCCTGATGAGCAGGAAGCCTGATACAGGGCTCAATCCCAGATCCCTAGGATCACGACCTGAGCTGAAGGCAGATGCTTAACTGACTGAGCTACCCAAATGCCCCTCATTTTTTTTTAAGATTTATTTTTTTGGGGATCCCTGGGTGGCGCAGCGGTTTGGCGGCTGCCTTTGGCCCAGGGCGTGATCCTGGAGACCCGGGATCGAATCCCACGTCGGGCTCCCGGTGTATGGAGCCTGCTTCTCCCTCTGCCTATGTCTCTGCCTCTCTCTCTCTCTCTCTCTCTCTCTCTGTATGTGTGTGACTATCATTTAAAAAAAAGATTTATTTATTTTTATTTTTTATTTTTTATTTTTTTTTAAGATTTATTTATTTATTTGAGAGACATTGAGCACTCAAGCAGGTTGGGGGTAGGCAGAGGGAGAGAATCTCAAGCAGACTCCCCACTGAGCATGGAGCCTGATATAGAACTTAATCTCATGACCCTGAGTTCATGACCTGAGCTGAAATCAAGAGTCAGATACTGGGGCTTCTGGGTGGCTCAGTTGGATAAATGTCTGCCTTTGCCTCAGGTCATGATCCCAGGGTCCTGGAATGGAGCCCCATGTCGGGCTCCCTGTTCAGCAGAGTCTGCCTCTCCCTCTCCCTCTGTGTGTTCACTCACTCTCAAATAAGTAAGTAAATAAATACTTTGTTAAAAAAAAAAAAAAGTCAGATGCTCAACCTACTGAGCTACCAGGCACCCCTCTTTTATTTCTGATACAGTAATTTGTGTCTTCTCTTTTTCTTCCTCAGTTAATCTGGCTAGAAATTTATCAGTTTTACTGATCTTTCCAAGGAATCACCTTTTGGTTTCATTGATTTTTTTCTCTATTGATCTTATATTTATTGATTTCTGCTCTAACTTTATCCTGCTGTTCTTACTTTGAATTTAATTTGTTCATTTTTTTCTAGTTCTATAAGGTATATAGAGACTTAGAAAATTGATTTTTATATCTGTCTTTTCCAGTATTTGCTTTCACTGCTATAAATTTTTTTAAATTTAATTTTACTTATTTATTCATGGGAGACACACAGAGAGAGGTAGAGACACAGGCAGAGAGAGAAGCAGGCTCCCCACAAGGAGCCTGATGTGGGACTTGATCCCAGGACCTGAATCACGTCCTGAGACGAAGGCAGACACTCAATCACTGAGCTACCCAGGTGTCCCTGTAAAGGTTTTAATAAGTGGTGCTTTCTGTAAATTTCACAACTTTTGTTAAGTTGTATTTTCATTTAGTTAGAGATAACTCTTGAGACTTCTTTGACCTACGTTTTATTTAATCTCCAAGTATTGTGTTAATCTCCATATGTTGTATTTTGGGATTTTTCATCTATCTTTATGTTACTGATGTCTAGTTTAATTTGAGAGCATACTTTGTATGATTTCTAGTCTTCTAAATTTAAAATATGTTTTATGTTTCAGAATGGGGTCTGCTTGCATATTTATTTATTCATAAGAAATGCTGGTGATACCAGGTTTACTCTTCTTTATTGTATGTGACTTTCAAAATACCACCTGGTTAGAAAAATCAGAATGAAACAACTCAAGTGTTTGTAGCTAGATGAATGGATAAATACAATGTGGCATATATATACAATGTAATATTATTTAGCCTTAAAAAGGAAGGAAATTCTGGCATGTACTACAACGCAGATGAGCCTTGATGACATGCCAAGTGAGAAAAACCCAGTCACAAAGGACAGATTTTGGATGATTCACCTTCTGTGAGGTGCCTAGAGAGTAGTCATTCAGAGAGACAGAAAGTTGAATTGTGATTGCCACAATAGAGTGGGGAATTTTAGTGTTAATGGTACAGACTTTCATTTGGGGAAGATTACAGATCTGATGTAAACTTAGAGTTGTGCAGTATGAATAAGTGCTGGAAATCTGTACAGCATTGGGCCTATAAGTATATAAGTATACTTACATATACTTAAAATTGGCTAGTATATACTGTATATAAGTATACTTACATATACTTAAAATTGGCTAGGAGGGTAGATCTTACATTAAGTATTCTTATCACACACTTAGAAAGTTAAGTAGCAAGTAAATAAAGGGGGCAGAAGGAAATTGGGGAAAGTGGTGGATGGATGTTCCTGGCCTTGATAATAGTTACAGTTTCACAAGTATATACTTATCCCGAGACTCATCCAGTTGTATAGTAAATATTTTATGTCAATTAAATATAATTAATAAAGTGGTTTTTTAAAAAGTTCTATAGATGGATAATGGTGATGGTTATACAACATTGTGAATGTACTTAATGCCATAGAACTATACACTTAAAAATGGTACAAATAGTAAATTTTATGTTACTGTATATTTTACTACAATTTAAAAAAAATAGAAACTATTTTAAAAGATTTTATTTATTTATTTATTTATTTATTTATTTATTTATTTATTTATTTATTTGTCAGGGAGTGAGCAAGAGCACAAGCAGCAGGCAGAGGGAGAGGGAAAGGCAGGCTCCTCACTGAGCAAGGAACCCAATGTGGAACTTGATCTCAGGACCCAGGGATAATGAATGACCCGAGCTGAAGGTAGATGCTTAACCAACTGAGCTGCTCAGTGATTCCAAATGGAAAAAAAAAATTTAAATTAGAATGTTCCCAAGGAAAAGGTGAATGTTATTTGAAGTTTTTCTTTTATGCCAAATGTTTTTATTTATCTTGGGACTTATTTGGCTAGTTTAATTTTCACTTATTATTTATTTATTTATTTAAAAGATTTTTATTTATTTATTCATGGGGAGGGGGGAGAGGCAAAGACATAGGCAGAGGGAGAAGCAGGCTCCATGCAGGGAGCCCAACGTGGGACTTAATCCCGGGACTCCAGGATCACACCCTGGGCCGAAGGCAAGCGCTAAACCGCTGAGCTACCCTGGGATCCCCTTTAATTTTCACTTATGATTGATCTGATAGAATGTAATTGTGTTCAGTTAGGATTTTTTTTTTAAATAAATTTATTTTTTATTGGTGTTCAATTTACCAACATACAGAATAACACCCAGTTAGGATTTCTTATGGTGTGATGGAGAATAAGATTTTTACGTAGACAAGCACAGAAAAATGTGTATCTGATGAATCTGATACTTGTAGAAGATATTCATGCATTTATTTAAGGATCACTCTGCTTATGGACTTGACTGATTTGTAGCCATGTGGTTACAATCATTGTGGGATTTGAGATCAAAGGATCTTCAGAGGTCATTGATTCCAGTCCTTTTTAGAAAATTTGATCATTTGAACCTCAGGTTAAATGACTTGACCAAGTTTCCCAGCTAATGCAATGTCTTTACCTTTACCTGAAATCAGAACTGCTTAGCCCTACATTGTAATGGGTCTCAGTGTATTGAGAGTCTGTACCCTATCAGTCCAGACTGTGTGATTTCAGATAAAACCAATGTTGGTATCTTACCTCCTGCTCTCGCATGCCACTGTTTCCTACAGCCCATGCAGACAGAGCTGTTCTGCTTAATGAGCTCTGTAAGAGGAACTCCTAAACCAGTTACTTCAAAGCAGCATTCTCAATCTGAGGAAATTAAAAAAAAAAAAATTTGATGACTAGAACCCGTTCTTCAGAGATTCTGATTTAATAGGTCTGAAGGGGGGAAGGGTGGCTTTCCTATCCTACTTTAAGAAATAATAATCTGGACATGGGTGGCTCAGTCAGTTAAGCATCTACCTTCGGCTCAAGTCTTGATCTCAGGGTCCTGGGATCAAGACCCTGCATCGGACTCCTTGCTGCTCAGCAGGGAGCCTGTCCAAATAAGTAAAAAAAGTCTTTTAAAAAAATAATAATCCTATGCAGCACAGGTTGAGAAGTACTGCTTAAAGCATCTTTAAAGCATGGGTTCTCAAACCTGGCTAATGCCCCAAGTCCCTTGGGGAGCTCAGAACCCTAAGGCCCCAGTGCTGTGGAGGGACTCCTGGTCCTGGAGGGAGACAGGGTCCTGGAAGTGGTCTGCAGCTGCACTAAAGGTGAAATTAGTGGGGGGTGCCCTCTGATTTTTCTGTGGTGATTAAAACCAGACCAAGTGAAACAATTTCAAAATAGTTACATGGGCAAAAGACATCATTTTAGTGAAGTGAAGGTTGGCTCAGGCCTTGTAATGCTGTTATTTTTTGGATTAAAAGTAAAAATGCTTGGGCACCTGGGTGGCACGGTGGTTGAGCATCTATCTACCTTTGGCTATAGTCCTGATCCCGGTATCCCGGGATCGAGTCCCACACCGGGCGCTCTGCAGGGAGCCTGCTTCTCCCTCTGCCTGTGTCTCTGCCTCTCTCTGTGTGTCTCATGAATAAATAAATAAAATCTTAAAAAAATAAAAGTAAAAATGCTTATTAAAGAATTTGAGATGATGTGTAAGGTCTTTTAAGAAGTTGCTGGGACTCCTGGGTAGCTCAGTGGTTGAGCATCTGCCTTTGGCTCAGGGTGTGATCCTGGAGTCCCAGGATCGAGTCCCACATTGGGCTTCCTGCATGGAACCTGTTTCTCCTCCCTCTGCCCTTGTCTTTTTTTTTTTTTTCTTAAAGATTTTATTTATTCATGAGAGACACAGAGAGAGAGTCAGAGAAATAGGCAGAGAAGCAGGGAGAAGCAGGCTCCATGCAGGGAGCCCGATGTGGGACTCGATCCTGGGTCTCCAGGACCATGCCCTGGGCCGAAGGCAGGTGCTAAACCGCTGAGCCACTCAGGGATCCCCTCTCTGCCCTTGTCTGCCTGTCTCTCTGTCTCTCATGAATAAATAAATAAAATCTTTAAAAAAAATTTGGTTTTGTACTAAAAGCACTTTTCCCCCAAAAAAATATTTTTGTGGAAGAGGAGGGGGTCTGCATTTGCTTTTAAGCGTGGAAGAGTATATTGTTGGAGAAGTACAGAGGGGGAATGTTTCTGTATTTAAATGTGAAGACGGTGTGCCTTTCCTTCGATTCAAACCACCTGTGTTCATATAGATGTGTGCATTCCCTTTACGGAATGCTAGATAAAGTACATGCAATTTACAACTTAGATTTTTCTTAAATTGTAATTATATAAATAAGACATGCATTTATTCTCCTTATAAAAACTGAAAACATTACAGAAATGTCCAGAGTCTCCTGTGACTGCCCTTCTTAATGCCAACTCTTCCTCGGAGGTAGTGATTGTTTCCAGGGTCCTGTGGATCCTCCGCGGACTTTTCCTTATTGGGTAGACTGACCAAAGAAAATACATACTGTTTTGTAACTTTTGCTTTTTTCTTAGAAATGTGTTCACATCTGTGTAAGTGCTATGTAGAATTCAGCTGTAAAGCTGTACCATAATTTACTTTTGGTACCATAATTTTTGAAGCCATTTTCCTATTGATGAACACAGAGGGTGTTCTAGGGCGGTAGTAAGCATTCTGGTGCAAGGCTTCGTGTACACATGTGCTCTGTGATTGCTGGTGTGGAAGTGGGGGTGGTGAGGTGTACAGTTGAGCACTAAATTGTCCTCCAGCCAGGCAGAGCTGCAGGAGCTGATAGAATTGACTCAGGAGAATTTGCTGGGTGTCACTGAACTTGGAGGTATTTGAGTGAAGATATGAAATAGCAGAGCAAATGTCCACTTTTTGTTTGTAATTGTCATAAATATGAGGAGTCTCTTGGGTTTGCAATCAGACCTCCCACCTCCTGATAATGTCTGCTAATAACTGTGTACCCGGTGCCAGCGTGCTGGGTGCTGACTTCGAAACATTCTGTAAAAAATGCTGAATTAGGTTAGTGATGTGAAGATGATTAACAGATAATGGTAGCCAGAATAATTGTGTCAAAACAGCAAGAAATACCAAGAGAATTTGATGTGTTCTGCATTTTCTTTGGTGCTTGCCTGTTTTTAACAGTGTTAGAAACTTTAGGTTATGTCTATAATGATTTTTCTTGTATATTTGATCTGTTTGGCTATAAAATAACAAACATCGCCATTTCAAAGGAGTTCATTATAAAGTATCAACTGTTTATTAGTCTCATAAGCTCTTATTTGTGTCATTGTAAAAGATTCATTTAAAAAAATAATTCTCATTGGGGGGCGCCTGGGTGGCTTAGTCAGTTAAGCTTCCGACTCTTTATTTTGGCTCAGGTCATGATTTCAGGATGGTGGGATCGAACCTCGGGTTGGGCTCCATGCTGGGAATGGAGCCTGCTTAGAATTCTCTCCCTCTTCCTCTACCCCTCCACCCCTTAAAAAATTTTTTTTTTCATCAACATGAATGATCTTAGTGCTTCCCTTAGTTTACATTTTGCATGGTCTTTTCCATATATATCCATAGTCTACAAATGTAGCCTTTTTTTGGAGGGGGATAAATATATTTTTCTATGCAACTATACCAGGGCTTACTTAAGCTCGCCCATATTGTTAGACATTAAAATCACTTTTTTATTTTCTATTGTGAAGAAAGCACTGGAAGCATACTTATGGAAAGTATTGTTTGCGTTTCAGGCACTGTCTCCATCTGTGTTCCTCAAAATAAGATCACTGGGTTTGTTTCTTCTTCGTCTTTGTCGTCTTCCTCCTCTTTGCGCATTGTAGGGTTTGAACTCATGACCCTGGTATCAAGAGTTGCATGCCTACTGACAGAGCCAGCCAGGCGCCTCACACCGGGTGTCTTCGTATATGTTGTCAGGAAGATTATGAGGCTAACAGTAAAGGAGGGCAACTTCACCACTTTTCTGAAGGCTGCCCAGACTCTTCTTTCCCCCCCCCAAAGTGGATTAGGCTTTATCATTTTATTTTTATCTTGGTATGGTGGTTATGAGATTTTTGCCCCATGGGCTTGTGACACGACTGTTGGTGTTTTGATATCTGTGTGTGTTGTTTTGCTGTTCTACTCTGAAGTCACACTAGTGTGTTAATGTTTTCATTTTTCTCACGCTTATCACCCTCTTATCTGAAAGTGAGGTGATGGTGGACTTGGCACCATTGACTTAGAACAGTGGCTGTTTGTCCTTGGCAGAAGATCATATGACCAGGAGCGAGGTAAGGTGATGGATTCAGCAGTTCCAGAAATGGGTGGTTGTATCGTGCAGTGGAGAAGAATGCCAAAGAATTATCTGGGTCTATGTACTTTTCCATGAAATGTGACAAGGCTCTCTAAGTAATGTAAACTTAAGGATGTGTGATATGTGCTCATTGGTAAGGAAGTTCACGGTAAAAAGTTTTTTGTTTTCTTTTTTTGTCCTATTTTGTTGTTTTGTTTTGTTTTGTTGTTTTACCTTTGTGGATGCTTGAAGATTGTCTTATGAAACCAGCAGTGCCCAGGATGGAGCTGAGATGGGCAGATGCAGATAAGTGGACTCTCCAGTGATGTGGAGAAGCTACTGGGACTTTAGCATTAGATTGTTTTTACATTAAAACCTCTGAATGGGGGCACCTGTGTGGCTTAGTGGTTGAATGTCTGCCTTAGGCTCAGGTTGTGATCCCGGCATCCTGGGATCGATCCCTCATTGGGCTCCCCACAGCCTTCTCCTCCCTCTGCCTAGGTCTCTGTCTCTGTCTCTCTCTCTCTCTCTCTCTCTCTCTCTCTCTGTGTGTCTCTTGAATAAATAAATAAAATCTTTAAAAACAAAAACAAAAAACCTCTGACTGGCCTTAGATGTCGACCCTGGGATTCCTAGACACTTTGAGTCCTAATATAATGTGGTCTGCAAGGGTTTTCAGTATTTCAAAAAGGGTGTAACAATTTGTTCTCTTGGTCCACATGCTAACTAAAATGTCAGGTTGTTTTGTTTTGTTTTGGTTTGAAAGTCATTCATTACCTGGATCTATATAAATCTTCTTTTTATTGACTTACAGACTCTTCTGTTCCTCTTATGTTGTCTTGTGGTATCATACAGATTAAGGTAGAATCTTTTTAGGGCTGTGATGGCAGCTCATCCTGCCTTTTTTTTTTTTTTTTTTTTTTTAGATAACAGCCTTATTGAGCTAAAAATCACAATCATATAGTTCACCCATTTAAGATGTACAGTTCAAATAGCTTTTAGTGCATTCACAGAGAGAGTTGTGCAGCCATCACAAGAATAAGTTTTAGAACATTTTTATCACCCCAAAAAGAAAGCTCATACCATTAGCAGTTATTTTGATCTTTCCCCAGAACTCGCTAGGCAATCTGCAGTCTACATTCTGTCTCTATGGATTTGCCTTTTCTGGACACATCCTATAAATGGAATTGTACGGTGTATGTGGTGTCTGCCTTCTTTCACTTAGTGTAATGTTTTTCAAGGTTTATCCGTGTTGTAGCATGTGTCAGAGCTTTGTTCCTGTATGTGGCTGAATAACATTCCATTGTATGGATGTACCACATTGTGTTTATCCATTCATCAGCCGGTGGACATGGGTTGTTTCCACTTTTTTGTTACTGTGAATAATGCTGCTATGAACAGTTTTTGTGTGGGCTGTATTTTCAGTTCTCTTGGGTAGACATCTAGGAGTTTTCCCCTTTTGGTTCTTAGTATCATTTTGACCTGATATGCTTTCACATCTCCCATACTTACATAGTATGAGAAATAGTGTTATCAGTGAACTAGAAATAGTGTTTCAGCTAAAAAGAAGAAACGACCTAGTCTCAAGTGACTCGGTTATTTCCACCCTGATCTTATTTGTACAGTCTTTTTTTTTTTTTTTTTAAATTTTTTATTTATTTATGATAGTCACAGAGAGAGAGAGAGGCAGAGACACAGGCGGAGCGGAGAAGCAGGCTCCATGCACCGGGAGCCCGATGTGGGATTCGATCCCGAGTCTCCAGGATCGCGCCCTGGGCCAAAGGCAGGCGCCAAACCGCTGCGCCACCCAGGGATCCCTTTTTTTTTTTTTTTTTTTTAAAGAATTTTATTTTATTTATGATAGTCACAGAGAGAGAGAGAGAGAGGCAGAGACACAGGCAGAGGGAGGAGAAGCAGGCTCCATGTACCAGGAGCCCGACGTGGGATTCGATCCCGGGTCTCCAGGATCGCGCCCTGGGCCAAAGGAAGGCGCCAAACCGCTGCACCACCCAGGGATCCCTATTTGTACAGTATTGATATAAACTGGCAAAGTTACAGTTGCTTTCAGGTTTTTATTAATGACTATTTTCAGTTATCTGCAGTAAGTGATGATGAAAGCTTTTTTTTTTTTTTTTAAGTAGGCTCCATACCCAACACCAGGCTTGAACTCAGGACTCTGAGATTAAGACCTGAGCTGAGATCAAGAGTCAGATGCTTAACCAGCTCAGCCACCTAGGTGCCCTAAAACAGTCTTAACTGTATTGTTAGACTGATACGAATTCCTTGTTCATTGGTAAAGTGCTACAGTTTTGACATGAATTCTAATGGGAACTAGTGTTTATTTGACTTGCAACTTGGGGGCGCCTGGGTGGCTCAGTTGGTTAAGCATCTACCTTCAGCTCAGGCCATGATCCTGGGGTCCTGGGATCAAGTCAGTGTTCAGCAGGGAATCTGCTTCTCCCTCTCCTCCCCCTGCTTGTGCATGCACTCCCTACCTCTCTCTCGCTGTCAAATAAATAAATAAATAAATAAATAAATAAATAAATAAATAAATAAATAAAATCTTAAAAAAATAACTTGCAACTTGAAGGCAAACAAAAATTGTAGAACCCATTGTATTCTGAGTGAGAGGTCAGGCTGGCTAGTTGGGTGCTGTCTGACAGCAGCATCTTACATGTGTGGGGAGAGAGGAGGGAAGTAGAGATTCTCGTATGGTATGTTGGGGAGCAAGGCCTGTCAGTGGGCTAATCAGTGTGCAGAATGGCTAAAGGAAGTTTTAACTCCTCATTAGGTAAACTTTTGATTCTTGGTCATTTCAGGTTTTTACCAGTGACTACTTTAAAGGTCTGGAGAGGATACCAAGTGCCATAATGAACTCCTGAGTACTTGGATTAACAAATTTGACTTCTTTTCTTTTTCCTCCCTCCCTCCTTCTCTCTGTTCTTTTCTTTCTTTCTTTTTTTTTTTTTAAGATTTTATTTATTTATTCACGAGAGAGGCAGAGACATAGGCGGAGGGAGAAGTAGGTTCCTCGCAGGGAAATCCAATGTGGAACTTGATCCCAGGATTCTGGGATCACGCTCTGAGCCGAAAGCAGATGCTCAACTGCTGAGCCACCCAGGCATCCCTTTTAATTTAAGGAATACAGCTTTTCGGATACACTTGAACACCCTTTGGTACATCTCTCACTTACCTCCCTCCTTTCCCAGGGGTAACCACTCTTGCAGGGCAGATAAATATATGTCCTCTCCATCCACACTTTTATGCTTCTCTGTTTATGTCCATAGCAATATATATCATTTATGTCCGTATTTTTAAACATTATGTAAATAGTTTAGTTTTTAATTCTAACTCTGTAGCAGTGTCTTTGAAATTACGATCTTCATAAAATATTTTTGGCAGATATGATATCCAGCATTACTAAGTTTCTCTTACTGTGATAAAATATGCATAACATAAAATTTACATTTTAACCATTTTCAGGCATACAATTCAGTAGCATTAAGTACATTCACATTGCTGTGCAGCCATCACCATTATCTGTTTCCAGAACTTTCTCAGCATCCAAGTGGAAACTCTGTACCCATGAAACAATTATTCCCCATTTCCCCCTCCCCCACCCCTGGTAACTAACCTTTATTCTATGTTTTTTTTTTTTTTTTTTTTAAGATTTATGTATTTATGGGATCCCTGGGTGGCACAGCGGTTTGGTGCCTGCCTTTGGCCCAGGGCGCGATCCTGGAGACCCGGGATCAAATCCCACATCGGGCTCCTGGTGCATGGAGCCTACTTCTCCCTCTGCCTGTGTCTCTGCCTCTCTGTCTCTCTGTGACTATCATAAACAAAAATAAATAAATAAATAAATAAATAAATAAATAAATAAATAAATAAATAAATAAAAAAAACATATTTTTCCTTTATAAAAAAAAAGATTTATGTATTTATTTATTCATTCATTCATGAATGAATGAGAGGCATAGACACAGGCAGAGTACGAAGCAGGCTCCCTGCAGGGAGCCTGATGTAGGACTCTATCCCAGGACCCTGGAATCACAACCTGAGCCAAAGGCAGACGCTCAACCACTGAGCCACCCAGGCACCCCCCTCCCCCTTTTTTAAAGTAAGTTTGTTTATTTATTTATTTATTTATTTATTTATTTATTTATTTGTTTGATAGAGTGTGAGCACAAGCAGGTGGGGGAGGGCAGAGGGAGAAGCAGCAGCAGACTCCCTGCTGAGGCTGAGTAGAGAGTCAGTTGTGGGGCTCCATCCTAGGATCCAGGGATCATGACTTGAGCTGAAGGCAGAAGCTTAACCAACTGAGCCACCCAGGTGCACCATCTATGCTACTTTTTCTATGAATTTGCCTATCCTTGGTACCTCATATAAGGAGAATCATATGATATTTGTCCTTTTGTAGGTGGCTTATTCCACTAGCATAGTGTTTTTAAGGTTTATCTGTGTTGTAGTATGTATTAGAATTTCCTTTTTACAGCCGACTAATATTCTGTGGTATAGTTACACCACATTTCGTTTATCCATTCATCTGTTGATGGGCATTTGTGTTGTTTTCACCTTTGTGCTATTGTGAACAATGCTTTGAACTTTGGTATATGAGTATCTTGAGTTTCTGCTTTCAGTTCTTTTGGATTTATACCTTGGAGTGGAATTGCTGGATCATATGATAATTCTCTGTTTAACTTTTTGGGGAACTGCCAGACAGTTTTCCACCACAGCTAAATCCTTTTTTATTCTCACCAGCGGTGCAGGAAGTTCTGATTCTTCACATCCTCACCAACACTTGTTATTCTGTTTCTTTTTTCTTTTTATTTTTGATATCAGCCATCCTAATGGGTTGAAATAGTATCTTGTGGTTTCTAATTTGCTTTTCTTCAATAACTAATGGTGCTGAGTATCTTCCATATGCTTACTGGTCATCCATGTATCTTCTTTGAAGAAATAAATGTCCACTCCAATCTTTCCCCAGCGCTGTTTGTTGGAAAGACTGTCCTTCCCCAATAGGTGGCCCTTGGTACAGGATCTTCAGTTGTTTTTATTGCAGTGTAAGAATGCACACAAAGATACATTTCTTATGCTTAAAAGAGGATAAAAACAAGACAGATTAACAAATTACAGATAAAACGACAAACCCAGTAAAACTAAATTTTATTTTATGGGACAAATGATGTTTTACTTAACTTATACGCTAGTGTTTATAGTAATACTGTCTGTTGTGGTGTTGGGAGCTCTTTGGGAATGCCTGTATTACCTGACCTAGTGGCTGCTCTGTTCTCTCACCTCGTTTATCCATTCTGAAAACAGTACAACTACACAGGGGTGACATTTGACCATTACATGGCATATGGATGTTACACACTTATATTTCTTAAGTGTTCTTGACTGTTAGTACAGACTGATTAGAATCCTATTATTTGGCCTTAGCCTGATGGTAAACACAACAGCACACACGTGGGCTGGGAAATCCCTGGGCAGCACTGTTTCCAGGGAAGCATCTGGATGATCCAGAACAGGCTTATGTTCATGTTTTTAGAGTAATATTGAAATGAAAACACAATTTAAAAATGGTCATAGAGAATGTATGGACTGGAAGAAGCATCCACAGACGCGATTTAAAACACATTTCCCAGTGTTTGACAAACATTGCTTTATTTTCTCTGCTGCATGTAAATTTAATTTTTTCCCCCTCAAGTTCAAACAATTAAGGTAGGGATGCTGACATTCAAGTTTGGCAGGAGGAGCTTGTTTTGCCTCTTTGTTTTCCTTTTTCTGTAGGAACCCTTTAGAGGGCATCTCACTGCCATCTGCTTTCTGAAATGCCTCTGCTGTCCTACATGGTAGTGGTTAGGTTCCTTCCTTTTGGCTGGGGGTCTGCCTCTTTTTCTTAATCACATTAACTTTATTATTATTATTTTTTTAAGAGTTTATTTATCTATTTGAGACCACAAGCAGGCGGAGCAGCAGAGGGAGAGGGAGAGGGAAAAGCAGGCTCTCCAATGAGCAGGGAGCCCGATACAGAGTTTGATCCCAGGACCCCAGAATCACAACCTGAGCCTAAGAAAAACACTTAACCAACTGAGCCACCCAGCCACACCAGCCTTAATTATTCTCATTGTAACCAGTTTCTCTTCTTGCATATTTTTAGTGTGTTTATCTTACTGCTTTTTCCTTTAAATGCAACCAAAATCAAAGCTTAAATTCTTTATCTTAGATCATGATATATGTGTTTACAAATAATTTTACTGCCAAGAATATGTTAAGTTGGCTTTTACTACATTAGTTTTGTTTGATGTGGTTAACATGACCCTTGAATACCGAGTCTTCTGTGAAATTCTCCACTGAGTTGTCCCTATTTAAAGTGTGACACTGCCAGTTTGATTTTAAAATACTGGAAGTGAGTTATGGTGAGACAAAGCTCCAAAGAAACAACCTTCATGTTCCTTTGATTATAAGTGCCTTTGGCATTTCTTTCTACTTGGAGATCACATTTTCCTAATGCTTTTTTTTTTTGAGGAAAAGACCCTCTCCCTTCTTCAGACAGATCTGGGGGCAACTGGCTAAGATTTGAACTGAGGCCCTGGGCTGCCTCCTGTCAGGAGATCATCTTCATGCTCTCTCTCCAATGTTCCCGGGTGTAGTGTGTTTCTTATTAGTGTGAACTCCTATATATAGCACTTAAAAATCAAACTGTTCTCTTCTATGCATGACATGAAGTAGTACCTTGATCTATTCCAAGACATGATGAAATATTTCTATTAAAAATGTAATCGTTTTCTAAATTCATGTCAAGAAATAACCAGGGAATTATATTTATTGGGAAAAAGCCCCCCCCCCTTTTTTTTTTGGCCAGATTAATAGCATTTATGTGAAATAACATATTGCTGTGCTTGGTAGTAGGATAGGGCCTAGTTCTCAGTGACATGTCTCTGCTGATTAACTACATGATGTCTAGGTGAGCTGTTGACTATTTTTTTTTTCTGAACAGTGCAGTTTTTAATGTTTTTTTTTTTAAATAGTGGTAAAATACACAAAAATAAAATTCACTGTCATTAACCTTTTTAAGGGTATAGTTCAGTGGCGTATAATTCACAATGTTCAATGATTGCCAGATGTCAGAACATTTTATTTATTTATTTATTTATTTGTTTGTTTGTTTATTTATTTATTTATTTCAGAACATTTTATCCCCCAAACAAACCCCATACTCATGAAGTCGTCACTCCCTTTGCCCTCCTCGCCCCCAGCCTCTGGCAACCAATAACCTGATTTCTGTCTCTATGAGTTTACCTGTTCTGGACATTTCATATAAATGGAATCATACAACAAGTGGTCTTTTGTGACTGGCTTCTTTCACTGAGCACAGTGTTTTCAGAGTTCATCCATGTTGTAACATAAATCAGTACTTCATTACTTTTTATATCTGTTGTATTGAATATATCTTACTAATGACAAGCTTTCAGTTAGGTAAATTATATATATAAAGATTTTATGTATTTATTTGAGAGAGAGAATACAAGCAGGAAGAGTGGCAGGCAGAGGGAGAGGAAGACACAGGCTCCCTGCTGAGCAGGGAGTCTGATGCAGGACTTGATCCCAGAACCCTTGGATCATGATCTGAGCCAAAGTCATATGCTTAACCACTGAGCTACTCAGGAGCCCCCAGTTAGCTAAATTTTTAAAAATTATGTTAAAATACACATCATTAAATTTACCATTTTAACCATTTTTAAGCATGTATAGTTGAGGTGGCATTCAGTGTACCCACTGTTGTGCAGTCCTCACCACTACTGTCTGTCTCTAGAATTTTATCATCTTTTCTAACTGAAACTTTGTACCTATTAAATACTAACTTCCTATTCTGTTCTCCCTGCCCCCAGTCCCTGGTAAGCACCATTTTACTGTCTCTATGATAGAGACTACTCTAGATCCTTAAGAAAAGTAGAATCCTATAGTATTTGCCCTTTTGTGCCTGTCTTATTTCACTTAGCATAAAGTCCTCAAGGATCATCCATGTTACAGCATGTGTTAGATTTTTTTCCTTTTTAGCTGCTGAGGAATATTCCATCGCATGTATACACTATGTGTTGTTTTTCCATTCATTCATTAATGGACACTTGGGTTGCTTCTACCTTTTGGAATATGGCTAATAACACTGTTAGGGACATGAATGTACAGGTATCTGTTTGAGTCCCTGCTTACAGTTCTTTTGGCTGTATACCCAGAGGTGAAATTGCTGGCCATATGGTAAATCTATATCTACCTTTTTTTAAAAAAAAAAGATTTTATTTATTTAGATACAGAGAGATACAGAGAGAGGGGCAGAGACATAGGCAGAGGGAGAAGCAGGCTCCATGCAGGGAGCCTGATGTGGGACTTGATCCCGGGTCTCCAGGATCATGCCCCGGCCAAAGGCAGGCACTAAACCGCTGAGCCACCTGGGCTACCCGGGCTACCCGCCATTCTGTTTTCTATAGCAGCTGCACCATTTTACATTCCCACCAGCAATACCCAAGCAATATGAGTTCTAGTTTTTCCACATCCTTGCCAACACTTATTTTCTGGGTTTTTTTTTTTTTTTGATAAGTGCCATCCTAATGACAACTTAAAAAATGTATTTTAAATTATAATATGTCTAAATTTCAGTGTATACATAGGCACATAGTTACCATTAAGTCTTTTTTGTGTTGTAACAAGTATGACCTTAATTGACCCTTTGATATGAACTGGGATGGGAGCATGGAAGATGTTGAGGAGACAGTTGTTACTATAGTACTTCTAAAAATTATAGGTCTAACTGTACAGATTTATTTACCCCCAAGTCATGGACAAGGTAATGCACAGCAACACACATTATATTAGTTGGTAGACTTGATCAAGTTACTCTTGGAGATTATATGGAGCTTACATATAGAGCAGGGGTCAGCAAAGTTTTCCTGTAAAGAGAGTAAATATTTTAAGCTTTGTTGGTTCTTAGGTCTTTGTCTCAACCACAGAGCTCTGCTGTTGTAATGACTGAAGGCAACCATTGCAATATGTAAATGAATGACCATGGCTAGTTCTAATAAAATTTTGTGTATGTATATTGTAATTTGAATTACATGTAACTTAAAGCTGTTCCAAAATGTTGTTCATCTTTTGACTTGAAACCATTTAAAGAATACAAAAATATTCTTACCTTGTGGGCTGTACAAAAGTAGGAAGTGAGTAGGCTGTGTTTGGCCTGTTTGTATGGTTTGTGGATCTGTGGTATGGAGGAGTTAGTGGATAATAGCGGTGGTGTGGAACCCGTGTGATACTTGGGTTATTTGTTGTGAAATACTTTGGAGTCAGCTCTTGTTCCAGGCAAAGGGCCAAGGGCTGAGGGAGTCAGGCTTCTGGAAAAGAGGAGTAGTAAGCTCAGAGTAGCAGATCCTGGAATTCCAGATGGGATATGTGTCTTATGTAACAAAGATTAAGCGATTTGACTAACTTCTGGCACAGTTCTTGGCACATCATCACCTTCCATAAGTGTCTGTGGGAATGGAGGCTGAGGAGGGTGAAGGGAGATCTGAAGAGGATGGGGGTGGGGTGGCTGGTGGCTGCCATATCAGGTGGCTATGGTGTTTGAGTAGACCTGTCTTAGGGAAGTGACTAGTCACACCCTCTCATCACCTCTCATCATGTGTGTGTGCGTGTGTGTGTGTGTGTTCATGAAGACCTGAGGTGTGGGACGCCTGGGTGGCTCAGTGGTTGAGTGTCTGCCTTTGGCTCAGGCCGATCGAGTCCCACACTGGGTTCTCCTCAGAGAGCCTGCTTCTCCCTCTGCCTGTTTGTCTGCCTGTCTCTCTGTCTCATGAATAAATAGATAAAAATCTTAAAAAAAAAAAAAAAAAAGACCCGAGGCAGCTCTAATCTGGGGTCAGTAGAATCCTAAAGTGTACCAGATGCTGGGGAGCAGGCTGGGAGCCTCACAGAGCTGCCAGGTGGGCATTACTGTCGGTGTTTTACAGATACAGGCACTAAGGCTGGGGGAAGTTGGTAACTCTTGAAAGGTCACTCAGCTGGAAAACTCATAGCTGGTATTTGAAAGTAATTTTACCTCTGTGATCCCAATGGTTGGCATGGTCCAGTGAGGAGATCTGTTTTTCAGATATGGTTCTACTGTTGACTTTCTGTGTGAGCTTAGGGAAATTATTCTCCATTAAGAAAAAAAAAAATTCTTGTAGTTCAAGAGTAACTTCTACCAAGCCTGTCTCACAGAATTTTTGTAGATGATTGAATTAGGGAATAGATAAGAGCTCTTTGAAAAATATGAAGTACCATACAGAAGTAAGATGCTTTTTTGAGGCCAGCCCCCTCCAGATGGCCCTCTTGTCCTGACAGTGTAGCTCTCAGACCTGGGGACTTGATTCTTTGGAGAAGCCCTTAAGCTCTTGGGTGAGTTCACTTTTTTTTTCATGCCTGTAGTAAGTGGAATAGGAGCTAAAAGAGAAGGTAAGAATGGGCTGATAGCAGAGCAGCAGAGCCCACGTTCAGACCCCATGCTGCTCCAGAGGTTGCTGGACAGCTATGGGTGTGCATGTGATGGCCCAGAGCTGTGAAAACAAAAAGAAAGCTCTAATTTGTGTCTGGTACGGTACCATAGCATATTTTTATCATTATTAAACTTTTAGCTTGTAGAGAGGAGAGTCTGCCAATACTTACATATTTCGTTTTCTATTAGTGACAACTAAATAAAGCATTATTTTATTATTATACTCAGGCCCTCTTCAAAATGATCAAAGTGCTCACAGTGTCTTTCAAAATATGTGTATATGTGAAAAGTGTATGTAATATAGATACTCTAATTTCATAGGCTAATAGATTGCTTATTTGGTCTGTAGGTCTTAAAAATGCTAAACTATTTTTCAGGGATTAGAGATAAATTTAGTGAGAGTCTTTAGAAGGTTGGTGAGTAAGCATTATTATTATAAAGTCTGTGTGGCCCAGTATAGACATATTAGAAATACTCCTAAAATAGTAATCGTCTCAGGCCTCACTTTGGAGTGGAGAAGTAGTGTGGAAGAATTTCACAGTACATTGCAGAGATGTGACTGCTAATGACTTATGCAGGTTTTTAAGAAGTTAGGTGGTAAATGAGACTCATGTATTTAAAATAAATTTGGTCTGAGAGATTTAACATGATGAAACAGTATACGGTCCAGATCATTTTTATAATCAATGTTTTATTTTTTTGTTTATTTTTATATTTTTTAAAGATTTTATTTATTTATTCATGAGAGATACAGAGAGAGAGGCACAGACACAGGCAGAGGGAGAAGTAGGCTCTATGCAGGAAGCCTGACATGGGACTCGATCCCAGGTCTCCAGGATCACACCCTGGGCAGAAGGCGGCGCTAAACCGCTGAGCCACCCGGGCTGCCCATAATCAGTGTTTTAAATTTTGTGCACATCCAGAAAAATGTATCTTCCTGTGATATGCTAGTTGGATACTCAATGAAAGTATCAGATGTATTATTTCTATTTTGTTTTGTTTGCTATTCTGTTAAGAATATTACCTAGTTGGGAAAGGGGGGAATGGTGGTAAACCAACTTTTTATTTATTTTTATTTTTTTAAAATTAGATTTGTGGATGTCAATTTGATTTTAAACATTTTTGTTTGTTACTATATTTTACTGGCTTGTTCACGAAATTTGTTTAGAGGGAGGCCACATAGAGTTGTAGCTTTTACTTTAGTCATCATCTTTATCATCATGAAAAAAAGAAGCTATCGTGTTGCTTTATTCTGGCAAAATGTATAACACATGGTCGTTGAAAATAACTTTATCGAGAGAAGCCTTAAAATGAAATATGTCTGTTAGTGATTTGTATTATTTGGCCTTACCTTGGTACTTCTAGACAATGAAGTAGGGCTAGAAAATTATCTGATTGGCTATGAAATAAACATACAAAAGTCAATAGCTTTTCTGTGTAACAAAATACAATTTAAAAAAGGAGAAAGAGGGCGGCCCCAGTGGCGCAGCGGTTTAGCACCGCCTGCAGCCCTGGGTGTGATCCTGGGGACCCGGGATCGAGTTCCGCATCAGGCTTCCTGCATGGAGCTGCTTCTCCCTCTGCCTGTGTCTCTGCCTCTCTCTTCTCTCTCCCTCTCTCTCTCTCTCTCTCTGAATAAATAAATAAATCTTTAAAAAAAAAGGAGAGGGGATCCCTGGGTGGCTCAGCGGTTTAGCACCTGCCTTTGGCCCAGGGCGCGATCCTGGAGTCCCGGGATCAAGTCCCGGGATCAATCCCACGTCAGACTCCCAGCATGGAGCCTGCTTCTCCTTCCTCCTGTGTCTCTGCCTCTCTCTCTCTCTCTATGTCTATCATGAATAAATAAATAAATGAATCTTAAAAAAAAAGGAGAAAGATTTTACTAACACATCAAAACTCCCAAAATAATTGAAAACAAAGCCAGAAATGTGAAGAAAACAAAAAATGTTATAGTGTGTGGCATAAAAGACTTGAAGATGTTAAATCAACCCATTAACTTTTTAATTAATGCGGTTCAAATAAAAATCCCAGTGAATTTTTTCAGAGAGGGTAAGTGACTTGTTACAATGATTTTAAAGAGCATCTAGAAGAATAAACAGGCAGAATAAATGGCCAAGAACATTTGGAAAACTAAAGATGAGTTTGGGGGAGTATGGTTTTGTACTATCTACTATTTATAGATTTATACAAGAGTTTTAAAGAGTAATCTGAGTCCTTGAATAGATAGAAATAGCAGTAGATCTGAAAAGAAAGCCGAACACCTGACTCAGCTGTGCATAAGAGTTAAATATATAGGCAAAGGCGTTGTATATAAATCAGGATTTCTTCAAGTGCAAGTGAAAGGAAATCAGGGCAGCCCCGGTGGCTCAGCGGTTTAGCGCCACCTTCATCTCGGGGTGTGATCCTGGGAGCTCCAGGATCGAGTCCCTCATCCCTGCATGGAGCCTGCTTCTCCCTCTACCTCTGTCTCTGTCTCTCTCTCTGTGTTTCATCTTTAAAAAAAAAAAAAGAAAGAAAGAAAGAAAAAAGAAAAAGAAAAAAAAAAAACACAATCATCTTGGTTCAAGCAGAAAACAAAGGCAGTTATTTTGTCAAGTACCTGAATAGTACCCTTGGTGATACTCGCTTCAATGACTCTAGGGGGAGCTCAAATGCCCCATCTCTCCTGACTTTGCTTCTTTCTCAAGATTGGCTCTTGTCTCTTATTGCTCATGGGCTTCCTTTCTGTAGCTAGAGGAGAAGGAGGTATGGTTGTTGATACTTCCAGCCTTCTAGTTTTACAGCTTAGGGTCAAAGAAGAAAATGCCCTTCCCTGGTGTGTTAGTATGTAAAGTCTTAAGGAAGGACACCATGCGGGGTGCTGGGGTCATGTGTCCAGGACTCCAGCTGGCTGTGCTATGCAGCCTCATTGGAATCACATGGAATAGTCCGAGAGGAGTTGTTCCCAAGAATGAGGGGTGGGAGGATGCAGGGAAGTGATAGAATTACTAGGGTATTCAATAAAGGGTACTGGACATTTGGTTAACTATTTGAAAAAAAAAGTTACATACCTGACTTTTACCATATTCAGTTAAATTCCAAATGAATAAATGATTGATAAATAGAAAAATAAAGAAATTAACTAGAAGAAATATCAACAGATTTTTTTATAGACTTTATATTTTGAGCAGTTTTAGATTTACAGCAAAATGGAGCAGGAAGTACAGCAATTTCTTCCCATATCCCCCCAGCATGTAGTACATTTGTTAAAATCAGTGAATCTACATTGGTACATCATTATCACCCACCCAAAGTGCATGGTTTACATTAGCATTCACTGTTGGTATTGTACATCTTCTGGGTTGGATAAATGTAGAATGATATGTATCCACCATTATAATACCATACGGAATAGTTTCACTGCCCTAAAAATCTTTTGCTCTGCCTCTTCATCCCTTCCTCATCCCCAGCCTTCGGCAACCACTAATCCTTTTACTGTCTCCATAGTTTTGCCTTTTCCAGAATGTCATGAAGTTGGAATCATACAGCAGGTAGCCTTTCCAGAATGTCTTTTTTCACGTAGTAATATGCACTGAAGGTCTTTACATGTCTTTACACAGCTTTGATAGCTCATTTCTTTTTTGCACTGGATTAATATTAACTGGATGTAGCACCGTTTGTTTATCTGGTTATCTAACTGAAAGACATCTTGGTTGCTTCTAAGTTTTGACAGTTGTCATATTGTCAAATAAAGCTACTGTAAGCATCTGTGTGTAGGTTTTTGTGTGAATGGAAGTTTTCAGCTCCTTTGGGTAAATACCAAGGAGCATGGTTGCTGGATCTTAGTGGTCAGAGTGTTTAGTTTTGTAAGAAACTGCCGAACTGCTTTCCAGAGTAGCCACACCATTTTGCATTCCACCAGCAGTGAACGAGAGTTCCTGTTGCTCCACATGCCCACCAGCATTTGGTGGTATCAGAGTTCTGGATTTTGGCCATTCTATTGGGTGTCTAGTGGTATCTTGTTTGAATTTGCATTTCCCTGGTGATGTACTTCGAGTATCTTTTCATATGCTCCTTTGGCATCTGGTAGCGTTTTGTTTTTTTTTTTTATTGGATTGTTTGTTTTCTTATACTTGAGTTTTAAGAGTTATTTGTATTGTGTATTTTAGATACCTTACCTTTATCACGTTGTGTGTTTTGCAAATATTTTCTCCCAGTCTGTATCTTGTCCTCTCATTCTCCTGACAGCTATTTTTCTAACCTCAAGGTAAAAAAGTCTTTTGGGACCTATGAAAAGGGAGGACTTAAAAGCAGAGACTGCAGGCGGATGGCCTATTGGCTGGAACAGACCTGCACAAGTGCTCTATTTCGCCTACACGGTTTTGTCTTAATTTATCTTTTGAAAATTGTGCTAGAATTTTAAAATAGAAAGTTTACCTATAAGTCTAGATTTTTTATTTATCTTGCAAAAATGGGAAATGTTGGCAACATTGGACTTGGATTCCTACATGGCAGCAACTAGCTGGTGTTAAGGGGCAGCCACTTGTTTAGATGGGGTCTGGGGCTATCAGGTACTGCCTCCTCTGCTGCTCCCTTATGCATCCCAGCAGCGAAGCTGCATGTTGAGTTGCTCTGTCTTGTTAGAGTTACATTCTTTTACCTTAGCTGTCTGTTCCTTTTAGGCAATGATTCCTAAATATAAGTCCATCTAAATACAGAAAGAATCTATGCACATTGAAACAACTTCACAGAATGGAAAAACTAACAGGAAAGTATATTTACTGTCTATGGCAAAAGGTTAATAGCCATAATATAGAAAGAATGCTAATGAACCAGGAAGAAAATAAACACAAGAAATAAGAATAAATACTAAAAAAAAAAAGAGAGAGAGAGAGAGAGAGATTAATTCCCAGTAGGTCATCAGCTTTGTGATGACAGGGACCATGTCTGCCCTGTTCAGTGTGGTGTCTTAGGGCCTAGCTTAGTGCCTCACACTTTGTAGTATTCAGTAAATATTTGCTCATAATAATTAATGATAAATGATATGTATTGAGGGTTTACTGTGTGCTAAGTAAGCAGTAAACCCTGCTAAATCCCTCCCATACTCTCATTTAATCTGTCCAGAAACCCTCCAGGATATGTACTATGATCCTCATTGCCCAGGTGGGAAATGGGCCTGGAGAGGTAAAGCACCCAGTCAGGCATATCCAGTAAGTAAGTGGTGGTGATGCAGAGCATTGATTCTAGCTCATGCTCTTTATACTGTATTTCATATGTGTGTGTGTGTGTGTGTGTATAAAATACATATTTATATTATATATTCCATCAAATAGCTTATTGAAATGAGTTGAAAAAGAAAGACTTACAAATGTCCAGTAAACATGGAGAAAATTTCTAACCATATCAGGAACAAAAGAATGGAAAGAATAAAAACAAAATGCCTCTCATTGGTGTGGAGGTTAGGGAAGGATCTTCATATATTTCTGTGGGAGGCCATGTCAGCATCCATTCTGGTGGAGACCATTTTGGGAATTTGTTTTCAGAAGTATTAACTATTCATAACTTTTCACTAAAGGATTCCACTAATAAGAATTTATTCTAAGAGAAAAATTATAGTTGATTACAGACTTATGAGCAAAGATAGCATTGTCATGTTAATTATAGTACTGAAAAATGGGAAGCAACCTGAATGCCCAACAATAAAGAATTGGTAGAATAAATTATGGTATATTCATATGCTGGAATAATATGTAATCATTGAAAATTCACTCTTATGGTATCAGATGACCACTATATAGCCACTGTGTTTGTCCACTGACTCTAAAATACTATGTTGAGGAAAGCAGTTGGCAGCAGGTGTTGGACAGTGTGTGTGTCTGGCACATATGCACCCCTGGCTGTGTTTCCTGCTGTTAGAGGAGGTGGAGCTATGGGTGATTTTTACAGAGTTTTTTTCCCCCATGCACTTTTCCAAACAGCTGTAAATTTCCATATTTCTTTCAGAGTTTATGATGTTCATTCTGAAAGAATATAGGACCTCATAAAGTCATCTTAGGTTAACAAACTATGTATTTTGTGAATGTGTAAAATTTTTTGTGAATCTATTTTCCATTCTTTCACTTCAGCTTTAAAAATTCTGTAAACAGGTGCCTGGGTGACTCATTCTGTCAAGCAACTGCCTGCTGCCTCCGGTTCAGGTCATGATCCCAGGTTCCTGGGATCGAGCCCCACGTCAGGCTCTCTGCTCAGTGGGGAGTCTGCTTCTCCCTCTTCTTCTGCCCCTTCCCCGCATTCATTTTCTCTCTCTCTCTCTCTCTCTCTCTCTTTCAAATAAATAAATCTTTTTAAAAAAGTTCTGTAAACAATACCAGCACTTATCTGAAAGATCTCAATGGCCCAGGGAAAAAGCAGTAGGTTACGAAAGCCTCTCTCTCTCCAAGTTAGGCTCGTTCCCTTTCGTTATCCAAGGTAATCATTATCAGTAGTTATAAAGTATTTTAAATACACATTGAGAGTTTACCCTATTTAGTATAAATTATTTGTTAAGCAAATAGTCACTTCTACTATGTTTTGGATGTCTGGATTTTCGTGAGTAGGGGTCCTTGGTATCCCTGTGTTGGTTCTGTGCCTCTTTTACCAGAACCCCAACACAGGGAAAGAGGACATTCCAAATGCTTGTGTATTTATATAGAACAGTGTTTGGTCTTAACAGCCCCTCCACCAAAGATAAATATGTAAACGAATAAATAAAAAATAAGATTTTGGTAGTAGAGTTATATGGATTAAACACATCCCCATTTTGTTGTCCTATTTAAGAATATAACAAACTTTAGAGTGAACTTTTTTTATTGGCATTTGGACCTTGTTGATAAGGAAAGATTCAGCCTCATTTATTTGTGTTTTCCACTCAGCAAATATTTGAGGACCTCCCCTTTGGGGAGTAAACTTAATAACTAAGCCTTTATTTCAAGATATTTGATCTCAGTTGGGGAATGCTGTCAACTGTTCTTTGAGCTTCCCGGGGTTATCCAGATTTTCTTAGATGTACTCAGAGTCACAAAGGAGTTCAGAATTTTTACCTGAAGGGAAAAGAATTAATGGCTAGAATTAGATAAAGCAGTTTCTTTCCTCTTTTCTTTCTTCTGCTTTACCTTATAATTGCTTGAAAGTAGTGTCTGGGTTGGGTGTCAAAAGTAAGAGTCTTGGGGAAAGAAGTCAGATGGTTTGCATTATCTCTCTTCAGAGCAGTAAAGGGCAAAGGGACAGAGAGGAAATAAAATGAAAAAGTCATCCTTCTGAAACACTGGCTTAATAATAAAGCAGTGGTCCAGAAACTGAGAGCAACAGACGATGGCTTTGAAAAGGAATGTTCTCATTTCTAGGAAAGCGAATATTAGCACCTCAGAAAAGAAGAAAATGAAGACTTTATAATCTAGGACCCAGAGACAGGATCTACTCTCTGCACTTGTACTCTTGTGTCTAACCAAGGAAGGGTTGGCATAGAAAACAAAACATTCCTTAACTATGAATAACAGTTTTAAATGCTTACAGAATTTGCAGAAGTAAGGTTGTAGTCTGTTTTTCCTTTTAATTTTTATGTCATTATCCATATTTTCTCTTTACTTTTAAATCTTAGGTTACAGTTAGAATTATTTGGGGTGTGAGTATGTTTCTTGTCTGTACATTGAAGAAGTAGGAAGCTTTCTCCTTTAGCTTTGATACTAGTGATCTTCCTAATTCAGTTAAGCATGGCTTTTTTTTTCAAATGAGCTTACTGTATCTTTATCAGTACTATAGAAAATTATACACATGGTACAGACCTTTAAATATAAAGCTAATAAGGCATTCTATTTTTGAAATATTTCTAAATCTTGGCTTTTTATAAAATTACATGCTGGGCACCTAGGTGGCTCAGTTAAAGTGTCCATCTTCGGCTCAGATCATGATCCCCGGGTCCTGGGTTTGAGTCCTGCATCAGGCTCCCTGCTCATCAGGGAATCTGCTTCTCCCTCTCCCTCTGCTCACTGCTTGTGCTCTCTCTCTTTCAAATAAATAAGATCTTTAAAAAATTTACATGCTGGGCAGCCCCGGTGGCGCAGCGGTTTAGCGCCGCCTGCAGCCCAGGGCGTGATCCTGGAGACCTGGGATCGAGTTCCACGTCAGGCTCTCTGTGTGGTGCCTGCTTCTCCCTCTGCCTGTGTCTCTGCCTCTCTCTCTCTCTCTCTGTCTCTATGAATAAATAAAATAAAATCTTAAAAAAAAATTACATGCTAACTGTGGATATTTTCTTAACAGCCATATCTCTATCCACATGCAGTCTTATTTTCTTAGGCTAGAAAATAAGAAGTGGAAGAGCCATCTTTAACTCTAATGGGCATCTCTAGCTCTTGGGCCAAATTGCCCTCCTTTCTGGTCCTGACACGTTTACCCACAATGTGTGAGTGTCCATTTCCTTGGATCCTGGTACTGAGCTCATTTTAAGGATGTAATCTCCCTTTTGTTGTTTTGTTTTTTTAAAAAAGATGTTATTTATCTATTCATGAGAGGCAGAGACATAGGCAGAGGGAGAAGCAGGCTCCATGTAGGAAGCCCGATGTGGGACTAGATCTCAGGACCCCGGAATAATGCCCGGAGTCTAAGGCAGATGCTTAAACACTGAGCCACCCAGGCGTCCCCTGTAGATATGGGTGTGGCTAGATGGACACCTGTGATCTGAGGGTCTCTTCCTGAAGATGCGCTTCTGGGCTGCATCCTCGATCTGGGCACACAGCTGAACCTGAGAGAACCAAGTCTGAGTGGGGAGGCCTGTAGGTGGGAAATGGCTCTGGGATTGACCACTAGGCGCTGGATGCAGGACTTGGACCAGAGTGGTTCAGGAGCACCGAAGAGGGTCTAAAGGAGTTCTGCATCTGCAAAGTTTATTGAGGAGGTGATATTTGAGACCCCAAAGGCTGAGAGAGAAGGTATTCAAGGCACAGGCCTGCCCTTTGCGGGACCTGGGTTCTTGAGAAGGCCTGGCAGTGCTGGCACAGGTCTGGTGGCTATCCTTGGGTGAAGAGCCTTAAGGTAGGGAGTGCCCTGATAAGGAGTTTGCAAGTGACACATGTTGGTTGAGGAGATGAAAGATGACCTAGGAAAGGGAGAAGCCAGGGCCAGGCAGGCCAGTCTGGAGGCCACTGCAGTGTCATACTGAGAGAGAGGAGAGAGGAGAGAGGGATGAAAGACTGGAGATCTCAGGCAGGACATGGTCTGATTTGGCAGTTTTTCGTTTTTTATTTTCGTTTGTAGGAAGGACACGATATGGAGATCTGTTAGCTCCTGAGGATGAGTAAGGAGGCTGAACCAAGGGAGACTGAAATTTCCTTTTGGGGAAACAGTAATTCATGGAGGAAACAGAAGAAGGAATAGGTTTTTTTTTTTTTTTAAATATTCTTTTTTTTTTATTATTTATTTATGATAGTCATATATATATAGAGAGAGGCAGAGACAAGGCAGAGATAAAGGCAGAGGGAGAAGCAGGCTCCATGCACCGGGAGCCCGACATGGGATTCGATCCCGGGTCTCCAGGATCGCGCCCTGGGCCAAAGGCAGGCGCCAAACCGCTGCGCCACCCAGGGATCCCAAGGAATAGGTTTTGGAGAAAGATAAGAAATTTAGTTCGGATTTATTGATTTTGAGGTGACATCTAGGTAGAGGTGTCTAGTTGGCAGCTGAACATACAAGAGCACGGGTGTGTGTGTTTATGTGTGCATGAATTTCTTTGTAAAAATTGAATTGTAGAGCCTCCTGAAGATGTTGTATAGACTGCACCAGGGCGGCCCCAGGGCTTGTTGTTACTCACTTCTCTTGGTGTATACGTGCATTTGAGAAAAAAATCAAACAGTACAGAAGGGTAGAAATCCCAGCACCTCAGACCTCAGTCCTACTCCCTAGGGGAAATTGTTGCCAGCAGTTTTTATATATGCTTCCAGAAATTTGTCTTGTATGTCCATAGGCGTCCAAGTCCATGAATCTCTGGAAAGGGTGAGTCAGACACCAACAGAAACTCAGTACATATAGCGTGTCAGGCATGCAGGAACTTTCCAAATGTTGTGTCGTGTGTCTGTTGCTGTGAGTGTGGGCTTGGAGTCCCTCTATGTCCTGAGGGGTCTGTGCTCTTCACAGGCTGACCCTGAGTTCCTTTTATAGTTGCTTGGGTTCTCCAGGGGCCAACTATGTAACTTTTCAGTCTGTGAGGCTAGGTACTTGAGTCTTTTTCTTCTTTAAATGTTAGTTTTCTTCAGAGAGTATTCATTGTTGTTATAAAGATCTTGTTATAAAAATATACAAAGGTGGACTACCTGGCTGGCTCAGACAGTAGAGCATGATCTCAGGGGTGTGAGTTCAAGTCCCACATTGGGCATAGAGCTTACTTTAAAAAAAAATGGTTAACTATGGTGATGAACATGTATGCATTTTAAAAAAAGATTTTCTTTATTTGACAGAGCGCTCAAGGACAAGCAGGGGGAACAGCAGAGGGACAGGGAGAAGCAGGCTCCCCGCTCAGCAGGGAGCCTTATATGGGGCTCGATCCCAGGACCCCGGGATTATGACCTGAGCTGAAGGCAGATGCTTAACCGACTAAGCCACCCACACACCCCTGTATGCATTTTTAAAAAAGATTTATTTGAGAGAGAGACCACAAGTGAGAGGGGCAGAGGGAGAGAGACTCTCAGGCCGACCTCATGCTGAGTGCAGAGCCTGACATGAGTCTTGATCTTATAACCCTGAGATCATGACTTGAACTACAATCAAGTCAGATGCTCAACCGACTGTGCCACCCAGGCAGCCCTGACATGCATGCATTTTTAAAAGGTAGAATGAATAAATACATACATTTTTTAAAAAGACTTATTTATTTTAGAGAGAGAACAAGAGGGTGGGGGTGGAGAGGCAAAATGAGAGGAGAGAGAATCTCAACTAGACTCCTGAGCATGGAGCATGACACAGGGCTTAATCTCATGACCCTGAGATCACGACCTAAGCCGAAACCGAGAGTTGGAAGCTTAACCAACTGTGCTACTCCAGCGCCCCTAAATATACACAGTTTTAAAAATTCAGTCCCACCCACCCCCAATTCACTCACTACATTTAACTACTATAAACAGTATGGTACATAGACCCTGTTCTGAGGGTTGGGAGAAATACACAAACACACTTTTATGTGGAAAAATATAAAGAAAATGACAAATGGCCTGTAATTTCTTTAAATAGATAATAACCTCTTTAGAAAAGCGAACAAAGGAAAACGAACAAACAAATACACACTGATGGTTTTAAAAGAATTCTATACTAGCACAGCATGATGTAAAATAAAGTGTTGGTCTCCCTAACTCTCCTGTTGTTTCCTGTCCTAAAGGTAATCACTGTTAACAGTTCTCCTTCCAGAAAATAGAAACTCTGTGTGTGTGTGTATGTGTGTGTTGTGTCTTTTTAATGCACCTGAAATGGATCTTATTAAATACATTGTGTTTTTTCTTTTAAACTGAACAAATCTTAGATCTTTCTCATCAGCTCATATAGCTCTGCTTCCTTCTTTTTAATGGGTTATTGGCTATAATTTAAGGGAAGGTCAGTGCTGCTGTGATTATTTCATTGGATTCCATTGATGGACATTGAGGCTGTTTCTTAATTTTTAGTATTCCAGATAATCCTGTGGTGAATATCTTTGTTCCCTCAATACTTTTGAAGGATGACAAGAAAGGGACTTTTTAAAAAACAGTTTTATTGAAGAATAATTAGTATATAAAACACTGTACATAGTTAATGCAGATATTCAGCCTGATGAGCTTGGATATATGTATACACCCTTGAAACCATCACCACAATCAAGGTAATAGATGGGGGCCCCTGCCTGGGTGGCTCAATTGCTTAAGTGTCTGCCTTGGCTCAGGTCATGATCCTGGGGTCCTGGGATTGAGCCCCGCATAAGGTTCCCTGCTTAGTTGGGAAGTCTGCTTCTGCCTCTGCTCCTCTCCTCCACTTGTGCTCTCTCTCTCTCTTTCTCAAATAAATAAGTAAATAAAATCTTTAGGGAATGAAGGGTAATAGACATATCCCACACCTCCAAAAGTTTCCATGTGTCTATCTCCCCCTTTTTGTGGTAAGAATAAAACATAAAACCGACCCTCTTAATACATTTTTAAGTGAAAAAACATAGTGTTGCCTATAGGTGCTGTGTTGTATATCAGATCTCTAGAGCTTATTCATCTTACTTTACTGAAACTTTATGCCCATAGAATATCTCCCCAGCACCCCACCCCCAGCCCCTGGCAACCACCATCCTACTCTTTCCTTCTATGAGTTTGACTGTTTTAGATAGTGTCTTGGACTGGTTTATTTCATTTAGCACAGTGCCCTCCAGGTTCAACTATATTGCAAATTTCAGAGATTTCCTTTTTAAGGCTGAATAATGTCATACCACATATACCACATTTTCTTTATCCATTCATCTGTTGGTGGATATTTGGGTTGTTTCCATATCTTGGCTATTGTGAATAATGCAGGGAACATGGGAGTGCAGGTGTCTCTTTAAGATCCTGATTTTAATGAAAGAAGGGGAATTTAAAGGGTTCCTGGTGGCTCAGTCAGTTCAGTGTCCCACTTTTGGTTTTGGCTTTGTTTGTGTCGCAAGATCAAGCCCTGCATTGGGCTCCATGCTCAGTGCAGAGTCTGCTTGAGATTCTCTCTCTCCTCTTCCCTCTGCCCCTCTTCCTGCTTGCATGTGTACTCACTTGTTCTAGCTCTCTCTCTAAATAAAATCTTTAAGGAAAAAAAGAATTTTAAAAATTATTCATATAGATGTTTATTATTTATTCAGACAACCACCATCAGAGAGGTTGTAGTAATTATACTTTCACACATAGCATGCAAATGCCTTTTCCATATATCTTTGTCAAAATTGATTATTATTAATCTTAACATTTTTGTGAGGAAATGTCTTGTTTTGGACAGTCATTGAATAGAACATTGTAGGTGCCTTCGTGTGAGTCTGAAGTCACTGGCAGTGAGGACTTCAGTTACGAAAACCAGAAAGCTTGACCTTGGCATAGAGGTGACCCAGACAATTTGCAGGCCTGGCAGATGTCCCTGAGGAAGAAGAGGGTGTTAGCCTCAGAACAGATGCTGGGTGAACCTCAGTGAGGCCAGCAGGGGCTTACCTGCCTGCCTTGACGTGGGAGACATCAGGGAGGCTGCCTGTGGCTTTAAGGATGCCCACCTCTTTAGTTCCTCATATCTACCCCCTGGGCAGCCCAGCTGAAAAGATGGGAAACAAGTTTTTCCTTTTTTAAAAAAAAGATTTTATTTATTCATGAGAGACACATAGAGAGGGGCAGAGACATAGGCAGAGGGAGAAGCGGGCTTCCTGCAGGGAGCCTGATGAGGGACTCCATCCCCAGACCCGGGATCACGCCCTGAGCCGAAGGCAGATGCTTAACCGCTGAGCTACCCAGGCATCCCAAGTTTTTCCTTCTTATATAGCCAGAGAAATTGAGCCTTCTGGGGCCATTTCTTTACATTCTTTCCCCACTTATGATGAGCATTATGAAATTTGTATAATTTTGAAAGGCTAGCGCACTTCACTGGTAGAGCTTATCTCAGACCAAAAGTAGTTATTTTTTTCACTTCTCTGATTTGACTTAAATGATCTGTGCATTATACGTTTTAAAATGCATAAGCTTTTGTTTATATCTCTTCCTTGTCACATTAAATTGTTGTAGTATCGTTAATTTTGAGGTTAATGTAAATTTTATCCCAGCAGATTAATTCTGATTTGCATTCTTTTGGGGGGGCATACTTTCCAGTTACACAGTGGCACTTATTTTATCATATTGCTTTTATATAGTTTTCCTTTATAAAGTGATGTGCTTTCTTGCTCACTTTTTCTTTTAAAAAGAAAAACACTGGAACGCCTGGGTGGCTCAGCGGTTGGGCTCAGGGCATGATCCTGGAGACCCCGGATCGAGTCCCACATCGGGCCTGCTTTTCCCTCTGCCTGGGTCTCTGCCTCTCTCTCTGTGTGTCTCTCATGAATAAATAAAATCTTTATTTTTTAAATTTTTTACGATTTTATTTATTCATAGAGACACAGAGAGAAAAAGAGAGGCAGAGACCCAGACAGAGAGAGAAGCAGGCTCCATACAGGGGGCCCAACATGGGACTCGATCCTGGGTCTCCAGGATCACACCCCGGGCTGCAGGCAGCGCTAAACCGCTGCGCCACTGGGGCTGCCCAAATAAAATCTTTGGGAAAAAAAAAAAAGGAAAGAAAAACACTGATGCCCTAAGATAAGGCACTGTGTTTTGGTACACACTTGAGTTTTGATCAAGAGTTATGTTTTCAAATTCAAATGAGAATCTGTAGGCCTGAGTAGGAGACATTCAGCCCTATTTACTAATTAATCATAATGAGTTTTGATCTAGATGTTAGGAGAAACTGAAAATTTCCCTGTGTAGTTAGAGGATTTCAGGGGTATAAGTTACATTAATTTGTGAAAGCAAGCTTACAAAATTTCTCTAGTCTCCAGGCTTTATAGGTCATTGTGCTGACCTAATAAAGTATGCCAGGCGTATAGTGGGCACTCCAAAAGCCTGTTCCTTCGGGATCCTTTAAGCACCTAGATATACATGGCACTGTGCCAGTAAAATTACACAGTGCATAGAGAGAGAGCTACCTCAAGATTATTTAAAAATCTATACTGGAAGTTCTTTCCCTCAATGTACGAAGATTTCTCACTCAATTCTTGATATATTTTGCATGTGTATAGGCGAGAGTGGTGGTGATATTTATGTTCACCCGTGGGGGAAGGAGATGGCCCTGACCGATGTAAGATAGATTGTTGGGTTCTTTCTTTTCAGGTATGTTTTAGCTTCCAGTAGCCCTCCTCCCCTGCTCCTCTTCCCCTCTTCCACTATCACACATGCAAATCAGCAAAAGAATTAGGATAACCTCTGGAACCAGTTTTTCCTAGATAGGGAGATGGTTCCATAGAGTATTAATGTGCAAGGTGGTCTTATTTTAAAAGCTTATCTGACTTAATGTGCTAATTAGAAACCTAGATTCTGGGGCACCTGGATGGCTCAGTGGCTGAGTGTCTGCCTTCAGCTCAGGTCATGATCCCAGAGTCCTGGGATTGAGTTCCGCATTGGGCTCCTCACAGGGAGCCTGCTTCTCCCATTGCCTGTGTCTCTGCCTCTCTCTGTCTTTCATGAATAAATAAATATTTTTTTTTAAGAAAAAGAAGAAACCTAGAATCCTAGTGATAAATGGAATTTTAGAATCTTTTCCTTTTTTTTTTTTTTTTTTTTTACACCAAGTTCAGAAGTGTCGTCGAGGTACCTGGCTGGCTCTGTTGGTGAAGAATACAACTCTTGACCTTGGGGTTTTAGGTTTGAGCCCCATGTTGGGTGTAGAGATTACTTCTAAATAAAACCTTTATTTATTTTTAAGATTTTATTTGTGAGAGAGAGAGAGACCGAGAGAGGCAGAGACACAGGCAGAAGGAGAAGCCGGCTCCTTGGAAGGAGCCCAATGTGGGACTCAATCCTGGGACCCTATGATCATGACCTGAGCCAAAGACAGATGCTCAACCACTGAGTGTCTCTTTTTTAAAGAGAGAGAGAATACAGATGGTGAGGAGCAGAGGGAGAGTGCTGAAACCATGAAGCTCGACCCCTGACATCATGATCTGAGGTGAAATCAAGAGTTGGACACTTAACTGACTGAACCACCCAGGGACCCCTCAAATCTTTAAAAAAAGAGAAAGGTCTTATTAGGTCTTTGCCTCACGGTCATTTATTTTCTTTCTTTACATTTGTCATGATAGGGACCTCCCTACCCTCTAAGGCAGCCCATTCTAATCCCTGTAGCTATGATCATTGGAAAGCTCTCCTTCTGGCCTGCCTTTGGTGGAACAGTGTGGAACTTATATGTCACCCATGACTAAGCTATTTTTTTTTCATGATTCAACTATTTTAAATGAGTATTTCTTTTCATTAGATGGAAATTACCCAGGGCAAGGATCACGTTTGACTAACCTCCTTTCCTTCTAGTGCATTGAACATAGGCACTCAATAATGTTTAGGAAATAAATTCTAACTCAGTTTCTTGTGATTTTATGATTAACTGGAAGTTGGGCTAAATATTATTTTGCCTGTATTTGAATTAGAAACAGTGTAAATGGGCCTTTGTGGAATAGATAGTCATGATCAGGGGTTTTCCCCATTGGTTAAAATGGAAGTAATTCCCCAGTGCTTTCGGACCACAAATACACTTTGAGCATTCATAGCAAATGATCCCGTTAGATAAGAAGAAATCTCTTGGGATCCCTGGGTGGCTCAGCGGTTTGGCGCCTGCCTTTGGCCTAGGGCGCGATCCTGGAGACCCGGGATCGAATCCCACATCGGGCTCCTGGTGCATGGAGCCTGCTTCTCCTTCTGCCTATGTCTCTGCCTCTCTCTCTCTCTCTCTCTCTCTGTGACTATCATAAATAAATAAAATTAAAAAAAAAAAAAAGAAGAAATCTCTTTTCCTTTTTATATGTGGACCTCATCCTTCTGAAAGAGCAGCACAAGCTATGAACTTCCTATATTGATCATTTTACTTGCTGTCTTCAAGAAGCTGAAGGAGTAGTTGGGGGATGCCTTTAGGAAAAAACTCTGGGAAACTTTAAGACAAAGAAAACTCAGAAAGTCGTGATCCTATGTACCCAGAAGTATACCCCAGGAAAACTTGCCCCCACTGAGAGTGTCTGGATTCATGTGCAGAACTCTCTGGGGTTTTAAAATCCCAGGCTTTTTTTTTTTTTTTTTTTTTTTTGCAGTATTGTGGTATACCAGCTGAACATTGCTACAAATCGTTCCTTACCAAATGGCCCAGGGTTTGACACTAAGGGCCTGAAAAGGATCCTGGTTGGCAGCCCCTAGTTTGTGCGTAAGGACACTGAGGCTCTAAAGCACCCGTCACTTTCTGAAGGAACACAGCTGCCCTCAGGCAGAACCTGAGTCTAGAACTCAAGTTTTTTGACTCTTAGTCTAAAAATGAAACATTAGAAGAGGCAGAGACTGTTGATTGTGTACTTGGCCACATTTTAAATGTTACAGCCAAGTGGGGGTTGGGAAGTAGGCTTTTTTTTTTTCCTTCCTCAGAATCATTTTTCGTTTCCTGGTGCTTCCTGCTTCCTGCCATTACTGTAGCTGCTTTAAGCCAGGGTCCCTCAGGACGGTGTTCCTGCGAGGCCACCCTGTGTGCCCCTCGGCCGCCCACCCAGTGCGCCCCTCTGGCTTCCAGGCACTTGGCAGCCAGGGCTGATTGATTATGCTCTTCTCCTGGCCTCCTGCTCCAGCACCGTTGTCTGAGGACACCCTGTCAGAGCCACCCTCACGTGGCCACCCACAGCTGCCTGCAGCCAGCCCCCCGGGTTGCCAGCATTCAGTGCAAGTTTAGCAGATTTCCATCCATTTCCCCCTCATTTGCCCTCCCAAAGGTAGCTCCTCACAGCTGCACCTGCTACGTCCAGGTTCCTTCTGTCCTCCAGTAATAATCGACCGCGCTCAACTCACTAGCCAGCCTGGTGGGTTTTTCCTTTCATCTTGTTCATTGATTCCCCAGCCTCTCAGGCTTCAGCCCTTGCAAGCATCCTCCCTCCCTTCTTTCCACTGTCAGGTGAGTTTTGCGGGCACAGCCATTGTGTGTGTATGTGTGTGCGCAGTGTTTGTGGAGCCCATTCCTTTCCTGCACCATCCCCAGGCCTTCACCCAGCCCTTCTGCAGTTGCAGTGATTTATGGACTTCTCTGCCTGTATCCATCTTGTCTCCCTGCCAGTCCATTGTTGGCACAATTGCCAGACGAAGCTTCTTCAAATGCTGCATTTTTGAAGTCAGGCATCCCTGGTCTATCTCAAAAACATCGAATTAGCTCCTCGTTCTCCTAGGAAAGTCTAAACTTCTCAGCTCCTCATTCGGAGCCCACTGTGGGCAGGTGCCTGCTTTCCTTGGCTACTTTTCTCCCTCCTCTATGGGCCGCAGCCTGTGTCATCGGCTTAGTGCTTCCTGGGTCACCCTTGTTCCTCCTAGTCTCAAAGTCTTTAGCTCCTTCCTGGAGCCTTGTCTGCCAGCCATTCTTTTCAGATCTTTGCTGATGGTCACTGGCTCTCCCACTCGTTCATCTGACGCTCAATTCACTAAGCAAATATTACAAAAGACATGCTGTTTTGTGCCTGAGGAGTGGAGTATAGAGGGTGTAAGAGAGTCAGGTCTCTGTGGCCAGGAAGCTCACCTATGTCATCTGGACTCTATCTTTTTGTGTTTGTGTCTACTGGATTGGAAGTGTAAAGGCAGAGGCCCAGCCTAATGTATTAAAATTTAAGAATTAAAAAGTCAGCAGCACATGTCCACCCGGCAGGTGTTCTGAACAGGCTGACCTGCCATGAGAGCTGTTAGTCCACCTCCATTAAGACTGCTTGGAATTTTTTATTTACCTGTTTTGGCATTTTTTAAGTTACTAAATTCTGTATATTCCCATTTTAGCCTAGTGTCAGTTGTAACATTAAAATTAAGGTAGAAATCCAGGAACATAAAGTCTTCAGTGAAGTTAAAAGACTTAATTAGATAAGGTTATTTAAGATAGTGATTTCTCATTAGACTGGCCTTGCCTGTATTAACTTTTCTGCCTTTTTTTTCCCCCTTCAGTCTACATGAAGAAATCAGTGATTTTTATGAATATATGTCTCCAAGACCGGAGGAGGAGAAGATGCGGATGGAAGTGGTGAACAGGATCGAGAGTGTGATTAAGGAGCTCTGGCCCAGCGCTGATGTGAGTACCTGTATGGGTGGTAGGCTGCTGAGGGTAATGTGCCTGACCACAGGATGGAGAGCATCTCAGGAGTCCTCACACACAGGTCTCTCTGCATCTGAACACTCAGGGTCCAGTTGAATTTTAAACAGTTTTCTCAAGCCTTTAGAATCTGGAGCATCCTAATTTTTTGTGATGAATCGGATGACTTAGTTAAAACTATTTCTTTGCAGTGCTGAATAGCAATACTAGAGGCAACTATATTTAGGAATCATTAGTTTACAGAGAAGATAGAAAGACCAGGCTTTCTTATAGTAGTATGTTATGGATCTGATGTATGAAAATCCCATAACTGTTTTGTTTCACCCTGCCAGTGTAAATGTTATGTCATTCTTTATAGCTGAATGAAAATGTCAAGTAGGCGTTTCTTGTGTCATTAGAAGTTCAGTTTCTTAGGCTAATGCAGGCCTAAGTCTGTTTTCCTTTCTTAACGTTGCTGTTTCCTCCTTTCTGGCTCTTCCTTGTCTCCCTGTGCAGTCCTACCCAGTGAACAGAACCTTGGCCTGAGAATTCCTCTTTGCTTATTTGTGGTTACTGTTGTTGAAACTAAGTGAATACTTTTTTGGGCCTTTTTTTTTTTTTTTTAATGAGAGTCTGTTCTGCAATTCAAAGAAGTTAGAATCCATTACTCTGTGTTAATGGCTTTTCTTGAGACTTTGTTGTAGGATGGTGATGAGGGAGCCGGGGAAGTTCCTTTTGTCCAGTTGGCAAAACAGAAAGGCTTCCAATAAGATACTGTAGGGGAAATGTTGGGGGCGAGGGTGGGGGACTGCTATTTTATTGAGCAGTTGTGTGGTGACATTGATTCTCCTGTGTGATCCAAATCCATGGCTTTCAGTGGCAGGGGAGTTTGCCGCCCAGGGGTCCCTTGGCAATGTCGGAGACATTTTTGATTATCGTTAACTGGTAAGGTGCTCTTGGCTTATAGTGGGTAGAGGCCAAGGATGTTCCTAAACATCCTACAATGCACAGGACAGCCCCTGGCAGACAGCTGTCTGCTGTGAATGTCGGTCATGCTGGGGTTGAGAAACTCTGATTTAAATTAATCATCCTCCTTTGGAGGTGGGAGGTTTTATCCATATTTTTGTTCCCAGAAGAGAGACATGTAGCTGTGATTCTGTTCCTGGGTCCATCTCACTTCCGAGGCTGAGCATTTTGGTCATTCACTAGTTTTTACTGCAGTTCCTCACCTACCTCAAGTCTTCCACTGTGCTTGCTCACTGGCTGAGATAGGATGGGTCTGGTTTTATGCCTCACCACGATGTTAGGATGCTGTTTTTGTGGAGCTGGTCTGCTGCTGGAGTAGTCTGACCCTAACTCAGGGACCTATGAAAAAATTCCTGCTCAGGGAACCAAAATTAAGCCTTTGTTGAACACATCTCTAGCTTATAAGGAACAGGAGTGGCTAAATATTACTTTTGAAAGTTTTCTATTTCAATCTGTGCATTTGATATTTTAACCTGGTAAGTTTAAACTATATTCCTACTGTCTGCATATGAGAGCCAGCATCCCATCTCTGCTTCAGGAAAATGGTATTATTAAAAAAAAAATGCTCTTGTAGTACTAAAAACTACCAACAGAGGGTAGCAAAACCCTGATATTTATCTATAGCATGGTGGCTTTTCATCTGATAGATACTTTAATGTTGTAATGATTTTTTGTATTTCAGGTCCAGATATTTGGAAGTTTTAAAACTGGCCTGTATTTGCCTACTAGGTTAGTACATTTATGAAGCTTTCAGGGGGTTGTGCCTTTTTCTAGATTTTGACTCTTGAAGGTGGAAGAGTAGAAACAAAATAAATTTATGAAATGAAAATTCACTTTATATTTGAATTACCTTGAGGGTGGAACATCACTTCAGATGATCCTCTCAAACTGACACCTGTATCATCTGGGAGAGATGTAGCAATGGACTCAGATAACAATTTCAGCAATTGACTACTTGCCTGCAGAGAACTGTTCATCTCCATAACTTAACCCACTAATGCAGATGTTGATGTCATATTATGGTAGAACACCTGGCTATACGGTAGAGCTGTGTATACTCTGGAATGCCAGGGGCTGTCATTTCTTTTTAAGAACTCATACTATTAGCAGTTGTTTCAGCATCCTGACCCCAAGCTTCAGGGTATAGACTTCTCTGAGGAAGGCCTCTTACTAGTTTTAATCTTCTTAAATGAGGGCAGTCATGACCCACCACCTAGGGCAGGGCAGGCCTTTTGAGGGATGATGAGACTTGCCCAAGGGGTGAATACCTGTTTTCTATAAACTGAAATTTCAGCATGTGTTTGTTTTTGCTTTTATTGTGGTTAAGAAACTTACTGTGAGATTTACCCTTCTAACAAAGTTTTGACTGCACAGTACAGTATGATTTTAACTATAGGCATCCATCATGTTTTTGATTTGAGCTTGATTTGATCTACTTTACCCAAACTTAAAATGTGTTCATGTGGAGAGAACCTAGCAATTTCTGTTCTGCCCATTGCTATCATAGGCCTATAAAAGCCATAAAGTATCCAACTGTGAGTTTATGAATGTTTTTCCTTATTTAGATTCTGAGTTTCAACAAAACCCTGAGTCACTCTAAAAAAATTTAATTGAATTTTCTGAATATGTAGTACTTTCACATAGTTCAAATGGAAAGGATATGACAATAATTACAATGAAAAGTGCAGACCCCACCTGTGTCCCCTGCTCCTTGGGGGAGGCCCTGGTCCCAGTTTCTCGTACATCCTTGCAGGAACATTCTATACATATGAAAGGAAATGTGTGTGTGTCTTCTCCCCTTTTCACCCAAGTGGTGGCATCCTACCTGCATTGTTTGCAACTTACTTTTTACATTTAATTATTTAAATCAGAGTTAATCAGTGAATCTCATCCATATAGGCACATCTTAAGTGTTTGAGTTCCAGAAACTTTTATGAACAAGAAACGTTCAGTGTTGTTTTTTGAGGGTTTACTTCTTTCAAAATCACCTTGTTTCCTGAGGCCTGACTTCGTGAAATGACTAGGAGGAGATGGTTGTTAAAAGTCACCAGCCTCCACTTCCCCTCTAAAGACATGTTGGGTCTTCACTAGGTAGTGTGACCAGTGGGTTTTAAGTGCACTACTTTGAAGTCTAGAAGCCCAAATGTAAGTGGATACAAGTACAGTTTCTTCTTCAAACAACTTGTGTGTTTGTGTTCTGTGTTCAGTGACATTGATCTTGTGGTATTTGGGAAGTGGGAGAACCTTCCCCTCTGGACCCTGGAAGAAGCCCTGCGGAAACACAAAGTTGCAGATGAGGATTCGGTGAAAGTTCTAGACAAAGCAACAGTAAGTTCTTCCAACATTTCATCACATCTCCAGTTACTTATGCATGAAACTTAAAAATTCAAATTTAATTTTGGTGAGCATAGTTGGCTTCTCACTAAAAGATTCTTTTCTTCCATTAGTGATGACAGTCCTCATATATAAATTTGGTCTGTGAAACAAAGGAACTTGTGGTTACATAGTTCTTTAAAAAATAATACTCGGGGATTCCTGGGTGGCTCAGTGGTTTAGTGTCTGCCTTGGCTCAGGGCGTGATCCTGGAGACTCGGGATCGAGTCCCACGTCGGGCTCCTTGCAGGGAGCCCGCTTCTCCCTCTTCCTGTGTCTCTGCCTCTCTGTCTCTCTGTCTCTCTCTCTCTCTCTCTCTCTCAGTCGCTCATGAATAAATAAATAAATAATTTTATCATGCATAATACTCACTGTAGAGTTTTTAAATATAAAAAAGTTTAGAGGCGCCTGGATGGCTCGGTTGGCTGTGTGCTTCCAGCTCAGGTCATAATCCCAGGGTCCTGGGATCAGCCCCACATGGAGGTCCCTCCTCAGCGGGGAGTCTGCTTCTCCCTCTTCCTCTGCCCTTCACCCTGCTCATGCTCTCTCTCTTTCTCTTTTTCTCTCTCTGTCTCTGTCAGATAAATATAATCTTTAAAAAGATATTAAGAATAAATAGAAATATGGATATCTATTAAACAGTTTTAAAAAAATAAATTAACAGTTTATAGTTACACAGAAGATGTTGCTCTTCTATCTTTATGTCCTTGAGAAGTTGTATGTACTGTTGACTCCTGAACAACATGGGGGTCCTGCTACACAGTTGAAAATCCACCTGTAAGTTGGGACACCCTAGAGATTACTAGGAGCCTTCTGTTGACTGGAAGGATTACTGATAACATAAACAATTAGCACATATTTTGTATTTATAAGTATTATATACTATATTCTTATAAAGTAAGCTAGAGGAAAGAAAATGTTAAGAAAATCATAAGGAAAATGCACTTACAGCATTGTGTAAAATTGTGTAAAAGTGGAGCCACACAGTTTTTAACTTGTGTTGTTCAAGGGTCAACTGTAAATTGAAATTTTGTAGATTAAATAACTTGATATTTTATCTAGAATGGCCATTAAAGAACCTTCACAGATGCTCATTATAGAAATGAATTTATCTATTTTATAAGTTTGGAGTTTTGGGGGTGCCTGGGTGGCTCAGGTGAAGTGTCTGCCTTGGGCTCAGGTCATGAGCCTGGGGTCCTGGGATTGAGCCCTGCATCCGGCTCTCTGCTCAGTGGAGAGTCTGCTTCTCCCTCTTCCTCTGCCTCTTCCTATGCTGACATTCTTTCTCTCTGCCTCTTGCTTGCTTCCTCTCAAATACTAAGTAAAATATTTTTAAAAAAAGGTTTGGAATTTTGATGTTAGGTTTTCTTAGAACAAAACAACTCATACTGTTTCTTATAAAAAGCTATTAATTTGAAAAACCTGTTCTGCACATAGTGTTTGCTGGCCTGAGTTTTCTAATACATGGTGCAAATAGAATAGAGCCTTTAAAATTTTTTTTTAATTTAAGTAATCTCTATAACCAGGCTCAAACTCACAATCCTGAGATCAAGAGTCACATGCTCTTCTGACTGAGCCAGGTGCCTCAGAGCCCTCAGAGCCTTTTTTTTTTTTTCCAATTTAAATTCAATTTAGTTAACGTATACTATGATATTAGTTTTATGTTATTCGTTTCAGGGGTAGAATTTAATGATTCATCAGTTGCACACAACACCCGGTGTTATATCACATGCCCTCCTTAATGCCCATCACCCAGTTATCCCATCCCCCTACCTCTCCTTCAGCAACCATTATTTTGTTTCTTAGAGTTAAGAATATCTTATGGTTTGCCTTTTTTTTTTAAAGAATTTCTAATATCTCATGTAAATCATTCAGTCATTTTTTTGAGAATAATTCTTATGTCTTCTCTAGGTTGTTTTATGGGCTGTTTGCAAAACTGACCAATAAATACCAGTGAATTATTGTGTTTGACCTAATCTAGCAGCTTTCTAATTAGGAACAGTTTGCTGAAAGGCCTGACATTCGTAATTCTTGATGTTACACTAAGTTGGAAACTGTTCTCCAAAGTACAAAATATTGAGAGAGGTTTTTGTTCCTGATTTAAAAACTCTCAGCCAATAGAAATAAAAAAATACACTGTATGAAGTTCAATGCTAAATACATAAAGTATCTAAAAGGCCAAGTGACTTATGGTATGTAGTATTGAGGACACTATAGAGTTTTTATGTCCTCAGGAGGAGGTCGAGGCCTCAAGTCAAGTAACCTTTCTATCCCCTGATTGTATTGTTCAATTTGGTTCAAGTATTTTAATTTTGTCTTTTTTCTCTTTCTAGGTACCTATTATTAAATTAACAGATTCTTTTACTGAAGTGAAAGTTGATATCAGCTTTAATGTACAGAATGGCGTGAGAGCAGCTGACCTCATCAAAGATTTTACCAAGGTCAGAGAATTCATAGTGTTTATTCAGTGAGACTGTTAGAAATGGAGTTTTGTTTTGAGATTCTGTTGTGATAGTGTTCTGATTTGCTTTGCTAAACTATTTTTATGGATTTTTTGCCGTCAAGTGCTTCTTTTCTGTCCAGTGGCCTGCCTTTCCTTGAATCTGCTTGTAATAATCAGTAATTTATAATGTGACCTCAAGTCCAGGGTTCGGAAAGCTTTTGAAGAACTTCTTTGCTCTAGATCATTCCTTTTATGGGAGATAAGGGCTGAAATGCTGAGTAATCATTCTTGTCTGCTTTTAATCTCTTAAGAGTTTAGGTTAAAAACTTTTCCAAGGCCCCCCAGTCACTTGTAAGGTAGTTCCTGCAGATTTCCCTACTTTGTCATGAGGTGATTTAGTATCTATTTTCCTTTGTTAGGTGTTCTTCCAAGACAGGGAAGAATTTTCCAGCATCTTCAGAACGTTTACGTGCTTAGTTAGACATGTCAGCCTTTTTCGCCTTAAGCTGAACATTGTTAACTGCTTTGGCTCATGTAGAATATCTTTTCTGTCCATTCAGAACAATACTTTTCTTTATCAACTCTACAGATTCACCTTTTTTTTTTTTTCTTTTTTCTTTTCTTTGTAAGAAAAAAATTGAGCTACTTTATCATGTTGTAAACATTAGATTCTCCTAGAAATGTGCAGAGTATAGGAAAACAGAGAAAGAAAGAGATTATCCATTATCCTACTCTTTTGGAGGTGTTGAGTATGTGTAAATTTTTTTCTCCCAGAAAAGAAATCTTTTTAAAATTGAGAACGATATGCATGATAGTTTATTAATATCAAAGGAAAACAAAAAATACCTTATCCTTAGATCAGTTTCATGGGACTTGCCATCACCAGCCTTTCTTTTTGACTTGTTTATCCCCTTGAAATTTTTAACAAACAGAATAGCATGCTATATACACATCGTCTCATACTTTTTGGAGGTTTTATTTATGTATGTATGTATGTATGTATGTATGTATGTTTTCATATCAGCACAGACAGGTCTCCTTCATTCTTTTCATTGATGACATAATAGTCCTTTCTCAGAAGGTACCATGCTTTGTGTAGCTCTCCCCTGGTGATGTTTCTAGGGTTTTTTACTATTACAGAAAGTGCTTAAAAGAGCATCCTTTTATATGTGCATCTTTCTTTACACTTGTAAAATTGTTGGAAGATTCTGGAAGTGGAGTTTCAGGGTCAAAGAGTATAATACAGATCAGATTCTTTTGGAAATTTACCTAATCATTCTTTAAAGAGACCATCTGTTTATGGCTTCAGCCATAATGTTTAAAAATGATTATTTCTCCATAGATTTGTTATTCCTCAGGCTTGTTTGCTTTGACATGATTTGCAAAAGTATAGACTTTTTACTTTCTTATGGAAACAGAATGTGTTCATTCTAGATGTCAAGAACAAACTAGAAATTACTAGTAATTCTCCCACTCCTAGGTAATGACTATTAAGACTTCTTTCTAGATGTTGGGTCTGCTGTGTTCCCTCAGCATCCTTAGCCTAGGGCCTGGCTTGTGGAGAATACTTAATGAGTACATGCATGAATGAAAGATGGACTCACACTGGCCCATGTTTGCCAGCTTGGGTGTTCTCACCGATCTCTGTAAATCGTGGAAGGTGAGTCTGTGTGTGGTCACCTGCCCACAGGGAAGACAGCAGGCAGGAAAGTTCCTGGGCTGTGCACAGTCATCTGAAGGACCCTGATCTACTTGGTGGAGTGCCACCTAAGAAAAAGGATTCCTTAAAATCCCACTGATTTAGTGCTTTACGGGTTGAGAATTTGTCCTGTACTCTGTTACCTGTTTACAAGTGAATAGCATATGGTAATGGCCGTAAAGAAGTGTCATCAAAAATAGGGATCCCTGGGTGGCGCAGCGATTTAGTACCTGCCTTTGGCCCAGGGTGCGATCCTGGAGATCGGGGATCGAGTCCCATGTCAGGCTCCTGGTGCATGGAGCCTGCTTCTCCCTCTGCCGTGTCTCTGCCTCTCTCTCTCTCGCTCTCTCTCTCTGTGTGACTATCATAAATAAATAAAAATTTTTTAAAAAAGTGTCATCAAAAATATATCGCTGGTGTTTCTGTCCCATGGCGAGTGCTAGGATGCCATGATTTATGTCTACATGTTGTAGATTTTTAGATGTGAGGAGAAAATCTTTAATTACTGATAACTTACACTTTTTTTTCTATCTTGCTCTTAAAATAGAAAATTAAATGTATTGGATATCTCCACTAAAGTTTGTAATGTTAGGACCAGCTTATGCTCCTGTTAATGCTTATTAGCACAATTACTGAAATAGGAATTCACTGAAAATATAATTTTCTTTTTTCAGAAATATCCTGTATTACCATACTTGGTTTTAGTATTGAAGCAATTCTTATTACAGAGGGACCTTAATGAAGTATTTACAGGTGGAATTGGTTCTTATAGTCTCTTTTTAATGGCAGTCAGTTTCCTTCAGGTAAGTTGTTTGATTATACTATGTTTAGTGTACACTAAAATAAAAATTTTAAAAATCAATTCAGAATCATTTTGGAAATAATTTAAGTCAAGCTCTAATTGGAATACTTCCTTTATTTACTTATGACTTTTCTCTTTAAGCTGAGTACCTGTTTATAATTTAACAAATAAGTATTTTTAAATCCCAGGAAAGAATATTTTTAATCTCATACGTTCTAGTAGTTTTGAGAATTTTCACTCAAATTTTGACACGCATAGGTATGATATGATTTTCATAAGTATAAATAGTAGTATAAATGCCAAAAATAAGAATATCTTTTAAGCAACTAATCCTGGAAGTTCAGCTGGAATTGAAGTCTGCTATCTGGGTAGAATGAGTTTGAAGTCTTAATATTGTCTTGAATGTGTTTATGAAGCACGGTGTTGCCAGCTGCCTGACTCTGCTCATCAGAATGACTTCCCTGGTGTGTTGGACCTCGTCAGCCGTGTCAGCATCCTGGGGCATCTTAATCAGAATCATAATAGTACTGTTTTTATAGAAGTTAGGATGTCACTTATTATCCCCACCTTGATAATTTAGAGAAAATCCAATATAATTTCTTTTTTTTTTTTTTCCTGGTTTTAGTTACATCCCAGGGAAGATGCTTGCATCCCCAATACAAACTATGGTGTTCTCTTAATAGAATTTTTTGAATTATATGGACGACACTTCAATTATTTAAAGACTGGCATCCGGATAAAGGATGGTGGTTCATATGTGGCCAAAGATGAAGTACAGAAAAATATGCTCGATGGCTACAGGCCATCGATGCTTTATATTGAAGATCCTTTACAACCAGGTATTGAAATTAGGTAAATTTGTGGGCATTCAAAGAAAGGGCACTGTCAGTATTGTCCTTTTACAAACTCTCTTTAGAGGAGGGACACTTGGCTGGCTCATTCGTTGGAGCGTGTGACTCTTGATCCTCGGGGTTGTGAGTTCGGGCCCGAGGTTGGAGGTAGAGATTACTTAAATAAATACATAAATCTTAAAAAAAAAAAAAAAAAACCCCAAAAAAACACCACTTCTTTCTTTAGATGAAGAATGAAACTTCTAATTGTACTTATTCTTTTTCATCAAAATATTTTGTAAGAAAACATATGAAAGCACACACATGCCAGAAAAACATGCCACATACTCCTGGGGAGTTGGGAGTAGAGTCCATTTGACCCCAAGAGGCAAAGGAGCAAAGGTGTTAGCTGTTGGATGGATTTGGGCCTGTCTCCAGTTTGAAGGTCATTGTGTTTTCTTGTGTCCTCGTTGCCCCCTGAGTCCAGCCAGTTGTCAACCAGGGTTTCAGTGAGGTTTCTGAAGTCCTCCAAGGCAGTGAGCATGGTAATAAGCCAGCTCAGAAATGATGAGTGAAAGGGTTCAGAGAGACCATTTATTTTCTTTTTGGGCCCCCTTCTTTCCTCTTTTAATTTTATGTCTCCCTATGTCTTTCCCCAGCTTCCCATTGGCGTTAAAGAGAACAGCAGGGCCCTTCCTTGCTTTTAGGGGGTTATGTTTGTTTGCTTGTACCCTGGTTTCCCTGAGCAATATTTTTTCTTGCTGTAATTGTAAAATATTTAAATTCTATGTTATCAGACTTGAAGGGAGATGCTTTGAGTCATTTGCTTAACTGTTAACTTTGAAAATGGATAAGGAAAGGGAGTTATGAGAGAGAGAGTAGTTGTCTAGGGCTCTTTGCAGGCTTATTGTGCCATATTACAAACATTGATAGTTCTGCATGTTTATTCATTGTGGAAATGTTTATCGAGTGGCTTCTCTACATAAAGGGCACAAGGATTTTCACCAAGATGGTCCTTGCTCTTCAGGAGCTCATAATTTCATGCCAGAAATTTTCTGTTCAGGTAGCTAATAGAAACAAAAGATAGGGATGTCTCATTTTTTTTGGTTTCACTCATAGGAGACTGGGCAGGCAGTTAACTCCCTTTGTTTGCGTGACTGTGTGTAGGATAGTCCCTGTTGGGCCAAGATTCATTTAGACAATTTATATGCTATGACGTACTTACCGCATGGTACACACGTTCAGAGCCTGGGGAGTTGTGGGGATGACTGCCTGCCCAGACTCTGTGCAACTGTAGCCGGAAAGTAATTGCCCTTGCTCTTCCAGAAGAGGGCCCATGAGCATTTAGTTCTCATTAAGCAGTGGTCATGCCTACTCTCATCCATATGTGTTTCTTTTAAAGGTAATGATGTTGGAAGGAGTTCATATGGGGCCATGCAGGTGAAACAGGCCTTTGATTATGCCTATGTTGTGTTGAGTCATGCTGTATCACCAATAGCCAAGTATTATCCCAACAACGAAACGGAGAGGTAAAGGATTCACTTACATCAATCAGCCTGTTGGGTCAGAATTGTGTGTGGCTTCTTGTCTCCAAATTAACATACCCCCTCTCTTTTCTTTAAATGCATGCAGCATATTAGGCAGAATAATTAGAGTAACGGACGAAGTTGCCACGTACAGGGATTGGATATCAAAGCAGTGGGGCTTGCAGAGCGGGCCTGAGCCCTCGTGCAATGGTAAGTCTCTCCTTGATCGATCAACCGAGCATCAGCGGCTTTTCTGTGTTGTGTGCGTTTAATGGGAAGAAACGTTTTCCAATCTTTTGCCACTCTTTCAGGAAATGGTGTTACCTTGATAGTAGATACTCAGCAGTTAGATAAATGTAATAATAATCTATCTGAAGAAAATGAAGCCCTTGGAAAATGTAGAAGTAAAACTTCGGAATCTCTTAGTAAACACTCTTCAAACTCTTCATCAGGTCCAGTGTCTTCCTCTTCTGCCACACAGTCCAGCTCTAGTGATGTCGTAAGTATGAGGACATGGCTTTTCTGAACCTACACCCTGAGGAGTTCTCTTGGGGGGGTAACTATGTATAGAGGGGCTAGGCCTAACTCTTTTTCTCATTTGTTACTGGGAAATTTTAGTGACTGCACTGATTGTACATGTCCCTAACACTGGGTTAAAATTTTCAAGCATACAACAAAAATGAAAGAATTTTAGTGAGCATCCATATATATCACCATCAGATTTTACCATTAATCTGTTGCTTGCTTATCCTATAGCTAGCCATTCACCCATCCCTGTGTCCGCTAATTCATCTTATTCTTCAAAACATTTTAAAGTAAATTACAGGCATCAGTGCACTTCCTCCAAAGTATTGCAGTGTGCTCCTCATTAAGCAGGGTTCATTAACCAGGGTTCAGTATTTAGTTTTTCCTTTTGATATAAAATTGAAATTCAAGGAAATCTTAGTGATGCATCACTAAATTTTAACAACTGTATGCATGTGTGTAACCCCAACTATAACAAGATATAGACTGTTACCTTCATCCCAGAGAAGTCCTTCATGATGCTTTCCCATCAGTCCCAAATTCTACCCCAGAGGTAACTACTGTTACGATTTTCTGATGCCTAGTTAGTTTTGCCTGTTCCAGAATTTCACATAAGTGGACTTAGTATGTACTCTTTTGCATAAGGTTTCTTCCACTCAATAATGTTTTTGAGCTTCTTGATTGAAGTTTTAAAGATAGAGATATAATTCACATATCATAAAGTTCACTATTTTAGAATGTGCAGTTAAGTGGTTTTCAGTCTCTTCACGTTGTTACGCAGCCATCATCACTGTCTGAGTCCCAGGACTCCAGAAAGAAACCTGTTACCAGCCCTTAACAAGTCCTCATTCCCCAAGGCCCCTGGCAGCCTCGCTTTTGCTGTCTGACCCTAGCCCTGATTGAATTTTTAGTGTAAGGTATACCTGCAGTTATTTTTCCTTATCAGGGTTGATTTTGAGTTTACTTGAGAAATAACATAGGCTTACCCGTTATTTGAATTTTGACTTTATTAAGTGTATGACATAAAGAGTAATCTATGGAAGGAACATAATTTTATGTTGTTGATGATGACCATGTGTCATAATGGAGTCCTCATTTGGCACAATCTACCGGTATGCCTTTTTGATTCCTAGAGCAGAGCTATGGTAGAGGACATAACTGAGCTAGATGTCACAGATACAGCGGGGCAGTAATAATGATGGCCTCAAGAGGGAGCTGGAAGGGCCTAAGAGCTTGTACCTCTGAGACTGCTGGGTAGAGTGTAACAGTGAAGGGTAGACCTGAAGGGAGATGTGGCCCAGTCATGGCCCTGGTAGCTCAGAAACAGGTGGGGCTCGGCCCATTGTCTCCAGGAACTCCTTAACCATGTGGGGTGTCTGGTTGGAGGGCTCACTGATTAGTTATCACAGACTTGGAGAAATCGAGCCCTTTGAGCCAATCCTTTCGGTTTTGATTGAGTCAGGGACCAAGTGTCTTTGCCATGCTCTTCCACTGTACCATGGTTCATTTCCTGTAAATAGATGTGCAGATAAACTTGGACCTCCATGAGCCCCGTCAAGGCCAATGAACAAGGTCCGGGCATGGGCAATAGATGTAACAATGAACAGAGACCTATGGCTTTGAAAGCCACTTTGAATGTTTGGAGGAAAATTTGTGAAGGAAAGCTTAAGCAGTTAATTTTATAAATTCCTTGGGGTGCTTCCTTTAACTCCCAGATGTTTAAATTTAGTCCAGAGAGTACTTAGGTGAAGTTGTTTTCCCTCTTGATACTGAATTTCTAAATTATTAATGTGTCACATTATAACTCATGTGACTTGTGTTAGGATTCCGATGCGACACCATGCAAAACCCCGAAACAGCTGCTCTGCCGTCCGTCCACTGGGAACCGAGTAGGGTCACAAGATGTGTCCTTGGAGTCCTCTCAGGCAGTTGGGAAAATGCAGAGCACCCAAACCAGTAACACCTCCAACAGCACCAACAAATCTCAGGTGTGTGGAATGTGTGTTTTGATAGTATTCAGTACAAAATATTTACAATTTCTTACACATGAATATGTATGTATACATACATACATACATACATACATATATACATACATGGGTTTGAAGAAAACTCTGGGTTTAAAGAACAAACCTGTTTTTTCTAAGAGGTTCCAAAGCACAGTGATTCTAGTAACAGGATGTCCTGGAGATTGTTATGAGACACCATTGTAACCTAAACCTTTGTGGGAATTTAATGACCGGTCCTTATCAGGTGTCCCAGCCAAACCCACCTGATTACAGATTCAGCATTTAAAAAAATCTCATTGAGTTATAAAAAGATTCAGTTGTTTTTGAATTAAGCTCACATGAAGCTTGGTGCATGACCTCATGGCAACATTGTATGTATCTGCAAGTAACAGATCCTTGTTTATGTTTTAATGTTCAGTACCCAGTTGCTTGTATTGAAATGATCAGGAAGTAAGTGGTCCACCATGGTCAGCCGATTTGTATCAGCTTTGACTTGAAAAGGCCACAGAGAATACTCTGTTTTCAGTTTTATGGTTGCCTAAAATTTTCTTAATCATGAATAATGAATCAAAACGAGGAACGAAGCCATTTCGTACTGGGCTCTGACTCTCAGACCCCGGAGAAGGCCTCTTGGCAGTAGAGATGGTCTCTTAATGTTGTTGGTCCCCTCGTGTCTGACTTGACTAGCAGAATCCACTTTACCTATACAGCTTTCGTCAGGTGCACCACACACAGATCCATTTAGAAATGACAATGAAAGTGACAGAGAAGGGGAAGGAGCAGCAAGTCGTGATGACCCCTGACCTGGCAGCGCACCTGTGGGTTTAGGCACTTCTTCCAGTAATGCCATTTATTATGTGGTACACTGGTGCGTAGGTTCCTTGAAAAAAGTTTTACATTCCATGTCCTCTGTTAAGAAGTCAAGGCAGTATTCCAATATTTCCATTAAAAAAAAGTGGAAAAGTTTTAGAGCTCAAGAGGGTGAACCCCTGGAGCATTGTTTTCTGCCTGCCAGATAAGTCAGCATATTCCTAGTTTTGCGGGGTCCCCAAGTGAGGTTTTATCAAGCGCTCTGTTGCATCCACAATACTAATGTCTCTTTGACCACTCTCTTTCTCTGCAGCATGGATCAGCAAGGCTCTTTCGTTCTTCCAGCAAAGGCTTCCAAGGTACAACTCAAACAAGCCATGGTTCCTTGATGACAAACAAACAGCATCAAGGCAAATCAAATAATCAGTATTACCATGGCAAAAAGAGGAAACACAAGAGGGATGCCCCCCTCTCAGACCTTTGTAGATAGTCGGCATCGTACGATGGACTGTCTTCTGTGTGCAATGATCTCATGCTCAGGACAGTTGGATAGGGACTCCTGGCATTCGGGAGCCTTACACTGTTCAGACTCTGATTTAGCAACTGCGTTTTTTCCCAGCTCGCCACGGAATGGATCATGAAGACTGACAACTGCAAAAACAAAAAGCAAGCAAAAAAGAGGGAAAAAAAAAAAAAAAAAAGGCTGCTCATTTGATAAGTCCTATGCTACAACAGGGTCATTTTAAGATTTAAAGCTTGAATGTAAAATAAATCTATTTCTCATTGGCTTTATGCAGAGTTCTAGGGGATAGTATTCAGTGTGGGTAGGGTGATAGAAACAAAAATCGATTTCAGAGGATGGGGTGGGGAAAGAAAACAAAACTATCTCATAGGAAGTCCAGACTCCAAAGGGGAAAGTGATCTGTGCATGTTTTCTTTTTCTTTTTTTTTAATATTTTTGCATATATTTACCATTTTATTGTGTGTATATATAGATGACCATATAGGAAATTGATATTTGTAATAGTGGATTTGTTAATACTTTTTACATAACATTACTGTTTAAATTGTAAACAGATTTTTCTCAGGATTAGTTTGAAAAATAATCTGACTTGTCATCTTAACATCCATATATAGGGAAGTGATTAGTTCTATTACTCAATTTGTTTTCCTCAGCATTGAAATGACTTACTAGAACCCTTGTGACCTGCTGCAAAAATTTTTCCTCTCTAAAGAAAAGGTTTATGGTGGCAAATGATGTTTTATTTTGTAAAAAAAAAAAAAAAAAAAAAAAAAAAAAAAAAGAAAAGAAAAAAAGGAAAAAAAGAAAAAAAAAGAAAAGAAAAAAATGTACTATGTACTTTTGTGTAAACACTGAAAAATCTCTAGTCCTCTCTAAGAATTACCTTGCAACTGTTTTCTATAGTGCTGTCGTCTTGGGCAATGGGCAATTACATGACTTTGTGTTTGTTTCCTTTGCAGTCTTTTGTTTTGTTTTGTTTTTCTTCCTAATAGGAAAAAAAAAAAAAAGCCACCCGCGTCCAGTCCCATTCCTGTTGCAGTGAATCCCCGAGTTCCACAGACTTTGCATGCTGGCTCTTCTAACCCTGCGTGCTGTGTGTGCTTGTTTTCTCATCTCTTATTCTTTTTTAAATTCATGCTTAACTACTGTGGGAGAGAATAACTGTAAACAGCTTTAATTAAATCATACTTATAAAAAACTATTTTCTTATACTCCACTTTATGCTTTTGGTATTGTTGATCTTTAAAAATTAAATGGTCTTTGATAATGGATCTATTTTGTATTGCCTTATTAAGACCAAATACTTCTTGTCATCCCATTCTTTATCCTCTCCTTCCATGGAATTGTTATCTTTAATTAAAACTTTTTAAAACATTGGCTTGTTTCAATCATACTGTAAATTTTGGTTGTGGTCAGCTTTGAGCGCAAATGAGATGTATAATTCTGTTATCCATCACGTGTTGAGTTTGAAACTCGGGAATATTGAATATTATAGGATGTAAGTGACATTTCTGAAAATGCTTTCTTTCAGTGTGAAAGCTCTTATGTTTTAGCATCAGTGTGTGTGGCTCTGTTAATTATAGCCATTTCTGAAATGAGATTCTTTTTATATACATATATATATATATATATACACACACATATATATATATACACACATATAAAGTACTATTGGCTTTTAGGAATTTCTTTTGTATACATTTATGAAATACTGAAGACCAATCAGATCATTAATGGACACTTAGTGCAACTTTTTATAAAGAAAATAATGCTAAAGTAAGATCAAAACTGATGTCATCACTGAAATTAACAGTTTTCAATATGTTCGTATTTTAATTCACAACGGAAAAATATGTTCCACAACTGGAAACTCCTAATACTTGTGTAAACCGTGGAAAATTTTAAATGTGATGTTATTTTGACAATGTTTTAAATTTTCGAGTCACATTTTATTCTGATTAGAATTTTTATCAAGATGTTGAGCTTTTGTTCTTTGAAACTAGTTTGTCATAACATATTGTGCATAATCACAGTATTTATTTCTAGGACTATTGCGAACGTGTAGACTGATGTTTACCGCTAAGGGAACAATTATTTATAAAATAATATTAAATCCAGTATTAGCTGCCTATTTCAGACACTTAATACTTGCAGAGATCCATTGTTACATTTACCACACTGAAGTTCTTTTTTGTTGTTTTGTTTTGTTTCAAGAATCACCCTCATTGTTGAAAGTAAATGTACTCTTAGGGTGCAGATATTAGCGTTCCAATAAGCATGTGATTATATTAAGGTGGTGGTAGCGGGAAGATAATCTTGATTCCATTGGGAATCTTAGGTTTTCGTAAATTTATTGGGAAAATAGTTTTTCCTGTACTGCTGAAGTTTCTTTTTGGTAAACAGTATCTTTCTAAAAGAAAAAGCATGAAGGAGAAATTGAGGTGTGTACATATCCTCAAATGACCAGCATTGTATTCGTGAATACTGTGTATCTTGCAATGAACAGTGTGGAAGCTGTTCATTTTTCAATCTGAAGTAAAAATACTTTCAAGAACATTTAGTTTGCCTGCTCATTTGTTTTTGTACATTTCATCTCTGTATTTGACTCCTGTCTTTTTTCTTTTTTGAGTTCCAACACTTTCTATAAAGATTTTGTGAATATATCAGAAACGTGTCATTTAAATATTACAGTCCATCCATATTCATGAGTCATAACCTTCCTTTGCTCGTACTTATAGAACGGGACCTTACAAATGCTGCCTCACTGTGGCGACATTTCCTCTGGCAGTCATATAATTGTGCCTTTTTGGTGTTGAAGCTCCTTGAAGAGTCATAAAAAACATTTCAGTACTGGTTTTAGAAGTGCTGTTGGGTCGTGGACGTGTCAGCACCAAACCTGAGTGGTTAGGTTTTGATGACGAAGGTAAATGCATTTCTGCCCTCGAGTTTTAAGGTGTCCACCGAAGGTGACTGGTTTTTAGTGTCTTTGTCTTGTTTGGAGATGTTGGACGTGGTTTTCAAATCTAGCTTTGATCTTGGGATCTCCCGGTTTTATGTGGCGTTGCCCTCCAAGCTTCAACAGCTGATCATACTATTTTTTTGTCCTAACTTCAGTGTGTTTTACCTTTACTTGCATTTTGAGCCCGTCATTCAAACTTGGGTTCTTTGCTTTTTGGCTCCAGATAGCCCTGGGTTTAAAGTCTTCACAGGGTAAAAACATACGTGCTAGGGAGAGCATTACTAATAGTCCTTTTTTTTCCTCTGAAGTCTTGTACCTCCAAGTGTTTTCTCATTCCCTCCCCCGCGTCCTGGTAAGTGTGAGCTGTGTTTGTCTTAAGCTATGGACTGGTGTTTGGGGTCTTCAGAGCAGTAGGTGGGCCAGTAGAGGCCACGGTGAGCTGCAGACCCTCTTGCTTCTGCACTGTCCTCAATGCAAAGACCTCTCCATTGGCTAGGATGTAGTTACCAAGGTTACTCTGTAGAAATCTCTAGAAGTCACCATTATCAGGTATTACTGATAAGTTGTGTTGATATTCGTACTGTTCATGGCTATGTGTCTGTTTTAATTTAATGTTGACATATAGTTTGAAGCTGTTCGGTTCCTTCAGTTAAAACATGCTGTTGATTTCGTAACGTCTCAGTCACAAACTGGGAATGTTGATTAGGGGCTCAGTTGCTTCTCAGTGAACTTTTCAAAAATTAAGTGGTAACATATAATCAAGACATTCCCAATTTTGCTGTGATAAATACGGAAGCGTTAAATTAATGATCAGAAAAGTGTATTCCTATCCGTCAGTTCTTGCTCTCCAAGCTCATTAAACTGCTTTGATTAGCGGTGAGCAACATCTTCATCAACTATTTCGTCAGCAAAGTATTCCATAAATGGCTCTATTGAGCTTAATTGAGTAGAAAGTTATACTTAATAGTCCCTCTTTATTCTAGTTTTCACCAGTGGCATAATTCATGTAGCGAAATACTTAGAGAATGATGTAGCATCACAGTGGAAACAAAGATGTGTAAAAGCTGTTCCTTGGAAAAGTGTCTGTCTCTGTGCCTCAGCTTCTGAACCTCAAGACTATTTTGCCAATACATTTATGTGCGGAAAAAATGTTACAAGAACAAATTATAATATGCTACATGATATTTAATATAACTAAGAGACGAGTCCGATTTTACCATGGAAGTTACTTGTGTGACTCAAAAAACGATGTAACCCAAGAAGCCAACTTTTCTCTACCATCTTCTTGGGAGCTGTTTTAACTTGACACCTTGGGCAACTGTTCTTTTTTTTTTTTTTTCATCAAAGATAATGACCTAAATATCTGTATAAATCAAATGTTGACAGAATTATTAACCTGGAGAATTCTCCAAGTATAAGCTCTGCTGATTTACTTGATGCCCAGAATTAAATATTTACCTAAGAGCAGTTTTTAGTTCATATGCTGCTAATGTTTGTTTTACTCTTATGCAGGTTTTGTGATTTTAAGTGTTTGGCCTTTACATTTTCTACTTAAGTATATGCCTTATTAAATGTAACCTAGTCCATAGTCTGCTAGGCAGGAAGAGGTAACACTGTAGGAGAGATTGAGACAGAAAGAGAGAGAGAGAGAGAGAGAACGCATCCCATTTGTAGTTAGGAACTTGAGGTATCTCCTGGGTTTACTGAGAGGGATGTTAGCCACATCATTAAAACAGACGATAACAGGCAATCTCTTAATTTGTGTATTTCGGCGCAAGTGTTTATTTTGCATTTCAGTGTAAGTCCTTGTGCTTCTATACGGCCTTGGCTACTTGTTGCAGAAGCTTCCATGTGGCTACACGGCCAGGGCTCCACTAAGGAGACAGTCTGGATGAATTTGTTAGGAGTGGTGTTCAACCTTAAAGATGCTGTAGTAATGACAGATTACGAAGTATCACAAGCTGGTCATTACCAGGATCGTGGGGTGGGGTGGGTGGGGGAGACAGGCCTAGGAGAAGCATGATCTAAATCAGTAACTTGGTGAAGCTAATTTAGCCCTCACCTCTCATGGATGAGTCAGCTGTACCTTCTGAAGGGAATGAGATTATTGGTCATCAGCCAGATTTTTTTGAGTTTAAATTTATCTCACCTCTCAATTTGGGTTCTGTGCAGTCCATGGCTGTTCCCTACATCGTTTCTTAATTACCTTTTATATGTGGTTGCAGTTTCTCCTAGTCCTGTCTCTTGGTCCCTAAAACCGCAATCTCTAAAATTTAAGATCCCTCTCTGATTTTTATATATTTAAATTTAAAGGAGTCACTTAAAAAAAAAGTCTTTCCAAAGTCCTGTAATCTGAAAATAATCTGAAGATTTATGACAAGTATCAGAGTCTTCACTGCACTCACCCCTAAAAAACACTGTCTTACTGCATGGTGTGAACGGTGAAAGTGTAGTTTCTGGATATAAAATGTGAAGGGCAATTGAGGTAAACATTTTTTAGTGGAATATACATAGATGTATATATTTAGAAGTCTGGTGAGCTAGTGTTTGTTTGTAATAACCTTTTCATTTATTTCCTTCTTTGATTAGCATTGCCTTCTGTGTTAAGAAATGCGGACTCCTGTGAGGTGCTGGAGGTTTGAATCATCTTGAAAGCTTTCCAATCTTGTCTAGTTACCGCTGCAGAGGCACTAAGGAATTTACCAGAAAAAGAGATTTGATACAAATGATATATGAAATCTCGACATTTCCTGAGGTCAATATCCTGGGCACCAGTTATCAATACTATGAATGAATTGCACACCTGGAAGCTTTTTTTTTTTTTTTAAGCTAATGACACTTTCTTCAAAGATGTCAATTGTTTGCCTTGAAAATTTTATAAATTGCATTTCTACGCACATCTGCCCCCAGGGCTTACCATTGGGCTTATTATTCATAACCTGCGATTCAATAAAGGCTTTGTGCTTTCATTTATCTTCAGAACCTCTGGTTTGAACCTTTATGTAAAACTTGAGTGGCTATTAAAAAAATTATCTTGTAATTCTAAAGGTGGCCCTCTTCAAACTGATGAGAGGTTTTTTTTTTTTTTCCTGTATGTAGCATTTCTGTGCGTTTTTAGCCTTTTTAAAGCCAGTAGTGCAGTGGGAGATGCTGTATTTCTCTTGCCCGGGTCCTAGCCAACGATAGCCTTTGCTTCCTCCATAGCCACTGCGGGAATGAAACCGATCCCCTATAGTCTGTTATTCCCAAATACCAACCTAGTTCTATCCTTTGCTTTATTGCAAAGGGTTATGCTTGCCATCCTAAGAAGTTGAAATACTTGACCATAGGTTTTGTGGATCGACAAATTGTGCACACTGTTACAATAGAATAATGAAAATGGTTCTCCAAAGAACAGAGAAGCTGAGTTCATAACCAAGTGCAACCAGAGCATGTTTTCCTGAGGGAGGAGTGGCAGTCTTAGGACTTGGACGGATGGTGCTTGCCTGGAACCCAGCTGAGTGGTAGTGAAGAAAACCCTGGATAGTTTGCTTCAAGATCATCACAAGCTTGAGTTGGAGGGAAGAGTAGCTCAGCAGTTTATATAGACAACTGGCTGGTAAAGCCAGCCTGCCCCTCTAGCCTGGTCTCTTACTTCTTGCATATTGACTGGAAATGTTATTTAAAAAAAAAAAAAATACAATCAAAATATCCTGTTAGCATTCCAGAAGTTTCTTAAACAGTAAAATAGAGAACGAACTGAATATACAGGATAATTTTGTCCATCTGCCCAGACACAGTGAATTTACTTAAATTTCTCAACTAATTGTGAAGAAATGTAAATAATACCTAAATATCTAAATGAAGGGATCTGGTTGCCCTTTACCCTCTCATCTTACCTAGCTCCCCAGAGCTAACCACTTTCATATTTTGGGATGTAGCTGCCTAGATTTTTTTTAAATGCATTTACATCCATAAACCCTGCACATACATAATGTCAGGGGGTCTTTTGCCCTTTTATCTGAGTGGTATCATACCGCGGTACTCTGTACCACTCCCCCCACCCTCTAAAGAGCTCTCACCCTGTCAGTACAGAGCAGATCTGTTTCATTCCTTTTTAGGATGCTGACTTCCGCTTGCAAGTAGCTTTAGTTAGCTAACATGTCAGTTACCCCAAAGCCCTTATAAGCTAATATGTTAGTGAAATATCCAGTACTTCAGCTTATCTCAAACGGGGGTTTTATTAAAGTATTGCTATTTAGGGATGCCTGGGTGGCTCAGCGGTTGACCTTCAGCCTTCAGCTCAGGGTGTGATCCCGGTCCTGGGATCGAGTCCTGCATTGGGCTCCCTGCATGGGGCCTGCTTCTCCCTCTGCCTATGTCTCTACCTTTCTGTGTGTGTGTCTCATGAATAAATAAATAAAATAAAATCTTTTAAAAATAATAGAGTATTGCTATTTGATGGCACTTCTTCTCAACTGAGTTTTCAGAGAAAGTTTTCCCCCCAGTTTTATTTTCTTTTAGGTGAGTTTTCATGAATTGCTTTAATAAATATATCTTTGAGACTTTTGCTAAGATTGAAACGTAAACACAACATGGTCATCTGAAACCTTTTTAGAAAATGTTGCTCTTGACAAAAATGATTTTTAAACGCCCAGTTACTGATCATTCTCCACCACCTTTCCCCTGAAACTTGGTATTTTAGTTTTATGATCCTCCAATAACTGCAAGCAGTAACAACCAAAACTCTCTCTAAAAGTAAGTTACCTGTCTTGAAGTAGGATGACGCGGATGTTGAGCATAGAGAGGGAACTGGTGAGGAGGAGCCAGTTATTTGGGTCAGAGCAGAGAGCTGCCTTGAATTTCATTGGGGAAATCTGGAAAAATTTTTTGGAAAAAGTATAAAAAGTGGCTGTGAGAAATTCCAGAAAGCGATCTCCCTAATCCTAAGAAACATTGTGATGGTTTTTTTTTAGATGTTTTCCTTGAAATAACTTTCTTAGGCTTTCATTATATGATTGTAGAATTTCTGCTGTAATTTCTATTCATTAGTGCCCAGAAAAGTCTGTTACAAGATGTTTTATATTTACCAGGTTAGGTTTGACTTTTAAATTGGGAACTTTTTTCACCTTTTAAGTAAAACATTTTATACTTTTTGTCTAAGAAACTGTTTAGAAGGCCCAAACAAACTCATCTGTGAAATAATCCATTTAGGAAATAGTATAAATTTGTGTGTGTGTGTGTGTGTGTGTTTCTAAAGCAAGTAACCAACTCCGGTCTGAAAACATGCGATTAAAATGTTGAAGAGAAACCCATTAGAAAAATGTCAAGGTTTAATGCCAACATAACATGAAACAGGAGAGGGTTAAAAGTATCAGGTGGCCTGTTTAAATGGTGTATCAATTTTCAAAAGAGCTATTGCCTCACCCCTGCACAAATGCAAACCATTTTTGTACTTAAATCACCCAGCAGGTATCTTCAGGAATGTGGCTTTGCACAAGGACTCAAAATAGTTGTAAGGGGCATTACATCATGCAGCTTTGTTTTTTAAACTCCAGGAAAATGGTGCTTTCACATAAGTAGCTAAGCCATCTCTACAGGAACATGGAAGGTAAGGGGAAAGGGTGCACAGGAGCGGCCTGTGGAGACAGGTGTGAACAAGGCTGCCAGGCAGACTGGGCCGGAGGGGCCCCGGGGGTTTGGGCTGGGTCCTGCCAAGGACGTGAAGAGCCGGTGGACGGGGGCAGAGCCGCAGTTTTGTCATAAAGTCAAATAGTTCTAAGAGTCTGTCTCCCATCCTTTCCCTCTGCTTTCTCCCTGTCCCGAAGCAGCCACTTCCAACTTTTGGTGGTTTTGGGTGGGTGGAGTGTTTACCTCGATGTCTCTAAATCATATACCTATACTGCAATTTATTAAGATTTTTTTTAAGATTTTTAATTTTTAAAAGTTATCCCTATTCCCCACGTAGGGCTTGAACTCACACCCTGAGATCAAGAGTCCCAGGCCCCCCCGACTGAGCCAGCCAGGTGCCCCGAAACATAATTTCAAGAACTGAAAATCAAGAAGTGGCATTAGAGGGGCACCTGGCTGGTTCAGTTGGTGGCTCAGTTGGTTAGTCTGATTCTTAGCTCAGGTCTTGATCTCAGGGTTGTAGGTTCAGGCCCTGCTTTGAGCTCTACGCTGGGTGTGGAGCATATTTGAAAAAAAAATGTTTTGATTTCTTACCACCCCTGAACTCCTTCTATGCCTCCAATAGAATTACATTGGATTTTGTTTTTGTGCAGTATTCAGCATTTACATCATCATGACTGGGTAGATGCTGCTGTTATCAGATGAGCTGTGTAATAAAAAATATTCCTTAGGGCACCTGGGTGGCTCAGTCGGTTAAGCATCTGCTTTCTGCTCAGGTCATGATCTCAGGGTCCTGGGATCGAGCTCTGCATTGGGCTCCCTGCTCAGCAGAAAGTCTGCTTCTCCCTCTCCCTCCTCCCCTCCCTCTGCATGTGTTTCCTCTCTCAAATATAATTAAAAAAAAAAGATTCCTTTATTTCTCTGCACAAGTTTTTTTTCATTTGCTTTTGTTAGTTTTTCACGTACTTTTTTTTAGTTTTATATAATTCAATTAACATAGTCTATTAGTTTCAGAGGTAAAGTTCAGTGACTCATTAGCATATAGCATTAGCATGGGCACTGGGTGCTATATGCACATCACGTGCCCTCCTTCATGCCCGTCACCCAGGTACCTCATCCCCCCCATGTTTTAGTAACTCACCCTTAATTGTTGCCATCTCTAAGACTATGCAAATGCTCAGGTGCTCGGGTATCTCATCACTTCCATCTTGTCAGAGGCGCCTCTCCTGGAGCTCCTGCCCAGCCACACCTGGTGCACATGCACCACTCTGCTCTCTCTGCACCTCCCCACCCCCGGGGAGGCTCCTGTTCTCTGCATCCCCACACTTGCCTCTTTCATCAAGAAGCTCTCTCATCAGTGCCCAGTCCCAGGAGCTCCCTGGGAAAGGAGGTGTAGGCTGTAAACCTCTGAAATGGTCTGTTCTTCATTGATGCTCAAATGATAGTTTTGCTGGACACAAAATTCTGGGTTGGAGAACATTTTTCCTTCAGAATTTGAAAGCATTGCTTCATTGGTCTCATGTTGCAAGAAAAGTTAGTTGTAACCTATTTCTTTTTTATTCCTCTTGAAACTTTTTGGATCTGCTTTTTGGTTCCCAGGATTCTGAAATGTCACTGTTGAGAAAATGGGTGTGTGTGTCTGTTTTTGCCTATTGTATGGGGCCCTTGGTGGTATGGATCCTTTCCATCTGGCACCACATGTTCCATGTTACTGGGAAATCTGGAATCCTTACTTTTTTCTTCCTTTCTGTGTTCTCTGGACTCCACAATTATTCTGATACTGAGTCTCCTGGATGGATCGTCTAGTTTTTCTTATCTTCTCTACCCTATTCTCCATCTTCGACTTTTTATTCAGCTTGATTTTCCAACACTTGTTGGTTTTTCATTTCTGCTATCACATTTTTCACGTCGAGTTCTTTTCTGTCCTCAAATGTTTTTTGTTAAAAAACAGTATCCTATTGGGTTTCATAGTCATGATATAGTTTTTTTTTTTAAGATTTTTATTTATTTACTCATGAGAGACAGAGAGAGAGGGAGAGAGAGAGAGGGAGAGACACAGGCAAGAGGGAGAAGCAGACTCCATGGAGGGAGCCCGACGTGGGACTCGATCCCGGGACTCCAGGATCACACCCTGGGCTGAAGGCAAGCACTAAACCGCTGAGCCACCTCAGCCACCCACAATATAGTTTTTGAATCTCTGAAGATGTTAATGCTATAGTTAAGTTTTTGTCTGGCTGCCTAGTCTCTCTGGACCTCTTTTTTTCTGCTGTCTTGGGCTCTCTTTTGGGGGTTAGCGGCTTTCCTGGGATCCTGTTTTCTGGTTGCTTGCACCTATGTAAGGGGGGCCCACCAAGCTCTTGGGATGCTGGGTGACTTGCTCACTGTGATCAGGCTTAGGGTGGGGGAAGAGGATCTCTGGGACTTGGCTGCTGGGGGTTCTCAGAGAATTCCCCCAGTCTGGGGGTAAGGACCTGGCTGCCCATATCCTGGGAGCTGAGGAGGAACAGTGCTGGCTTGGGCAGACAGGGCATGTCTCTGCTTCCTCTAGAAATTTTTACATTTCTTTTTACATTTCTTTCTTTTCCTGCAGCCAGGCTTGGTGTGGCCCATTCCAGACTATATGTATTTTAACTTTTCCAGAGAAAAACCCTGCAGACTTCTGCTTGGGTCAGGAGGAGTACCAGCTTGGCTGGGCCATGGTGGTCAGGCCTTGGGAGAAATGGGCACTCTGAACAACTTCTTAGATGTTCACCCTTCCGCCTTTGATTTAGCCCTACCATGCTGCTGCTGACAACTGACTGGAGTAAATGGGATTGATTCTCAGCTGCCATTTCTTGTGTCTCCCAAATCAGTGACACTGGATCTACTCACTTTCCACCTTCCACATTCGTGTTGCTACTTCTTCCTCTCATTGTCTCCATTCTTAGGGGCCTGAAAATCCTCTTGTCATAGTTCTTGTGGACTTACAGAGGCAGCAAATGTAGATGATGAATTCAATCCACCATCTTTTCTGGCCAATTCCCCCCCCCCCTCCAGTTTTATTGAGATATAATTGACATACAGCACTGGTGTAAGTTCAAGGTGTACAACATAAGGATTTGATCTGGCTAGTTTTTTTTTTTTAAAGATTATTTATTTTAGAGACAGTGGTGGGGGGGGAGCAGAGGGAGAGAGAGAATCTCAAGCAGATTCCACACTGAGCACAAAGCCCTGTGTGGGGCTCGACCTTACAGCTCCAATCATGACCAAGATCATGACATGAGCCAAAATCAAGAGTCAGACACCCAATGGAATGAGCCACCCTGGCACCTCAATCTTGCTAGCTTTCTAATGGCCAATTGGATTGCCAGGGAGAAGGGTGTAGAGAGAGCACATCTCAAGTCTTGAGAATCAATCATCTCAGGGAGTGGGATGAGAGGATTTCAAGTTCTTCTCTTTGGATTGTGTCACTATCTATCCTTCTAAAAAATCGTGAGCTGCATAGGTCCACAGGTCCTCACTGAGCATTGGTCTGTGATTAGCACGAGTAAAGGAAACGCCTCCTTTCCTAGGGGTAAGCAACAAGAAGCATCTGGTTGGGAAGGCCCGTACTGCTCCACGTAGTGGTGAGTGAGAAATTGAACCAGGACTAAACTGCAAAGCATCAACCTTGGGAAAATTGCTCACTGTCCTGCTTGGCTGTAGTTCCCATTGCCTGCTAAAGAGAAGGGCCGGGTTTGCTGAAATAGGTGACTCACAGCTTCTGTTCTAGTGATTTATTTTAGGTTTGTAAATCTTCTCTCTGCACAAGTGCAACAAGGTGTCTGAACTGTGGCCTGTTGCAGACATGCAGTCAAGCTCCACAGGCTAGAGGCTCCCTAGCAAAAGGAGCTGGCCCTCACGAGGTGGAGGACACTGCCCCAGGGTGGGGGGCAGTTAATGAGGGGCTCTTCAGGCAAAAGTGCTCTGGGCCCTTCCAACACAGTGGAAAATGAAAATCACCAATATACTAGATGTGGACATTTGGAGACCCCCCTCACCTGATAGAGACACGCAACTTTTAACTACAACCCTTCGGTATAGATTTGATTTCTGATGCAGACTTTTCTACTCCAAAATTACTAAAATAATGTTTATTTTTATTTTTATTTTTTTATTTTTAAATTTTTTTTAATGTTTTTTTTTTTTTTAAAGATTTTATTTATTTGAAGGAGAGAGAGAGAGCCAGAGAGCAGGAGCAAGGGGAGGGGCAGAGGGAGAGGGAGAAGCAGACTCCCCGCTGCACAGGCAGCCAAACTTGGGGCTGGATCCCAGGACCCTGGATCATGACCTGAGCCAAAGGCAAACACTTACACAACGAAGCCATCCAGGTGCCCCCTAAAATAATGTCATTTACAAGTTTCATTTTCAAACTCAAATATCTTTAATCTTAACTTTTTTTTTTAAGATTTTATTTATTTACGAGAGATACAGAGAGAGAGAGAGAGAGAGAGAGAGAGAGAGAGGCAGAGACACATGCAGAGGGAGAAGCAGGCTCCATGAAGGGAGCGCGACATGGGACTTGATCCTGGGTCTCCAGCATCACACCCCAGGCTGAAGGTGGCGCTAAACCGCTAAGCCACCAGGGCTGCCCTTAACTGTTGTTTTAATATAATGTGAGATGGTATCAGTTTTTCCTTACATGGTAGCCCATTCCTCCAGCACTTGGACACTGAAGAAATCATTCATTTTCCTTTCTGATTTGAATGAGCATCCTTGTCACTAAATATACCTGGGTTTTTAAACAATGCATATTTGCAGGCCTCCCCCCTGCCTCCAGGGTCAGAATCTCTGCTTGAGGGACTCTAACCGTATTTGGAAATTAATAGTAATGTCTTAGTGCCTTGCCGCCCAGGCTGTCCTGAGGGCCAGGAGTCCTGGCCAGAGCTGGGTGGAAGTTAAAATTCTCAGTAGCCAGTAGCCGCTCCAGACCTGCTGAGTCAGACTCTACGTGGGGGCCCAGCAGTGTGTGTTTCCTCTAGGCCTCTGGGCGCTCCTGACTTTGGCTCCAGCCTGCCAGGCACTCACGGAGGCCAGCATGCAAGGGGTCATTGTGAGCTGGCCACAGCGCAGATGGTGAAGCTGGCTTGGCAATTAGTGGTAAGTTAATGGCATGCACTGATGCAAGCATTGTGTGGAGCGCGCTTTCCCCAGCTCCGTTTTCCTGTCTAGCTGTCGGGAGACTAGATCATAGAATTGCACAAAGATGACACACACCACAGGGTGGGAAGTCAGAGCATGGCAACCCCTCGGCCCACCGTGCACCGCAAAGGGGCTGAGGGCTCCCAGCACAGTGCTGGGAGATGCAGAAGGGAGAGACCTGAGCGGGAGCCCCCAGCAGGTCCAGCCCATACCCAGCCTGCACCCCTCACTCTCTTGGCTTGACCTTGGCCGTCAGGACACACCGCAGGGAGCTGAGCCGCTGGAGGGTCTTGAGGCCTGGAGCAAACTCACTTCCTGGGTTCCGCTTGTGGTCGGGGCTCCGAGGGGCGGGGCGAGGTGCAGAAGCCCGGGCGAGGACAGGTGTGCCCACTCTCGTGCCCACTGCTGGGCTTCCCGATTCCTGTGTAGGAAAGTCCGGCTGCTCCGATCTTCCCCTGGGAGGACATCGGGATGCAGCAGTGCCCTCGCCAGGCTTAGCGGAGCCAGGCGCTGCCATCTGGATGCCCAGAGGCCGTGGGAACTGGACGCGGGGACTGGGGCGGGCTCGCTGCCCACGAGGGTTAGGAGTCTCAGCTGGGACCACTCGCCCACCCGCCCGCCCGCCATCTGGGGTGGAAATCAGATGTTCGCCTTCAAACATTCCAGCATCCGATTCCTCAGCCTAGTTCCAAAGTAGGTGCCCACGGGACTGCGTTCTAGGTCTACTGCGGGGCCAAGGTGGAAGGCCCAGACCCGGGTGCCTGGCTCGGGGGAGGCCAGAGCTTCTCCAGGCTGCGTGTCGTCGGGCCCCGCGTGCTTGTTACACTGCACGTTCTCAGGAATGTTTCCTGGGGAACCCTGGCTGGGGACTCGGAGGTCGGGGCTTCAGAAGTGGCCCCACCGCTGCCCGCGTGACCCTTCCCGCAAAGCCGTCCTGCCACGATGGGCCTCGGGTGATGGGCCTCGGGTGATGGGCCTCGGGTGGCCGCTCCGGCTCTGGGTTTCCCCTCTGGCGTCTCCTTGGTCCCTCCCAGCTGTGACTCAGGAGCGCTTTCTTGCTCACCCAGCCCGGGTGCCTCCTCCGAGACAGGGCAGATGTTTTGCTGCCAATTCTGGGGCCCCACCCTGGGCCGTAGGCAGCAGTGAGTGGGGTCAGGACGGGGTTAGGCACCTCCTTTCTGAGGATACCCGCTTTCCCAGGCGGGCCTCGGCTTCCTGGTGTCTGGATGCGGTGCTGGGGCGGCCCAGGTGCACTCCGGGGGGCGAGGAGGGCTCCCATCCCCACACCCCGGAGGGTAAGGCCGGGGAGCGCTGGAAAGTTTCCACCTAAGCTCCCTTCGCCTTGGCAGGAGCGCCTTAGCCCACGTCTGTGGTTCCTTCTAGAAAGGGGCGTTCCTGGAAGGGGGGGTAGTGTGATCCGGAGCAGAAACAGCTCAGAGAGTTTGCTAGAAAGTGTTTCCCTCCGGGGGTGGAGCAGCACCTGGTGCATCCAAACACGTGCGTGACTTGCCTTGGAGCAAAAACTGTTTTGGGGGAAGGTTTGGTTTCCTGCCCCGGTGCAGGCGGGCCCGGGAGCGGGCGGCGGCGGTCGGGCGCACCCCGGGGAACGCGCGGCGGCGGGGCGGGGCGGGGCGCGGCGGGGCGCGGCGGGGCGGGGGCGCCCGCGTGGGGCCGGGGGTCGGGCCCTGCCGGGCGCGGCTCGGGGCTCGGGGCTCGGGGCTCGGCGGCCAGCGGGGGGCGCCTGCGGCCGCTCCGCCGCCCCCGCCCGCACCGCCGATCCCGCCCGCGGCCGGCGCGGCCACTCGGGCGGCGGCGGCGGCGGCGGCGGCGGCGGCGGCGGCGGCGGCGGGACCCCGGGAGCTGCGGCTGCAGGTGAGCGCGCGGCGGCGGCGGCGGCGGCCCGGGCGGGCGGGGGAGGCGCGGCGAGCCCAGGGGCGGGCGCGCGGCCGTTCGCGTCCCGGGGCCCGCGTCGTGGGGGCGCCGCGCGGGGGTCTGCGCGCTCCTGGCCGCGCGCCCGCCCGGCCCCACCCAGGCGGAGACCCGGTGCCTGCGGGGCGGGGCGCGGGAGCGGCGCGGAGGCGGGGTGCCTGCCGGGCGAGCGCCCCGAGGTTTGGGGGGGCTCCTCGGGCGCCCCCTTCCCGGCGGGGGCCGCGGGAGACCCCTCGCCGACACAGCGCCCGCGGGCGGGGCCAGGCCCGGGCCCACTTTCCGGATGGCAAGACCGAGACCTGCGGGAGGGACGCGGCCCCGGGGTCCCCGCGCCTGCCCCCGCGCCGGCGGGTCCGAGCGAGGCTGGCAGGCTCACCGGGGGCCCGGCGGTTGGGTCTCCCAGACGTGGACAAGGCCCGGGCCCGGGGCCAGGAGAGTGTTTGAAGTAACAATAACTCCTGGGGAGAAGGCGGAGGGCAGACGGGGGTGGGGGCGCCCATACAGCCACTGCGCGGGGCGAGCGGGACCCTCCGCCCGTTCAGGGCTCGGGGGATGGGGGCAGGGCGAGGCGCCGGCCCCTGGCTTAGATCCCACCGGGGGAAACCTGAAACCTAAGGCCTACCCGTGAGTGGAGGAAATGGGTAGAGGTGTAACTGCCCCTGGCTGGGGGAGGGGTGCCGGAGCCTTCCTCGGTGCCCTTTGAAGGTGTTTTCGCTTCTGGTTTCTGTCTTGGGTCCCCTCCCGCAGAGTCCCAGAGTCGAGCTGGAAGCAGAGTTTAGCGCAGCCCTTCCGAAGAGGAGCACAGTGGGCCTGGGTGGGGGCGCCGAGCCCAGAACGGCCACATCTGGACCTGCCTCGGGTGTCCTGGCGCCCGCAGACCTGGTCCAGAGTGATGCTCACAGCGGGGGTGTGATGAATGACCAGCAGGACTGTGGTGGTCCGCGGCCACCAGGCAGAGGGGACTCTGTTATTCAGTCACTGCGTTGCCACGTGGGCAGCTGCCCTCCTGGTAGAGGGGAGCTTGTCTGGTGTGGACCTGGAAGTGTAGGGGGCAGACCTCGAGGGTAGCCAGTGGGTCCCAGAGGAGTGGCTAGCTGTGCCGGGGGAGCAGAGGTGGGCAGCTGCCTCCCCCAAGGCTGAGTGTTCTCCATCTTCACATGTGGGGTCTCTTCCCTCAGCCCTTGAATGCTCTTAAAAAAGGCTGGTTGCATTTGGGCCTTTTATGGAGGAGGGCAGGGAGAGGTGGGATCCTTGGTTTTCCAGGCCCGATGGCTTATAGAGCCGCAGCATGTCCCTTGTATTGTCTGATCCTGTCAGTTAGGGCTGGAATGGCCCGGCCCCATCCACAAGTGGGAAAGCTGAGGGCATCAAAGGTCTTGAACAAGTTAAGCCTGGAGCTGGAACGAGGGCCTGGCCTCCTGGTCTTCTCGTCTTATTGTGTCGTGGTTCTTGGCAGGTCAAGTGCACATCAGGAACCAGACCTCACCCCAACAGGCCGAGTCTCAAGTGGGCTCCTTAAATCCACACACCCCCTCCCCCCCAGGGCACAACACATCACCTGCTCGCCTCTCTCCCTTCCTCCTGCTTCTGCCTTTTAACCCGAGGATGCTCTGGGGCTTTGCTGCTGACCTCCACCTCTTGGCCCCCTTTCCTCTGTACCTGGGCACACAGGCACTGCTGATAGGGGGTTAGAGCTTATGTTGACTCCACGGCCGACTGCAGCCTTGAGTGGCCAGCCTGGGCAGGAGGCAAAGAGACAAGTGAGGTGGGCTCCCTGGCCTCCTGGGCCCACTCGTCCTTGGGGGAGACAAGGTGGGTGCATGTTGACCCCGAACACCTCTGTAGGGAGAGCCTCACACGGTGGGCAGGCCAGTTTGTGTCCTGTTGGACACTGGAGAAGGACAGACAGGGAGAGGTCTTCACTGGGACATCTTTGGGGAGGCGGGGTCTGATGATGGATCATTTTCTTATTTATTCATGCTTCCTGTATTTTCAAAATTGTCTAAAAAGAAGAAAAGCAAAACTTTATTCCTTTTTCATCTGCCCTGGAATGCTTTTCAAGAAGAGTTCTGCAGCCTCTGAAGCTTGGGCCAGGGTTTGTGGATCTGGTCTGGGGACAGATGTAAATTTCCGAATTTAATAGGGTGTCCAACGGGAAGGTCCCAGGAGTTTGAGATGTTTCAGCATGGATTAGCCTGAAAACCAACAGAACAGCCTGGAACTCAGGCAGAAGACAAAATCCTAATCGCTCTAGGATTGCAGACCTTCCTAGGAGTTGGCAGCGTGTGTCTCTTACTGCCCATCCGAGGAGAGCTGTGGCTCATGACCAGCTGCTGGAGGGTCATCTGGTGGGGGCTGGCTGGCTGGCAGATGGATGGGAACGGATGGTGGGGGATGATGGCATCCTCCAGGCCCTGGGCCACACCCAGTCGGGAACCAAAGCGAGTGGTGTCCTGTGCTGATGCCTGGCCTGCGCTGGCATTGGGGATGGGGACTCCGGACCCAGAGAGCAGTGGATAACTCTGCATCCCTGAGGGTCCTCACTGAGGAAGCTGAGTGTGGGAGCAGCCCCCAGGCTCCTTCCCCTCTCTGAGTACCTCAGGCTGTGCGACCCCTCGACCCCTCGAGTCCTGTGTCCTCTGCTCCCTGCACTGAGAACTCCATTCCTACCTCCCAGCCCTTGCGCTTGCTGTTCCTTCTTCCTGGAAACCCTTCCCTCCCATGCAGCCCCATCATGTGTCTTAGAAAGCTCTCAGTCCCCTCTTGGACAGTGGAGCTCAGGGGTCTCATTTAGTGCTGGTGGACTGGGGGTCAGGGACCTGGCCTGGGGGCCCTTTTGACCTCAGGCTTTGTTTTTGGAGGCATTTGCCTTCCTCTGCCTTTGGGACGTGGAACATTTGAGCCTGAATGGTCCCTTTAAGAGGGGAAAACAGGGAGGCGGGAGCCAGGGTCCCCTCCCATCAGCAGCCTTCCACTGCCCTGTCTCCCAGCTTATTATAGAGGGGGCTAAATGGAGCCCTGCAGGGTGGGGTGGTGGGCATCAGGCCAGGGCCATTGCCAGGTGCACAGAGCTGGCAGGAGGAGGCCACTCCTTCCGTTAATGACCACCTGCTGAGTGAGGTGGCTGGGAGCAGTCTGGCTGTTTGCAGAGGGAGCCACTGTTTCCAGCCATTAACAACAAAGGCTATTATTTGCAAGCTCTCACGCCTGATAGACAAGAACGCAGCCTCTGGAGAGGACCTCTTGAGCTTGTCTCTGCTCCACATTTCCTGGCTGTGTGACTTCGAGCAACTGCTTCACCCTCTCTGAGCTTGTTTCTCATCTGTGAAATGGAGACAGTAAGAATACTTATCTTCAAAGGCCAAGGAGAGGTTCCAGGTTAAAGTTGACCAAGGGGACGGGACAACCAAACTCAGTATGTGAACCCAGGCTGGAAAAAAAAATTGTGTGAAGGATGCTGTTGGGACAGTTGACCAAACTGAATATGAACTGTAGATAAAAGCATTGTATCAGTGTTAACTGATCTGATAGTTATATGGGTCCTTCTTTTTTTTTTTTTTTAAGATTTTATTTATTTATTCATGAGAGACACAGAGAGAGAGGCAGAGACACAGGCAGAGAGAGAAGCAGGCTCTTTGCAGGGAGCCTGATGTGGGACTCGATCCCGGAACCCTGGGATCAAACCCTGAGCCGAAGGCAGATGCTCAACTGCTGAACCACCCAGGCGTCCTGGGTCCTTGTTCTTAGGAAACACACGCTGAAGTATTTAGGGGTAGAGGGGCACAGGGTAAGCAATCCACTTTCACATGTTGAAGAGAGACATATATTGACAGATCATAAAGTGAGGGAAAACAGCACAAATAGGCAAAATATGAAGTTAAAAAAATGCCTGTCTAATGGTCAGAATGAAATGACACTAATTGGGCAGCCCCGGTGGCGTAGCGGTTTAGCGCCGCCTGCAGCCCAGGGTGTGATCCTGGAGACCCAGGATTGAGTCCCACATCAGGCTTCCTGCATGGAGCCTGCTTCTCCCTCTGCCTGTGTCTCTGCCTCTCTTTTCGCTCTCTCTGAATGAATAAATAAATAAATCTTTAAAAAAAAAAGAAATGACACTAATTCACATTACTCAGAATGGTACCTGCGCTCAGCGCACATTCGCTGCTCGCCATGGCTGCTTATTCTCATTAGTATGGGCAAAGTGTAGCTTATCGTCACAGTAACCTGTGTTATTTTTTCCACTTTATAGATGATACACTTGAAGTCCAGAGAGGTTAAGTGGTTTGCTCTGGGTCACACAGCAGTAAGTCCAGAGCACCAATAGGAGAGCTGCTTACAATTTATTTTGGATTCATTGCCAGAATATGACGCTGTGACATTCTGCACACAAACCCAGATTTCTGGTTTCCTTTGCCGACTCGGGAGGCCTGTAACCCTGCCTACATTCCTGCTAGGCCCACCGGCCTCACTGGTTAGTGTCCCAAACCCCTGGCCTCTGGGGCTCTGAGTGTGCTGTCCTGGGGAAGTGCTGTTACACACATGATCCTGGGGTGCCAGGCCCCAAGGCTGGGTTCCTCCCCGCCTGCATGGTGTCCCCTTCAGTCTCCTCCCAGCCCACTTCTCCATCCAGACGGTGCTACAGTGAGCCTATACTCAACTACTGGGTGCGGGTGGGGGGGTGGGGGGCAGCCCAGGGGCCACAGGGGAGGAGGAATGGGAGCCTGAGACTCTGTGGCTCCAGCCTGCTATGTGCCCCATCAGCTCCCAGGCCTCCCTCGATGCTGCCTGCAGCCCTCGGCAGGGCGCCTGGCTCTTCCAAAAGGATGCAGGATGCTTGACTGGTACCTCTGCCCCCAGAGCCCCATGACTGGAGGGTCCCCAAGCTGCGGTCTTCAACTTGCTTTGTGTGTGCAGATAGGAAGACTTGTCCCCTCGGAGCATCTGGTTCTTCCTCTGCAGAAGAACCAGGGGTTATATCATCTTCCTGGGGGGCAGTCAGAAGGATTCAAGGGACTGGCAGGTCAGCCTGGAGCCAGGTGGACTTCTGCATGTGTGGCCGTGAGGACTGTTCCTCCCAGTGCCTGGCCTCCGACACGCAGGCTCAGGAGTGCCTGAGAGGCAGAGCGATGGGCGAAGGCCGGAGATGGGCCTGGCTGTCCACGGGGTGGGTGGGAGAGGCCCAGGCTGGGCAGGCATTGTCTACCTGACTCTGCAGGTGTGTCTTACAGTCCTCAGCTCACAGGGGAGGGAGCCGGCTCCACGGGGATGGCGGGCCTCCCCAGCAGATGGGGAAACCGAGGCTCAGAGTGGCGTTGTGACCGCCAGAGGCCCCACAGCCGTGCTGCTTCTGCCTCTCCGCCAAGGCTCTCACTGACGTTCCCAGGAGGAGGACACAGTCAGCCCACATCTTCCTTTTAAGCGGCTTGAATTTTTTATGTTAATTACGGAGAGAATTCACATTTATTATTGAAAAATCAGAAAACTCAAGCAATAAAGTGAGGACAAAAGCCAGAATCTGTATTCTTCAAGCAATCATTAACATACGGGTGTGTATCCTTCAGGAGGACTTTTTTTTTTTCCCCAAACAAAGGATAAGAAAACAAATTGCACAGGACACATTTCTTTACTGTCCTCTAAGGACAGTTCCATCTGTCCGGGGTGCCCACCTCGCTTGGTGAGCGCAGTTGTTGGGGTTCTCAGACACAGCAGGCTGGCCCAGCCTTCCGTCCCCAAGCAGCCCTGGCTGATTTTCTCGGTCCCCTATTGCTGGACAAAAATATCGGTTGGTGCGATATTTTTGTGGTTAGAGCATTACTCCGAAGAGCGGGCAGTGAAGGGTTTGTACTCATTGGGGACTCCTTGTGTGGGGTGAATGAGTAGGGGTGCACACCCCCGCGTTGCAGACACAGGTTTGTGCAGGCAGCGTCTGGGGCCTGGAGGGCCCTCCGCTCCTGGGAAGCTGCTTTGTGGTCAGAGGATGAGACAGGGAGGGGCTCTCATGAGAAATTTGCAGGGAGAGGGGTTCATCCTGGCATCCCGGGTGATACTGGCAGCCTTTCTGCTCCTGTGGGGGCGGTGGGTGGAGGCCGAGGCCAAGGAGGAGGTGTGCCTCTGCCCCAGGGCTGCTTCGGGGTGACTGCGGAGCCTGGGACCCTGTGGCCTCCTGCACCAGGGCTTGGGGTTCAGTTTGGGAGCTCATCCTGTGTGGTCTGGGGGTTGGGTCAGGAGTGGGATCGAGTCTGGCTTTGTCCTTAGGTTCTGGTCCTGAGGCCCCAGGTGAGTGGCCTCCCCTCCCAGCATGGCCCATTTCCCATCTGTGGGAAGAGGCTTACCAGCCCTGCTTCATGGCCAACACTCTGAACAGGACAAGGTGCCAGACTTCCTCCAGGGCCCGTGTCTCAGCTTCCCTAGGGAAGGATTACCCGGATACCAGGGAAGACAGAAGAGCGTGACTGCCCCCACATACCCATCCCTTAGCTGCCACCTTCCCACTCTTGGCCAGTCCTCCCTCCTTCCTCCCCTCCAGACCTATTGCTTCATCTGGACAAGTTGTAGCATTTATTACTGCAAGATAAGGACTCACCCCCCACCCCTGGATTATTACCATACCTGAAACCTAGTAGTATTCTCTATGATTGTAGCTAGCCATTCAGGGTTCAAATGTCCAATCCTTCCATATACGTCAAATATAGATCTATTTTGGTTTTTGAAAATGTGGGTCCCAGTAAGGTCTCTATAATGAGATCGCATGACATCATTCTCAAGTCCTCCGTCCTTCCTCTGTAGGACCGATGGTCATTACTTCCCTCCTTCCCTGGAGCCATGGGTTGTTTTTGTTTTGTTTTGCTCTAGGGGAGGGGTTTGAAGCCAGATCCCTTTTCCTAATACTGGAGCCTCCTATCATGTGTAACACTTCCCTTACCCCTGTGAACCTCCTGTAAATCAGGAGAGCTATGTGGAGGCTTGATCTGATCTCGTTGTGCACAAGAGCATGCTCCAGATGGAGGCAGGCTTGCAAGCTCCTGCTGGGGGGCTGGCAGCGCTGACATTTGGTGGCTTTAGCATAATAGCATTTTTAGTTACAATTTACCCTTCCATTTCCACCTGGTTACAAGTGGTGCCAGAGTCTGGTGCTGGGGGAGAACTTCCACTCTCAGGACATTGTTTTCCCTTCTTGTTTTTTCTTCATGATCCTTTTGCCTGGTATCTCTTAATAAAATGGGTAGTTAATTTTTTTAAAAGAAAATTGGAAAATAGTCATAAAAAAGATAGCTATGAAAATAAGACTTAAATTCTACCAACTTAGTGGTAACTCCTAAGATTTGGGAATAGCCTTCTAGATTATTTTTTTAAAAGATTATTTATTTTAAAAGATTTTATTTATTCATTCATAGAGACACAGAGAGAGAAAGAGAGGCAGAGACACACACAGGGAGATGGAGAGAGAGAGAGAGAGAGGCAGAGACACAGGCAGAGGGAGAAGCGGGCTCCATGCAGGGGCCTTACGTGGGACTAGATCCCGGGTCTCCAGGATCACACCCCGGGCTACAGGTGGTGCTAAATGTCTGCGCCACCAGGGCTGCCCTATTTATTTATTTGAGAGAATGAGAACACACACATGCACTCATGAGCAGAGGGGACAGGCAGAGGGAGAAGGAGAGGAAGAAGCAGGCTCCCCACTGAGGTCGGAGCCCAATGCAGGCTTGATCCCATGAACTTGAGATGATGACCTGAGCCGAAGGCAGACGCTTAACTGACTGAGCCGCCCAGGCGCCCCTAGATTTTCCTGTGTACAAAAAATACATGCACATCTGTGATATTGTTAAGTGAAAGAGAGGTGGCACTCCGCACACAGGTCCGTGGCTGCCGCTTTCATGGTGTAGCATCACGGTGGTGATCCCCTGCCTAGGATCTGGGCGGGGAGCGTGGCCTTCCTCCCCACGCTCAGTAGTTCACACTGCAGCTGGGTGTGGGGAAGGACAGGCGGCTGCTGGCGGGGCCCAGCTGCCAAGTTTTTCAAAGGAAATGAGGACTTTTGGTTGGCAGGGCAGTAGCTTTCACATCTGTTCTTTTAAGATTCTCTGCTGTTACTCAACACACTGTGACCCTGGCTGCCCCCTTCCTTCTCCAAAGCCCCGTCTCCCAGGCCTGGCAGAGGCTGAGGCCGTCGGGGTCGAGGGAGTCAGTCCTCTGCCCTCCGGTGGGCTGTACCACCAGCATCATAGGATGTAGGGCTGTTCCTCCCTCCTTGTTCTGGCACTGGACCCGCGACAAGCGGCGGGTTCCTACAGAGGAGGGGCAGTGGTTGAGAGGAGCCGAGTGTAATAGCTAAGATGCTGTTTACTTAGCACATGTGTTTATTTGGAGTGGCTTTGAGGCTCACCCCAAGCTGCCCTTGAAGGACCACCACTGATTAGGAGTTAGGAGGCCCTAGTTCCATCCTGTCACTTGTGACCAGTCGCATGACCTCAGCCAGCCCCTTCTCCGAAAACCCGGTTTTCTGTCTGTAGAGTGAGGGAGTGAGCCCGAGTGCGTCCATATGTTTCCAGTCTGGGGAAAAAAAAAGGGATCCCAGCGCATCCCTGAGCCCACAGCCAGGAAGAGATGAAGGCAGAGGGGCCGGAGGTGAGTTGATGCTTTGGAATGCACCCTCCCCCCCCTGCCCTCACTGTGAAAAATCAGTCTGGAAGGAAGGTGAGTGACGGGGCCACAAGGCTGTGCCTGCCTCAGCAAGGACCCCTCCGTGGGGACCTCAGTGCAGTCGTCCTGGCCACGAGCCCGGATGAGCTGGGGCCAGCAGACCCGACGCCAGGGCTGGACCGGCCTGCTCTGTCCTCCCAGGCGGCTGGGCGGGAGTGTCCTCCCTCACTGCTGGTGGCCCGGTGGGTGCTGTGTCTCTGCTCTGGGCTCTTGGGAGAATCCGAGTGCAGGTCAGTTAGGCAGAGATGTCCCTGGGGGCCTCTTGAGTGCCTTGGCACCGGGGAGAGGTGGGTCTCCTGGGTCACTCCTCAGCAGGCCGGGGCTGCTGTGGCCGGAGGGGGTCCCTCTGCTTGTGACTGGGGCTGCAGGCTCTGCTTCCAAGGTGGCTCCGTCACGGGGCCAGCAGCGTGGTGCTGGCTGAGGAAGGGCCCTCGGGTCCCCGCCATGGGAGTGCTCGAGGGTCCTCACCGGCTTCCCCTGGAGCCAGTCATCCAAGAGGGGACGAGGCGGAAGCCACGGTGTCTTTCGTGGCCTCAGAAGTCACACATCTGAGGCTTGCAATATTTGGGGGGTCAAGAAGGTCGTGCGGGGGGCATGAATGCTGAGGGTTGTTGGAGGTCATTTGGAGGCTGGCTACTGCAGAGGCAAAGGTAGGGCCAGTAGCTTCTAGCTCACATCCTACCAGGCTGTTGGAAGGAGCACATTTTTCCTATATAGTTCCAACCAAAGTCCCAGAATTGGATCTCACTGGACCCCTTTGAGTGCCGTACCCATTCCTCAGTGGCAGTGGTGACAAGCCCACCGCCGAAGGGCCGGTTCCCCATAGGAACAGGGAGCCGTTACCAGAGCAGACATGGTTACTGCAGCAGGAGGGTATAGCACTATTAACCCTCTGTGGAGAGGTCTGGACGCTCTGCGGCCCAGAAGTGGTAGTGATGGGACACTGGGGAAGACTTCCTGGAAGAGGTGGCATTTATACTTGTCTCGGCAGGATGGGTGTTTTGACCATTCCTGGTGGCAGAAGGGTCTGAGTCAAGGCACGAAAGAGTGAGGCGTGGAACGTGGGCTCAGGGATGTGCTGGGATCCCTTTCTTTCCTGTGCTGGGAACATATGGACATGCCCGGGCTCAGTGCTTCACTTAACGGGCAGGAAACTGGGTTTCCAGCGGGGAGGAGGCTGCTTGAAATCATGCAGCTGGTTATAAGTTCCAGGCTGGAAGGAGGGCCTTCTGACTCCTGGTCGGAGAGGGTGGAAACATGAGTTGTAGGGAGGCCTAACAAACCACGAAGGCCTGTGACTAGGGCAGGCATGCAGTAGAGCCAGGATCTGGGGTTTGGGGCTGAGAGAACCCACTTGGCCTGGCCTCCCTTGCTTTCTGGCTTTAACTGAGCACTTACTATGTGCCTCACACATGTTTCTCACCTAAGCCGCCCAGCTTCCCAAGGAGCTAGATGACCTTACAGACGGGCTCCTGGACTGCCAAGATCACACAACTTGGCCAGGGTTGCTCAGGGGGGCTCTGACTCTGGTGCCTGAAAGCCTATTCCTTCCTCATCCATGGGACAGGGGCTGGGCTGGTAAATCACTAGCCCGATTGCTCCGACCCCTCTGGGCCTCCTCTGGGATATGGGGAGCCCCCCTGACTTTAGGGGAAGGAAAAGATGAGGCGACTGTAGTACAGACGGTGTTTCTCTGCTCCCACTCCCCTTCCAGAAACCTGCCTGGAGCCCCACATGCCCTGGATGCTGTGGGTTTCCTCCGGAGGGGGAGGGCTTGACATCTGGGTGTCAGATGAGGCCAAGATGTTGGTTTGAGGCTCGGCGTTCTTTGTCCTGTGGCCGCCTGACAGCCCTCTCCACCTTGTTTCTGCTGTGCTTTTATTCCTTCTTGCCCACTGTTCCGTGGTCTTGCCACTTTCTCAGCCTGTGGCTCCCGGGAGAGCCAGCGTGTTGCTGTCTCTCTGCCCTGAGCTCTGGGGCCGTGTGTCTCATCTTCCTGGGTGATTCTCCCAGACATTTGTGTTGGCCTCAGTGGGCATGGCTTGGCTTGGGAGCTTGGCATCAGGGGCTGCATCCAAGTCACATTTGTGTCCTGGCCACAGAGAGGAGAGCAGGTGTCACGGAGCGGGACAGCAAAGGGTTGGAGCCATGCTTGTGCCCTGGCACCTGGCGTGAGCAGAAATGTGTTCCCGATATGACACTGAGAAAGCCCAAGGCTGCCCCTCCTGTGGGGCAGTTTGCTCAGCAAGTTAGAGAGCACCAAGTGCTGGGGCTTGGAGATTCCCGGCGAGGGCACCCTGCTAAGGAGGGTATAGTGGGGTTTGGAGCAGCCTGTCCTCAGGGAAGCCCTTCTTTGGTCCCATGATGGCCATGGGGTGAGTGGTTGAGAGCATGGGCCGAAATCAGACAGACTGGAGTCTGAATCCTGGCTCTGCCTTTTCTTAGCTGTGTGTGCTGGGGCGAGTGGGTGACCTCTCTGAGCCTCAGCTTCCTGCTCGGCAGAAGGGATGTGAGAGCAGGACCTTCCCCATGGGGCTGTGCACGATGCCAGCACAGTCAGTGTCTGAGTGCTGATCATTAGCCTGCGTGTGCAGGCCCTGCCTGCCGGAAGTCTGGGTGAGGCCTGGGGTGTCAGGCGCCCAGTGGCCAGGCTGGGGGTGCAGCAGGTCAGAAGGGAGGAGCCTGGCCCCTGCCTCCTCTGAGGAGGGAGCTGAAAGAGAGACCTGGGGGGAAGGCAGGAGTGTCAGCTGGGGAGGTCGGGCTGTGTTCTCCTCTCTGCTACCAAACAATAGGCTTTGCTGTCAGGATAAAAGGTAGAAAGAGCTCCTGGGACCCCAGGTCACAAGTTCATTGGGGTCCCTGAGGACCAGGAGGGCCTTTCCCTTCTATTTTAGGAGCCTTCTGCTCCCTGCTTCCTAGCCCTTCCTAGCCTGCTGCCTCACCACTGAGCACTGCATGATCCCAGTGGGGAAACTGAGGGCTGGCAAAGTAGAAGGGGCTTGATTTCTGGCCTCCTGGGGCTGCTCGAGCTGCTCAGAATAGCAGCTCTGGGCATGGGCCTTGGCTTGGGGGCAGCTGCGAAATGGACAGGCAGCAGGTGAGACTGGAGGCCTTTGACCTCTCCGGGATGGATGAAGCTCATCAGTACATGGGTGGGGAAACTGAGGCTCGGGCCATGCCTGTGAGCAGCAGAGCCAGGATGGGGCTCCCTGCTGGGCTGCTCTCTCCTTAATGCTCCTCAAGGATGCATTTGCTCCCGGCGGCCTCCAGCCATCTTCTCGGGGCTTCTCACGGAGGCTGTGGTGCTTGTTTTATTTTCACTTTTTGAAAACCGTTCCAGCTTCAAGCTTCCAATTTCCATGAAGTCATTGGAGCCGGGAGCCTGGCCCGATGCCTCTCCCCACTTCTGTTGAGGCCCCCGCTGCAGCTGGGAGAGCCCCCCCTCCCGGAGGCGCCGAGCTCAGGGCTCAGCCTCCGCTTTTGTGCAGCGGCTGCCGGGGAGCAGGAAGTGGTGGGTCCCAGATGCGCCCGGCGGCGGCGGCGGGTAGGTCCCCGGGGGCCCGGCTTCCCATGTGTGCGCCCGACGTGCCGCCGAACGGGGGCGGGTGGGCCGGGCCACCTCCACGCGGGCGCAGACCCTGGCCTGGCAGCCCAGGGGGCCCGGACGAGAGCCAGGTAAAGGGGGGCTGCGGGGCCGGGGTGGCCGGGGTCTGGGCTGCGGGACACGGGGGCGGCCCCTGGACACAGGACCTTATTACCGTGGCCGTGCCCCAGACTCTCCGGTGGCCCCTTTTCTTTTCAAGTTTGTAACTGTACATTTGCAAGGACACTTTACTTCTCTCTGTGACAGTAGCAGCGAGGGAAAGGCAACCGGGCTTAGTTTGTTAAGTTCAAAAGAAAAATACTACCCCCCCCCCCCCCCGCCAAAACCCAAACTCCGAAAGTGACACATGCCCAAGGGACAGAACCAAGATGCCTCAGGAAAATGGAATAGTCTTCCTCTCCCCCAGCCTCTCCCAACCCAAGCCCCCACCCCCCCACCCCCCCACACCCCCAGGGACAGACGTGGACCATTGGGAGTAAGTCCTTCTGGATCGTTCTTTGTGTTCATCCAAACCTATGCCTGGAGGGTGAAGCAGGTGCTTCGTTTCTGTGTCACCATCCGGGGTTCAGGACAGCTGGCACTGGGCGCTTCCTCTTTGGCCAGCCCTTGGGGGGGTAGGGGGAGGAAGGCAGGGGCCAGGGCTGGGCGTCTGTGCAGCAGGGTCCCTGGCCCCTAAGGCCTGGCCGGGTGGCCGGAGTCCAGGGCCGTCTCTGTCTGGATGGCTGCATGGCCGTGGGTTGTCGGCCCCAGACGTGAGGGTGGACGTGAGGGTGGCCCAGGTGAGAGTGACGAGGCCAGGCTTTCCCAGACGGGGGCTCTGGGGGAGGGGTGTTTAGCCCATCTGTGGACGAACGTGTTTAAAATTTGCTAGGTATTTATTTTGATGCATTTGAGAAAGAAAAGAGCCACCCTGTGCATGGGACCTTGGATCTGTGACTTCCTGGGGTCTCTGTGCCTGGGACAAGGCTGAAGAAGATACTGAAACGAGAAGTGAGAAGTGAGCAGACCTAAGAGGAAGTGCAGAGGGACCAGCTCAGCCGGAAGTGCAGGCGTCTGCAGGCCCGGAGTCTGGGAGGGTCTCTTCTGGGAGGGTCTGTTTCTGACCAAGCTGTGGGTCTCCCCACCTCCAGATGGGGGCCTTCCGGGGTTTTCTTGTGGCTTCCGATGTGAGGTGTGGGTGCAGAGGGAGGGAGGCTCTCCAATTGTTCCGGATTCTGGGCCCTCAGAAGGGAAGGTGTGAACTTTGTGGGGGGAAGAGTGTCCTGTAGAGTTTTAGTGCGAAGCGGTGGCTGTTTACTTGCAGCCGTTTTCTGGGGGCTGGAGACGGGGGGTCTCGAGGGGCCCCTTGGCCAGGAGTGGGTCTTGAGAGGGGCTGTCTTCCTGTGGGTCCCAGAGGAGTGGGGGTGGGTGCAGGGAGGGCCCAGGCAGCGAGTGATGGCATGAGACAGGACGAGGGCCTCCACAAACAGGCCAAAGTTCTTTTTCAAGAGGAGAGAAAGGTCAGACTTTCTCTCAGATGTTGTGGGGACGTGCATCCCCCCTTTACAGTTTATAACTCTTGGTCTGACCCATTTCCTGCTTTGCTCACCCCCACCCTGTGTGTTAGGTACCCTGCAGCCCCACTTTGCAGAGGAGAAGACAGAGGCCCGGCAGGGCACTTTGCTGTCCAGGGTCACACAGCGAGGCAGTCAGCAGGGCTCTCCAGGTACACACACTGTCACAGAGAGCCACCATGTCTGAGGCCTACAGCGGGGTCAGGACAAGGTGCCTCCTCTTTGGAGAGGCTGGGTGCGGCCCAGCAGACCCAGGGCTTGGCTGGCTTTGAAGGGTTAGTGGGAGGGGGATCGTCACTGTGGGGAATGAGAAATTTGGTTCCCTGGAGTAGGTCCCTGACCCTGGGCCTGGCCTGTCCCCTGTCTGCACCTGCTGCGCTGGGGTTGGGGCTGGGGCTGGGGCTGGCTCAGGCTCGGGGCTCCTCCAAACCTGGGCCCTGCCTCCTGGGACGTGTCCTGGGGTCCTGCTTCCACTGGGTGCTGTGTGATCTGACCCTTTGGATATCCTGTGACTTGCCATCCTGTCCTAGGGGAGATCGTTGAGAGGTGGCTGTTGACGCATCCCTCAGTGCCCCACATCCTTTCTCCTTTCCTGGAGAAAGAGGGCGCGGGGCACATTCACTCTGAGCCAATGGCAACTTTCCATCTTCAGTTGCCCAGGCCGAGGGCAGGGTTCATCCAGCCGGGACCATTCGGGGACTGCTCAGGGAGCAGAGTGGGTCACCCTGCACACCGCAATCAGAGTGGCTGGTTCTAGCCTTCCATGGGGCCCGGTCTCAGGGAGGAGGTGAGGGGGAGCTGGGATGGTGGCCTGTTGGGCATTTAGCATGTTTGAAAAGAGCTGTGCAGCTGCGAGCGGGGAGTTAGTTGGGTTCACTGAACGAGACCATCACATCTGAACAGCCAGAGAGGCAGGGGTCTTCTGGAGGTCGTTGGGTCCAGCCCCCTCCCCCGGGGCCTCACTGTGCCTGCTGCCAGTGAGGTGAGCCCAGGTATTTGAGCCAGGTTCTGGCATCCGCAAAATGGGTTGCTCATGGTTCCCCATGTATCAGGTGGTTATAGGCTTAAACAGGGTGACACGTTGCATCTGGTGCCGCAGAGCCACGATTCGAGGGGAGGTGTTACCGCTGCCATGTAGCTGTGTTTGGGGGCTCTCCTCCGCCTGTCCTGCTTCGGGTGGGAGGGTGGACGTGGCTGGGGGAGGGACCTGGGTGGTCAGGATGGGCAGGGCTGGGGGAGGGGCCTCCTTGGGAGCCTGCAGCCTCTGGCTAATTGCTGTCTCACATCTGTAAAGTGGCCGTGCCCAGGCAGGTTGCCCAGAGAGCCACATACACCTGGAAAACTCTTCCCAAGTGTCTGGGCCCAGCACACCCAGGGCAGGAGTTGCCCTGCTGGTGGCCCGAGTCTTCCAGCCGCTCCCCTGCCTGGGCCCTCCAGCTCTGCCCCCGCTCAGGCTCTGCCTCCACCCACCCACGAGGGCTTCTCCCAACCCAGCGCCCAGGGCGGGTGGCAGGGCTCCCATGCGTTGGCCCTGGGCATCTGGCTTGACCTGCTGCTGCCCCCGGATTTCACAGCCAGCCCCGTCAGGCCTGGGGTGTTGGTGGATCCTGGGAGCAGACGTGGGCTGGAGTACCCACCTTTCCCGATTTTCCCCTGCGAGCCCTCTAGGTGTTGGGGTGGGGTGAGCCTTGGGTCAGAGGTGGCTCAGTTCCTCTTCCGTGACCCTTCTCTCACGACACTGGATCGTCCCTTCTCCTGCCGTCCCTTCTCCCACGACACTGGATCGTCCCTTCTCCTGCTGTCCCTTCTCCCACGACACTGGATCGTCCCTTCTCCTGCTGTCCCTTCTGCTGACCCCTGATGGCAGCTCTTTCCCAGGCGCTGTCTGAGCACTGGCCCTGTGTCCCTGTGGGGTGAGACCCAGGTGAGGGGGCCGGCGGGCTTCCTGGGTTCCTCTGACACACACCCTCCACCAGTTCTCCCGCCTGTGTCATGTTTGAGCCCCTTCTTCTGGCTTCTGGGGTCCTCTGGTCCCAGCCCCCCTGTCGCAGGCCAGTCCTACCCCTCGGGACCACTTGTGCACTCTGGCCAGCACCCCCGACCTGACTCGGCCAGCGCACTGGCCTCACCCCTGCCCTCTGCCCGTGCAGCTCCTCTGCTGACTGCTGCCCTGCCTCACACCTCTTCCAGGCACAGGTCACCCATGTGAGGGCTTCCCCTTCAGGGGTCCCCAAACTCAGGAAAAGAGGAGGCTCCTGCAGTCTGCTCTGGAGTCAGTCCCTTGGCAGCCCCGCCCCCCTTGCTCTGTAGTCATCCCCCTCCTCTCTCCATCCTCCCCTTTATGCCCTGGTCTGTACCCTTCCCCACATTGACCACTGGAGGGAATTACTTAGGACTGTGCCCAGGGGGAGAGAAACAAACTGAGGTCTTTGTTGTGGGTACCCTGATTCCCAGACATGGCCCCCAGGGCTTACCTCTTGGGCTTCCTCCTGGGCCCGGCTGGAGGTGATGGGGGCGGGAGCCCTCATGACCTAGGGAGGAGCTTGTGCCCACCTGGGGTTGGCAGCACAGCAGGCGTGGCTTTTAGGGAACGTGAGGCCATGCGTGTCATAGGCGGTGCCACCACCCACGCCTCAGGACCCAGAGTACCCCGGTGGGGACCTCTTTGTCTTCTGGGATCCAGGCCCTTGTCATCCCCTGCAGGGCCCCTTGTTGCCCCTGGGAGTAGTTCGGCGTCCCTACCTCTGGTGCCGCTGACTCAGGTGGATGGCTGCCGGGCTCCCTGGCCGGCTGAGCAGGGAGAGGTGGGAGCCTGCGGCCCAGCCCCTCTGTACAGATGGGAAGACTGAGTCCCACAGGCGCCACAGCTTTGGGGCCGGTGTGCATTTAGATTAGAGCCATGTGTGGGGCCCAGTTTCCCCTGATCTCACTAAGAGGCGGGGCTGTGGATGGGAGGCCGCTCGCCTCAGTCTCCCCACCTCTGCCTCTGGAGTAGGTAACCCGACTCCACCGCCGCACGTCTCCCTGCCCTGTGGGCTGGGGGCCTCCTGGCTCTGCCCATCCCTACTGCTGGCCTCGTACACCTGTCTCCCTCGGGCCCATCCGGCTCGGGGAGGAGGAGCCCTTTGAAGTCAGCTGGAGGTGCTGCTTTGATGGGGGGCCCAGGCTAATGGGGAGGCGTCCTCTTTTGAAGCACCCAGACTCCCTGGAGCCACTGCGGGGAGGGGGTGCCTGAGTGCCAGGCAGTGCCTGTGGCAGGGACCGGGACCAGCGCTTCGGCATCCCTTGGTCGGGCCCTGCTTTCTGGTGGGATGGAGGAGCTTGGACCCCATGAAGAGGGCCTGTTCTCCTGTGGGCGGCACCTAAGTGTGTGAAGTTTCTGGATTTATAAGGAAGTTTTACAGCCAGGAGGTCATTTCACTGCCAGAATGGGCCAGGGGGCTGGGAGCATTTTTGTTCCCACTGCTCAGGTGAGAAGCTGCGGCTGAGGGCAGAGCTCACGGGACAGGAGCAGGGACAGCAGGGCTGGGCCCGGGCCCCCGAATGCCCTGAATTCAGCACACGCTGTGTTTGGCTCAGTCCCTGGAGTTTGGGTTTTAAGTGTCCCCTCTGTGCCAGCCGGCTGTTGGGTTCTGGAAGCTGGGCACTGTGTACCCAGACATCGGCTTGTGGGGGTTGTCCTATGGCCAGGCAGTGACGGGCCAGGTGCCCTGTGTCTTGATGGGCAGTGTGGGTACCAAATCCAAGTTAGGGGGAATTGGGCAGCCCTCTCTGGGGAGGTGGCAGCTGAGCCTGGCTCTGAAGGGCTGGGCAGGAGTTGCAGGGCTTGGGGGGTTCTGGGGGTGGGGAGGTAGGCAGTGCTTTTTAGGTGGCCAGAGCCTGGAGACAGAAGGGCGGAGCTTGTTTGGGGAACTGAAATAAGTCAAATCATACACTCGCGAAGGAGGCCTCTGGAAGCCCCGGAGGAGTCTTTTGGCCAGAGGGTGAGCAGGACTGAGCTTGGTGTTCTGGGGGACCCAGACAGGTGCGAGGAGCCCTGGCAGGCCCTCCGCAGGGGAGGCTTGTGTTTGGGGGTGCGTGGGGCTGCCGTGGCCGGGGGCTCCATCACAGTGGCTTCCTGTGCCCAGAGGAGCCTGGATCTGGAAGGCCGGAGTCTGTGGAAGGAAGAAGTAGGGAGCTTAGCTGCGGGGGGCCCCTGAGGCCCCTGTGCGGGTACAGCTCCAGGAGCCAGGCTATGGGCTGGGGGTAAGGGAGGTCAGCCAGAAGTGCTTCCCCTGCAGAAGGGCTCTTCCGGGCTCTGGGCTGGGCTTCACCCCGCGGGGCCCCTGCCCATCACGTGCCCCCCTTGACCTCACTCAGGTCTCAGGAAGTCTTGAGGAAGTGGGGTCTCGGCACCTTGGATCAGGCCTGGGCACTCTGGTGGCCGGTGCTGCGGGAGCCTGTGGCGGGGTCTGTGGACTAGGCGGGGACTTCGGGGGCCCAGACTAGACAGTGGTGTCTTGCTGTGCTCCATGAATGGCCGGGGTGACATGGCCCCCAGAGTGGCCTGCTGAGATCTGGGCGGGGGTGTCTGCCCATCGTGTTTTCCCAGTGACCTCTCTGTGGCCTACTTCTCTGCTCATCTGAGTGGGAAAGGACCAGAGTGAGCGAGAGGCTGAGATCGAACTATAGCTTGGGTCTCCTGACACTCTGCCCAGGGCTCTGTCCCCTGCACTGCTTTGCCTGTGGCAGGTGGGGAAACCGAGGCAGGTGGCCTACTTCCCGTGCATTGCCTGAGAGAGACAGGAAGTGCAGCGGGAGGGTCTTTTCACGGTTGGTATTTAGAGCTCTTTCTTGCTTTCTCATCTCCAGGGCAGATTGCTTCCCCAGCTAAAAACTGCCTGAGGGCAGGGGCTGTATGTATACCCAGGCCCTTCCTCCCATCTTCTCCTCATCCCTACCCCAGAGGCCAAGGCAAGGGCTGCTCCCCTGGGCTGCGTACTGGCTTGTCCTCCCGTGTGTCCATCCAGCCCAACCCAGAGTCAGGTGGAGATGGGACAGTGGGGCCTCCAGCCTGAGGGAGCTTCCTAGGCTTCAGAAAAGGAGAGAATAGTGGCCTCTGTGGACCACAGCTGCTCGGGGAGGAGCTCTGAGCTCCACATTCCGTACCTCCCAAAAGGAGTTCGTTGGAGATTAATGCAGAAAAAGCCCCTTGAATCAAAGAGATTGGGAAATGTTTAAATGTGTTTAACATAGCTGGTTTCTTTCTTGCAGGACTTCTCAGAGCCTTTAATTGCTAATGTGTACAGGGAAACTTTTTTTTTTAAGATTTTATTTATTTATTCATGAGACACACAGAGAAAGGCAGAGACACAGGCAGAGGGAGAAGCAGGCTCCTTGAGGGGAGCTTGATGCTGGACTTGATCCCAGGACCCTGGGATCACGTCCTGAGCGGAAGGCAGACACTCAGTCACTGAGCCAGCCAGGTGCCCCTGTGTACAAGGAATCTTTAAAAGAGGAGGAGACTGTCAAGCCCTGTACTGCTGGTGACCAGAAAGCAGTGTGGGTGGGTGTGACCTTGTGTGTGTGTAGCTGTTCGTGGCTTTGCTGGTGGAAATGTGGACAGAGGGTTAAGAAAGAGCTCGAGCCTTGGACTGGGGCAAGTCTGGGTTTGAATCCCAGCTCTCCTGCTTCCCAGCTGGGGGGCTTCGGACAAGTAGGTTAAGATTCCAGAGTCTACCTCTGGCTGGAAATAGAGTGAGAGCAAGGGCACCCTCACCCTGGGGGGCAGGCCAACAGGGTCCTGCCCTGGTCTGTTCCTGGCAGGTGCTCACTGAAGTGGAGGTTCTCAGGGGCTACTGGGGGTCTCTCAGTTGGGTTCAGAGGCTGCAGAACCTGTCCTGAGGGCTGGTGTTACACTTTCTCTCCTTGGAGCAGGCCTGCACGGCCTGAGGTCCTGATGCTGCTTAGGGTGCTAGATGGCAGTTCTCTCTGCGCCCACCATCCCCCCTCCTCCCCCTGAACCCAGCTTGGGTGGATGGTCCTCGCTCAGGGGGTGTCAGCCCCTGTTGCTGCTCAAGAGTCCCAGACAGCAGTTTTTAGGTGTGACCACTTTTAGGCCAGGCCACTCCCAGGGCAGAGTGGGGGGCCAGGGCCCACGACAGGGTCAGGGTGGTGGGGATGGGACAGACATCTTGGCCCTTGCTGCCAACTTGATACTTGTCCTCTCGACTTGGGTGCGTTGAGCCAGGTGCAGCCTCGCACCCTTCCTGTATTACCCCCTAGAATCCTCTCAAGGCCCTGCCTGGTCAGGACATAATACTCCCTTTTTTCAAATGAGGGAAACTGAGGCACAGAGAAGGTAAGGAGCTTTCTTGGGGTTGTGCAGCTGAGATGGGATGGACTTTGAGATGTCTGTCTGTCTTTTTTATTTTTATTTATTTATTTATGATAGTCACAGAGAGAGGCAGAGACACAGGCAGAGGGAGAAGCAGGCTCCATGCACCGGGAGCCCGACGTGGGATTCGATCCCGGGTCTCCAGGATCGTGCCCTGGGCCAAAGGCAGGCGCTAAACTGCTGCGCCACCCAGGGATCCCCTGTCTGTCTTTTTTAAAACAGGTTTTATTTTTTAGGTAGTCACATACATACTTTCATGTGTTCACACACATACCATTAAACGTGCCAGGAGCACGTCTTTCCATGTTAGCATACGTGTCACCTTAATTTTCAATTACCTTCTATTGCCCTGAGTTTTTCCAGTAGAGTCTCTATTTTTTAGTTTATTTATTTATTTTAAGGTTTATTTCTTTTAGTGATCTCTACCTCCAACATGGGGCTTGAACCCATGACCCTAAGATCAAGAGTGGCACGCTCTTCTGAATGATTCAGCCAGGCGCCCCAAGGTTTTAGTTTATTTGTTTACTTTTAAAAAGATATATTTATTCATTTTAGAGAGAGAGCAGGGGGAGGGGCAGAGAGAGAGAGAGGGAGAGAGAAACTCGAAGCTTAGCACAGAGCCCGACAACAGGACTCGATCCCACAACCCTGAGATCAGGACATTAGCCAAAACCAAGAGTCAGATGCTCAACCAACTGAGCCACCCAGGCGCCCCTATTAAGAACTTTTATTTGCACAAGCTACATTATGACAATTGAAACAAACTGAAGATTCATTCACTCTGTGAAAGCAGCAGTTTTAGGTATCCTGCGTCCCGGGTCAGGCATTACCCATTCTGGGCACTACTGTTGCCATGTGGATTTTTCCCCGAATCCCCCAGGACAGCAGAGTTCAGGCTGCTGCACCCTTTTTGAGAGCTGCATAGCATTCCACAGTAAGGCTCTGTTGTGATTTATTTCACCAACTTCTAAAGGGTAGGCGCTAGACGCATGGTCTTCTTTTGCTATTGTAAGTAATGTTGCAATGAGTAATCTTGTACATGTGTCATTTTACGTGTGAAAGTGTTCGTAAGATAAATTACTTGGAGGAGATTTATTACATCAAAGGTTTGTGCATGAGTGATTTTGTCACATATGACTAACTTGCCCTCCCCAGAGGTTATGCTGAATCACACTCCTGCCAAGGCTCAGTGTGAGCACCTGTTTTGCCGCTGCCTGTAAATGTTCTATAAATACTTTGATCTTTGCCAATCAGATAGGTAAAAATGACTTTCTGTAGTAGTTTTAATTTGTATTTCTCTTACTGTGGGTGAGGTCAGCTTCTTTCGAAAGGTTTAGCAGTCATTTGTATTGCTTTTCTGTGCACTTTCTGCCCATACTCTTCTCCCATTTTTCTATTGGGTTATTGGTCTTTTTCTTATTGATCCATGGGAGCTTTTTACATATGGGGGAGATTAGCTCTTTACAATAAGGGTTGCAAATATTTCTCTCATTGCTCAATTTTGGTCTTATCTTTTGGTTTTTCTCTTAATAGCTTTTACCCTGCAGTAGATTTTTCAAATAAGTTTATTTATTTATTTACTTCTTATTTTTAAGTTCTATGCCTGGCATGGGGCTTGAACTCCGAGATCAAGGGTCGCATGTTCTACCGACTAAGCCAGCCAGACAGCCCTGTTGTAGATTTTTTTTTTTAATGTAATTGAGTTGACCAGTGTTTTCACTGTGACTTTTCAGTTTTCTCTCAGGTCAGGAAGGACTTACCCACTATGGCATGGTTACGAGAATTCTTTCATGGTTTCTTGGTCTCTTATCTTGGTGTAAATGATGAATCCAGCTTGTTCGATCTCCTCTGGGCTTTGCTCCCTCTTTATTTATTATTATTTTTTTAAAGGTTTTATTTATTTGACAGAGAGAGAGGGAGAGCACAAGCAAGGGGAGCAGCAGAGGGATAAGTAGGCCCCCTGCAGAGCAGAGAGCCCGATGCAGGACTTGATCCCAGGACCCTAGGATTGTGACCTGAGCCAAAGGCCAGTGCTTAACCAACTGAGCCACCCAGGTGCCCCTTTCCTGCCTCTTTAAACAGGCTCCAAGCAGAGTAGTGACATTGTTCTTGCCCTCTAGTTCACGTGGTTACTCTAGGTTATATCTGCCTCTGGGTGTGTGAGATGGAGCTCTTCGCCCACCTCCCAACCCCATGCATGCCTCCTCACTGTTGGACCTACTGTCTGGGTGGGGCCCTGGGAAAAACATGAAGTTGGTGGGAAGACCACTGTCCTGCCATCGTGGGCCTCACCTGGGACCAGGTAAGGTCCCTGAAGGCTAGAGTAGCCCTTTCTGTCTGTCCTTAACAAAGGGAAAGAGATCAGAAATGTATTAAAGGCAGACATGAATGTGTTTTCATTTTGAAGGGGGAACTTAGGGGAGTGCTTAAAGGAATGAATCACTAATGGTGGAATTTCAGGCAAGAGCCAGGAACAGTACTGTTCTTTCCAACAGTCCTTGGTTGGATCGATTAGTCAGTTAAGAAGTACCGCTGCCTGGGCACTTACTGTGTGCAGACACCTGGCAGAGAGGGCCATGGAGGCCTCTGCCTTCTGGGAACTTGTGCCTGGGGCATAGTTTCTTCTTTGCATCTGGCCTGGTGCCTGACACATGGAAGGTGACAGTGCAAATCCATTAAAGGAATGAAGGCATGGATCTCTCTGAAAATGCATGGACAAATGGATACTTTCTCCCAGGCAGTCACTATCCTTAGAATTGGCAGGGGAGATAGTGAAGTGGGATTATTATCCCTGGCAGCTGGAGCCTTGGAGGTAAGGGGTCAATGAGGTATTTGTATTTTTAAGGAGGGACTGACAAGGCGAGGGCTGAATCCAGGGGAGAAGTAGAAGGGAGGACTTCAGGTACAAAGAATAATCCCTGCCCCACCCTTAGAATGAGCCCTGTGGGGCTGGGTGACAACACCCAGGCTATCCCCTTCAGCTTGTTGTCCTTCTCATTTTATGATTCAGACTCCACGCCCAGCCCAGCCCAGCGCAGGGCCAACCAGGCGAGGAGGAAAAGCCTGGGCCCAGGTGAGGCCCAGGACTTGCCCAGGGTTATAAGGCTGGCTGGCGGCAGAGCTGGGGCTGGAACATGGGTGCTGAACCCCAAGAATGATGGGGAGCCAGTGTTCCCCAGGAGCTGGCCAAGTCGGCTGGGGGTCAGAGGAGAGCAGGGCGGGGAGCTCACCCCATTAGGGGACTTTGACCTTTGCCCCTGCCTCATGGCCTCATAGGCTTGTCACCAGGGGGTGGTGAGATGAAGTAGAGGCCTCCTGGGGGGGCCCTGCCTGCCTCATGCTTCTGTCTCTCCCATTTGGACCCCCTGGCTGGGCTTCCTCGGCTCCGGAAGCTCAGCCTTCTTTCCAGGTTCACCCTCTCTTTTGTGCCCACAAACAGAGGGTTGGCCATCGTGACCTGCACCTCACTTGTCCCACGATTTGGCTGTCAGTGCCCCGTGTTTATTGATGAGGAGAACCGAGGCCTAGAGTGGGACCCGGGGACTTCAGCCGCACTGCTCCCGGCCGGCCGGGGGGAGCAGAGCTGGGGGTTGAGCCCTCAACCCTCCCACCCGAGCCCCCCTTCCCCGGGCGCCCTGCCCCCGGCGCTTCTGCTTTTCTGAGGAAGACCCTTCCCGTGCCCAATGGTCTCTCCCTCCCCCTTCTAGAGAGAGCTGCCCTGCTCGCTGTCTCCCTGCCTTTTCTGCCTGGTTCAGGAGTCCAGCTGGTGGCTCATCTGTGTGGCCACCCGTCCATCTGTCTGTCCTTCCGTCTCTTCCACGAGCAGCTGCCAGGGCTCAGCCACGGGACACAGACCCGGACCCTCCCACGAGAGTTCGGTGAGGCCGGTACGGGGATGTCTGACAATTGGGACCATTGACAGGCGTCTGGGGAGGTGGGGACGCTCCAGGAGGACACGTGGGGACGGAGGTCAGGCCCTGGGAGAGCCACGGCTGGAGGCCCGTGAGAGGCTGGTGGCCGGGGCAGTGAGGCTGAAGTCCCCGGGTCCCCCGCCCCTCCGTGCCAGGACGGCGCTGAGCGCAGCGGCCTCTGGCTCCTTCACAAGGTGCCGGGTCTCCCGAGGGGGACGCCTTAATGTGAGACCCCTGAGCCAGTAAAGGTCTGCATGGGACCCCGCGGGGAGGGACCCAGCCGGGGAGGGACCCTGTCTGTGGAGGGAGCTAGTGCTGGGTGGGTGCGCTGGGTTCTGGGCTGCAGTGGCATGGTCCCCCGGTGGGCTTGGGGGCAGGGGCTGGGCCTAAGGGGCCCCAGGCGGGGGGGGGCTCTCCTCCAGCCTGCCTGCCCCTCCCACACACCCCAGAGCCCCCACTTCCTCTTTCTGAAGCCACCAGGGCTCCAGGGCCTGCTGGGCTGGGCCAGAGGAAGCCAGCCTGGGATTCCTGCCAGCTGCTTGGGTGAGGAAGTGGGTGCCCTGTCTGTCTGTGAAGGCCGGAGGTGATCTAGAACTCCCCAAGGGGTGTGGGAGCCCTGGGGGTGCTGCTGGATCAGCCAGTTCTGCCGGGGGAGGATTTCCTGAGCACCTCTGAGGGTGCAGTCCTGCACTTCTAATTTGAGGTCCTGGCTCTCTATTTCCGGCAGCTTCTCTGGCTGAGGAACCTAGACTTGCCAGTCAGTGTTTGGCAAGGAGACAACAACAGTCCTGCCTCAGTTGCAGGGAAGGGGGGAGAGGGTGTGTGTGGGTAGCTCAGAGGGCTTCCTGGAGGAAGTGGTGCTCCTGGATCTTGCTGGCTCAGAGCAGACTTCTTGACATGGCTGTCTGGCCTTGCGTCTGTGAGGCAGACGGGGGGACCTTGATGGAGTCCACTGCGTCTCCCACCCTCTGTCCTAGGCTTTGAGAGGGGAGGGCAGGAAGGGGTTCTGTGGTTGTCAGCACCGTGAGGGCGTTGAGCAGGATGAGAGGTGACCAGTGTTCAAATCCGAGCGCTCTTTTGCTAGCTGTGTGACTTCAGGAAAATGACTGAACCTCTCTGTGTTCCCACATCCATAAAATGGAAGCAGTAGTCCTACTCCCTTGCAGGGCAGGTGTGCAGAGTTAGAGCCCACAGCACGGGGCACGCTGTGAGTGCTCACTAGACTTTGTGTATGGCATCACGCACCCCACTCTAGCATGGGACATGGGGTTGCAGGGGGTGCAGAGCCCACCAGGTGTGCTTGGTGGGGCCAGGGGATGAAGTGGATTCCCTTGGGATCCATTTATACCTGAGTATGCCCCTGGACTCCCTAATTCCTCCTGCAGAGCTGAGTCTCTGGAGGCCACTGAGAAAAGATGTGGGGAGTCCCCTTGCTCCAGCCACCTGCTGCCCTAGGTCCTGTGCAGAATGGCTGGCCCTGGGCTGTAGAGTTTGGGACATGGTGAGCGAAGTATGAGGGAAGGGGGCTTCACATCCTTGGCCCAGGCCCGTCCAGGAGGACCAGCCTTGTCTGCAGGGACCCACTCTCAACTCTGAGCTAACTCTGCCCCCTGACCCTGGACTCTGCCTTCTGACCCTGGACCCTGCCCCCTGCCCCTGGACCATCAGGGAGGGTTCCTGGGTGCAGTAAACTGGGGCAGAAGGCCCAACATGAACCTTGGCACTCTTGGTTGCAAGCCACAGAAACTCAAACTGACTTCAGCCCAAAGAGGCGTGCCGTTTGGTGCGATTAAATTATCTGGAGGTTGCTTGAGCTTCATTCAGGCAGAGCTGGATCCAGGGGCGTAAGGAGGGATTTTCAAGCCTCTGTCTCTCTCCAGTTTCCTGTGTTGGCTTCGTTCTCGGTGGACTGTCTCTTGTGGTGGCTTCAAGTGGCTGCCAGCAGCCGTAGGTCACCAGCAAGAGAGTATCTCTTTCCCGTGGGTCAGCACGAGTCCCAGAGAGCATTCTCACTGAGAGGAGTTTGGTTACAGCACCGTCCCTAAACCAGTCACTGGGGCTTGAGGGGGACGATACTGATGAGCCCGCCTGGGTCTCACAGCCCCCGAACCAGGGGACTGACAGTGGGAGAGACAATCCTGGCAGAAGGAGGTTCCCCTCCTCTGTAAAATGGGGCTGCTTGCCCTGCTCCCCACCAGAGTGATTGTGAGGTGTGAATAGCAGTGAGGGGTCCCTGGCCCCCCTGGACTGTCCCAAGTGCCTATCTCTGCCGTTGGTGTTTTTGGACTTCAGACAGAACCAGAGGGGCGGGGGTGAGGGTGTGGCAGGGAGGTAGGGCTTCGCTTGACCTGAGGTGGGACTTTGACCCCAAAGGATTGCCCACTCATGGAGAAGATTGCCCCGAGAGGTGATGAGCTTCCTGTCACTGAGGTGGGCAAGGTCCTCGAGGCTGCAGGGTCATTTATTGGACACGTGGCGAAGTGGTTCCTTCATCCAGGGCCTTCATCTTATGGCCTCCCTGCCCTCCCAGTTGCCAGCTGCGTCAGCAACCAGCAGAACAGGTGATTGGACAGAGGCCTCAAAGCCTGCCCACAGAAGCAGGGGGCCTCTGTGTCTGGTTTTGGGGGGACTGCTGCTAGGGAGCAGCTGGCCTGTGGAGATGCTGCCAGGGGGCTCCCAGACTACCTCTCCAGGAGTGATGAATGCATCTCTGCTCCCAGCCCTGTCCTGCCCTCTGTCCCAGGAGCGAGACCAGGTCCCCACATGGGCTGAGGTCCCTGTGCCCAGGGCTGTCTATTGTCCATGTTCTCTCCCGCCTGCTGTTGCCCAGGAAGTGGCCTAATTAGATCCCCAAGAGCTGTGTTTACCAGGCCTGGGTTCCCACGGGCCCCCGGGAACCTTCCAACTGCTCCTTCCCTCTCCACTCCTGCCTCAGCCAGCTTCGTGCCCCTGGAAGGGCAAGTCAGTTCTGGGGTGTCCTGGCCGCACCCAGCTCTGGTCTGCGGGCTTTGCCTGGGGGAGAGAGCACCTGCGGGGAGATGCTGTCCCGGCCCCTTGGGGTTTCTCGGCCTGGCGGTCTGGTCCTGGCCCACCGGAGTGTGGCAGCAGGCCAGAGGGCCAGGTGGTGTTGCGTATGCTTGAAGTCCAGGCCTTCCACCAAGGAGTTGTTCCAGCTATGTGACCTTACGTGCACCGCTCAACCTCTCTGGGCTCAGTTCTGTGTCTGTACCATGGCTGTGATACCTTGGCCTCCACAGGTTCTGAAGATGAGAGTGGATATGTGTGCATTGGCCCCTGGCATGACAGTGTTTCTGCTCCTGTGACTGTAAAGAGCTGGTTCAGGGGAGCCCTGCACTGGGGGCGTCTCAGGGCAGGGACCTTATCTTGTTTTGTAAACCCTGCAACACAGGGCTAAGCGTGTGTGGTTAGTGCTCAAAACATGCTTCGCGTGGAATTGAAACTGGTTAGCTCAGAGTTAGAGGTTACTAATTAGTGGGGTGCATAACTCGCATTTTTAAATTAGCTGCCAACATGCATAAGTGGATATTTCATGTAGAAGTCAGCTCTGCCGCCTAAGCACTTCAGGCACTTTGGGATCCCTGGGCTGAGCCCCCACAGAGTTTCCCGGGTTAAACAAGTGCCAAGACTTATGGGCACTTGCCTGAACCTGGAGGCAGCAGAGGGGTCCAGGACCCCTGGCCTCTGTCCCCTCAAACCCAAAATATGTTTTGTTTTGTTTTTTTTTTTCCAATTTGGCCCTGGAATTTGTGGAATAGGAGCTTGCAGAAGTGTCTGAGGTGGCTCTTGGGTCTAGGGTGGGCACTCACTGCAGGGCTTCACTTGGGCTCAGGGACTCTGGGGACCCTTCTCTTCTACCTCTGGGGGCTCTGGACTGCCTTTCCTTCACAGCTTTCTCCAGGGGCCACTCGTGACAGCCCTGAGCCTTCCCACAATGTATGGCCTCCCTGCCCTCTACCACCTGCCCTGTCCCAGTTCCAGGCTTTGAGGCAGGTCTGGAGAGAGTGGGGGGCCTGAACTCCTGGGCTGGGGCTGCTCCCTTGACACAGGTTCCTGCTGGGAATGTGGCAGCTGCCCCCAGACCCCAGTCCGTGCATGTAGGGATTGTACATTATTCGGTAATTTTTCCTCTAGGGACTGGGAGCTCCAGGGGGAGAAAGGGCTAGCCTGGCACATGGGAGGTGCGTGTGTAGTGGGCCTAGTGTGCTGTAGGCACGATTACAGGCCTTTTTGGAATAAATGAATGAGCCAGTGAATGACCGGTGCTGGGGAAGGAGGGAGTGCATCTGGGCTGAGCACTGCAAACCTGGCACCCGCGCCCAGCTTGTCATAAACAGTCTGCTATGCTCCCTCTCTGAGGCTCAGGTTCTATTTCTACAAAGTGGAGCTTGCAAACTTCTTAAATTCTTGTCAGTGGAAATTAAAAAAAAAAAAGCATTTAAATAATGAAGTCTTAGGATGAATGCAAGGGCTTGCTCTGGGTGTAGCAGGCGTGGGAGGTCCGGGATGCAAAACTCACCAGAAAGCCCCAGTGATCGAGTAAATGTGATCTTTGCGAAAGGACCATTTGAACAGAAAAAGTCTGAAAATAGACACCATGTGCACATCACTTGACTTACAACAAAGGTGGCTTCACTGAACTTCTTGAGGGAGGAATGGTGGCTTTGCCGGAAGCTGCTGGGGCGGGGGTCCCCCCCGGGGATCCCACCTGTGTGCAAGAAAGGGACAGAGGCTGATCCCTGCCTCATGCCACACACGGAAATTCACTGGGATGGATCAGAGATCTCCATGTGATCTCCATCAAACCTGGAGAGCAGTGCTGTCCGGTGGGAGGTTCTAGATGATAGAAATGCTCTCTATCTGTGCTGCCCAATAAAATAGCCACTAACTGTGTGTGTGGCTCTTGGGCACTTGAAATGGGGCCAGTGTGACTGCTGGTCTGAATTTTTAATTTTTTTTTAAAGATTTTATTTATTCATGGGAGAGAGAGAGAGGCGGAGACACAGGCAGAGGGAGAAGCAGGCCCCCCACAAGGAGCTTGATGTGGGATACAATCCTGGCCCTCGGGATCATACCCTGAGCTGTAGGCAGATGCTCAACCGCTGAGCCACCAGGCATCCCTGAATTTTTAATTTCATTTTTAATCCAGTTAAATGTAGCCGCATATAGTGACGTGTGGCTGGCGGCTCCGTACGGGACAGTGCAGTTCGAGGACACACAGGGGCTGGCTGTGCAGGCAAAGCTTTAACTACGACCTAGAAGTTAGGTTTGGGTTAAGGTTGGTGGATGGGACCCAGGGGTGGTGAGGCCTGGCCCCTGCTCTCCCTGATGGCTCCACCTGTCCTGGCTAAATCCCGGTCTGCTTTGTGTCTCCGCAGAGCTGAGGACCCCGCGCGTCCGGTGAGCCAGCCCCGATGCAGAGCACGAGGCCCGGGGTGCCGTGAGCAGGCCTGGCAGTGGAGCGGCCCGGGCCCCGCGCCGCCCATGGGGCTGCAGGCCCGCCCGCCAGGCCCCCCGAGGCCCGAGGCCTAGGCCCGCCAGGGGTGGGCACACAGATGCGCCCCGGGCCGCAGGGTCTCCCGAGTGGACCGCTGGGCCGGGGGGGCTGCCGGGGAGGATGCCGGCCAAGGGGCGCTATTTCCTCAACGAGGGTGAAGAGGACCCTGACCAGGCTGCGCTCTACGGGAAGTACCGCCTCACCAGCCAGCACGGGCCGCTGCTGCTCACGCTCCTGCTGGTGGCTGTCACCGCCTGCGTCGCCCTCATCATCATCAGCTTCGTCTGCGGGGTGAGTGGGGAGGCCCAGAGGTGGTGGTTGGGAGCCGGGCCTGGGAGGCCTTGGGCAAGCCTGACCTCGCTCAGCCTGGAGGCTGGTCTGCGAGTGCTCCGTGGCGTCGCTGGGCGGGGGGAGGCAGGTTTTTCATTTTCATTTAATTTTGAAGTCGGGGGTGGTTTTAGATGTTACATTAATTTGGCCAAGGAAACTACCCTCCCTTTTCCCCCAAAACAAACTTCGATTGTGCTGAAGACCTGGGGGTGATGGCCCCTGTATGGCTGCTCCCTGGCACTCCTCCTCCTAGAGCCCGGCTGTGGTCCCGGGCTCCTTCCGAACACCAGGCAGACGCCGCTAACACCCTCCGTGACCTCGGCCGCTGCCTGCGTGTGGCTGTTGAGGGCTCGAAACGTGGCTAGTGCGACTGAGGAGCTTTTTAATGAATATAAAATCAATCCAGAAAAAGCACACATGCCCAGTAGCTACTGTGTGGAACAGGAAAGTTCTAGAAGAAGACATCCGAGCCTGCCGGCTATTAGCAGGGCGCTGTGTGTAACGTGGCTGGCCCTCAGGGGCTCTGTCAACGCTGCCTGGATCTGCATGGCTGTAAACCGCAGGACATTTGTTTGTGCGTTCAGCAAAAGGCTCCTGACTGCCTACTGCGTGCCAGCCCCCAGGTCAGCCGCTGTGCCCACGGGGCTTCAGGGTGCAGGGGGAGACCAGGTGCTGGCCCAGCAGGGACTCACCTCTCCTGGTCACCCCTTCGCGGTGTCACGCCTCTACCTTGGCTCCAGCTCATCCCCTGTCTGTCTGGGGTGCCTTTGGTTAGCATCTCCTCCATTCACTCTGTAACAGTCGGTGCAGTGGCCTGTCCTGCAGCGGGCTTGCCCAGCTGTGCCCCTATACTGTCCTCCCACGGGCATGTACGGGGCACCCTGGGAGCAGAGGGGGCCTGATGGGGAGGGCTCCACAGGGCCTCTGCGCTGCACAGGGACTGAGGGAAGGTGCTGGTGGAGGCAGCCCTGGCCAAGACAGTGCAAAGCCCAAAGGTGAGGAAGAGTGTGGTGCTTGGAGGGTGCAACGACCCCACCCACGTGGAGGAGAGCACAGGGGACATGGCTCGGGGCAGGACGGACAGGCTAGCCTGGCAGGCTTTCCAGAGGGGACGACGCCTCACTGGGGAAGGCTGTGGCATCTCCGTGTGTGTTTGCTCTGCCCAGGACCCCTCTGGACACCAGGCTGTCCTGGGGATGGCCTTCTTCACATTTGCCGCGTTTGTGGTTCTCTACGTGTTGGTGTACGTGGAGTGCCTCGTCTCGCGGTGGCTTAGGGCCTCAGCGCTGCTCATCTGGGTCTGCCTCATGATGCTGGGCTACATGCTGGTGTTCGACTCATGGATGAACACAACTTCTGTGCGGGCGCAGGTAATGGGGCCAGGGACCCTGGCGTCCCCTGGGGGGCTGGGTGCCACCAGCCAGCGGTGCACTTGGCAAATCCTGCCCTCCCTGGGCATCAGGTCCCTTTTGGAGACAGGGCCCATATCTGGTGTGCTGGCCTTGGGCCTTCCTCCTCCCACCGGCTGTGGTTCTGCGACAGAGGGTGGGTGCCAGGCTGATCTTGTCCATTCAGCTCTCTGAGCTGGACAGATGTCTGGCTGGAGCATTGAGGGTAGACCCTCGTTTAGATGGAAATGACACTCTCCAGCTTAGAGGCAGAAAGGCACACATTGGCCCACATGCCTGGAAAGGCTGGGACCAGTCAGGACTGGCTAGCTCTAGCAGGAAGGCCAGGTCCCGATTGCCCTCCCTCTGCTCTGTTTTCCTCTGTGCCACTCCGTTTCCAGGCAGGCCATCCCCAGGTTGGGCACGGATGCTGCAGAGGCCTGAGGCTGCCCGCCCACCGGCTTATCCACCCCAGCTGCAAGAGCCTTTTCTTGACTAGCTTGAGTCACCCTGGCCTGGCTGGTCACTGTTGCCCAGTGCTGGCACCCTCTGATAGTAGGCTGGGTAGGCTGAGGCACGGGAAGGCCAGGCAGCCCAGAGGGCTGGGAGTGGGTGCAGCTGCACCACTGGAGGCGGCAGGTGGGCAGCTGGGCCCCGGCCTTCGGGTGATCACCATTCCTGCCGCAGGAGAGCCCCAGCCATGGGTGTCAGGCGGCAACTCCCTGGGTCACCAGGGCCTGGGGTCTTACTCCTGGGGAGGCCTGGCCTCAGCCTCAGCCTCAGCTCATAAATCAGCTCAGGAAATGGTGGCTAATATTGGCTGGGTCTGACCCAGAAGTGGAGTTTGGCTTTCCCATGTTCCGTTGCGTGTTGGTCACTGTCCCTCACCACATGGGGAAGGAAGGGGCTGTGCTGGGGGCAGGGGCTCAAGATTCGGGTTTCTGGGGCTGTTCCCAGAAGATGAGAGGCTGCAGCAGGGGGGTGATGTTGGCTCCGTCTGGGTCTGGGTCCTGCGGCAGGGGTGTTGTGGCCAGTCCCTGAGCCTCACCGATGCTCTGCCCCCAGGTACCCTTCTTCCTCTTCATTGTCTTTGTGGTGTACACGCTGCTGCCCTTCAGCATGCAGGGGGCCATCGCGGCAGGAGTAGTCTCCAGCATCTCCCACCTCCTGGTGCTCGGTGCTATCATGGGGGCCTTTACGGCACCCAGCATCCAGGTGGGACTACAGGTAAGGTGTGCACAGGGGCAGGCAAAGGCCTCTGGGCAGGGGCTGTGGCTTGGGCCTGAGGATGGGGGGATGTGTGTGGGTGAGTTGGACCTGAGGCCTCAGCACCTCCCAGTCTGGATGGGGATGCCCGGCAGCTGCAGAGAAGGGCCTGAGACCTGGTCTTATAGTCACAGTGACTCTAGGGGACCAGAGCCTGTCTGGGCTTCAGTTTTCCTGCTTCCCTGTGAAGGGTGCCAGGCTGAGCAGGTTGGAGGTCAGAGAATGCAGATGGGGTGCCATTACCAGCCCACTGAGGGGTGCTGCTGGTACCCCGGGGCACAGGCCGGGCTGAATGCTGAGCCCGCCCTTGGCTCGCCCCCAGCTGCTGGCCAATGCTGTCATCTTCCTGTGCGGGAACCTCACGGGTGCATTCCACAAGCACCATATGCAGGACGCCTCCCGAGAGCTCTTCACCTACACTGTGAAGTGCATCCAGATCCGTCGCAAGCTGCGCATCGAGAAGCGCCAGCAGGTACGGTCTCTGCCTTCCCTGGGAGCCACTGCCTGGCCCTCCCAGGCCCTCCCAGGCCCCACGCCCCGCGTCCTTTCTCTCTGCACATCACACACTCACTGGACAGCATGTGCATGGGGCACATGGCTGGACACCCATGCCAGCCTCACCACAGGGGCCGCCGGGGACACAGGAGGCCGTGTGCCTGGCTGGGTTGGTGGCAGGGCGCAGGCCAGCAGAGTTGGAGAGTACTATGGGCAGCGCAGGTAGGGACATAGGGGAAACAGGCTAGGTCACCAAGCCTGGGGCCTGATGCCTCCCCGCCTGTCCCCACCGGTGCCCAGGAGAACCTGTTGCTGTCGGTGCTGCCGGCGCACATCTCCATGGGCATGAAGCTAGCCATCATCGAGCGGCTCAAGGAGCGCGGGGACCGCCGCTACATGCCCGACAACAACTTCCACAGCCTGTATGTCAAGCGGCACCAGAACGTCAGGTGGGCAGCTGACCAGCCCTGTGTGGTGGGCTCCCCAGGAGGATTGGGGGAGGCAAATCCATGCCTCAGTCTCCCTGTTTGTTTTTCCAGGGGGTGGGATCAGATCAGATTGGTGTCAGGGGGATCTAGTAGTCCCCTAAAATTGTAAAACAGCATAAGTATGACTTTGGGAGGAAAGAGGTCCTTTCAGATGACTCTGAAGGGGACACAGGCCCCCCACAAAAGAGGTGAAGTCTCCCAGTTCTTGGTGGATTTGAAGGGCCTACAGAATCTTACTCGAAGGCACCAGCCTCTATGAACCAGAGGCGTGGGTGCCATGAGCTTGTCTGGAACTCATGGACTCTCGAGCTGGGCGGTCCGGTGCATACTACAGCTCTGGCTTCCCAGAAGGCTTCAGCCCCGAGCATCGGTTTGCTCATCTGTGGGATGGGAGCTCTACTGGGGTAGCGTGTGTGGGTAGAGCATTGGGCGGGAGCTCAGCTCAGGGGAGCATGGAGTCATGTCTCAGCACGGGGTTTAGTTGTGAAGTCTGGGCAAGGGTGAAGGCCCAGGTGTGGGGAGGACATTCCAAGGCGCCCCAGCCTGCGGTCTGCAGCGGTGGGGGCCTGAGGGCGGCAGTTCCCAAGGGCCCTGCGGCTCTGAGGCTTGCTGCCTTTTACTTAATGCCAACCCTCTGGAACGTTAATTCATCCGTATGGCCCGGAGCTTCTTTCCCATCCCTCCGGAGGCTAAGGAGTGGCTGGGGTGATTGAGGCCAAGGCTGGTGGGGGCTCAGGGGCTTCCAGGGATGTGGCTCTGACCCCCTGCCCCCACCCGGCCCCCAGCATCCTCTATGCTGACATCGTGGGCTTCACACGGCTGGCCAGCGACTGCTCCCCCAAAGAGTTGGTGGTGGTGCTGAACGAGCTCTTCGGCAAGTTTGACCAGATCGCCAAGGTGAGCCCACAGGCCTTTGTGCCGTGCTCTTGCCCCCTGGGGATGACGTGTGCCCAGTGCTGTGCTGGGGTGAGCGTGCAGAGGCCCTGGCTGGACTTCAGCACCCAGTCAGCAAATGCTTCCGGGCGCTCCACCGTGGAAGTGAGGTTGAGTGGTGGCCACGGCAGCCAGAACCCTGTCCCCAGAGAGTGGGGCCGGTGGGGAGACTGCCAGCACACGCGGGGGCTTGCACAGGGGCTCAGGAAGGCTGCCTGGAGGAGAGATGCCACCATCTTTCTGCACAAGAGCAGCAGAAGCTGGGGGAGCTGGGGAGGACCGCGCAGTGCAGGCCTCGCCCGCAGCCCACCTTCTGACAAGATCTCTGGTGAACCGCGCACGCGTTAAAGTTTGAGAAACCTGGGTGCCTGGGGGGCTCAGTCGGGGAAGCATCTGCCTTCAGCTCAGGTCATGATCCCGGGGTCCTGGGATCGAGCCCCAGGTCCGGGCTCCCTGCTCAGCAGGCAGCCTGCTTCTCCCTCTCCCTCTGCCGGCTGCTCCACCTGCTTGTGTTCTCTCTCTCTCTCTCTCTCTCTCTCTCTCTGTCAAATAAATAGATAAATGAAATCTTTAAAAGAAAAGTAAAGTTTGAGAAACCTAAAAAGATGCTGAAGAGGAAATGAGTTCTGGGCAGAGGGTACAGCATGTGCAAAGGGCTGGAGTAGAAAGAAGCTGCTGGAGGCCCTAGGAATGAACGTGACTCACTGTGACTGGGTAGAGTGTGAGGGGGATGAGGTGCCAGGGGCAGACATGCAAGGATTTGGGGCTGAGGTCAGGAGAACTTGACCCGAGGACCCTGGGGAACATGGCAGGTGCCGAGCACGGGAGGGCATTGGGTGAAGGGGGTTCCCAGGTGCAGCTGAGCAGGGTGTGGTCTGGAGAGGGCAGGGCTGGGCTGGGATCTCAGTGTTTGTCTTCTTGGGCAGCATGGGGCCCGGGAGGGGGGGGTTGTGTGTGTGTACACGTGTGCGTGTGTATGCTTATTCATTAACTTGTCAAATGGTCGTGAGGCCTGCCACGTGGCATCCTTGAACTCCAGTGGGGCCTTGGGCCTGCCCTGTATGCTGTGCGCTTTGAAGAGGGCTGTAGGCCGCCAGGGGGCCTGGGGGGCACCTGGCCCAGCTTCAGGTGAAGACAGGCTTAGTGGTGCCCACTAAGTAGAGACCCGAGTGTTTAAGATTTAAGGCCGTGGCAGTCTGTGCTGGCCGCGTTGGCATCATGTACAAAGTGTCAGTGAAAGCCCACACCTGTGCCCACACCTGGGGGAATGTTGAAGCGCCTCTTGGAGAGAGAATTCTCCATGTGTGGAGAATCAGTGGTCTGGACCCTGGTGGGAAGCAAGTTCAGGCTTGCTTCCCACTAGGAAGACTTTCTCGTGGTCGGGGTTGCCCTGTTTGAGGAGGGACTGTCTCAACAGAAGTGGCCTCCATCTCAGGGGCTGGCCACCGCGGGGTGACCAAACTGCAGGAGGACGCTGTGGCCGGGGGTGCCCTGGAGTGCTGTCCCTCAGGTACTGTGGACCCAGTGACTCAGAGGGCCTGTCTCATCTGGAGCCCTCCCTTAGGAGCCTCCCTCCATGACATCCTTTAAACCGGCAGATGGGGTTCCTGGTAGCTGGGCCATGTGTGAGCTAGAGGCCTGGCCTCTGGTCAGCCACGGCCCTTCCCCTGCCACCAAAGCCCAGGGACCTGCCCTGTCCTCTTGGACAGCCCTCCATCTGTGGCGGGGGCAGGAGGCAGGATGGGGAGAAAGAGGCCTCCTGGCCAGAGTGTCTAGTCCGTGGGCGGAGACGGACAGGGCCGGTCCCAGACTTCTCTCCTATGAGCAGTCAGATTCCAGACCCGGGGCCGACTCTCCCAGAGGCACCTTCACTGCGTCTGGGCCCAGGAATTACTGCCCCCAACACGCTCAAGCGGCTTCCCTGGTTTCCAAGTGGCAGAGTGGACCTGTCAGCTGTGTGGAGGAAGAGCCTGGGGAACGCGGCCTCCCCAGGTCCCTGGAGGGCAGCCTGGCTCCAGGGGGCCGTCCCATGCCTGGACGGGGTGGGGGTCAGGGCGGCTGGAGCCCCGAGCCTGTTTGTGGGCATCCAGGCCCTCTCCAAGGTTCTTCCTACTTTCTAGAAAAGCCCGTGTCCTCTCATCGTCTGCCAGGCTATTCAGAACGCAGCATGTGGCAGGCGGGGCCCCGTGGGAGGCAGCTGGCAGGCGCCCAGATGAGCTCCCTGGAAGAGGGTTTAGTGAAGGGGCTGCTCAGGGAGGCTGGGCAGGTGCAGGGGCCTCCTGGGAGGGAAGGCGCCCTGCCCGGTGGTCCAGGTGGGTGGGGAGGGGCTGGACGGGGGATCTGGAGACATGGGCTAGGAGACGCCGGCCCTTAGGGGCCCTGCAGGAGGGAGCTGGGCATCAATCAGTGCCCCAGCCCTAGCTTCCCCCCTGACACGGAAGGCCTCCGTGAGGGGCGGGGCTTGAGCCAGCTTGTAGCTCCTCCTTCAGGGTCCCTAAATGCCCACCCCAAGGCCACCTTTGCCAACGGCTGACAGAGAGTGGCCACAGTACTACCTCAGGTGGAACCCCAGAAGCCTGCCTGGGCCCCCTTCCCCTCAGGGGCATTTCCCTATGTGGCCCCAGCCTCTGTCCTCCCTTCCATCTTTCTGTTCTCTCCCCACTCCCCAGACCCTGCTGCTTTGCATCCCTGGCAGCCAGCCATCTCTCCAGTTACCTGGACACCTGCTGGCCCCTTGGCTTGTGGCACCTGCCACCTGTCTTCAGGTCCCCTATGTCCTCCACTCCAGCTGCATGGGCTGCTTTGCTGGATCTCAAGAAGCTTTCTGCCCACAGGGCCTTTGCACATGCTGTGTCTTTCATCTTCCTGGAATACGCTCCCTCAGATACTGGTGTGGCTTGTTCCTTCGGTTCCTTTGGGTCTTTCCCAAATGTTACCTTTTCTGGGAGGCCTCTCTCCCCCCACACCCCTGATTGTCCTCCTTAGCACTTATCACTACCACGGGTCTGCGGATTTTATTAGTCTAGTTTAACATCTAACTGCCACTGGCACGTGAGCCGCATGTTGTAGGGAGTTTTGTCTGTTTTGCTCAGTGCTGTGTTCCGGTGTCTGGGACAGGGCCAGGTGCTCAGTACACGCTTCCACACTGTAAGATGGAATGAGGCAAAGACAGCGTCTCCCTCAGAGAGGGATGGTGACCATCCTTAGTAACACTCGCTTTCATCCCTGGTGTTTGCTTAGGGGTGCCTCCTGGAGAAACCTTTGGGTGGGCCCAGAAGCAGCTCCCCTGGAGGAAGCCTCTGGAAAGAGCTGGAAGGAGTCTGGCTCCCTCTGAAGGGTGTGGGGAGGGGGGCTGGCCAGTGTGCACCCTGGTTCTCAGCTGTCTGCCGACCAGGCCCCTGCTCACCTTGCCCCCGCAGGCCAACGAGTGTATGCGGATCAAGATCCTGGGAGATTGCTACTACTGCGTGTCGGGTCTGCCCGTATCCCTGCCCACCCACGCCCGGAACTGTGTGAAGATGGGGCTGGACATGTGTGAGGCCATCAAGTAGGTACCATGCACAGGCCCGGGGGGCTGTGCCTGTCCCCATGACAGACCTCCTGCTTCCCAAGGCCTGGTAGGGAACACACTGTACCCAGTTTGCAGATGAGGAAGCTGAGGCTTGGGTGGGGATGGCTTGCCTGGGTCACTGGGCAGCCCTGGCTGGGACGGGGTGACTAGACTGCTCTGCCCAGGCAGGTGCGAGAGGCCACGGGTGTGGATATTAGCATGCGAGTGGGCATACACTCAGGAAACGTGCTGTGTGGTGTCATCGGGCTGCGCAAGTGGCAGTATGACGTGTGGTCTCACGACGTGTCCCTGGCCAACAGGATGGAGGCAGCTGGAGTTCCGGGGTGAGGCTCTGCGGGACAGGGGTGGGGTGGTGGGGTCAGAGGCTATGTATGGGCCAAGTCAGGGCCAGCTGAAGGGAGGTCTGAGTGGGGTCAGAGATGGGAGCAGTGACCTCGATGCGTTGGGGGAGCGTCTGGGCTCTGCTGCCCGGCCCTGCGTGCTGTGCAACCCCCGGGCGGGTGCCAGCCTTCTCTGGGCTCTGCTGCTCTGACTCGGGTCTCCCCCAGCCGGGTGCACATCACCGAGGCGACACTGAACCACCTGGACAAGGCGTATGAGGTGGAGGATGGGCACGGGCAGCAGCGGGACCCCTACCTGAAGGAGATGAACATTCGCACCTACCTAGTCATCGATCCCAGGGTACGAGGGCTCAGAGGCGGCGGGCGGGGCGGGCTGAGGGGACCCTGGGGGGCCCAGGCCCTGGGGCAAGACCCCACAGAAGGGGAGAGTTTTCCTTTTCCACGCGACTTCTGAGAAATAGGAGTGACGACAGTGCCGACCTCGGGAGGAGGAAGGGCTGGTCGGCGTGAGGCACTCACCACAGTCTGGGCACCTCGTAAACATTCTAGAAACGATAGTCACTGCTAGTTGATTTTCCAGGGCTTGTCACTAATTCCCTGGATTTTGAAAAGATACGCTTTGGATAAGACTTGGGAAAGCGGGGAAGGGCCAGGGGGCCGCGAGGCAGGAGCCTCGGTGCGTCGTGGGTCCTGCTCCACCTGCTTGGAGGCCCCACTTTGCTCAGGACCCCGTGGTGGAGGCCGCTGCTGAGCTGCTGTGGGGCCGCTGGGCCCCGGGCCTGCCCGCGCCCACACAGGCCCTTCTTTCCTGCCGCGGGAGGCCAGCTCGTCTGGCGGCCTCGGTGAATCATCCTTGGGGCTAGCTCAAGAATGTCGGCCACGTCGGGCTCTTTCCAGCTCCTTCTCGCTCTGGCCTTGGCCGTCCTCCGTGCTGGCCCGACTGCCAGTCTCCGGGGGAGCGGAGGGCCAGCCGGCAAGCCTCCCCGGCCCCCAGATGTTCCCCAGGGATGAGAGCTGCCCGGTGCCCTCCCCTCCCCAGCTGGGCCCTGGGCCATGGATGCTGAGCTGGCATCCGGGGAACCCTTTCTGGGTACTGGCTTGCACCCCACGGCTCTGGGCCCTGCCCTCATCTCTGACCCACCCCACCCCACCTTCCTTCCTCCTGAGTGCCCGTCACTCCAGCCCCTGTCCCTCCACTGCCCGGCTTCTTGTGCCGCAGGACCCTTGTCAGTGCTGCTGTCTCTGTCCCCAGCCCTCTTCGCTCGGTTGCACATGCTCCCCTTCCTTTATTCTCTTTGCTTGTTTATTGTCAGTGTGGGCTCCCTGGGGTGGGCCTGGGGTGGGGGAACCTCTTCTGCAGGCTGCGGTCACCATGTCTAGAGCAGTGCCTGGCAGTGGAGCAGGTGCTCCGAGAGCTTGTGCGCAGATGAAGCGGAGCCCTGGTCCTGCACTGCGGTGGCAGACAGGCCCCCAGCTCTGGCCCATGGGGCCGCCCCTCAGCAAGGCCGCTCTGGGACTTGTAGGCAAGCTTCAGTTGCAGACCAATGACGAAGACATTTTTATTTTATTTTATTGCATTTAAAAAAAGATTTTATTTATTCATGAGAGACCTACAGAGAGGCAGAGACACAGGCAGAGGGAGAAGCAGCCTCCCTGCGGGGAGCCTGATGTGGGACTCGATCCCAGGACCCTGGGGTCACAACCTGAGCCAAAGGCAGACGCTCAACCACTGAGCCGCCTGATGTACACATTTTAGCATGTCTGTCTTTTGTGCAGGATTTAACTGGGCATCCTTCATTTTTTCCAGCCACCCTACCTTCCCTGTATTTGTCGAATGTCATTTGTTCGCATAGTTGAAAATTCAAAAACCCCAAAGGGGGGGGTTGTAGCCAGTCTCCATCGCATCCTATCCACAGCCGGCACGTCCCTTCCGGCTGGGGTTTCCCTCCCACAGGGATGTCGATGTCTATGTGAGTAGTTGAGAGACTCCCATCGCCCTCACGAAGCCCAGGTGCCTTGCTTCCTTGGCCTGACGACGTATTTTGGAGGCCCGCCCTGTGTGTGCAGAGGGGCCACTGTACGCGTGCTCAGGCGGATCTCCGGTGTGGCCGTGGCAGGTCTTCCCCAATGTTGGCCTCCGTAGGTGTGACGACACCTGGGGGATAAGCCTCCAGAGGTGGCAGGGGGCAGGGGCGGTCACCTGTAGCTGGTGGAGGTCTGGAGGTCGCAGGTGCCCACTCTGGAACAGGTGCCTTTTTACTCAGAGCCGATGGATCTTTAGTGCACATTTATTTCTCTGGGGGCCCCGGTGTCTGAGAAGTGCTAGCGACCCTGACCTTGAGCGCAGGGTGCTGCATGGACAGAGTGGCCGACCAGTGGAGGGGTGACCCAGCATGTGCCCCCGTCCCCAGCTCCAGGGCAGGTGGCTCTCTGCAGGCCACCACGCAGTCTCGGGACCGGGCCTGTCACAGAGCCTGGGTTCCAGCTGTCCCCGCCGGCCAGGCAGACAGGCGCATTTCAGGCTTTAAAAATGTTTCTATCCTGAAACGAGGCCAGAAGCTTCCAGGAAAGCTGCCGCCTGTGGCTTAGCGAGTGTTTGTGGCCGTAGGTGCTGGTCCTTGTGGGCGTTGGCAGGGACCCGAGGGGACAGGGACTCCGGGAAGGCAGAAGCCTCGGAGGGTAGGGAGACTTGGAGATGGGTCAGGCTTGTCTCCGGCGGCCTCGGCGCCCTCTTCTCTCCTGCCCGTCCTCCCAGTAGGGACCGTCCCCAGCTGCTATTCTTAGGGGGAGGTGGTGGCACAGGGGGCCCTGCAGGAGGCAGAGGCTGGCTGAGCCACCCTCTCCCCGACCACAGCAGGCACATGGCAGGTAACGGTCCCTGCCGCGGCGTGGGGGCCACAAGAGTGGAACCCCCTGGAACACTGCCCAGGGAGCGGGGCTGGTGCTCCGCAGGCCGGCTCTCCGTCTCTCTGGGCTCCTGGCCGACTCCTCTTCCTCCAGCTGCTCCCTTTGGGAAGGACATGTGCCGACCACATGTGGGTGGGCCCGGTAGGCTGCTTGTGGCTTTCCTGGGTGCTGTCTCCCCGGGGTGTCTCCGGGGGGAGAGGCCAATGGGCTTTCAGACCCCAAGGGGTCCACAGAGCCTCATGGGGTCGGCGGGGCCTCTGGGCTGAGGACTTCGGCTCCATCTTTCCCTGGGGAGGCTGAGAAGGGTCTGAGGGGCCATGCACAGTTGTATGTGACCCCTGATCTCCCGGCCACCTGGGAAGGACAGGGCCTGCGCCCAGACCTCCCCGGCAGCCCAGCCAAGGCGTGCACTGGGCCACAGCCAGTCCCCAAGGGACTGCAGACACAGCGGCATCTCTGCCCTTCTCTCTTTCCACCAGCATGGCCAGCAGCGCTCTGGGCATCATCGTGTTTCAGGGGGAGCAGGCTGGGGGCGGGTGGGGAGCCCCTTCCTGGGCCGAGAGGGAGAGGACAGGCCGGGCTGTGTCTATGTCTGCCTGCAGAGCCAGCAGCCGCCCCCGCCCAGCCAGCACCTCCCCAAGCCCAAGGGGGACGCAGCCCTGAAGATGCGGGCGTCCGTGCGCATGACCCGCTACCTGGAGTCCTGGGGGGCCGCGCGGCCCTTTGCGCACCTCAACCACCGTGAGAGCGTGAGCAGCGGCGAGACCCCGGTCACCAGGGGTCGGAGGCCCAAGGTAGGCCCATCCTGTCCAGACACTGGCCCCGCACGTCTGAGAGTGCGGGAGATGAGAGCCCCCAGTCCTGGGATAGACGGCAACATCATATAGCGGTAATAACGTTAGACAGCATAACTGCTCCCCACTTCCCTTCCAGACTATTCCCCTGCGGCGCCACCGGACCCCTGACAGGTACGTGCACTGTCCCCTCCTCTGTTGACCATGGCCCGCTTTCCTGGCCAAGTCCTGATCACCCCCGTAGGGTCTGCCCTGACCATCCTCTGTCTGGGAGGGCAGCTCAGAGGGGGCGGCCCTGACCATGCAGGTTGCTGTGGCCTGGAATCAGGACTTCACACTGATGGCGCGCCTGTGGCTACGCAGCCTGCACCCAATAGCGGGGGTGGGGGGCGGGAACCCTGCGGGTAGAGTGGAGGAGGCCTCAGATCCGCCCTCAGCTTCGTGCAGCGCTGCTGGCCAGCTGGGCCTGCTGCTCCATGCTGGGCCGCCGCTTGCTCTCCCTGGGCCTTGGTGGAGGCCTCCTGCTCCTCCGCCACCCCACATGGGGCTCTGGGGACCCAGGCAGGTGAGCCGGCTCGTGTACACTCCGGCCCTTGGGCAAGTGATGTGGTCCTGGGCTGATGCAGTTGTGGGTTTCTGATCCAGGAGCGCGTCCCCCAAGGGACGGTCGGAGGACGACTCATACGATGAGGAAATGCTGTCAGCCATCGAGGGGCTTAGCTCCACGAGGTGCGACCCCAGGGCCTCTGCCCCCATCCCCCTCAGATGGGGGTTCCCCACGCGGCCAGGCTCACCTCGTGCCTGAGTGCCTGGTGGTCCAGCTCCAGCCCCGTGGTGGCTCCTTTGCCTCCCCACTGTGGCCTCCTGAGCAGACCTCTCCCCCCACCTCCCTGCCTGGGAGGGTGGGGCCCCATTCCTGATCCCCCATCCCCCATCCCCTCCTTCCCGTCCTACCCCCGTGGGTGGGCCCTGCCCCCTCCCCACCTCCCTTTCCCCATCTCCTCCTGGGATGGGCGCTGCCCCTCCCTCTGCCCCTTCTTCATCCCCCTGCCCCCTCCCCCTCTTTATCCCCCTGCCCCCTCCCCCTTCTTCATCCCCACCTCCCCTTCCTCCTTCTTCCTGAAAGTGGGCCCTCCCCCTTCCTCCTCCCCTTCCCCTCCTTCCTCCTCCCCTCCTTCCCCCTCTATTCCCTCCCCCTCTCCATTCCCTCTTCCCCCCCCATCCCCTTCTGCGGGTGGCCCTCCCCCCACCCCCTCCCCCGTCTGGTCTGGCCAGGCCCTATGTCTCACTGCCTGTGTCTGCCTCCCCGCAGGCCTTGCTGCTCCAAGTCTGATGACTTCTACATGTTTGGATTCTTCTTCGTGGAGAACGGCTTAGAGCGAGAGGTGAGCCCCCCCCCCAGCAGCCCAGGAACAAGGTCTCCAAGGCCTGGGGGCAGCGCTTAGGCCACAGAGCAGCCACCACTCCCACGGCTGTCCAGGGGGCGTGATGGGGAATCCCCCAGCTGGCTCCCAGGGTGGGGTGGGGGCCCCCCCGTCCAGCCCTGCTTGGCCTCTTCTGTTGGCCTCACTCCTATACCTCACGTGCGTGCCCCGTTAGTGACTCTCCCGCTGAGTTTGGGAGACCTTGGCTCCCTTCATGTGCTAGAACCTCAGCGGATAAGGGCCAGTGCATGCCTTATCTGGGCAATATCAGCCTTACAACCGGGAAAAAACCCAGCTTAGTATCAGCTGTTGAAAGGAGCCAAGTGGTTCTCTCTTCTGGCTGCTGCGTACGTTTGAACCACTACCAACTGTTTACTTACTTACTGAGGGCCTACGGGTTCTGGCGGTGTCCCAGGCCCACACAGTATGCATGTTATGTCCTTGGAACCTCACACGGCTGAACAACGCGGCCACTGCTGCCCATTTCACAGATTCTCAGGGCCACCTTGGCATCTGGTGCGGCCTGAGAGTGTGGCCCAGGCCACAGGGCTCTGGTGCTGGGACCTCCCTCCCCTCTCTGCTTCCAGGATTGGGGGGGGGATGGGGTCTTTCCCTGGCCGGGGCTTCGTGGCGTAGGCTCCGTAGGTGACGAGCACGGGGCCTGAGGGAAACCTGCAGCTGTGTGACCGTGGGGCAGGCTCCCGGACTCCCTGAGCCGGGGTGTGCTCACTCAAAGCAGGAGTCCGTGTGGCCCTAGATCATGAGATTGTGCCCCGGGGTAGAGTCACGGGCAGCATGGGGTCCCCTTGTCCACTAGCTAGGGACTCAGGCCCAGCCTCACTCCTGAGTTTGGAGGGCGGACAGACCCACCACCAGCTCCAGAGCTCAGACTTGGTTCCCATTCACAGGCTTGGGACCATGGGCTTCTCAGGGAAATAGAGTCAGAGACCTAGGTGATGTGGGGGAGGGGAAGGGAGCAAGGCACAGTGGAACTGAATGAAGGTCATTTAGTCATGTTATGTCCCATCATCACCTGGAACCCAAGGAGGGTGTTAGTTGTTTTTTTTTTTTTTAAAGATTTATTTATTTGTTTTAGAGATTGCAAGAGTACACATGCACAAATAGGGGGAGGGGCAGAGGGAGAGGGAGAAGCAGGCTCCCTGCTGATAAGGGAGCCCCACGAGGGGTGCGATCTCAGGACCCCGGGATCATGACCTGAGCTTAACAGACTAAGCCCCCCAGGGCCCCAGGGGTGTGAGGTTTGATGACCTTGAGCCGGGATGGGCCATGGGGGGGTCAGAGCAAGTGGCCCTGCAGCTGGCACCTCTGCCAGCCCTGACAGCCCCTGTCGCCCCCAGTACCGCCTGGCGCCCATTCCCCGGGCCCGCCACTACTTCGCCTGCGCCAGCCTCATCTTCGTCTGCATCCTGCTGGTCCACGTCCTGCTCATGCCCAGGTCGGCCGGGGTGGGCGGGATGGGCAGGTGTGCTGGGGTCGGGCCAGGAGGGCAGTGCCCGGCAGGGCCCCCAGAACACCTGCGCGCACTGCCCGAGCGGCAGGAAGGGGCCGGTTCTTTGAATTCCGTGACTGAGACCTGGAATCCCAGAAACTGGATCGGGGCTGTGGCCCCACACCTGGGGTCACCGGGGCTTATTTTTGTTTCCAGGCCTCTCCATCCCACATGCGCCTCACCTGCCCAGTCCCCTGAGACCTGTGTGGCCCTGGGGGATGTCAGTGTGCCCCTGTCGCCTGAGACGTTTGCTGCCCCAGAAGGGCAGACTCCCAGAACCGTGGCCGCTGCCATCTCCCTCTTAGATTGGGAAACAGGCTCGCAGGGCTTCACGCCCTGTCTGGGTACACGGCCAGGATCTCAGGAGCCCCGAGATCCGTGCGGCTGCCTCAGGGCCCCCGCGGGTGGGAGAAGGGCAGCAGGGAGGTCCTGGGGAAGGCGTCAGGACAGCTACTTGGGGGCTAAGGGAAGGGTGGTGAGGCCAAAGGATTCATCAGGATTGAGGTTTAGGATGCGCTTAATAAAGACCAAATGGGAAACCTTTCTGCGTGGTACTCGTGTGTCTGCTGTGGGTCCGAAGGCTGCGTGGCCCCTTCCTTAGACACTCGGCCCAGACCTCGCCTGTCGTGAGCGGGGCCGCTGGAGCACGGTTCTCAGAGATCCCATGGCTGTGTGTAGATAGCAGTTTGGGGGTGTGGGGCAGGAGGTGGCCAGGAGCCCAAGAATTGGGTGCTGGGTGTTGTGGAGCCTGCCTGCGGCTTGGCCCTGGGCCGATGGTCCCCCAGAACCAGGGTTTTCTGCTCTCCAGGATGGTGACTCTGGGTGTGTCCTTCGGGCTGGTGGCCTGTGTGCTGGGGCTGGTGCTGGGCCTCTGCTTTGCCCACAAGTTCCTGGTGAGTGGGAGGCCCCTGAATGGGCCCCGGCCGGGCCCTGCCCCACTGGCCCTCCGTGCCCTCCTGCCTGGGTGACACTTTGCAGAGGGCTTCTCCCTGTAATTCCACCTTCCCAACTGCTGGTGGCCCCCAAGTGGCTGTGCTGTCCCCGGCCCTAAGGGTGGGGGCGTCCCTTCTGTCTACACCCCATGTGTCCTGGGCATGGGGCATGGCACGCATGGGGACTGTCCTTCTCGGGCCCCCTCATATCTGCCGGACCCTGGGATTGAGGGGTGCTTGTCCGGGTACGGCATCAGCCACCTGACCCTGTGACTCCACAGAGGTGCTGCCCGGCGCGGGGGACGTTGCAGGCCATCTCCAAGAGGGTGGAGACCCAGCCCCTGCTGCGGTTGTCTCTGGCCATCCTGACTATTGGCAGCCTGCTCAGCATCGCCATCGTCAACCTGGTGGGTCCTGGGCGTGGGGACGGCGGGCCCTGGCGAGGAGCCCTCCTAGGCTCCTTCTGTGCACTCCTGTGTGTGCTTCCTGGGAGCGGAGGAGCCAGTCCTTGGCCCTGGGCACCTTCAGGTCTCGAATCCCGTAGCTAATGCCCGAGAGCTGCAGCTGGTGCAGAGCCAGGCCAGGCCCTGTGGGGCTCCTGCAGCCAGCCTGTGCTCCGGCCCCTTCGGTTTTCACACGAGGACCTAGTGCCCCCAGAGGGCTTAGGTGGCCAGCCCCACAGGGACGGGATGCCTTGAGCCCCCTGTGTTCTTGGGATCCTCTACCTTCTTCGTGGTCCCCGGGGGAGGCCTGGCTTACCCTGAGGCTCCATTTCCTTGCTAGGGTGAGTGGCCCCGAGCACAGCCTGGGGAGACCCCTGCTTCTCAGGCCTTGCTCACAGGCTCACGGCTGTGGACAGGCTTGTCCCTGCTGGCCCTCCCGGTTCTGATGGCTAGAGCCAGGGTCTCTCGGTGTCCCTGACACCCTGTGACTGCCACACTCAGTGTCACCTGGGGAGAAGGGGCTCATTGACAGTGCCGATCCCCACTCCTGCCCTGCCTGCCCCAGCCCCGTATCAGCCTCTCCTGCTCTGGCGATGGTGCACATGGGTCTTCATTTTCCACCCTTCTCTGCTCCAGACCCCTCCCCACATGAAGCTGATGCCTGTGGTGGAAAGTCGGGGCACCGCGGCTCTGGCCGTGCCCGGAGCTGGGCCTGGCAGGAGATGCCCGTGATGCTCATGGAGGCCTCGGGCCCCTGCCTCCCACCAGCCCCGCTCGGCCCCGGCCGGTCTTGGAGTCCCAGGTCCCTGGACCTCCCTTCACGGTCACCTGTCTCCTCTGTAGCCCCTGATGCCTTTCCCAGCCCTGGGGCTGCCTGCGGGCAACCAGACGAGCCTGAGTCCAAGTCCAAGGGCCGTCAGCAGGGAGCTGATGCCGTGCGACCTCCTCCCGGTGAGTGCAGCCAGGCCCTGGCCCAGACCTCTGGGCTCCGCGTGTCCCCACTCGGCCCTGCCCTTGTGCTGCTTCATCCAGGGCGAGCAGGCAGGAGCACCCTGTGCCGGGGTGTCTCTTGACGACTCACCTTGCAGCCGTTGATGAGGAGGGGCCTGGAGAGGTTGAAGGGTTGGCCTCACAGGTGGTTGAGCCATGACTGGCTTCAGGAGGCTGACACCAGAGGCCACGTCTGGGGAGCTCTGAGGGACGGCAGCGTGGGGGCCGTAGTGAATTTTGAGCTGGTTTCTGATGGGCAGAAAGGTAATGGGACAGGCGATGGAGAGGGGACAGTGGGAAGAACCGAGGCCTGCAGTGGGAGCCAGCGAGGGCTTCAGGTGGTTGTGTCAGGGGAGGGGCGAGGGACAGTTGGGAGGTGGAGCTGGAGGTGGGTTTGATCTAGATCGGGGTGGGGGAACACGAACGCCTGGATGGAGCTCGGTCTCTCTTTTGGGGGCCGTGGGGAGCCACAGCAGGATCTTTGGCAGAAGAGTAATGTGGGCAGACATGCACTTTGGGAAGGGCACGCTGACGACACATGTGAGGCGGGGAGGCCGCTCAGGTACGCGCATACTGTGGCCCTCACGTTTGTCGCATCCACAGACCACCTGCAATCTTAGTTACTGTCTTTTTCCTCCTTTAAATGAGTTCACCTGCCGTAAGTAGAAATAAAAATACAATGAAAGCAACGTGATACTAGGAAGTTTTAGATTCTGTTGTCTGCTCTTTGCTAAGAACGGAGGGCAGCAAGGCAAGGGAGCAGGGCTGCAGACACGCCGGCGCTTTGTGGGTCCCCTGAGCCAGAAGGGGCTCTGGTGACCCCGGGTCAAGGAGCTGCCTTGTGGTGACTGCCCCCCGCCCCCCCAGTATTACACCAGTAGCTGCATCCTGGCCTTTGTCGCTTGCTCGGTCTTCCTGCGGATGAGCCTGGAGCTGAAGGTCGCGATGCTGACAGCGGGCCTGGTGACCTACCTGGTGCTCTTCAATATCTCCCCGTGCTGGAAGTCGGACTGCTCGGACTACGGCCAGGCCAACCTCACCAAGACCAACGGAACCCTCAGGTGAGGCCCCAAGCACCCCCTGCTCACCGCTGGGACCCCAGTCCCACTGTCCGTCTCCACTGTGGTCGTGGCAGACCCTTGCTTCGGTTTGGCTGTTGTTTCAAACTGTGGTGCGTTTGCATTCACGGTCCCATCTGGGCTGGGCACCTTGAGGGCTGGATCGGCAGGTGGCCTGGTTTCCATGTTACAGAAGAGGAAGTGTTGGTCCCAGGTCTGTACACTCAGAGCCCAAAGTGTGACTCACTTGCAGGTTCTCTGGAGGACACCCCCCCATCCCACGGAGGCTTCCTGGGACATCCCGTCCCTACCCCATCCTGGGGAGGCTTCAGTTTTAGCCCAGTCCCCCACCTTGAGTCGTGTCCCTGATCTCCACAGAGTTCTGGAAAGAACAGTTGTCCCTGGCCTGTCCCTGGACAGGCGGCTGACACCTGTGAGGGGAGGGATGGTGTGTGTGTGCCTCTGGGGGCTCTCGGCCCCAGGTAGACTGAGAGGGGCCTGGATCCCCTTGAACTAAAAGGCTGGAGTCTGGGGACCCAGAACAAAATCTGCTCCCGTGGGGCAACTGGCACCTGCAAACTCCTACCAAACTCCAAGTCCCTGGCTCCTTGGAGGAGTGTTTGCCCCCTCACCTGCCTGCAGTGCTTTTCCCGCAGAGTTTGCCATGGCTATTCCGTGTCATCTGGGTGCCAGCAAGCTGCTGCTTCTGTGAGACGCCCACCTCCCTGTCACATGTCTTTGCTTTGCAAGCTGGAGTTGCTTGTTTAGTATCTGTGCCTTGAGGGTGTGAGCTCTGAGGGCAGCGCTCTGTGCTATTCATGCCTTCCTGGCTCTGGGGGAGCTGGGAGTGACCCCTGCCTTTCCCTTGCATGTCCAGCAGCTCCTCATTGTGTTTGTGGAAGGACTTGAAGGTGATGATCAACTTCTACCTGGTTCTGTTTTACGTCACCCTCATCATGCTCTCCAGACAGGTACAGCCCGGGAGGCCCTGGCTCGGCTTGGAGAGAGAACTGGGGTGGGGCCAGAGCTTCTGCAGATTTGGGGCTGCACAAAAGGCAGTGGACAGCCCTGGTCCCTGGGGAAGGGATCCACGAGTCCTCACCTCCCTGTGTCGCCTCCCCTCAGGACGCCAGTGACATCTGGTTGTGTGGGTCACTTGAGAACCGAGTCAAGGCTGACTGGGATTCTAAGGCCATTGGGAGGTGGCTGTTGAGCTGGGATGCAGGGTAGAAGTGCTGAGGGGCTGGCCAGTGGCCCCTGGGGGTTACAAGTGTGTCCTGCCCGCTGCTTGGTGTGTGTCGTCGCCGTGCCCCAACTCACCACGGCTGGGGCCCTGACCTTCCCCACTGTCTGCAGATTGACTACTACTGCCGCTTGGACTGTTTGTGGAAGAAGAAGTTCAAGAAGGAACATGAAGAGTTTGAAACCATGGAGAACGTGAACCGCCTTCTTCTGGAGAATGTTTTGCCAGCCCACGTGGCCGCTCACTTCATCGGCGACAAGTTAAATGAGGTGTGGTGCCGGCAGGGGCTGGGTGACAAGGGTGGGGAGTGTGGGTATGGATATGGTACTGGGGCCCTCACGTCTGGGGGACCTTGGTTGTCAGCCCTGGGAGATGGGGCAGTTTGAGCATCAGCTGCACGTCCAGGTCTTTGTGGGCTGGGTGGCCCGTGTGGATGAAAATGTGTTTCATGGGTTCTGTGCAGCAGCGTTTTATAGGAGAGACAGGCCCCAGGCCCCAGGCCCCTGACCGTGACCTTTGCCTGCCCCAGGGGCTCGCATCCTCAGCCAGGAGACCCAGGATACCAGAGCCAGAACCACCCTGAGCCCGCCCCACCCCACCCAGTGGACTTAGACTCCTTATTTTTTAGCAGCCCCTAGATGGGTGTCATGTGTAAGGCAGGCTGAGCGACACTGGCGTCGCGCCCGCCTCCCTTTGAAGGTTTCGTGGGACGGCCTAGGGTGGCTGTGTCCCTGTGTATGTCACCCCTCCCGGCCAGCTGGCACAAGGTGGTTCCCCCCCCCGCCCCATCCAGGACTGGTACCATCAGTCCTACGACTGCGTGTGTGTCATGTTTGCGTCCGTACCGGACTTCAAAGTCTTCTACACGGAGTGTGACGTCAACAAGGAGGGGCTGGAGTGTCTGCGCCTGCTCAACGAGATCATCGCTGACTTCGATGAGGTACGGGCCCGTGCACGGGTCCCTGGGGGGCAGGTGTGCTATACAAATCATGAGAGGGACACGTTCGCCTTTTTCCGTGTTTTCTTCAGTAGGCATTTTGTTATCTTCTCTGCGAGAGGCAGCTGGCTAAGATTAGATTTAGGTCCTTGAAGAAGGCAGCGGTCCCCTTATCTGCGGCTTCTTAGCCGTGGTCAGCTGTGCTCTCGCCGATGACCCCCCTCCTGACATCTGGTCAGGTCAGTTGTGGCCAGATGCCATGCCACAGCATCCCCGTCCTGCACCTCGATTCATCTCATCATGTGGAGGAGGAATGAATGCTATACAGGAAGGCTTTGAAAGACCATTCATGTCACTTTTATTGGGGCACACTGTTAAATCGCTGTTAATCTCTCACTGCGCCTGATTTCTGCACTAAAGCTCATCACAGGCATGTACATGGATGAGAGCGCACATGTTATGTAGGGCCCAGGGGCCCGTGCTTCCAGGCTCCTCCGGGGTCTGGGAATGGATAAGGGGGACTGCCATAGTTTGATTCCCAGTGAAGCCCATGCCATCAGCTGTTCCAGAGGAAGGCAGTCGGTTTGGACTTTTTTACAAAAAAGATTTTAGAGCGTGAGAGCACGTGAGCGCGCATGCAAGCAGTGGGAGGGGGCTAAGGGAAAGGAAGGACTCTTAAGCAGGCTCCATGCTCAGGGCAGAGCCCAACATGGGGCTTGGGGCTTGATCCCACAACTGTGAGATCATGACCCAACCTAAAGCCAAGAGTCAGAAGCCTGACGGACTGAGCCACCGAGTCACCTGGACTTTAATTTTTAGTTGCAGACAATAGACATTCCTGGGTAGATCCTGCTGGGTTGCGCTTGCTCCTTAGAATGAGACTGCAGAGGTGAATGGGAGGCCAAGGGGGCAGGGAGAGAGCCAGAGGCCTTGTCCATGTGTGTACTTGGCTCTCCATTCATAAGGGGAGGCCCAACCTGAGAGAGGCGGGCATTAGGAGCAGTGGTGGGATGGACCCCACCCCTTCTCAGACCCTGGGTGTCCCTTTGCCCCACAGCTGCTCCTAAAGCCCAAGTTCAGCAGTGTTGAGAAGATCAAGACCATTGGCAGCACGTACATGGCAGCTGCGGGGCTCAGCAGCCCCTCAGGGACTGAGAACCAGGTACTGAGTCATGTGGGTGGCCTCATGTCCCAGCCTCATATTAAGGGGATTCAACAGTCCCCAGACCTATCACCTGATTTCGAAGGGACACCCCTTCCTGTCCTGTGAGGGAGGGGCCGAGGACCTCATGGCTTGGCTTGGGGGAGGCGCCTCACACCCACCTGACACCGGGTGGAGGCGGGAAGTCGGGGCCTGGGATCCTATGGCTCCTGTGCACAGCGCTCTGTCCTGCAGGACCTGGAGCGGCAACACGCGCACATTGGCATCATGGTGGAGTTCAGCATTGCCCTGATGAGCAAGCTGGATGGTATCAACCGGCATTCCTTCAACTCCTTCCGCCTCCGAGTTGGTGAGGGCCCAGAGGGTGGGCTGGGCTTGGGGTGGGAGGCCGTGGGAGGCCATGCTCAGATGGGATGATGCACTTCACTGTTGAGCAGGAAAGGTTTGAAAAATCCCTCTTGGTCTTACCACCCTGGCGACTGGGCAATTGCTCTTTGCATATTGTTTATAAAGTTACTTTTGAAAGTTGTGAGATCAGAATAGAACACTACAGAAAATGGAGAACCCAAAATCACCCACCATAACCCTTAAAACATCCTGAGAACAAAGCAAAGTTAATGAACTAACTGCTCTGTGTTAGCTAGCAGGGCTGGTGCTCAAAGCCCACCTGCTCTGTTGGGAAAGGAGCTGATGCTCACCTCAGTCCGACTCCTGGAGCAAGCAGGTGGAAAAAGGCTGCCCAGGGAGTGCCTCCCCCACACCCTGGAGGAGAGCTCCTGTCATGGGCTTGGGAAGCCCCCTCTGACCCCCATTTCAGCTGCCAGTCGGTGCTTTCTGTGGCTGCTGCTGGACTCTGCCCCCCCCCCCCCCCCCAGGGCAGAGCTTGAGGCTTGGTCTCTCAGACCTGCCAACCACAAATGTCACCTTCAGGCATAAACCATGGGCCAGTGATCGCCGGAGTGATTGGGGCCCGAAAGCCTCAGTATGACATCTGGGGAAACACAGTTAACGTTGCCAGCCGGATGGAGAGCACTGGAGAACTTGGCAAGATCCAGGTACAACCCAGCTGGGGCAGCTCGTGATCACAGGGAGGAGTGTCCCACAGGCAAGGGGCCTGGGCATCAGTCAGCTATGGGATCCCAGCCCTGACACACTGCTTGGGGCTGGTTTCTACCCAACAGCAGGTGTTCTTCCTGCTTCCCAGGACCACTATCCTTTTCCTCTCAGGTTACTGAAGAGACATGTACCATCCTCCAGGGACTAGGTTATTCTTGCGAATGCCGAGGACTGATCAACGTCAAAGGCAAAGGCGAACTGAGGACTTACTTTGTCTGTACAGACACTGCCAAGTTCCAAGGGTTGGGACTGAACTGAGGGCTTCTGGTAGGTGCAGAACATGCTAGAAGTGCATTTCCTTCCCTGAGGCAAGCCAAGGGGAGCATTCAGCCCCATGCCAGTCACAAAGGCATTCCAAGGGTTTGGCCATCACTACTCCAGCAGATGGCTTCCTTGCACTTGTGCTAGAGGATTTCTTGGAATGCGTCTGACCCCAGCCCGAGGCGACCACTGAGCCTTGCCACACACAGGCAGCCAGAAACTGCGTGGTCTGAGTCTGCAACACAGCCTCCAGACAGCGTGGATATGCTCACTCGTGAGCTTCAGATCCTCAGCCCGCTAGGTGCTGTGGAGGTCTCAGAGCATGAGCTGGACATACCCTGCCATGGCTGCAAACTACGCCAGTAGGACCTTTTCTAGGTACAGAACTGAGACAAGCTGTCCAGGATGGGCTGGGTACTCCTTTCTCCTCAGCAGAGCAGCAACAGCATTCTGCATTTCTCGCACAGACATTCCAGTAAATAGAGCTGAAAAGGCTGTTTTCCATCTGTGGTTTCATGCAGTAGGGAGGAAAAACCATAATGGACATTTGTTACTTCTTGTCATCTCTAGCATGTGTTTGTTTTAAATGGGTATTAGTGGAGGTTTTATCCTTTTAATGACTTCTTAGACGCTGGACAAAATATCTTCCCTCCAGTGTACCGTCTTTTAAACCACAGACACAGAAGGAGAGCCTATCGTCCAGGGTCCATTGGTTTATGGACCAGCCCAGGTGGGGGTGGGGCTTGGAGGAGTAGAGTGTGGCTCATGGCAAGAAGGCAAGCAGCGGCACAGCCCAGGAAATAAGGCAACCCCTTCTAGTCCCTTCCTGACCATTCACACGTTTGGGGCGTTCCCCTGCAGTCTTCAGCTATGTCTTAGTTTCTGTATTAGAAAGGAGTGGAGTCTGTGTAGACAGGACATAGACAACCTGTCGTGCTTCCTTTTCTTTAGTCCTCACACCTAACGTGAAGAGCTTCCAAATGAAAAGCGTGTACTCCATGTAAGTGTGCAAAGAGGCTCCCATATCTGGGAAGCCAGACCACTCAGAAGTGCTGAGACGGTCTTGTTCTGAATGAATCAAGGCAAGCGCAAAAAGAGGTTTGCAAGATGTGTCTTACACTGCTTCAATTCTCAAAGAATCAGAAGTCAGGTGTAATTGTGGGTCAAGGTGAGAAGGAGCTACACTGCCCATTCCTTTTTCTGAATCAGCTTCACTGCCTCATCTCCAGAGCATGCTCAGGGTTTCCAACACAGCTGCATTTCACAACAGAGCAGGGATTCCCAGTGAGGGGTCCTCCGGGAAACCCCTGCAACTACAGGAAATCTTGCATAGGGGAGACTTCAAAAAGCTTACCCAGGGTTGCAGCCAAGGGCACATAGAGCACTGAAACTGAACCCGCTGCCTGCTCAGGCCATGTCTGTGGGCTTATCAGCCTGAGAAGGGGCTTATCTAATTTGCACAGAGGAGCCAATGCACCAGTGTGGCTCTGAGGCTTGCATGTAACTGGAAGAGATAGGAATGAATTACACGAACTTGCTGTACAAAGGAATTTACAGCAAAAATGCCAAAGGGAATACCCTTACTTAAAAACCGCTTTTATGTACCAAGTTTTCATATAAAGGGCTGGCTTCAGGTGAGTGCTACACTTACATTGGCAGTGGCCAGGGCTGCTCTACAGGGCTCTCCTGGGAGGTCAGGAAGGTTCTGTTGCAGATGTGATTTGGACACACCTACGTGTGCTGGGTCTCTCGGAGGTGGGCCTACTTCTAGTCTTGCAATATTCTAATTTTACTTTTTTTCCTCCAGCAACAGAAATCCCAATTCCGAGTTCAAAAAGTAGTTACCAGTCCTATCTTTTTATTTCCACTTCAAGCCCTGTGTTCAGATAAACACATTTTGTAAGTTCTGAGTTTCTGATGTGCAGACCATTGTGTGGAATGGACTCTAAAAGGCACCTGCAGTCACTTCTGTTCAGTGTGCTTTCCGGTGCCCCGGGCTCTTTACAGGTATTGTTCTATTTTCTGTCAGGATAAGTAGCTTTCCTCACCCTGACCTTTTCTAGGGGTCAGGGGCTGGCTTCAAGATGGCCTCTCTGACTCTAGTGAAAGTCACACCTGAAGTTTTCTGGTTTACTCATTAAGAAAATCTAACAGAAAAGATCATTAACCACTGTACACATTGTGTATATAATAGGTCATGTACAAAAACAGGTTTTGAAAAGGTACATATGAATAATTAAGAATTATTCTGTATACTGAGTATTTATAGATTGTAATATTTGTTTCAAAATGTTGTACTTCATTTTTATAAAGTACTAGTGTTTCTACTTTGTTTAGCATTTCATACATTAAATTAGCAATTTGGAAGATCTGAATGTCCTAAAGTGTTTTGAATTTGTTTTCTTGGTCTGTTTAAGAATCAATTACGGCCTGAATTATAATAAAAAAATTAAACTCTAAAAAGATTTGATAAAATACATTATCTGAAAAATTCTGAAGTTCTTTTGGCAAATGATTTTCAGTAGGTTTTTAAAAGATTGGGTTGTCTTAAGAGAATCAGTTTTGCTAAATGTCAGTATTCAAAGCCAGGAAAATAAAAATAATAAAATGGCTTCTAGCCAGGGGGTTTTACAGTGGCTCCATACAGCCAAGCAGGATCTTACCCTCACCCCGTTCACTGAACCAGACTATGGTGTGGTGCCTGGTTATGGAAGAGGACCGCATGTCTTCTGGTCTCCTACTCAGTTATCTGCTCAAGCAGCTGACCTTTGTATTTCATATAAAAGTAGATGACTCTTAGTTCAGGGGACATGCTGAGGCACAGGTGACCCAGGAGAAATAGTAAACAGAAACAAACTTTCCTTTAAGCTCTGTGATTCCCTTTCTTATTTAGCTTCTCCTACTGTAGTTCTAAGTGACTCAAAATGGAAAAAACAAACAGGACCACCAAAAACAAACAAACAGGACCACCAGAGAGGTTAGTGCTATGAAAATCCTGGTGTGATTTTTTTGGGGGAGTTGGAGGAGATTGAGGGTAGCATAGGGGAGGTACTTCATCACCTTATCCTTCTGCTTAAGAACACCATTCCCATCAAGTGTGCAGGGGGACATATACTTAAAATCATTTTAGAATCTACTAATATTCGTTTTCATGGTGTAATAATGGACAATCTCCCTAGATGGGGATTTTTATTTTTTTTAAATTTTTATTTATTTATGATAGTCACATAGAGAGAGAGAGAGAGAGAGAGAGAGAGAGAGGCAGAGACACAGGCAGAGGGAGAAGCAGGCTCCATGCACCGGGAGCCCGACGTGGGATTCGATCCCGGGTCTCCAGGATCTCACCCTGGGCCAAAGGCAGGCGCTAAACCGCTGTGCCACCCAGGGTTCCCTAGATGGGGATTTTTAAAGCCTCTTAGCTCCGGTCTCGTTTGTGCACCCTAAGGAAGTGGCAGAGTCATTATTTTGACCTGACCATGCCCCAGCCCACTCCTCCTCCCCCTCTGAATGGCAATAGGTCGGAGTCTATGCTACTCCTTCCTCACCAGGCCATTGTTTGAATAAATCATCCAGGTGAAATCTGATAAGTCAGGATAATATAGTCTAATAACTATTTGGTTATTTATTTAATGTGGAGTTTTGCAAATGTGGAAAAAAATGAGGGAGTTCAATTATTTGAGGGGCTTGCTTTTAACGAATGGTCTAGAAAAGGCTGTTTTACTTCCTAAGTGTTTTTCTATCACTTTCATCCTCAGACCCAGCTCTGGGGAAAGGTCAAGGGGCGACTCAGCTGACAGCACAACACTGCTCATAGTCCCAGGCTCAGCTTTATTACCTAATACAAGTCCAATCTCTGGAACATTAAAATTAATTGTCCCGAAGTTTAATTAAAAACACAATTTACAAATATTTAATATCTTCTCAAAAGCATTTCCAAGTTAAGAATGAAAAAAATATGTACATAATATATAATGAAATACCAGTTAGCTTCAAATCCCATCAGGTCCACACTCAGCAACATCAGTCTTTTTAGGTTCTTCAAAATCTGAAAGGAAAAGTTATGGCTTCATTCAGCACTTTCCCCCTTTTAATTAAAAGGTAAAAGTATCATCCAGAAGAGTTAAATGCTGACGGCTCTTTACCACTTTCAAGGTTAAAGACTAGATAGATGTACTACGAGGGTATCATTGTAGGGTTTTTTGCAAATGTGGTCAAATCTTTATTTCCTTCACATCTTGTCTAAAGCATTTATAAAAACAGTTTACACAGTATCAACATGCAGAGACAAAGATCTTTCCAATGTTACTTGAGGGGAGAGGACCTGTGTTCCTTTTGCTCACAATAGCCCTCCGTCCTCCCTGGGACACAGGGCACTTACCTTTTGTTAAATCTACAAAGTTATTTTCCACGATGGGGGAGGGGATGGAAATCCCCATTGCTTTTCGAACTCCATACGTGCTGACAATATCACCTGGTGTGACTTGCTGGGCAAGTTCTTTCAGATTATTGGTCACTTGTTCAGCTAAGAAAAAGAAAAACAGTTTTAAGTTAAAATATGGTTCCTTTAGGTAATAACCAAAACCAGAAGAATAATACAATGTTGACCCTGGAGTGGTTGGGACTGTGCCAGTCCTCCTGCACACAGATTTTTTTTTTTATGATATACCCAGGACTGTAAACATACTCCATTATTATTTTAACATTTTCTTTTCTTTAGCTTTAAGAAACAATACAGGGATCCCTGGGTGGCGCAGCGGTTTGGCGCCTGCCTTTGGCCCAGGGCGCGATCCTGGAGACCCGGGATCGAATCCCACGTCGGGCTCCCGGTGCATGGAGCCTGCTTCTCCCTCTGCCTGTGTCTCTGCCTCTCTCTCTATCTCTCTGTGACTATCATAAATAAATAAATAAATAAATAAAAAAAAAAAAAAAAAAAAAAAGAAACAATACAATACATACTACATACAGAGTATGTTAGTTGACTGCTGATAGATAAGGCTTCCAGTCAACTATTACAGGAGTTAAGTTCTGGGGAGTCAAAAATTACCTGTGGATTTTCAACTGCAGGGTCAGGGAGGAGGGAAGTCAGCCAGCACCCCTAACCTTACGTTATTCAAGGGTCAATTGTGTAAATGTGAACCATGAACCCTTCATGGTTTACTTTGGTGCTGCCTGACAGTGGTTATCACTTCTCAGAAGTTCTCCCCTTTAAGTGTCTCCCGATTCTCCTCTTACCAGAGGTGCAACATACCGAGATGCATTTCCCTGTAAGAGGGACCCAAGAGACAGATCATGTTGGGAGGGGGTCTGGTGCTCAGCCGCTCGTTCTGGGCTTCCTGGAGCTCTCTGAGCAATCTGGTGGTCTCATCAAGTTTCCTCTGGAACATTTCAGCTTCTGTGTAATACGAAGAACAACAGACTAAAGAAAACACGGACATGCTTGTGTTCAATCTTGTATGGAAAAGTGAGTCCTAAGCACTGGAGTTTTGCTATAAGGCTATAGTCTTCTCTCCTCAAAGGAGTAATCCCCCTCAGATGCGATCAACACCACAGACATGCCTTACTCTTCACTGAAGCATGGCCACCTAAGATCTTCCTGTGGTGAATGCCTATGTCAATCTGTGCAAATGTGACATTAAATCATAACGGTCAGGATCGTGAAATGACACTCACCTTCAGAGTCAAACACTTCAACAGGAGCCCCAAAATTTGTTACTGCTTTCAGTGCTGTGAGCCTGTCCTGATTACTGGAGTCTAAACGCCCCGATGGCTCGATTTCTGTAATCTGCTTCAAAAAAGAAAAAGCAAAGGGAAAAAAGGAATTATCTGAGCTTGCTAAGCCCTGGCAGTGCTAGAACATCAGTGAGATAGTTTTTGTATTGACAGGCCATATTATCCCACCCACTGACTTTGGAGTTAGAATTTTGATACATACAAAAACGTCTTTCCAGAATACTTTTATTTTTTTAAAGATTTATTTATTTATTTATGAGAGAGAGAGAGAGAGACACACACACACAGGAGGAGGGAGAAGGAGGCTCCATGCCGGGAACCCAATGCGGGACCCGATCCCGGGACTCCAGGATCACGCCCTGGGCCAAAGGCAGGCGCTAAACCACTGAGCCACCCAGGGATCCCCCCAGAATACTTTTAAAGGGCCATTCCTAAATCCTGGCCAGACAGTATACTGGCTACTTCTCGTGCATATTTCTCATTACGACATGATGTATCCTACACCACACCCGTCATTTGTTCCTTCGGGCAACCGTTCTGAAAAAGAGCCCAGGTACTGCCGATGCCATCAAGAGCTTCTGCGGACTGTGACCATGCCTCCCATCTCCAAGGCTCACAGGCAATATTTTGGCACCCAGTGCAGATGCTCCCACTCCCAGGGCAGAGCCTGAGCACAAGATACTTCCTGGGTCTCCTCCTGGCCCCAAAGCCAGGCTGTTGGTATTACATGGGAGAAACGAAATCCTATAAAGGGTGGAGTTTTATTTTTGCAATGACAAGACTCAGAGTTTCCATAACCTCAACACTGCTTTTGAGGAAGAGATTAGCCCAGATAACAAGTCACCCGAAGTTAATGGTTCCATTTAGACTCTGGCATTACTTAAAAAAAAAAAAAAAAAAAAAAGACTCTGGCATTGCGCTACAGACATGTATGTGAACCCCTCCCCAGTGTCCACCCCCTCACTCCCCCGCCCCAGCCCATTCCTCTACCTACTTAGGGGTAGGAGTGCGTGGAGAGAGACAAGCAATATATACCTACAGCTTTCTCTCTGGGTTGGCCTCAGCACCCTACTCCACCAGCTGTTCATTTTTTACCCAGCCTCCCTTCCCATCAAGATTTCCTGCCTTCCTGTTCCCTCACTAAGCACATGATCTTGCTTGAGCCTCGTTCCCTGCAAACGTGATTTCAAATGTCCCACCCATACCTGCATCCATCCTTCCTGGAGCTCATATTCAAGCTCTCCTAACCCTCAGTTACCAGGCTCACATGTGTCTGCTCTCACGCCCCCACTTCCTCGGCTCAAGGAACTCTCTGTGTTCTAACCCCTCCTCCCCTACCACCACTGCCACCACATTACTGCCCCTGCTCCAATGATGGTTACAAACAACAGTGGCCGCCCTTACTGGGCTCATCTGCTGGCGGTGGACACTGCTGGGCTCCTTCCCGTATGTCTGTCTTTTCTACCTTACGATTGGTCTTTACCAATGTTCTGTCCCTCAGCCTCTACCCAATGTTCTCTCTGGACAATCTAGTTCACCCCTGTACACCAATACTCTTCCCACACACCTGTAACCCAGGCACGGGAGTCCCCTGCCCCCCTGCAACACCATCCCCAATCACCCCTGTGAGGGGTGCCGGGTGCAGTCGCTCTCCCTGCTGGAGGGGAGCTCCTTCGCCAGCACTTTTTTTTTTTTAAGAGATTTTATTTATTTATTCATGAGACACACACAGACAGAGAGGCAGAGACACAGGTGGAGGGAGAAGCAGGCTCCATGTGGGGCGCCCGACACAGGACTCAATCCCGGGACTCCAGGGTCATGCCCTGGGCCGGAGGCAGGTGCCAAACCGCTGAGCCACCCAGGGATCCCCCTTCTCCAGCACTCTGATGGGAGTTCACGACGCCATGATCTGTCTCATGCACCAGGTCCTGCCGACCTGACTTCTGTATTTCTCTTGACTGTGTATCTCAATTCCCTTCCTCTGTATTGCCATGCCTGGCAGTGTTTTGCCCAGACAAGCCCCGGAATTCTTCACGGGTCTCCTCTTCCAGCTCCTCTCCCCTCTCCCCACATTTCCTCAGGGTTTCCTGTCTTCCAGGGTAACATCTCAGCTTCTTGGCACTGCCTACAGACTCTCTGTCACGAGGGCCTCCTGACCCTCCCTCTTCTGCCCAGGTACCCTGTGCTCACACGCCATCTGTGCTCGCTACACATATGCCCTGTCCTCTTGCATCCATTTCTGTCACTCCACGTGCAGATTCAGCCCACTGCCCACTGCCCGCTGGGAAAATGTCTATTCATCTTTCTAGACCCACTTCGCCCAGGATCCTCTCTGTGAGGACCTCCTCTGCTATCCAGAGCAGCTCTGATCTGTGTTCCTACACCACATTCGGTAGCACATGTGGGAGCTGGTGCTGGCTCCCTCGCTCACATGCCTGTGTACTGCACTAGCTGCTGCTACACTTCCCACAGGCAAAAAGAGTTCCTTTATTTAAGGAGATACTCAATAAATAATTTTCTTTAAAAACAAAATTTTATCATTTAGGTCTTGTGGCTTATCCTCCATTTAAATATTTTTTATGAAGAATAAAATATGATTACCTCCATTTCTTTTGCTGTGTCAAGGATCCTAGTCTGGCTTTCATCTTCAGGTGATGGCTAGAAGTATAAAGAAAAACAATTTTTTATTAAAAGATATTTTAAAAAGGTAAATATCAAGAAAAATAAAAAATATTAGGAGTCTCAAGGCAAGATTATGAATTATTGGAACTTCATTTTTTTTTTTTTTTTAATTTTTTATTTATTTATGATAGTCACAGAGAGAGAGATTGAGAGAGGCAGAGACACAGGCGGAGGGAGAAGCAGGCTCCATGCACCGGGAGCCTGATGTGGGATTCGATCCCGGGTCTCCAGGATCGCGCCCTGGGCCAAAGGCAAGCGCCAAACCGCTGCGCCACCCAGGGATCCCCTGGAACTTCATTTTTAAAACCAAAAACAAATTTTTTTTTTTTAATTTTTTTTTTAATTTTATTTATGATAGTCACAGAGAGAGAGAGGCAGAGACACAGGGGGAGGGAGAAGCAGGCTCCATGCACCGGGAGCCTGATGTGGGATTCGATCCCGGGTCTCCAGGATCGCGCCCCGGGCCAAAGGCAGGCGCCAAACCGCTGCGCCACCCAGGGATCCCCCCAAAAACAAATTAAATACAGTAAATGGCATTTTGAGAAAATTTGTGTGTCAAAAGTATGTACTACTGGTAACTTCAAGATTGATCTTTCTGTGCCCAAGCAAAAAGCACTACAAATATATGAAGGTTTTTGGTAAATACACAGAAATGCCTAATAAATGGAGCTGGTTTTCAACAACAGGTAAATCTATGACAAGGAGAAAAACAGGAGGCACTCCAGGGACTATTTTGCATTAACAGAGCAATATTCTTGGATAACAGAGGATTACTGTAAAATATTCAAATGCTACAGAGAATGTGAAAGCTTCCCATAATCCTAGCCGTCAGGGGTCACATACATAAACAACAGACAAAAGTATCATCCACAAAAATCAATAATGATGTGATTTTTTTGGAAAGGCTATATTATGATTTTTTAACCAATTCTCAGTTTTTTAAAGTTATAAACAATGTATCCTTATATAGAACTTTTTTTTAACTAAGATATAGTCTGAGAAGAACTGCTGGATCAATCAGACTGATGGGAGGGTTATAGGAAAAACATTTTTGAATGGATGTGAAGTGGCACGTGAGGAAAGCAGCTCATGTGGGAAGATTGTACAGCAGCAGTTCTCGATAAACTTGAGGTGCTGACTCAGCACTGGACAGTCACCCAAGGACCAGCAGCCATGGATACAATGGGGGCAGAGGACAAGGTGACAGCAGCCATAGCCATCAGGAAGAGCTAGGGCCCCAAGGAAGCTCTGTACTCTTTTTCTTGTGTCCCCATCACTGTGTTCTTACTGCATAATCAAGAAAAGGACATTTTCTATCATTTCAGTCCACTCCGTTTCAATCCAGTGAGTGAGACTTCCCTTTTCTGTTAGGGTACACGGCACCAGCTGACTTGTGAGCCATTAACCCCATCCTGATTCCTACATCCCCAAGATCGGGAGATAATGACAGTCTTCTGCCCTCACAGACCCTGCTAGCTGACTTACTCGTTTCCGTTCATTGACCTCCACCCATAGTCCCCACCCAGGCCAGGCTGCCTTTTCAGGGGAAATGTAGCTCAGTTGTCACCTTGGTGACTCCCATGGTTTCATAACACCAAGTGACTAATGCTGAGAGCCAATATTAAATTACCCATTTCTTTAGCAGCCTTCTTACCATCTCCAACTCTTGCAGGGTTCTAGAATGGCCTCCTTTTGTTAAAACATCCAATAAACTATCTGCCATCACATATGGATAATCCTGGCACGTAGCCAAAAACTCATGGATGCTGAAAGAGACAGTGTTGGGAAAGTTACTTCCACATAAATCACCTCCATTGGTTTAATCTTCCTATGCCAGCTATTTCCATCAGACATGCCTTAGTTTATAAAATGCCATAGTGTAAAAATTTCTGTCTAGGTACACCAACATATCTAGGTACAACACCAGACTGGTAGGTTTACCAGTGATACCTTTATCATCTTGAGAAGTAAACACTATCAAGAACATAGTGAAATGAAATGCTCCTAGGGAATCCTTCAAAGAAAAATAAGACTCTCTCAATGGTCAAGGCTCTTGGGCCCAGTCCTGAACTTGCTACTGCCCTTTACTACCTCCCTAAGGTAATCTTACCTCAGGACTCACACATGTACTGGGAGTATCAAGGCTACCCCTCTGGTTTGGACCACACCCTCTGGATACACAGGTCGATCAGTGTTTTAGAATATGGCACTCAGGATACTGATGAACTGGTCACTCACCTGAAGTCACTGGGAAGATCAGAGTCTTCCCCATAGGCTGAATAGATTAGATCCGAATCGTCCTTGCTGATATTTGCAAATGTGGAGTCATAATGTGGAGCATAAGAACTGTAGGGTCCATAATTCAAGTATAACACTGTTGACAGAAATCAAATACTACTATACTGTCCCTTTCACTTGTGTGTCAATCTAATTTTTGTTTTATTAAAGATTATTCCCTTCTAATTTTATTGCTTCACTGACTGGTATAACAAATCTAAGGTAGATAGTTCCCCTCCCGGATTCTTGTGAGTCACAACTCAAGTGACTTTTTCCCCACAAAGGGGAGATAGAGGAAAGAAAGCACAAAACTTATTTTGAATTCTAACAGCTGATTTCTCAGGTTTTTCCAAAGTTAATAAAACAGTTGATTCACATTGCAAAGATACCATCAAGAGAGTTAAATAAATGGTAATCATGCTTTCCTTTCCCCTTAACTGCTTGAGCGAGGAGAAAAACACAAGAAGCCTTACCTGGAGTGACTTTGTTCCTTTTGTCTTCCTTGAACCCCTGCAAAGTATTCACTCCAGACTGAAGCCTTCCAGTTGTCATTCCCAGTCTCACAGGGCAGTAACCTGGTTCTGAAACAGAAGGGCGGGCATGCTGTGGGAGGGGCATGTGGTAAGGAGCTGAGGGGTGCTCTGCGGGGTGTCTGCACCCACACTGCTTTGTGCCATCTATGTGACTCTGTCAAGGGGCCTGGGTAGTCCTTCCATACCCATCTTTCACATAGGAAAACCTTAGCTTAGCAAGGGAGGGATGGAGCCAGGACCAAAACCTTGTCCTTTTCATCACACTCTACTGCTTCCTGGAATTCCTTATAATCACATTGCATTTCACTTTAAAAAAAAAAAAAAAAAAAAAAAAGAATTTAAAAATTGAACTTTACTTTGATGGAAGTAAACCAGTAGAAAAAGTTAGTAAAAACTAAGGAAAAATACCTGATTAAAGACAAGAATTCGGGCAGCCCTGGTGGCTCAGCGGTTTAGTGCTGCCTTCAGTCCAGGACGTGATCCTGGAGACCTGGGATCGAGTCCCATGTCAGGACCCTGCATGGAGCCTGCTTCTCCCTCTGCCTGTCTCTCTGCCTCTCTCATGAATAAATGAATAAAATCTTTAAAAAATATATAAAAATTATAAAGACAAGAACTCATCATATATTCAGGAAAAATTAGCATGTTACTCCACCCTGGATTATAGGCTGTGGCCACAGGTGACCAGTGTGATAAAATGAAAGCACTTGTGAGCAACACTGCACACTTAAGTTATATCTTTTCTCTCAGCAACAGTCTGGAATGTGGTAGGAAGACGAACCTGAGAAGCGAACAGGGACAAAGCTTCCACCTTAGACCAGTACACTGGCCTCTTCGGGAGCTGCGGTCATGTGAGAAGCCAGGTCAGCCTGGGCCACACTGACTATGCCTCCAGGAGCTGGATGTGCCAAAAAGCAGAGCAAGGGCACACAGACTGCTGGACACAAAGAAAAGGGCAGATCTTAAAGTGTCACCTAAATCATTAGTTGCATCTCCTTACCACCAAATTCTCATAATAGCTATACTAGAAAGATCGAGTTCTCAACCTTGTGGCATTTCCTTTGACCCAAGACCATATAAACTTATATTACAAAAAGTCCACACAAAAGCAAAAAGTGGGTTTTTGTTTTTTTCTTTTTCAAACAGCACCAGTTCCTTTTCTTCTAAGTGAGGGAACTCTGCCAGCATTTCAAGAGTGGAGTGCAATGCTAAAAGACATCAAGAGGCTCCCTGGTGTAGCCCTCAAATGCATCAGGATCTTCCAGGATGCTTCAAGGTCTCTTACTCTTATTCCCTAACCCCTTACTCACTTTTTTGGGACCAATCTAAACGTCATCTTGCTAGGAAGAAGGAAGCCTTCTCTGACCCCCAGACACTAGATTGGTCCCTTCTGTCATGTCCTGTCGCAGCTGCCCTCAACATGGCAGACAAGCTGCAGTTCTTTACACAATTATGCTCGTTTGTGCCTCCATTCCCCACCCTACAGACAAAAAGGGAAGGGACTTATCTCTCCCATTCTGTTCCCTACTATACACTTAGCTCCACCTCCAGCTCCCAAGCCAGGCCTTGCCTGCAGCAAACGAAGAATACTAGAGACTGTTAACTGAAGTGTCATCATTCATTTCCATATCCCTGTGATCTATCAGCAGCAGGAAAATGAGTATTTAGAAAATAACATTCTCACATTTTCTTATCCCAACACGATTGTCTCCCCTTCGACGAATGACAAAAAGTTCTTATTCTTCCAGCAAATTTCAAACTATCCTCTATACTATTGCTATTAAAATACCATCTGAGAAAATAAAAATATGACTGGGGTTCTAAAGCAGTGCTTCCCAATCTTTACAAACTTTCTACCACTGGAGGAAAAGATGTGTCGTGTCATCGGGCATATGTTATTCTGTTACTATTAAGGTACTATATGGCATACATATTCACTTTATTCACTGAAATTTTAAAAAGCCAGTCAAATTTATTATGTTATAATAAGAGCGTTTTGAGATGCCTCCAGAAATAACTGAGCGTACTTACCAGTCTCTTAGAGCCAGAGCTAGAAACTGTGTCATTTTTGGGCTTTAATGGTGGGTCTGATATTCCAGGGACTTTGTATTTTAAAGAAAATTGGATCTCTATAATACCTGCTTTAAATTGAGGTAAAGCCAGGCCAGCTATTTAGCACGAAATACATGATGTCTAGCCAAGTTCTTTGGGGATGACAATACAATTGGATTGCTCAGTATCCAGCTTGTTGTTTTAAAATGTCACCCAGGCTACCGTTCTTTGCCAAACAGCAAGTTCACGTACATTTTGATCTTTGAGCTTACCTCCTACAATGGGATCCACAGGATGGAGAAGCCCCAGCGTTGTTGTTCCATCTGGTTTTCTCCTTTCAAATTCACACTGCAACACCCAAAGTATTCAAATGTCATAAGCCATTTTTATGTATCACATTCATATGCATGTACATATACATGTATATATCTCACACCAGAAAGCCTTACTTAAGTGTAATCAAACTGATATTATGAGTTGCTGTTGTTACATTTAGACACTGATTTTCCCACCTGGCTGCACAAACACTGGGTCTAATTGGCTGCAGAAATGAAGCTCAGGGAAACCTCAGGATGGTAAAGAGCTGCGTGGGGGCCTTCAGGTCTCTCTGTTCTGCCCATACTCTACTAGAAAAGGAGGATACTGGAGACCAGGGGAGAGGAGTGACCTGATGACAGTCATGTATTAGTCCATCTGGTTTTAAAACCAATGTGCTAAAAACTGATTTCAAGAGACCAGAGTATAATTGTTCATTTTCCAAGTTTAGAACACATTAACTTAACTAAAATCCAGTAACATAGTAAAAGATCATGTACTTTACAAATATATTATTAAAATTTCCTTCCCTGGGAGTTGTACTAAACCGCTCTATGGCAGACATGGGTTAAAAGTGCACAAGTAATCTGAAAATTGCAAGCCTCAGATGATGAGGCAGTAGGTAGTAAAAAGAAAAAGGCCAATCACCTGGCTGTTAACAAGCCGTCTGGTCAGCTTTCCTCCGGATTCCTTAACAATTCGGTCAATCTGCTCCTGCTCTCTTTCTAAATTATTGCTCTTACATTTATCTTCAAGCAGATCTTTATCTTTCCTGAAAACACACATTAATACTAAGTAAAAAAAAAAAAAAGATAAGATGAAAACATTAAAATGAATTCCAAATAGGAGCACAACTCGACTGGAGGCATTTGCACAACAGTCACCAATTACAGCTTTGTTCCTCAGTGGCCCAGAAGGCCCCAGAACACACACAACAGTAAGGCAAACCCAACACTCTGGTTAGTTCCCTCCTTTGTGTGTCCAGCACCACCTGTCTTGAACATTTTTCTCAATACAGTCACACTAATGGATTCTACCTCAAACATATTTTGAATGGAGAGGAACATAATTTTATTCTTAAAATCTGATTTTAAAATTTAAAATGAAATACATTTAAATTGTACAAATCTTAGAAACAGAATACAAGTATGTCAGAAACTTGCGTTGTCTTATACCAGCAGAAATCCCAGACTGTTAACTAGAACCCTCTTCCGGAGTTGACAGTGAGGTATGGGGCACCAGGGCTGCCAGTCAGTGGGGTCAGCGGGTGTACACAACTGGGTCCAGCCGTGCTGGCTGCCTGGGAGGACCAGGGCTGAGTTATTGCTCCTCCCAGGTGATGATGTCTGGTGGAAAACATGCGCACACCTCAGTAACAACAGCCCATTTGTTTAAGAAGTAGCTTCCACAATGTGTGGGTTGCATTTATTGTCTCAACCCCTTTATGGAATGAAGTTAACGAACGCAGATTTTTTTTTTCTTCAATAGAGAATTCTGTTTCAATAAATTCACTGACAGTGAGTCCCTAAAGGTAATGTACTGGTTTTAAAACTACTTTCATAAGTATACATATTCAGAACTGTTTTCTGAACTACGTTTAGACAATTCCAAGAGGTGCGTTGTATAAGACAGGGATCACATCACCAAAATGGACTTTCATGCCAAAAACCAAACAACCACGGGTAGACCTCGACTTGGTCTTCCCAGGGTAGGCACCGAACCGGTATTTTTCCCTTCTTACTGGTCTGAGAAAGATAGCTTAACTTTAATATTCCAAAGCTTCTTTACTTTTTGTTTTCTTTATTGGGACTCTTGAAGGCTTGTGCTTCGGTATCTCCAGAGTCTTCCCTCTCTCTCGGCCAGCAGCCACTGTCCTCTCCACTCTGCGAGATGTCTGTTCTATCTTTCTGCTTTCGACTTTTTTGCAAGTCTGCCATGAATTCTATGCTCTGCTTCAGGCTCTGAATTCTCTCCTAAAAATATTCAAGAATATTCTCATTGTATATTTGTCATTAATTTTTAAAGTGATGCATTTCTTTCTCACAATGTGAGTTTGAACTTATTGTCATTAACTAGGGAAGAAAGGCAATTAAATGTAATTATACCAAGAGAGTATGTTTGGGGATCAGGACAATATAGTCTATTCCCTCAATTCAGATAATTTAATTTCCGATGTAAGAAAATGCTTTATAAGTTGACTACAACACTGAAAGTTTTTTATAGAAGAGAAAGCATGAATACTAGGAGAATTTAGTTTAATAGCATGCTAAAATTTTATATTTAACAGAATAGCTTATCTTTTGAAATTTAAGAATTATCAGGGATTTCAAAAGCTAGAGGACATGAACATGTAAATACCCTTATTCTCTGGTATCCTAGGATAACTACTGAAGACTGGCATTTTTCTCTGTGTGAAAACAACATGCTTCAAGGAGAGTAAAACGTTGCTAGCATGGTTTCTTTCCCAGAAAGCATAATGTTCTTCTTACCAAAGAAGTCTTGTTTCTATTTTGTGAAACATGTACTTAATTTTCCATTGCATTGACATGCTGCGAAATTTTCTTTGTGGTTAAGAGCATGAGGTTTCTGGAGGCACATTTGTTTCTGGCGACTACTTTGACTTTTAACTCTAAGCACTGTCACTGGATAAAATATGGAGTGCAGTCTCCTTAGGGCTGCATGGCAACGCCAGGGAAGACTTGCAGAAAAACAGAAACTGAGAACTGGAAAGGACCAGAGGTGATTCAAATAAGAGCATAGCCCAGAAATGCTAAATGCCTCACCCAAGGTCACAGAACTCTGAGGTCTTATCAGGGGCCCTGTCTCATCATACTCTTCTGTATTAGCAGGGCAGACTATGAGAGCCTCCAGAACATGGACCTACTATTTTTACTGAACTTTTATTTTAAGGTAGTCTTCCAATCATCCAAGTGATATATTTCATTGCAACAATGGTTTGAGTAGAGGGGAAAATATAAACCTTGTGAATTTATCATTATGTCAGTATTTCTCTAAGCATTACACATATTATTAGCAAATTAGAATTACACTGAATATTTGGGATTTTTCTTTAATAAATTACAATAATTTCCCCTCCACATCATTTAAATACTCTTCAAAGTGTTTTTAAAGTGTATAGTATTTTATCCTATGTACTATGGTCTAATTAATATCCTGCTATAGGACATTTAGATTATTTCCAAGTTTCCACTATCATAAACAAAAGTCTCATGAACATCCCTGTAAATAAATCTCTCCAAGAACTTCTTTAGGATAAATTCCCAGAAATGGTACTGTATGTTAACTATATTTTATTTACTTTTGTTATTTTTAAAATTATTTATTTATCCATGAGAGACAGAGAGAGAGAGAGAGAGAGAGAGAGATATGCAGAGACACAGGTAGAGGTAGAGGCAGAAGCAGGCTCTATGCAGGGAGCTTGATGTGAGACTTGATCCTGGGTTTCCAGGATCACACCCTGGGCTGAAGGCAGCGCTAAACTGGGCTGCCCTGTATGTTAACTATATTTTAAAAGAAAATTCCTGGAAGTGGAAACACTAGGTCATCAGGCTCTTGGTATTTACTACCAAACTGCTCTCCAGAAGTTTTATCAATGTATATATTAGTGTTTGAAAGTGTCTCTGAATCATTACCAAGCTGAAAAATAGTCAAAAGAATTTGCCAATCTGATTTTTAAGAAACATGTCTTATTTTAATATATACTCAAAAAATATTAGGGAGTATAATTATCTCTGGAACTTTTTATTGGCCATTTGTGTTTTCCCTTATGTACGTCACTTGGGTAATTCACTGCCTTATCTCTATCTCTAGTACCTAAATCAGAGGCTGGCACACTGGAAGTACTCAATAAATGGTGTTAAGTGAATGGGGTTAGGCCATGAAGTTCTCAGTTATCTTCTTATTTCCACTCTGGAATCTCATAAAGCAGAACTCACATTAAAAACATCTTGGAATTTAAAAAAAAATAACACACACAAAATTAAAAGAACTAGAGAAATTCTCTAAATTTCAACACGAATCATTGGAAAAAGCTGAGTTTTATTTTACTTTGAAAGTCTTTTTTTTTTTTTTTAATTAAGATGTTTTCAAATTAGCATACTACTTATCAGTCCTCAGCTTTACAGTATTAAATGATTGAAAGGGTTTAACTCTTTGCCACAGCTAACGCTCATGTGCTTACGCACACATTGGGCATGGCTGCCTGGCTCCATCAGGTAAGGACTACTGAGGCCGCCTAAGTAGGCCTGCCTAAGGTCACTTAGCGTCTCGAGGGCACAGCCAGGACTTAAGCCTGGATTCTAAAGCCACTATGCTGCCAACAGTAGTTTGTATTACTTTGTTTGTAGTATAATGCAGCGTTCTAGAATTTATCTCAGAGATCAAAAAAAGTTATTCAACTACGTCCGTGGTTTATAAAAATGTCTACTAATAGTCAATATTTGTGTGTAAATGAAAAAAATCATACATGACTGCTCCACAATCTTTACAATGAACGCTCAAAACCAATGATCTTTTAAAAGACACCGTTCATGGAAGGGTGTGCTGGGCTCTCTTGGGAGCACTGCTATTAGAAGAATTAACTCAGACGGTCTAAATTTAAACGTTTAAAAATCACTGTTGTAAGGATCCCTCCCATTTAGGGTGGAGAGAACAGTCAACAGGAAGCTATAACACAGGATGGGTAGGGCTCCTCAACAGGAAGAGATCTGAAAAAAAGGAAGACAACAGAGAGAGAAAAGGGAAAGTGGAGAAGAAAGTTTATTTTCTGTGCTTCCAGCCATCCCACCCCCAGTAAAATTCAAGAGATACTGGAATCTTTTGCATGTTATAATAACTACATTATCTGAAGAAAAGAAAATAATGGTAAATCAAAGTTGATAAATTTACTTGAGATATGGCAAATTCAATTCTCTCCTAAAAATCCAATGTACGTATTTTGGAGTGACTAAAGACTGCATTTTGCAGGATGCTCTTTTATTTCAAATGTAGTAACAAGCATCTGCAGATTTTTAAGCCTGGAATATGGCTTGGTTCTGGATTCTGAGTCTTCCTGCAAAGAGTGGGATAAACACTTTATAGTCCCCTTTCCTTTGTAGATTTTGCCAAAGATGGGTAACTGGCTTACATTACAGTTTCTTAAGTCTGTAGGAAAGGGTGGGAACGGATGCTGCCTGAATATTAGGAGTGCAAGAATAATCATCAATCCAAATGTTTTTCTTTCTCCAGTTAAATGGATCTGAGAATCGTTTAGAGCCAAGCACACACTCAGACATCTGCACACCAATTCTTTAAATGTAAAACTGTGATACAGATGGCCACTGTAACAAGTGGAAAGCCATGTGCATCCACACAGGACTCATTCCTGCTCTCCTGTAACTCCTGAGTCTGAGCCCAAGCTCTTCATTCTGATTTTTCTTATTCTTACACTCACTTGTCTTTTCTTCGTAAAATCCCTCTCCTGCCTTGCTCTTTTTCATATTCTCCTGCCTACTCTCTTACTGAGAGTCGGCACCTTAATGCTAGCAATTATCTTGGGAGACCACACTTTAAACCTTCTTTTCCACACTGGAGAAGACCAAAGGCCAGATTGGTTCATGTCTTGCCTGAGGTCCAAAAGTTAGAGCAAAGAGTTAAAACTCGAACTCCGACTTCCTGCCATGGTAAGATGCCAGGGATCATCTCACTCAGTTAATTTCCCATCCTACTCAGAGCTATGAGTAAAACCTCAAAAGACACGACTTATCTTGTGAGCTCTGCTTTCCTGCCAGCAGGTGCACAGCAAGCTTCTCAATCCCACTGCCCCTCCAGGCCTTTTATCAGCCGTTGCTTTGAGATGGCACGTATCCTTTCCTGCCACTAAACTAGTTCTCTTTTAAATAAACTATCACATCTGTGCTCTCTCATGAAGTTTGATGATGAAGTGTCTGGGTGTCTCTGCACATGTCCCTCCCACCTCAGTCACCTTACTATGGTACTAGTTCTGGTGGACAGTGGGGAGGTGTCAATGAGCAGGTTACTTACTGCTCACCAAAATTTTCTTTCTTTGTACTGGAAGGAGTTCCTGTGCTTCACCACAACATCAGATTCCATCCCTCAAAGGAAGTAGAGAGCTTTCCTCCTAACAGGCCTCATAATTCACCTAATCATCAACCTTATCCTGGAATTCAGGGTAATGTTTCTTTCACAGCAAATATATATCTATCTGGTGACTACCAATTCAACAACTTTTAAATAAATAATTAGTAGTGAATGCCAATATTTATTTGTATCAATTCCAAATGAGAATTTCCTGCTTTAATTTTTATATGAAAACTTTTTTCATGTAATATATCCTACTTTAATATAATCTGCCTATAAAACTAGGACTGTACAGATCTCCATCACTCTAACCAAAAAACAGAGGCATATAGATTTTATAATAGTTATTATTTATGACAAAGAATTTCCTTTACCTGGCTAAGAATTTTCATCCCTGAGTGTAACAGCTTCTTTGCAGCTTTATAATAAATCGTCTCGGGTTTGTTGTAAATCATAGCATTAGTACACATTAGTTTGAAGTTATCCTGCAGAGAGATTATTAAGGAGAAAAATGCATTTAAAACAAAACAGTCTTCCTGTCCCTGTCTGAAATCATACATGTCCTTGAAAAAATAAAACATAAAACCAACTGAAAACCCTACCTTTTTTTCATAGTTTACTAAACAACATTAAAGCAATTTCCTAAGTTTTAAGACTAACAAGTACTGCTAAATTAATTTAAATACTGTGCTACATTCCTTTTCAAATTCCGCAGACATTTTATAATTAACCTTTAGATCCCAAGATGAAATTTTTAAATGGATTTCTCCACTATTACCGCACACAAAAAAAATTGGAAGAAAATACTTCTATTTAACAGAATAATTTTAGAATTTTTTTTTTAGAGAGAGAATAGAGAGTGAGAGTGGGCAGGGGGGTGGAGGGGGAGAGGGAGCCTGTGTGCAGCCTGACGTGAGGCTCCATCTTACATCTCCGGGATCATGACCTGAGCCACAATCAAGGGTCAGACGGACATTCAACTGACTGAGCTACCCAGCTGCCCCTAAGAATAATCTTAACTGAATTCATGTAATTAAAAAATATTACTCCTAGTTTTAAAACATCTTAAGTTTCCATTTATGAATTAAATAATTTCAAATCTTGATGAAAACTGTGACAGGGCTAAATTATCAAAATATCTTTTAGGAAATTCAAATTAACTGACCAAAACGCTAAAATAGTTACACTAATTTTAAGTGTTTGGATTCTATCATAAGCTAAACATAATTTGCAGAATGGTGGAAAATTATGCCAACGTGAAATAAACCATACAGCCTCAAAGAGTCGAAACATGTAACTGGAGTAACCAAATTATCAGAATTGCACTTTTGGGTTAAGTTTCAAAGTACCTACATGTGCTGGAGACCTCAATTCTACTGCATAGTTTCATGGTTATTTTTTACATTGTATAAATGTGGCAGTGATTATGCCAAGGCCTTACTGAGTTAAAATGGTAAAAACTCAAAAAGAATCCCCCTAAATAAACAAACCCCCCTCCTCCATATCCAAAACCTACTTAATAACTAGTAATAAATATTCAAACCTGTTTAATAACTAGTGATGACAGCTTAGAATAGACAAAAAAGGGAAAATTTAGTATTATCTGAAAACATATGAGAAGACAGACTCAAGGGTCACAAGAAGGTTGGTATTAAACTTAAAGTGGATGAAGTACATGTGGATCCTTAGTCCTTAGCCAAGTTTCTAATCAGTAGAATTTGCTAAGTCTTGGATCTTTCAGAATGTGATGAAAACCATACATCCACTCCTCAAGCATATATACACACACCAAGTTGAACATAGAATTTTTCATGTCATTTTAGCAGCATCCCCTTAAAGGCTCATCATTCATGGCTTCCAGCCAGAGGACCCCAGGTTAAGGACCACTGCTACAGATTTTCTGAAAAGCTTCCATTCCATTAAGAATTATTAAATATAAATTGTGGGAAATAGAGGCCAGCAAAGGAGAATATCTGATGACCATTACTTATACTAAGTGACCACTGGGCCTCTAACTGGCAAAAGTACTGGATTATTCCACTGATCTGATCTGTTAAGGCAATTTGTAGATTCCATGAATCTTAACTGTCATGTGCTAGGCTTTATTGGACTTTGGGGGTAATGGCACTTGGTTATTCAAGAAGCTAAATGACCTTCTGCATACTTTTTAAGTAGTAATAAAAAACCTGAATAGTCTAATAAGCTAATTAATATTACATCAGGCTACTGATTTTTCCCCCAAAGGAAAATGTTGAAAACCCCAAAAGTTGAAGTATTAGTTTATTTCAAATACAACAAATCTTAATAATCATTTGTGCAAAAACACTTAGGGAGCACATTTCTACTCTTTCATCATAAGAGAAAGATCAGAGGAAAACTATTCACAAAAAAAAAAACACAACAAAAAACCTGCGAAATTTTTTTTTCCATTAAGCAATAAGAAGGTCAGAAATATGCTGAAATAAATTTTTCTAGCCTAATTTTCACCAGATGAGAAGTTGGGAAAGTTTCCATTTCTCTGAATACAAGAGATTGTAATTCAGGTTTTTCAGAGTAAGTAGAATGTCATCTATGCAGTCAAATAGATAATAAAGATAGAATTAAATGCTGGATTTATTCATAAATTTCAACTGATTGATAAACACGGATTTAAAAAAAGGTAAAAAAGATAATCTGTAACTGATTAGGATCTAGTACTTACATAGGTCAGGTGAATATTAGTGTTGATGCAGAAAAAATAAAGGCAAAACAAGTATTATCTAAACCAGTTAAGTTTGGGCAGTTTGATACAGAGAAAATTTTAAAAGACACATGATTCCTTTCCTTCCTCAAAATGAAAAGTACTCTGCTGAAATCAACATATAGCACAACTACTTAAAGATGGAGAAACTTCCATGGTAACATCAGGCACATACATCATCCTCTTATGCCTTATGGTTTCCTCACTTTTAAGTTTTTAATTTCTTTCTTCTCTTTTGAAGAAAATATGCTCAACAAATATAGTCAAATTGAGTTCAGGAAGCAACTGACTTTCATCAAACTAGAACATGTAATTAAACTTCTGTTTACTATTTCTGGACAAGCCAACTTATCCTCTCCTAGAGAGACACGCTACACTTTAGTTGTCTAGGAACAGAAAAAGAAACTACTGCTACAACTTTCATGTAAGTATCAATTTTATATGTATTAGTCTGAAATTAAAAATCACACATTTTTTTCATTTTAAAGGCTGAGAATGTATATCGTAGAATATATGAAATTCAAAAATTTTCTAAAATGCCCCAAAATAATAAAAGATAGCAGATGGCTTAGTATTTCTGGTTTTCTGTCACCGAGCTCAAAAATGTTTTCTCACAAACAAAAAAAATAAAATAAAATGTTTTCTCACATAGGAAAATACGAACATTCTGGATTTAAAATAAACTTAATTCCCTGCCAATTAAGAGGCCAATGAGAAAGTTTCCTAATATTAGACAGACATGAAGATTTCTACTAAGATTGTGTATATAGAGTATCCAAGAGTTCTACCCTCAATTGAATAGATATGTTACTTTCTATTACAGGTCAGTCTATTTTCCAATCACAACATAACTCTGGTTACCTTTAGTTCTTCTATGGACTGGTAATCATTGTTCTTAATCTTTTCTTTCATGGTACTAAAATCCATTGGATGCTTAATGATCATGGAGTAGCCGGGAGCAATAAAATCAGTCACAGGAAATGAAAAGAAAGCACTTGGGTCTTTTCTGTGAAGATATGAAAAATGTAATTTTATTTCTACACAAACAAATCTACTGGTCAGGAGCAGAAGTCAGAGGAAACCTTTCAGTGTGGAAAGAATTTGTAGTATGCTAACATGCTCTTCACTGCAAATTGAAGGAATGATTTTAAAGACTCATAACTAATAACAAGGTTAAGATCTTTTACATACTAGTTGTACTCTTAAGACAGAGAATCTTTTAAAATCTTTATTATTAGCACTACATAGAGAAAAATGCAACAAAATAAAAGATCTAAGACTGACCAATGCCTTGTCCTCTGGAGGATAAGCACTGTGTATTTTTATCAACCATAGGGGAGAAGACAGAATAACTATAAGTGCACATTTGCAATCTTCCATACTGATTTGTAACTGTAAGCATGTACTATTGGTGGGCCACAAAATTATTACATCTTTGTGAGTATCTATATTTTCTTAATTAGTGGATCTGACTTCTAGTGTGTATAGGGGAGTCCGCAAAAACCTGGCATTAAGAAGGTCCTCATACGAGCCCCAAACTTATGAACCAGTGCTTCTATTGTAGCACTCTCAATTTTGGCTGTGCATGAGAATCCAGAGAGGAGCTTAAAAAAAATCCTAGTTGTGGGGAGAGCAGGATTCTCTTGGGAAGGAGGGTTTGTCCAGGCACTGGTACTTGTAGGGTTGAGTACTGGCATTGGAGTATTTGGCATCAATAATTCCAGTACTGACAGGGTTGAGAACCACTGCTCTATAGGATTAGGTCATTAGATTAATTTTTTCCTCTGGAAATCTGGCATACCAAAGTTTCTTTCTTTAAAATATTTTATTTATTCATTCATGAGAGACACAGAGAGATAGGGAGAGAGAGAAGCTCGATCCCAGAACTCTGGGATCACGACCTGAGCCAAAGGCACACGCTGAACCAGTTAACCACCCAGGCATCCCAACTTTTCTTACTCCAAATAATCATACCAATAAAAATGGTTTAAAAAAACAGTAATAGGAGCAACTTTTAAAATGTATTTACCACATGCAGGCCCAATGGCAGGTACCGATGTATTTTATATCTAATCCTTACAAAAGCCATCAAAGTGGTGGTAGCCTCACTTAGAGATGAGGGACCTGGGGCTGAGAGGTCAAATCTTTTGTTCTAGGTCATAAATCTGATAGAAGATAGAGTTGGAATCTAAACTCAGCTACTTGTTCTTTCTTAGCAGGATGCCTAGGTGGTGAGACTAGAAAATAAAGAATAAGCAAAATTACCCAGTCTGTCCATAGTAGTTACTATGAATAACAACACTGATCATCTCTAGAGGACCTCTTCAGAGCAAATTATCTATACCCCCAACAGGATCAGTCATTTTAACAGAGCCCTAATCAACTACACAGTTTATCAGCATTTGCGCTAAGCTTCAAGGATGATGAATCACTAAAGACCATTAAAAAAAATGTGGCTCTGGGTTCTAATTCCCAAAACATTCTGAGAAATGTCAATATCTTTGGACTAAGAAAGACCCTGTTAAGTGGATCTCTTTTAAGCTGACATCATTAAGCTATACCCTGGTCTTATGTTACAAAAAATAAAACTTCAAAGGAGCCAAAACACTCTATAGTCACACATTCTAATAGAGTCGGAATTCTTGCTGCTTACTTGTTCATATTTGGGGATAAGTAATGAATGACTTACTTAGGTGCAAAGACATGAGATGTAATTTTTTCAATTATCCTGTGACACCAAAAAGGGAGGGAGGCCACTAACTTCTCATCTTAACTGCAAAGCTGAATAGGTGCTGAATACAGAGAGTACAAGAGGCTTTAACTTACAAAAATGATTTGTAATGTGTTCTTGGGTTGACACAGGACAACCCAGCGAGAAGAAAGTTCACATAAGAATGCATGCCCTCCACCCATGAATCCTTTGCAAATAATATGTCTTTGAGCTAAAAATTTCAAATTCTGAGTAGAGACAGCCATCAAAACTAAGTATTTTAATAAAGATGGAGTTATTCTTTCCCCTTTTATGAACTTAACATTGGTTTAATCTAGATACTGTAATTTTTAGAACAAAATAATACATGTAAGAGAGGGCCACAAATCCTATTTACTTTGTTTCTTCTCCCAGACTTAATTCTTAACAAATATTCACAGACAATAAGCAGATATACAAGAACAGATATATAGAAAGTATTTTCACCTATTAGCAAAGTGAAAATATCTGTATTGTTTATCCCTGGTTTAAAGATTTAACACCAGAAATTACTTTAAAGAGAAATTTCCCATTAAGAGTATTATGTAACACTCTTCAAGTTGCCAGTTAAAACAAACCAAAAGAGAACATTTAAAAGTCAGCTTCTTAAAGTACTTTCTATTGCCAGGCAAAATATTTATCATCCACTTTAAAATCAAGTACATTTGGATTTAGGCCACAAAATGTGGCTTTAAATAATCAAAAATAGAGAAGTGGTTTGGATCCTATATTTCCCATTTTAATTTCCAAGTTATAAAAATGTTGGAAAAAACATTTACCTCTGTAATTGTCTCATCAGTTGATTCAAAGCTTCTTGAAGAGGTGTCTGTTCTACTTCTAAAGCAAAGGAGAAAGGGAAAGAGTGTTTTTAAAAGGAAGATTCTAGAAAGTTATTGTTTAGTTTATTTTCTTTCTATAGGAGTTACCTCATACACATCATTAAATATCTCATACAGAAATTTCATTTCTCTTACAAATATACTGAAGTTTGAAAATATCATCTCAAAACTGATGCTAATTTAAAGCTCTTTTGCAGTGACAGAAAAAAGAAAACCAAAAAAATTTCAATTAAATAGCTTTTAAAATTTAACTTAAAAGCTAAAAACCCGCTTTCCTTGGCTACAATACCCTTAAAATAATTTCAGCCTCCTTATTCAGGGAAGTTAATTCAGAATTATTCCGACCTTCTTGTTTGGCTAAAGAGCTTGTGAGAGGCTTCTCAGGAGGCAAGTCTAATCTTACAGGAGCCTGGCACTGGAGGTCTTTTTCTGCCTCATTCTCCACACGGTCCCGATCTCGCTTCTTTTTATCCTCCTAAATGGAACAAAGAGAAATAATTTAGAAATACTTCAGAATTAAAACCTTTAAAACAAATAATACTCATTTCATTGAAAAAACCCCCAAATCAAAAAACACCTCACTCAGAAGAAAACAGATTCTTAATAATGGAATCTTAATGTATTTTACTGCCCTCTACTGGAAAAGGAGAGAATAACAGTTCATAAAGAGTGGGGGGAGGAAGAGGGAGAAGTAGTGCTTCTGTTATCTCAGAAATAAACCAATTAGAAAAATGATACATTCACAAAAGCAAGATAATATACCTAGGAATAAATCTAATTAAATATGCCCAACACCCTTTAGGAAAAATTATGAAACATTATCGAAAGGTCACTGTGGAAAACTAGAATAAAGGAGATATACCATGTTCATGAATTGAAAGACAATTCTCTCCCAAATATAGAATCTATAAGTAAAATGTAATTTCAGTGAAAATTGTAAGACAGAATTTTTCATGAAATTTGACAAGCCAACCACATAATGTATCTTGAAGAATCATCAAGAATAATCCAGTTTTGAAAAAAATCACAATGTGTCTGATCAGATAGTATTTGTATATAGTAATAATTAAGACAATGTGGATCCAACACAGAGACAATCAGATCAACAGAAGAGATGACAGAATCCAGAAAGACTCGTGCACATTGAAAGTCTTGTTATATCAGAGGTGGCATTATAAATCGATGACAAAGGGATAGTGCTAGAACAACTGGTTATCTGTATGAAAAAGAAAGTAGAATTATATCTCTACCTCGTATCATGTACAAAAAGAAATTCTAGATAGATTAAAGACTTAAATATAGAAAGCAAAGCTTTAGAACTTCAGATAAATATAAGGACTCTTTATGACTCAAGGGTAGGGAAAGATTTTCTTACCCATAAGAAAAGCCAAAAGACTAGCTATTGACGGAGATAAAGTGTTTGAAACACAAAAATTCATATAAAGTATTAGCAAAAATTACATAAAAAGAATTTATTTAGGTAAAATTAAGGTAAAAAGGAAAACGGGTAAAAAAATGGGTAAAATCCTTTTTAAAGGTAAAAAAAAAAAAAGGATATATACAGGTAATTCCCAGAAGAAACCTGAAATATCAAAAACCATGAAAACTAGCTCAAGCTCCCTAGAACTCTGGGAATTATAAATTTAAAAACTAAAAGGCATTCCCTATCTCTCCAGCAAAAATTAAAATGCCTAAAAATGTCAAGTTTTGATGAAAATGTAGAGAAACTGGGCTCTCATACCTTGTGGATGGGTGAATTAATAGGTATAACCATTAGAAGAACAATTAACAATTTCTAGTAAAGCTGACAATGCCTTTACCCTACTTCTCAGCTATTCTACTCCTAGGCACACACCCTATAGAAACTTCCTCTCACAGAGTATACCTGAAAGATGGGTACAAAAATATTTACTGCCACACTCTGAAATAGTAAGAAAATTATGAACCAATGTCTACTAAAAGGAAAATGGATTAATAAATTATGAATATTTACACAGCAGGTAAAATTAATAAACTAAAGTTACATTGTATCAAAATGTATAGCGTTCAGAAACATTATTTCTGAACTGAGAATCACTGTTAATCAGTTTTGTAGTTTGAAAATGTGTAAGCCTATATTATTTAGAGATCTATGTAGAAGTAGTAAAATTACAGAAACAAGTATGCATGAAACTCATGATAATGGTTTGCTCTAGGGCAAGACAGGAATGGGATTCTGGAAGAATACATAAAAGGCTTCATCTGGATCTATACTGATTTCTTAAAAAAAAAAAAATCAAACAAAAGGTACAATGTTAAGATCTGCTAAACCTGGATGGTTGGTATCCAGGTAGTTTTATCATTTTTTTAAAAATTAACTTTGTACTAAAACTGTCCAGATACGTCTATTTTATGCTTCTGAGAATCAAGATTCTCAATAGGATCTTGTCAACTCCAAAACGGTTTTCTTGGCTTATGTCTAATTTATTGTTCTAATATCTAGAGTGGTGGTTCTCCAAGTGTGCTCCTTGACCAGCACCATCAGCTGGGAAATTCCTAGAAGTGTAAATTCTGAGTTCTCATTATGGTTTTCAAGCTTCAGTGTGCATCAGAATCACCTAAAGATCTTGTTAAAACATTAATATCTTCGCCGTCTCCAGAATTACTTGGCCAGTATGTTTTAAGTTGAGCCTATGAGTTTTTATTACTAACAAATTTCCAGGTCACGTGGGTGTTGCTGCTACAGAAATCACACTTTGAGTATCACTGATACAGAGCTTTTCTTTTTAGGTCCAAAGCATCTAATACAGAATATATGGTTGGTTTAAAGGCTCCAGAGATGGGCAGCCGAGGTGGCTCAGCAGTTTAGTGCTGCCTTTGGCCCAGAGCGTGATCCTGGAGACCTGGGATCAAGTCCCATGTCGGGCTCCCTGCATGGAGCCTGCTTCTCCCTCTGCCTGTGTCTCTGCCTCTCTATGTCTCTCATGAATAAATAAATAAGATCTTAAAAATATATATATAAAGGCTCCAGAGAAAAATGCCATAAACTGTACTCATCATGCACTTGATCTCAGTTACCATCAAGTTGATTGGTGTCTGTTTGTTATGGCTTTGTGACATATTCTGGAGCAGTAAATTTTGACTCTGGAAGTTTTGTATCTTTTGCCCAGAAAATCTGGCATGGATCTTTTGTAGGCTGGCAGGTTTCCATCTGTTCAATGGAAGACTACCCCCCTCCCAACCAATGAGACAGATTCCTTCCTATTAAGTGTAAATTGTGGAGTGAGGACAGCTTGGAAGGCAATAAGTACTCTCCTAGGTGGAAAGAACTAGGGCCAGAGTGCCAGGAACCTAGAGCAGGAGTTGGCAAACTTCTCTGGTAAATGGCCAGATAGTATGTGATTTAGTTTTGTGGTCCATAAAGTCTATCACAACTACTAACCTTTGCTGTTGTGGCATGAAAGCAGCCATAGACAATACATAAATGAATCAGTGTGGGTGTGTATCAATAAAACTTTATTTATAACACCAGACAGCATTGGCCACAGTTTGCTGACCCATGGTCTGGGTTCATGTTAACCCTAAGCTTCATCCTTAACACACACTGTGGCCCTCTTAGGGAACTCATTTATCCTCATTAGGCCTCTTCATCATCCACAAGACAGATTTAACTGTTAATTTTTACTTATCCTAGAAAGTCAATGAGATGGTGTAATGAGGTCAAGTAATAGAAAAGTTGAAAAGTACTAAAGAAAGGTACTACCAGATAACTTTACCTTGTCAGCCTGGTCTACAGTAACCACTTTTTATTCAGTATGACAAGAGAATATAGCCTTCTGGGCTAGAAACCAAAAAAGAGAATATAAAAACCTATAATTGGAAACCACCCTAAACCGAATGGAGATACTGTAATGTGTTACTGCCAGACTAGGAATTAGGAGATCTGGCTTCTAGTTTACCAGAATGTGACCTTGAACGTTACACCCCACTCACTCTCAGTTTCACCTACAAAACAAGAGGCTTTGATCTCTACAGTTTTCTCTCCACTTAAATTCTGATTTCAACCTTCTAATTTTCTTCATGATTTAGTATAGTATAGAATCTTACTGTAAATGCCCCTTACTAAAGTCACACAAATATGTAAAACCAAGCCAACACTTATGCTCAATAGTGCATTTTGCCAACTACTTATAGAAAACGAAAAAAAACCACTAGAGTCATTTAACTTCAGGTAGCTAAGGAAGAAGTATTTACAGTTACAGTTTATAAATAGGCTCAGACTCTGGCTTTGCCACTTATTAGGTATCAGATCATAAACTATTTAATTTTGGGGGGACTAATTTTCTTATCTTCAAAATACACAATAGGAGCACCTGGGTGGCTCAGCCAGTCAAGCTGTCTGCCTTTGGTTCAGGTTATGATCTCAGGGTCCTGGGATAGAGCCCAGTCCCACTTCAGGCTCTCTGCTCAGTGAGGATTCTGCTTTTCTCTCCACCCCTCCCCCATTGTGCTCTCTCTCTCTCTCAAAAAAACCAAAATCTTTTTAAAAAAATAAAGTACATACAATACATACCTCAGAAGATTGCTTTGAGAATGAAATAAGACAGCATATGTGAAATTTCAGTGAAGTACTTACTCATCGTGTCCACACATTCATTCATGCATTCAACAAATAAATGAAGTTCTACTGTGTGGATACACACTGTTGGATAAAACACACACAGCCCTGCCCTTAGGCAGCGGAGAGTGTAACAACAGAGACACACATTAAACAACTCATTAAAAAAAAACCCAAACAGATTTCATGGGGAGAATAACTGTTGGGTGAATCTAATTTAGACTGGACAAATGTGGGAAGGCTTCTATGAGGAAGTAACATCTGAGCTGAGATCTGAAGGATAGATTTTAGCCAGGCTGGGGGTGGAGGTAGGTGGGTGGAAAGAGCATTCCAGGCAGAGGAAATACTCAGTGCACAAGAAGGTCCAGGCAGGAGAGAATGGTGGCTATTTCTGTTAACTACAAACACACTGGACTTAATTTTTTTTTTTAAGATTTTATTTATTTATTTATGAGAGACACACAGAGAGAGAGAGAGAGAGAGAGAGAGAGAAGCAGAGACACAGGCAGAGGGAGAAGCAGGCTCCATGCAGGGAGCCTGATGTGAGACTTGATCCTGGGACTCTAGGATCACACCCTGAGCCAAAGGCAGATGCTCAACTACTGAGCCAGCAGGCATCCCAACTGGACTTAATTTCAGACTCTTTATTCACAACTCAATGGCAAGTTATTAGTCTGTGAATGATACTTTTGAAATTAATCTCTACTCATATTATGAGTATTATAATACTCATTGCACTATATTATAAATTATTATACATTTGCCCCTTTCACTGGAGTTCCTCATGGGCAGGGTCCCATGTCATTTTCAGCTCTGTACCCCCAAGCTCAACATCACACATAATCCTTGCAGAATTAATTAATTACAGGAGACATCATGAAGTAGGAATGTAAAAGCATGCAAATCAATAGCTAAAGTCCTTAGCTGTAAGTACTGTCCTTTAGGTTGGCTACTTTGGAAGGAGATCTAGATCTAGATACAAAGATCTCTATATTCAAGTAGTGCTTCCAATGTGCAAAACAATTCTAGAATTTCCCTGCAACAAGTGATTTTTAGAATGCAATTAAAAAATCAGTCTTACTACTTTGAGGTGGCACCTCATCTAGGCCCTATTGAAAATAGCATCTGTTGCACAATTTTTTTTTTTTTTAATTTTTATTTATGATAGTCACAGACAGAGAGAGAGAGGCAGAGACACAGGCAGAGGGAGAAGCAAGCTCCATGCACCGGGAGCCCGATGTGGGATTCGATCCCGGGTCTCCAGGATCGCGCCCTGGGCCAAAGGCAGGCGCCAAACCGTTGCGCCACCCAGGGATCCCCTGTTGCACAATTTAGGCATTAGGTCTTCTGTGCGCCTTCCCCAGCTCCTCCAGGCAAAATGAGAAATACTTTCCTCAGGACTCCCAGAACACTTCATTCATACCTCTGCTAGAACTTACCAGGCCATGAAGTTTGTCTATCCTTTCACATCTGATTCTCCAACTCAACTCTGAGATCCTCCCATAGGGCAGGAACTGTATTCTATTAGCCTTCATCATTTGAGTCTAGAACACAGTCTGGCATACAAGACGTGTCTGGTAAACAATTGCTGAATAAATTAATGAATAAGTAGCCTTTCCCTCAGAGGAGCAACACTACTCTCATGTGTTTAGAGTCCTTCTTTCTGGAGGGGCACTGGCTGCCTCATTTGGAAGAGCACTGATACCTGATCTTGGGGTCATGGGCTCGAGCCCTACACTGGGTGTAGAGATTACTAAAAAAATAACTTTAGGGGTGCCTGGCTGGCTCAGTTGGTAGAGCATGTGACTCTCGATCTTGGGGATATGAGTTCAAGCCCCACGCTGGGTGTAGAGATTACTAAAAACAATAAACTTAAAACATACATACACACAAAACAAAAAGATGACCTCAGAGGAAAACCAGAATGGGAGGATTTTCTGTCATGAGACCCTAGATGTGGAAGATGTCTACCAAACAAATCGATGAATTGTTTTGACAGAATTTTTGTTTTGCTTAATTACAGTCATTCATTTCCTCTCTCTAGTTACGAGCTATCTCATCCTCTATGCCTCAGTTAGCTCAGCAACACGAGATACTAACAGTACTTATCCCATAGAGCTGTCTGTAAGACCTAAGACAGTAAACGAACTGGCATACAGTACACATTCAAATGTTAGTTTTATGAGTATGGATCCCCCTTGGGATCTAGTGTAGTGCTTTAATAAAATAGGTGCATATTAGGATTTATTGTATGTTAATAGTTTAAAATTTTCATTAGAAGTTTTATTTAACCTCAGCTTTATAAATAATATCCTGTATGTTAATGCTTATGATTTAAAATTTAAAAAACATCTCTCATTTTATCCTGATAAGTCCTCTAGCAAAGGAACTAGCCTAACCTCTGAGCATCTTAACCTAATGAAGCTGACTTGCAAAGCTGTTTAGAATCTGGGTGAGGATTATGTTATTCAGGAGTACAGGTCTGAGTTTCAATAAAGGAATTTAGAGCTCCAATCTGAGTTCTTTCATTGGAAAACCTTCTAGGTAGTTCTCCTTATATCCAGCCTCTGCTCTTCAATAGCTGTGGGATGCTGCTAACAGATTAACATTACTAAGGCTCAACTTTTATCATTCTTCCACTCAACAAAGTCTCTGATTGCTTAGGGCCGACATATTCAAGTTCAAACTCCTTCCTCTGACACCTCACCTGCCGTTCAGGTCTCATCCTATACCCCCCTTTCTTTATTCTATGCTTAAAAAGAAAACTCCTTTATGTTCCCTATACACACCCTCACACTCGTCCAGCTCCATGCTACCGTTCTCAGTCCTTTGCTGGCGTGTGGTGTCCTAACCTCCGAATCTCTTTGCGGCACTGTGGCATTCTCTTCAGGCACCAGCTTCTAAATCAGTACGTAGGTGAAAACTGGGTCGTCAGATTACCTTTGAAAATCCCTGCAGTAGCCAATAAAGTACAATACTCATGGCTTTACACACAGGATCCTTTACGTTTAATCGTACAAGATGAAAAGAATGTATCTATATTACAAATATAGCTCAGAGTATGCAGCTCTTCCCACATTGCTTGAACATGAGGTGACATCACTATGTTCTGACTTCTAAAGACCAATTCAAACGCAGCCTCCTGAGCAAAGTCTTTTGTGATTCCCCCCACCCAATCCCAGGCCCTCTCTGGAGCCTTGGAGCTAGAGCTCTGCCTCTCTTAAGGCCCTGATTTCAACTTTCCATGTACTACGCAAAGGGGTCAAGGGTGGTATCCATTCTAAAACCTCTTTTACACTAAAGACCTCTTGAAGGCAGGATTTAAGGCCTGGCACTGACTGTGTGACTTTGAGCAAGTTACTAACCTCTCTGAGCCTTAGTTTTCTTCATCTGTAAAAGAGAAGACAGTATGATCTGGCACTTCTACTCTTGGATATATATTCAAAAGAACTGAAAGCAGGTTCTTGAAGAGATACTTATATACTCATGTTAACAGTAGCATTATATCTAACAGCCAAGAGGTAGAAGCAAACCAAATGCCTATTGATGGATGAATCGATAAACAAAATGTGCTATATCCATACAACGCAATATTCATACCTTGCAGTATTATTCAGCCCTAGAAAGAGGGAAATTCTAACACGTGCCACAATACAGATGAACCTCCAAGTCAGTATGCTAAGTGAAACGCGCCAGTCACAAAAAGACAAATACCATGTGATTCCACTTCTATGAGACACCTTGAGTACTCAACTGGTGAGAGACAGAAAACAGACAGGTGGTTAACAGGAGTTAGAAGGGGTGTGTGTGTTGGGGGGGATGGGGAGTTGTTTAATGGGCACGAAAAGATTCTGGAAATTGATACAACGATGTAAGTATACGTAACACTACTGAACTGGATGCTTAAAAATAGTTAAGATGGTAAAGCTTATGCTGTGTATTTTACCACAATTAAAACAAAAAAAGAGATGATAATACCAGCTTCATACAATTCTGGTAAAGGGTAAGGGGAGATGGGCAGCCCCTGTGGCGCAGCGGTTTAGCGCCCCCTGCAGCCCAAGGTGTGATCCTGGAGACCTGGGATCAAGTCCCATGTCAGGCTCCCTGCATGGAGCCCGCTTCTCCCTCTGCCTGTGTCTCTGCACCTCTCTCTCTGTGTGTCTCTCATGAATAAATAAATAAAATATTAAAAAAAAAAAGGGTAAGGGGAGATAACATACAAAAAGCAGTCAACATAGAACCCCACATGTAATGTGTGTTCTGTGCAGTGTGTGTGTAGTTTTTTTAGTAATTATGTGTATGTGTGTGTGTATGGTTATTTCACTTAAAATGATTTTGTAAATACTTCTGTAATTTTTATAAATCATCAATGTTATTTATGTAATGGCCAACACAAAATTTTAGTTATTGCCCCTCAGTTTTATTTCACCATCCTCTCACACCTATATTACTAGACCAAATGATATGAACATTTTTTTTTTTTTAATTATGAGAGAGACACACACACACACAGGCAGAGATATAGGCAGAGAGAGAAGCAGGCTCTATGCAGGGAGCCTGATGTGGGACTCGATTCCAGGACTCCAGGATCGTGCCCTAGGCCAAAGGTAGGGACTAAACTGCTCAGCCACCCAGGCATCTCTTTTTTTTTTATGAGCATTTTTAATCAGCTGTTATTTTATTTGTTATATGATGTGGAAATAAGTAACTTGAAAATGTATAAAGCTGGATCTTCAGGAGAGGGTGATGTTATACATAACAAGAATTATGCCAGTACACAAATTCTTTGCAAATCACTCGGCAATTTGAATGCTCAGTGGAAAAAGAAAGAGGCCAACACACTTCCATAGTGATATGGTCTAAATTATGGCCTGACTGAAACAAAGGGATATTGTACCTGTAATGCTCTGGCTGGTATTAAATGCTACCACTCTACATAGAGAAATGCCATTGATCCTATCTATTTGGGCATTTAAAACTAATATAAACAGGACCTTCCCTACTCAAGAGAAGAAAATCACTTAACTCACTTTTGAAAAATCATAGGGTTTTACATTTTATGTGTGCGTGCTTCCTCAGAACTTTATCTTCTGCAAGTACCAGATTCTTGATTTTTATTAGGGTACAAGGCCCCCACCCCTTTCCCCAAATAAGAGAATTTCCCAGCCTCCTTAGCAGCTACGGTGGCCATGTGGCTAATTAAGTTCTGGCTGATGAAATGTAAGCAGAAGTTACGTATGCATTCCAGAAAATGCTTTAAAAAGGAAAGGGCATGCTTTGTCTTTTCCTTGCATCTCCTTCCTCCTTCCTGCCACATGGAACTGACAGAAGCATCACCAGTGCCTCAGAACCACATAACCCCCAGCCCCTCCCAGGTCCACGGGTGTCATATAGCTGATTCTCCCCAAGAGACCACAGGTAACTGCTGTTCCTAAAACTCCCTGGAGATCCAGAACATAGCTCAGAGAGGAGTGTCCTTCTGAAGTCTTTACCTAGACAACACTAACAAAAGAGTGCCCTCTCCCCATCCCCAGTCCAACCTGCAAAAAAGGGATGACCCAAATATCCTCTACAGAACCAAGGACACCCTAGATAATGTTCCCTGGTCCCCGAGTCATTGGGAAATGGGATCTTGGGCAAATCCACTTCACTTCTGTGAGTTTCCATTTTGCCTTTTATAAAATGGAAACTAACCTAACTGCCCTATTCTGCAGGGAGTTATGTCCAAATAAGATCATGAATGCAAAAGCATCTTAATTTACAATGGAATCAAAATATAATGAAGGCTAATGACATTTAGGGTCATAGTCAAGAAAGAGCAGAATAACTGGAACAGTATGGGAGAATTCCAGGAACTTATCCTGAAGATATCCTTACAAAAGTATAAGAGATTTGTGTCTCTGAGGCTCACTGCAGCTTTATTTGTAACACTTAGATGTACTATTAAATAAAATATATCAATATAACCAAATACTATGTAATTAATAAAAAAGATAAGGTAAGTGATAAAGAAATGAAGAACAGGGCAGCCCTGGTGGCTTAGTGGTTTAGCACCTGTCTTCAGCCTGGGGTGTGATCCTGGAGTCCCGGGATCGAGTCCCACATCAGGCTCCCTGCATGGAGCCTGCTTCTCCCTCTGCCTCTCTCTCTCTCTGGTCTCTCATGAATAAATAAATAAAATCTTAAAAAAAAAAAAATAAAAATAAATAAATGAAGAACACCTGCATATCAGCTGGTATTATGGTGCCAGAACTAAAATCACAAGCAGTTTAAAGAGGTGATCTCAACTTCCAGTTAGATGGGGTGGACAAAGTACAGAAGAGATGACGGGGATAAAAGACGCCCACACACCTGGGAAACAAGAGGCAAGTGTAGGAGTGTGCAGATCACAGACGGCGAGCCACCTCCTCCATGCGGAAACAGGCTCCTAGGAGAAGGGTTTAAACCCCAGAAACCTGGAGCCGTCAGGAACCAGAGTCTCCAGATGGGACACAGATCAAGATGAGGAGAGATACTGGACTGAAGGCAGAGCCCTGAGACCTTCAGTCTCTTTCACCAGATGGCCCCCGAAACACAGGAAAAACCCTTATTCCAGGAGGGACTTTTTTTCTCTGAAGAACAGACATTTGGGTGTCCTGCATCAAAATGATCAGGTCTCTGGTTAGTGACTCTACCACTGACAAACTGTCTAGATACAAAGTATTCCATCAGGCTTTTGTGCTGCACACTGAAATACAGGCATACCAGGAAGGCTCAATAAGTAACTAAGGGATGCTGTTAACATAAAAGAGGAGACCAAGTAACTGAACAATGTGAGGGAAAATAGAGACAAGGCAAGGAGCAAAAGAGAAAAAAAAAGTAAAAACCCATCAATTAGTAATTCCAGAGAAAAACAAGAACAGGGTGCTAATAAAACAAGAGCGATTAGAGAACAAGATGCTTTCAGAATTCTAGGAGACAAAAAAAAAAAAAAAAAAAAAAAGGAATTCTAGGAGACAGTAATTTTCAATCTGGAATTCCACGCTGAGCCAAACCATCAATCTACCTGAGGACCCGTATGGGGGTAGAATGAAGATGTTCAATCATGTAAGGACTTACAAAAATCTACTTCCTATGAATGCTTTCTTAGGTAGTTCCTAGATTTAAGATTCCACCAGAACAAGGGAATAAATCAAGAAGACACAGTATCTAAGAAAGAGGGAAAGGAGGGTCCCAGAAGGCCTAGAGAACAACTAATCTAGACTGGAACAGGAAGGCATGGAGGGCTACAAGATGGATGTCCCAAGAAAAGGGGAAACTGTTTGGTCACGTGAAAAACAGAAATCAGATGGGTTTTTCAAATCTGTCAGTTTGGGAAGAACTCACACAGGATAACCAAAGCAATGAAAGCAATTAACAAAGGATCAAGATCAGATGTGTATTTATTATACTTGTCACTAGTGAATAACAAGTAAATACCAAATACTGATTTACTCAACAGCTATGATATACCTCTACTGGGAGAATGGAGGAAGAGAAATTGGGGGCAGGAAGCAGTATTAGAATGCTCATCTTTTGTAACACATCAGTAAAACATGCAAACTGATAAATCAGGAAATACCAACATAATCCTACATTTTAAAAAGGAGACAAATATCCAAAAAGAAAACTAAAGAGTTTGGGAAGTAAAACTCTAGGCTGGGGCAGGAGACTGCTTTTGTGTTAAAAGCCTTGAAGTACTCCTGACTTTTAAAAAGTATGTTCATGAACCACTTTATAAATAAAAAACAATTAAAAAAAAAAAAAAAAACTGGTCACCTCTAGAGAGAGAGAGAGAGAGAGAGAGAGAGACTGTATGAGGGACTAGGGTAAAGAAACTTCTTGCCCCCCCCCTTTTTTGTTCATTTCTGTATTGCTTAAATTTCTTAACTCCTATGTAGAGAGTGGCTTCTAGAACTTGGGAAAAGAAAACATTAGACAGTTGTATATTACGTCACAGGCAATTAAAAACAGGCAGAAAATAACAGATCGAAGAAATTCTAAAGAGGCTCTAAGATTTAGCGATTTACGATGTGTTTAATCACGTGGACTAGACACTGCTGTTATACATAAACACAAGAAAAATCATATAGCCAACTTATGGAAATCTATATTCAAGACACAGTAACTGATTGAGTAGTCACTCAGGGGCAGGTTAAATCTGGGAGGTGCAGAAGTCCAGGACAATTCCAGATCTGCATACGATCATCCGTCAAACTTAGTATTATTTGGCCCAACATGTAAACCAAGACAGTGGCTACTTTTTTCTTCCCTTTTTCTATTAACTGCAAATGGTTAAGAGAATGCTTATTTTTATTATTTGGTGTCACATCCCTTAAAGGTCTCTGATCGAATTTTCTCTTCAACACACTGAAGCTTTAAGACCAAAGCTGAGGGATCCCTGGGTGGCTCAGCAGTCTAGTGCCGCCTTCCGCCCAGGGTGTGATCCTGGAGTCCTGGGGTTCGAGTCCCAAGTTCCATGTCAGACTCCCTGCATGGAGCCTGCTTCTCCCTCTGCCTGTGTCTATGCCTCTCACACACACTCTCTCTCTCTGTGTCTCTCATGAATAAATAAAATCTTAAAAAAAAAAAAAAGAGACCAAAGCTGAGTGACAGACAACTACTCTTGTGGTAATCATTTTTGCAATGTACACAAATGTTGAGTCACTCTGTTGCACGTCTGAAACTAATATAGGTCAATTATAACTTAGTCAAAAAAAAAAAAAAAAAAAACCAAAGCAGCTCCTTTATTTATCATCTCGAACAAAATCCCAAGGCCAACAGATCCCCTTCACTTCTGAAGTGATGATTTTCTGACAAAGCTCCAACACGGAGGCGTTTCTGAGGAGGACCCTGATCTTTCCTGGGCCAGACTACCTTCCCTGAGAGGAAGTACTGTGACAGGGCTGTGACAGGGCTCCCGGAAAACCAGGACGGAGCCGCTCACTCCCTTGCTGCGAGTGTAACTGAGGGTACGATCGAATCGAGAGTCGCTCAGACTCACGGGTGACTCCTCCAGACACGGCAGATTTAACAGATTTTACCGGCGTTTTAAGCGTCTCGCTAGACACAAAGGGAACAAAGTCAGGTCGGCGGCGGCGGGAACGCTTGAAAAGCGGTACCGCCAAGCAAAGCTGAAGCAGCGCCGACGACATTTACCTTCACTCGTCTCCGTTTTCTCCCCTTTTCTTCCCCTGGAACCTGCTTCTCTCCTTTCTTTCTCTTTTTCCGCTTTCTGTCCTTGTGTTTGTCATGGTCGTTCTTGTCTTCGAAGAGGCTGGAGTCGTGGCCCGAGCTGCCCGTGGAGAGCTCGGTGACTTCGTTCCCTCCCACCTTGAGGACCAGCTTCAGGGGCTTCTCTACGTACTCTTAAACGAAAGGAGAGAGCGTGGGGCGCGGGCGGCGCCGCGGGTGGAGCGGCGCAGGGAGGCTCCCGGCGGGCGCGCAGCACCTGTTGACTGACGGACGCCCGGCGAGTGGCGCCCGGAACGCGGCGGGCCTCGGGGGGCCGCCCCACGCCTCCCAGCCAGAGCCCCGCCGGGGGCCGGGCTCCGGGGCTCCGAACGCCCCCCCCCCGCCCCGCGGGCTGCGCGGCCTCCGGCGGGCCGCGCCCCCTCGCCGCGGGTCCCGGCCTGCCCGTGCGAGGCGCCCCCCCACCCCCCGCCCGGCCGGCCCGCCGCGGGAGCTCGAGGCTGGCCCCCACGGAGCGCGGCCCCCGCCCCGCCCCCACCGCGGCGCGCTCCTCACCCTCGTAGAGGTGTTTGTCCGACTTGTGCTTCTTGTGCTTCTTGCCCATGTCCGACCGGGCCCCGGTGCCCGCCCCCCGCGCCAGGCCCAGGCCGTGCGGCGCCGCTTCCGGTCCGGGCCAGGCGAGCGGAGGGCGGGAGCGGGGCCCGCGAGACCCCGCGCCGCGAGGCAGGGGGGCGGCGTGCGCCGGGCGGCGCGAGGCCCCTCACGAGAAGACGGCGCGCGAGACCCGGCCGGGGCCACAGAGCGGCGGCGGGGCTGCGAGCGGCCGGCGCGGAGGCGGGAGAGAGGGCCCGCGGCGCGCGCGGGGTGCGGCCGGCTGCGCGTGGCGGCCCCTGGCGGCCGGAGGTGGCGCTGCAGCCCGCGGGCCGGGGGCGGGGCCCACCGCTCCGACTCCCCCGGCCTCTCTGCCCTCCCGCCTTCACTCCTTTCTCGCTCCCTCTTCTCCCCTCTCTTCCTCCATTCCCTCTCTCATTCCCTCCCTCCCTTGTCTCCTTTTCTCTGTCTGTCGGTCTGATTGTCCATCTTTCCCTCCCCCTGTCTCTGTCTCATTGCCTGTCCCTCTGTTTCTGTCTGTCCCTCCCTTCTCTTCCTCTGTCTCCGTCTGTCTGTCTGTCCCTTTCTCTTTCCTCCCACCCTCCCTCCTTCCTCTCTCTCTCTCCTTCCCTCCCTCTTCCTACCACTCTTCCTTTTCTTTCTCTCATCCTTGCCGCTTCCCCCTTCCCGGACTCCTCGCTGCTCTCCCTCTGCCCCTTGCTTCTGTCTTCTCTGACAATATTTATTGAACCCTGCGCTGGATGCCAGATCCAGCAAACCCAGCACGTTGGTGACTGAAGGATTCTAATCGTAAATACAAAACAAAACAAAAACCCCTTATGTGCTGGTATGAAAAGGCCTCCAAAACTGTAACTAAAACAACATAAAAAAACATGAAACTGAGTGTATTTGTTAAGATCCATATATGGAAATGAATGTTGACATCTGGATGAAAAGGCTCTAGTGGAGCTGAAGTGGATTATTTTAGTTTTATGCTTCTCTCCGTTGTTTGAAAAATTTTTCATGTGCATGTTAAATTTTTAAAAGGTTTTATTTATTTATGTATTTATTTAGAGAGAGCAGGAGAGGGGGAAGGGGCATAGGGAGAAAGAGAGAGACTTTAGAGCAGGTTCCATGCTGGGTGCGGAGCGCCACGAGGGGCTCCATCTCAGGACTCTGAGATTATGACCTGAGCCAAAATCAAGAGTCCAACACTTAACTGACTGAGCCACCCAGGCACCTCAATGTTAATTTTTTTTAAATAAAAGGAGATACAATTTAGAAATTAACTTGAAAAAAATGATGAAAATGGATCTATTGGATCTATACCAAGTGAGGGTCCAGGCTAACACCATTGCCCTGTAGATGGACATCTACTCCTTGATGCTGTTTTAAGCCTTTCTCATTCACACTTATTCTCTGGTGCTGAGTGCTACTGGAGAGATATTATCCACATTTCTGTTCATTGGCATTAATATATTTTTTAAAAGATTTTATTTATTTATTCACGAGAAACACACACACACACACACACACACACACACACACACACACACAGGCAGAGGGAGAACCAGGTTCCATGCTGGGAGCCCGAGGTGGGACTTAATCCCGGGTCTCCAGGATCAGGCCCTGGGCTGAAGGCGGCGCCAAACTGCTGAGCCACCCGGGCTGCCCGGCACTAATATAATATTAAGATGTGTTTAACACATCCAGGGATGTTGGCTGCAGGGAAACAATATAATGTTGATTTTTTTTTCCATGTGACAACCTCATGAACTAGGAAGCACAGAAAGATTCTTATTCCCATTTTGCAGATGGGGAAACTGATTCCCCAGGGAAGTGAAGGAGGTTTCTAGATAGTGATAAAACCTGGATTCAAATTCAGGTTTTCCAAATCTGGATCACATACTCTTTTTACATGGAATATGGTGAAGATGTTTTGCCTATCTCTACTTTGAACCTTATGATGCCCTGTGTATTTTCAAATAAACCCATAATCACAACCTTCTCTCAGGAAAGGATCTTAGACATTTATACTTTAGTAAGAATTTGGACCTCTGGATCACACCTCCCAGGAATGTTTGTAGCTTTAGTTCGGACTCCAGTAGTAAAACGGTAGACTTGTAGTTCAGGACCCTATGGTCAGAGTGTGACAGAAATCCGGTTTGAAGTATTTCAAGCAAACAAAGAGATTTCAAGTAAGAAGATTTGCAAGTAAAGCTTGAATATGGGAACCAGGAATTTGATGCTGTTTGGTATCTTTCTCTCTCTTTCTTTGTTTTGTCTCTGTGAACATCGGGCTCCACCTCCTCCCCCCACCCCCAATATGGCTGAAAACATAGTTACCAGTAGCTGCTTCCTGATTAATGGGACAATACTGTCTTCTCTGTCAGCTTCACCCAGGAAGAAATGGCAGAGAAGGGCCCTTTTTGGCTTGGGTTGGGTCACATATTCTACCGGCCAGGGAATGGGAGATTGTTCTAGCTTGGGTACCAAGTCTACCACATGGCCAAGAGGAGTTGGAGTCTATGATGGCCAGGCCCCACAAGACCCTGATGTTTAGCCAGGGAAGATGAGATTCCTCAAATAAAGGGAGCTGCTTTTTCATGAAAGTTAAAAGCATGTGTCTGTTGCCTCCCTGTAAGAAGCCCCTCTGGCATCCGTGGGGTGGAGTCACAGTGGGGGAAGAAGGGTTGTATTGGGGAAGAGAAGTTGCTCTGAGATCAAGCCACCATTGCCCACTACGTATAGAGCAAAGCTCAGTTCAGCTTCTCAGCCGTGGGCTATAATCTTTTTGCTTTAAGGGAATTGTGATGCCAACTCCCCTGTGGGTCTGGCCTCTGCTGCGGTGTGCCTCACTCCAGGTAGAATCTGTGAGTTTACCTCTTCACTTCCTGTCACCTGGTGTGCTTCCCCAGAGAAGGATCTGGTCTCATTCCTTTCGTTTCCATAGCATCCAGTAGAGTGACCACTACTATGCAAATGCCCCTCAGAGCCAGCTCACTCTGTGTGTGTGTGTGTGTGTGTGTGTGTGTCTTTTCTCTGACCAGCCTGGCATGGATTAAAAGGGTCTAGTTAACTATTACACACTATGGAGTGAATAACTGCCCTCCTCCCCTCAACAGAGATCCTTCATAGGTCCCAAAGTGTTCACGGCAGTGAAAAATGAGGAAGACCCTGAAGCAGAAAACACCTCACAGAAGTTCCTGGGAGATAGAAACCCTGATTTATCCAATTTTTAAGGTCCCTGCCCCAGGACAGTGTCTGGTACATAAAAGACACCAGAAAATGCTAGTTGAACAGGCCCTTGTTGTGTAGTGCATACTCTTCAGTGACACCAGACACTCCTGCCTCCTGGTATTTATGCTCTCCACCTGAGTGTGGAAGTGTCTCGAGACTTGTTTCTAGCCAACAGGATACGGCAAATGGGATGAGATGTCACTTCTGTGATTCAGTTACTTAAGATTGTGATTTCTGTCTTGCTAACCAATTGCATTGCCTTCTTGGGTCGCATGCTTCGAGGAAGCAGGGTGCCATGTTGGAGGCGCTCACTGCAAGGACCTGAAACAGCCTTCAGCCAACAACTGGCAAGAACTGAGGCTGTCAGCCCCGGAGCCCCGGAGCCATTCACCTTGCCAACAGCCACCAGGAGCTTCAAAGTGAATCCCTCCTCAGTGGAGTGTTCAGATGAGAACTCAGCCCTGCCTCACACCTTGATTGCAGCCTTCAAGGAATCCTGAAGAAGACCCAGGTAAGCTATGGTCAGACTGTGGACCTGCAGAAAGTGTGAGAAAATAAGTGTATATTTACTGAAACCATCAAGTTTTAGGGGAATTTGTTACACAGCAATAGATAGCTTATACAAATATTATCTTAAACGGGAACTTTCTGAGCCTGCTGCATATCTCAATAAGGACTAAAGTGACAGCAAGGGAACAGTTGTCTGTGTAGGGTACTTGGCTGGAGTGTTGCACACACTACCTACCTCTTTTCATCCTTCTCCCAGCCTGATGAGAGGAACACTCGTCTCTGTCCCACAGGTGAGGAAACTGGGGCCTGAGGAAGTCAGGTGGCTTATCCAAGGTCACACAGCTTGCCTAGGATCTGAATCCACACCTGACCTCTAAACCCTACATTCTAATCACGAGGCCACACGGCTGTTCAGAAAAGAGCCAGAAACCTCTGAAGCTTCTCCCTCCATGTTTGGAATAGTGTCAGATGGAAACACATTCCACAAGAGGATCTGTACGCTCATATAAAACATGCAGGCACAGATGTTTGTGTGCTAAGAGGATCAGAGGATAAGTTAAAGCATGGAAATAGTTGTTATTTGCTGTTTATGGATTTTTGGGTCCTGGGAGGCTAAATGAACAAAGAGAACCCAGACAATGAAAGATGACTGCTGAACTTGTGTAATAGTGCTGTAATGGAGTTGCAGGTTTTGTGATACTTGGGTGAGGGGCACTTCAGACCTGGGCTGTGAGGGGAGGCCTCTTGGCAGGTGCTAGTTGTCCCCCATAAGGTGATGGGGCCTTCTCTCTATCTTGCTTTCTATTGGCTAAAGAGGAAGAGGACAGTCTCAGGAGAGGACAAGGCTGATTCTATACTTTGCTTAGTCCCACCCAACTCTTTCCTACATCTGGAGGCCTCTGCCACTTACTTTTACTCCACTTTGCTGCAGCTGTCATGGATGCAGAATGGGTACGTTCTCTTTCCAAGGTGGACTGATGCATTTCACCTGGCCCCTAGAACACAGCCACCAAAGCTTGGGGGATGAGTGACTGCTCTAATACCTGTTGGACATCTGCTGTGCACCCACTGCCAGCCCGTACCCTTGCTCCATGTCCTCGCAGCCCCCAGAGGAGGATATAGTACGTCCATCTCAGAGGCTGGAGCTGTTAGCAATGTCAGGACCAGACTGGAACCACACAGCTAGTAGGTGGGAGTTAGAAGTGGAAGCTAGGCCTCCCTCTGAACATCAGGATTGGAGTAACCTTACAGCTCTGGAGTGGGACAGACTGGCTCGTCTGGAGCTCACAGTTTGCAGCCGTGTGACCTTGGGCACATTGCCTCACCCCTCTGAAACTCAGTTGCTTGTCCTGGAACAAGAGGCGTGGGAATCAGACCTACCACTTCATAAGGTGGTTGTTAAGATGAAAGAACATAATGTGGTCAAAATGCCAAGTATGAGACTGGATGTAGAGTAAGTGCTCAATAAATGCCAGCTGCTAATAGTAATTCTGAAATATTTTGTGATCCTTTATTTTACTTTTTTAAAGATTTTATTTAGTTAGTTGACAGAGAGTGAGAGAGACCACAAGCAGGGGGAACAGGAGAGGGAGAAGCAGTCTCCCTGCTGAATAGAGAGCCCAATGTGGGGCTTGATCCAAGACCCTGGGATCATTACCTGAGCCCAAGGCAGACACTTAACTGCTTAACTGACGGAGCCACCCAGGTACCTTTTCTGTGATCCTTTAAAAACATAGTGGAGATAATGTCATTGTCCTGTTCAAAACTGTTTCGTGGATCCTCATCTCACTCAGAGTCAAAGCCAAATCTTTATCTTGGTTTTCAAGCCTGATCTGGCCCCCATTATCTCTCCAGCCCCACATCCCCCCACCCCTACCATCACCAGGGCTGGCCACACTGCCGTCCTCACGTCCCCAGCCTCTGCCCTTTCCTGTGCCTACAGCACTCTCTCTTCAGCTCCTGGTCTGGCTCCTGCCCTCATGTCATCCTGGTCTCCCCAGGTGACCGTCTAAGAGAAGCTTCTGGACCAGTGATCCACATAGGAGCACCTCTGGACTCCTCACCTCACTTGGCTTTGCTTGTGTTCATGGCACACATGACTAGCAACACCATGTTACATAACTGTTACATGTCCATGTGTGTGTTAGTCCACTGTCCCCTCCTTGGGACTCCCAGATCCCTGAGGACAGAAATGGGGCCCACATCACTCATGGTTGTGTCCCCTACACCTACCACAGAGCCGGGCTCAACGCAGGCCCTCAAGATATATTTGTTGGATGAATGAATGAACGAATGGATAATCATACTGTTTGTGATGGGAATCCCCTCCCACTTTCTTCCCTGAGGGTCTTTTGGCTGGGGACAGGAAGTGATGGGTGGCCTCCCAGGGAGTCTGAGGAGGAGGAGGAGGAGGAGAGAGGCAGTGAGAAAGGCTGGCCACGGGTGGGGGGATGACATTCCCAGGAAATAGCCTCTGCTCATCTCTCTCCCCAGGAAGTTGAGGGCCAGGTCTGTCTGCAGAGGACTTGTTGCCTAGTGGCTGATGTGAGGCCGTGGCAGGCCAGGCCCTTAGCAGCCCCGTTACCCTGAGGTGTGCCAGGCTCCCCCCACCCCCAGCCGGGCCTTTGGAACTTGGTGCCCCTATGGAGAGGGTGCGCTGGGGCACAGCTGCCGTCCTGGACACCTGACCTTGGAGGAGAGCGTGGCCTCCCTGGTGGGCAGTTCTGAGAGACCCAGAGGAGACTCTTCTCAGGCCTGACAGATGAAAGAGGCTTACTGGGAAGTGACCCCATGATCCTGTCAAGCTGAAAGCCCTGAATATCAGGGGCCTCCGAGACCCCCACCACTGCCCTGCTGTGTTCCTCAAAGCCCCCTCGTGCAGCTGTGAGGCCGGGCGAGGAACTCCTAAGGCCAGTTGTCCACTCACAATTACTTCTCTTGTCCTCCTTTGTGTGAACCTCAGCCTTCTCTGAGGAATGGGCCGAACCAGCCCTGGGCACCTGTGTGGTCGGCACGAGGGTCAGGGAAAATGAGAGATGATGAAGGCCTTCCACAGCTGGAAGAACAGAAGGGAGGGGTGGGAAAGAGCTGGTTCTCCTGGATACTCCAGGGTGGAGAGGGGGTTGCGGGCGCTCTACCCTCTGTCCCAGGGGGAATGGAAGAGAGGGGGCATTCCCTGAGCCTGCGCCCTTAGCAGCTACAGCAGGTGGCCCAGTTTAGGGAGCACGGGCAGGGCCGACTGGCACCAGCCTGTTTGCATGGTGCAGAGATGCCCCGAGGAGGCCGAGGCTGGGTCACTGGGTAGCTCTTTGGGGATGCAGTGGCCTGAGGTGATTCCCTGTGACAGGCTGTCGACAGTGCAGCTCCTGGGTTGCTCATGATCACAGGTGGTGCTGCCCCAGCTGTCTGCCTCGGAGTGAACAAAAGGACGGCTGCAGATGGCAGCTGTCCATGTGGCGGGCCTGTGCCTCCCCTCCCCTCATGGCCTTGGAGTTGTTTGCCGGAGGGCACTGGGTCCAAGCTATGGTGCCCGTTGCTGACAACCAGAAAAGTTATTTGGACTCAGAATCTGCCAGGACAGAGAGAAACTTGGAGCCCCTGATCAAATAGGAAAGAGGGAACAGGAGCCACCTTCCTCCCTCCCTCCCCCTCCTACCCTCCTTTCATCCTATTTTCTTCAGTGCCAGGTGCTAGAACACAGTGGATGCCAAATAGACATGGTCCTGTCCGCATGAAGTTCACAATCTGGTGAGGGAGACACACACTTAACGGGTGATTGCACAGATCCATGTAGTTGACCCTTGAGCAACATTGGTTTGAGTCCATGGATCTACTACGTGCAATTTTTTTCAATACGGTATAATACTGTAAAAGTATTTTCTCTTCAGTATGATTTCCTAAATAGTTTTCTTCTTTTGAACTTACTTTGCTGTAATACATGTGCATAAATACACATACAATTATGTGCTAATCGGTTGTTAATGTTATTGGTGAGGCTTCCAGTCAACAGCAGGCTACTCATAGTGAGGTTTTTGGGGAGGACCCAAAAGTTGTATGCAGGTTTTTGACTGCCGAGGTGGGAAGGAGTCAGCACTCCTAATTCCAGAGTTGTTCAAGAGTCAACTGTATTTAGCTGGTTTTACTCATTGT